>NC_056498.1:53667538-53713863 GCF_014905685.2 Nematolebias whitei
ATACATATATATATATATATATATACATATGTATTTATATATATATATATATACATATGTATATATATATATATACATATACATACATACATATATATATATACATATACACACATACATACATATATATATATACATATACATACATACATATATATATACATATATATATACATACATATATATATACATATATATATATACATACATATATATATACATATATATATACATATATATATACGTATATATATACATACATATATAGGGGAGTGGTGGCGCAGAGGTTAGAGAGGTGGGCTTGTGATCCGAAGATCGCCGGTTCACAACCCGGCCCCGACAACATCAAAATTGTGGGTGGGGTAGGTGAAACACACACACTTGCCCCCACCCTCATTCGCCCCACTCTGGGCCCATGAGCAAGGCCCTTAACCCCCACCATGTGCTCCCTAAACAGGTCTCTCTTGAAAATGAGTTCTCGTGGCTCAATGAGACTAACCTGGATAAATAAAGGCTAAATGAAAAAAAAAAAAATATATATATATATATATATATACATATATATATATATATATGAAATGTGCTGTTTTTGTATGACTGTCCAAGTGTTGTAATTGTGTTAGAGAGAATAAATGTCATGTATAAATTTGACATTAAACAGTATCCAAGTTGAAGTGTTACATAATTTTCAGCACCCCTTTTTGGCATCTGCCTTTGGTAGCAGGCCCAATTGACAAAGAACATGCAAACTAATGTAGTATTTTAGCATTGTAGTATGTAGTATTGTAGTACTCAGGTCTCTCTTGTAAATGAGTCCTCGAGACTCAATGGGATTAACCTGTCTAAATAAAGGTTGAATGAATTTTAATTCCACAGCAGAGAAAGCTATGTAGCCTCTGTAAGTACTTTGTAGATCTATGAAAAAATATCGGTATTGGTATCGATTATCGGCCATATAAGTTTTAACATATTGGCATATCGGATATCGGCCAAAAATTCAATATGTGTATCCCTAGTTTTGTATAAATATCATTATCCTCGGGCTTTGCATTAGAAAATTAGCAGTGAACAAGTTCCTAAATCAAAGTAACCACTTTACAGTGGATATCTATATACTGAACAGTGACAATAGCTTATAGTTTATCATCAAATGTTTCTTTGATGGTCATGTCAGGTAATGGTAACTAAAATAAACTTCATTATACTTTGTAGAATCTACAAAGTATTTAATTTTCTTATATAACCCTATAAAAATTATGTAAAAAAAAAAAAAAGGAAGAAAATCTGATTTTCAGTTGCTGTGGCTCACAATAGGTTTTATAACTTTGAGAGAAAACAAATGTGGGCAGTGACAATCCTCTGTATTTATACAAATGGATGCAGCACCTTAAAAATGACCTTGTATTTCAAACATTCAAGCATGACTTTTACAGAAGTCAGGTGTTTTAAACATGACATTTTGACTGATGGTTACACAGAATGTAACTTGAAGTCCTCAGTTATTACTTTAAAACACTTCACACGCGTCCTCAGAGGTAACCTTTGTAGAGCATCTCATGTCGCCACTGTTTCACTCTTTTCATGATCTCAAAATGTCCAAGCCAACATGAATCTTTACAGGTGGCTTTATCACTGTGTCCCTGGCAGGTGTTTCAGCCAAGTGTGAACAGTGATGATGGCTCCAGACTTTTTTTTTTCTTGCACATATTTGTTGGAAATAATGTGGTAACTAAGGGATCATATGGACAGAATGCATCAGGCTGACTACAATGGGTGAACTTACAGTGAAAACAGTTGTTGGTGTTTCTAAATACTGAATGAACACTGATTAGTTACCAGAGAAACACAACTCCAACATTAGCCTTCAACGTGTACAACTGTCTGGACGCACAGCAAATACCGAGAACAGACATCTGTTAAGAAATACAACATACAATTACTAAAAAAGGAATCATTGTGCATTGACACAGGAAAGTGTTGATTAAATATTTGTTGAATAAACACAACTCCGGTACAATTGCAAGTAATAAATACACACCATCAGTTTTAAAAAGTACATTTTTTTCTTCTAGGAACCTAACAGTAGATGTTTTTCAAGCAAGTTACTAAAAATGTGCATGAAAAATCTAACACCATATTTTTCGGGCTATAAGGCGTACTTAAAATCCTTTAGTGTTCTCAAAAATCGACAGTGAGCCTTATAATCAAGTACGCCTTATGTATTAGTTCTGGTTGTGCTTACTGACCTCAAACTGATTTTATGTGTTTATTGTGAATGAGTTGAATAAAGTTCGACTTATCTGACTGTTTTGTTTCGCTTAATGCGCCTTATAATCCAGTGCTCCGTATAGTTCGAAAATTACGGTACACAGATTTAGTATTTTTGTATGAAAAAATAACCGTAACAATGCAAATTACTAGGTTGACACTTTTTTACTGGGACCCTGTTCACATAAGAACAGTGTTGATTACAGAAATGTAATTTTATTGTTTTAGCCTTACATCTACTGGAAAACAGCATTTTAGAAGCCCTGAAACTGTATTTTAGGTTTCAGAGTGGGGAAAAAAAAGCTTGAAACACTACTCCTGCATTCATCTTTTAAACCTATGGTGTTCGAGTTCCACCTTCTGCCTAGCCTATGACAACAAATGGGACAGATGGAAAAGCAATAATAAAGATAGATGATCTGCTTGTGATTGTAAAGTTGCTCAACTTTGGCAAAACTTTCACTTGCTGCATAACTTCAATGAACATACATGACTGAACAACAACATTCCCTTGAACAGAGCAGAGCAAAAATCTCTTAATATACAGTATATATATAATATATAATACCAAATAATACAAGTATTTTATCACTTTATTGAACTGTTAACAAAACAGATATTTCTTTTGTAAAAGATCCACATTATACATCAAGTAACCATTTTTAAAATATAGGAAAAATAAATAGTTTTATAAGATTGACACATGTAAGAAGAACGTGCCTAAAAAGGGTTAGTTCCATCCATCCATTATCTTCCGTTTATTCCAAAGTTGGGTCGTGGGGGCAGCAACTTGATCAGGGAGGCCCAGACATCTCTTTCCACAGCCACCTCTTCCAGCTCTTCTGGGAGGATTCCAAAGTGTTCACAGGACACACTGGAGAGACGTGGTCTCTCCAGTGTGTCCTGGGTCTTCCCCGGGGTCTCCTCCCAGTCTGACATGCCCAAAGCACCTCCCTAGGGAGACGCCCAGGGAGCATCCTTACCAGATGCCCGAACTAGCTCCTCTCGATGTGGAGGAGTAGCGGCTCTACTCTTTGTCTCTCCTGGATAATGGAAAGTCTCACCCTACCTCATGAACAAAACCCTGAGATACTTGAACTACTCCACTTGAGGCAGAACTTCACCCTCAACCTGGAAAGCAATCCACCCTTTTCTGATTGAGGACCATGGACTCGGATTTGGAGGTGCTGATTCTCATCCCAGCCTCTTCACACTCGGCTGTGAACCGCTCCAGTGAGAGCTGAATAAGTGAAGTGTTAGTTTTGTCCACTTATTTGGACTGACATAACTCCCAGTCAGAGCAGACTTTCTAGCATTTTTGTGGGTTTTTTTAAGTTTATTTGTCACAAAGCAGAAGTTCCACTTTGTTGCCAGTCTACAAAATGCATTGCCTTTGCCTCTTGCTTTTCTTGTCCTTCTTGTCTTTTTGTTGGGGTTACATGCATGCATGCTCCATGCCTTGTCTCCTGTTTGTGTATTTTTGTAGATGCATTATAGCACCACCTATGGGCCTGGCATAATTACTACATCATGTTGAGTCATTTTCTGCATTTCTGTGTGAATGATCCTAGAGAGGCTGCAATACGAATATGTTTAAGAACAAAAAGAAATGTTTTGGAAAAACAGTGTTTGCGCGTGGACAATGACTGAGTTGTTCAGACATGATGAGAAACATGGAGCCCATATTTATTTAAAATAAAATTAGTCTACATAGACTTAAAAGAGATTTTAAGGGCAGGCATGGAGAAAATATTTTTTGAAAACTGCATAATTCATGACCTACTTGGAATAATAGTGTATGAAATATTCATTAGCTAAATTACTTATCTGCGTAATCAGCTTTTGTTGTTGTGTTCAGAGGGGAAAGGGCAGCAGCAGGGACTAAGGTTGGAACAAACAATTTAATTTTCTTTTCACCATTGTTACTATTCCATGTCTGTTTGTTGATTACCACTAAAAGAGAACACATACACCATCCACTCTCCAAATCTCAGTCTTGACAAGGAGACCTTTAGCACAAAGACAGCTTTCAATCTACATGTTGCGCCCACATGTATAGGCACCCAAACAGTCTGGCTCTCGCTCTGACAGCTCTTTTGATGACAGAACAATAACCATCAAAAAGGTTACGTCAATGTAATACAATCTTAGCCATATGTATTGAAAGATTTCAGTCTTTAAAGAAGCTACTCCAACACAAGAAGGTAATTTGACATCTTCTGGCTCGTTCATTTTTACATTAAAGTTCACAGAGTGAAGCATTACAGATGCATTAACAGTGATGATCAAAAGCCGCTGGTCGATACTTTGTTGGTGCATCAAAGAGCACAAACAGGAAGAGCATGCAATTCCCCCAAGAATCAGCCATCAGTAAATGTGTGTTGATATTAAGGTGAATTTTTACTGTACTACACCTTGGCTTCTCCTCTTTTCGTAATCCTGTAATCTCTGGACAGCAGACAGAGAAGTGCACACGCAGCCCAGGAGCCTGAGCGCACATGCAAACAGATGATTAAATGCAGCAGCTCTTACTGAAGTGAAGTTCCTTCCTCTGCCTTTGTTGCAGGCAATCGTACATGTCAAATTTGACCCAGTTAATCAAAGTCTGCATATTTGGGTGTCAGAGGAAAGATTCGGGGGCGTCACTTTGTGATTCTCAACTTTTTCTTTCAGCTGCTAGCGAGCTTTTCGACTCACAGATCCACACATAAAATAAAAAAAACTTAGAAGAGGAAAGTGTTTTGCGTCATCCATACTAACACATACAGTAGGAGAGAAATACAATGCTTCAGTATCACATTTTTGTCAGATGATGAAACTCATACTAGAAAGAGGTAATCACATATTTGCTCTTATAAATACATCCATTCCTTCTTGCATTTTTTGCCATTGATTTCTTAGCAGTGCAGTAAATCAATATTGGTTTGCACATCATCATCCCCTAATTAAGTTGATTTTATTTATGTCTCACATTCGCTAAAGCCGTCTAAACTCCAGAAACTTTTCAACACAAGTCCAGAGACACCCTGCCAGTGGAAAGATGTGCTTATATTCAGAGTATCATCTTCTTTTCACATTCAGACTGCTTTTCAAGTATTTCATCACCAAGGCAAAGTTCATGCTCAATAATCCAGGTAAAAATCCAACAATGTTCAGTCAGGTCATCTGGACAGTTTTGTATTTTTTGATGAGATGTTCCATCCTTCATCCAAAGGACTTCTTCAATCTGACGAGCCACCAACAAACTGAGTCCCATAAACAGCTCACTCCAATAGTGTGTGTGTGTGTGTGTGTGGGGGGGGGGGTGTTTGCTGGTGCTAAGATGGCCTCGGGGCATCGCCCTCTACCCCATCAACTTCTCTGAGACAGTCATGCCAAAGTGGTTCAAAACACCAAAGTTCATGCTCGATAATCCAGGTGAAAAGCCAACATTGTTCCGTGAGTTCATCAGAATATTTTTTTTATTTATTTTTATTTATTGAAATATTTCATCCTTCATCCAAAGAGCTTCTTCAGTTTGATGAGCTAAAAATAAACTCAGTCCCACAAACAGCACACTCCCATAGTGGAAAAAAAAATGCTAGTGATAAGATGGCCTCCAGGGCCCACCCACTCGCCCGTCAGCACCTCTGAGGCAGTCATGCCAAAGTGGTTCAAAACACCAAAGTTCATGCTCAATAATCCACGTAAAAATCCAACGATGTTCAGTCCGGTCATCTGGACAGTTTTTTCTTTTTTGCTGAGACGTTTTGTCCTTCATCCAAAGGACTTCTTCACCAGCAAACAGTGTTTCCACCTTGGGAGTGTGCTGTATATGGGACTCAGTTTGTTGGTGGCTCCTCAGATTGAAGAAGTCCTTCAGATGAAGGACGAAACGTCTCGGTAAAAAATAAAAGAGGGTGGGGGGGCCCAAAGGCCATCTTATCACCAGAAAACTGGTTTATTTATTTATTTTTTTTATTTATTTTCCCCACTGTGAGAATGTGCTGTTTGTGGGACAGTTTGTCTGTGCCTCTACAGATTGAAGAAGTCCTTTGGATGAAGGACGAAAAGTCTCTACAAAATCAAGTAAACCGTCCAGATGACCTGACTGAGCATTGTTGGCTTTTCTTTTTTGTAATGCCACAAATTGTCAAAAAAAAAAAAAAAAACACCCTGGCATTTTTCCAACCTTGTGTTGCAACGCTCCGCACCATCAGCTGGCTTGTCCTGCTTGCTCCTCAGGTTGATTGATGTACTGAGGGAACCACACAGCTGGAAAGGAGGCAGTAAACCAAACGAGGGAACAAAGAGTAGTGGGCCACACGGGGTGCAGCAATTAAGCTGTTTTCTTGTTCTTAATTAAAAGTGAATTAGAGACTGCGACAGGAGTTGCTGTCTAGCCTTAATTGCTGGCAGCACACATGTCTTACTATGCCAGTTGTTGTACATGTCTTATTCTTATTTTATTCCCCCTTTTCTATTCCTTCCTCAGGGGCGGCGAGGAAAGACCGGGGAGCCTGGACTCAGAGGCTTACCTGTAAGTGTTTCATTGTAGCAGATAAATTAATTTAATTTTGCTTGTTTAAAGTTAGCCAAATCAGTCCATGTGTGGCAAATCATTAGTAATTTGAGCACCTCCAGCCTGTTTAGAAGACAAACACTGAAATATTTGTACTGGCAGTTGAATAGACTCAGAGCAGTGCTTAATAACCTTGAAAAGACAGAGGAAAGTTTGAATCAATACAACTCTCAGGTCTCCAACTAATCAATGTGTAACTGTCAAAATAAAGTTGTGCTTATCATGAGTTGTGCTTCAGTCTCGTAGGCTGCTGCTGTGACCTGAAGTACTGGATATAACCTCAGTTTGTAATAGTTCTTATGAAAGGCAAAAACACAACTCTTGTTGAGTGGAAGGAATTGAATCAGCTTGCTTCAATGAGGATACTTGTTTTATTTTTTTGTAAGTGTTTTTCATTTTTGCTGTAAAGCAGTCATTAGGACAATTTGAAAGTCCTCTTGGCTCTGACTGCTTGTTTTCACATAAAGCAAGAGTTCAAATATTCAAAGTTGTGTCTTGGAAAATTTTCGAACAATAAATATCTTATCTGTTGAAGATGGCTCTTCAAAACCGTTTCAATTTGGGGAAATAGTTTAATTCTAACCAGATTGTCAAGTTAACAGCTAATGCAGGGTCAAGACCAAAGTGAATTCTGTCGTTCTAAGACAACTTTTATCCATGAAAGTTTTAATTTGTTAGAGCAGACGCTGTTTAATAAACGTTCACATCGATGTCAGTGTTGAATTAAATGGTTATTTTCAATTGAATCATGCAATTATTTCCAAGCTCAAATTGTGGTTCAGCAAAGTGGAAGTGTTTGTGGCTAATTGCAGCACTTCCAGTGCAGCATGGGGCACTTCCTGCAAAAATGTCATATTTTTGCAATAATAGTCATGACATGCAAAATTGACAGTGATGTAAAAGCTTTAAAAATGTGCTCTTTTTTAATTTATTTTTTAATAAAACACTATGACATTTTAGAGCCTAAAGTTCTTTAATGACTGCAGCAATCCAGTTTGGATTTAGTCCCACTCAAACTGTCTGTTAGCTTGTCACTTAGGTCAGAATTAAACTTTCTTTCTCCAAACTGTCGTGGATTTCAAAAACTGCCATGAGTGGAAAAACAAAGATTGCATATTGAATGTATTAAACAACTGGTATTGTTAAAATGTATGATGATTGAAATTTGTCCTTACACGTCTTACAAAAAAACAAGTCAACTATTGACAGCAGACGCACAGCGCGTCATGTAAATGTGTTTAAATGTTGTTTAAAGAGGGACTCTGTGCTGACTAATTTTATTCCTGCACCGTATTGATCTTTTAAAAAAGTATCTGTCGTGCTCCCACACTGCTCTGAACAGACTTTATTATTAGCACAAAACCACAAAGGGTGTTTTAAGGTAGCACTTGAGAGCGTTTGTATTGATGAGCAGGACAAGTCTGTCTCGAAGGCCCATTGACTCCTTGAGTTATAGTCCCTTCCTCAGGTGTCCAAACTAATCGCAGACGCTGTGTGCTTTTGTAGTGACCCACAAATGAAAGGACTCAAACGCCAATGTGCGTTGAAGAAGACAGCTTGTCTGACTCTTAAGTGCTGATGTCAGGACAAGCAGGAGCGTTTGGGTATAATGTAGCTCAGATGCTTTGAGTGTGCAATTATTTTCAAGCACTACTGCCTTGATTGCGCCATCAGGACATGGAATTGTCTTTATTTCATCCAGAAATAAAGACACACTGTTCTCATTTCATCGTCGATGTTCAGGGTGAGTTGGCTTCGGTGGAACTGCTCACTCTTACGCCTGCGTCACTCAGTGTGTCCCTGCCTCCTTAATAACTCACATTGTTGTAGGACACAATTTTATAGAGGAGGAAAGAAAGGAAATGGAGTGGGTGTGACATTTCTAAATGGCAATGTCCCGATGATATGCTGCACATGTGCCACTTCGGCCTCCAACCTGTGGTATTGGCTTTTGTTAGAACCTGTTTTGCTGTGGTAGATCTCGGGGGCAAAATTTTCTATTCACAACACACTCCAGGGTATCACTCCTCCATGTCCAGTGGCAGTGGAGTCAAGTGCAGCTGAGAGGGCAGGGGTTATTTTTCAAAGTCAAATTAACATATCACAACAACAGTGGAGCCTACGAGCCGTGTATAACAAAAACACGCTCAAAAACTATGTATAGATGACGGGGGCTATTACTGGAGCTCACATTAGTGCAAAGGTTAGAAGATGTAATGTCACAGGACACTGCTGCTAGTAGACATATTTTCAAGTAATGAAAAGAAATAACTACAGTAGTCCCTTGTTTATCGCTGTGGATCCGTACCCTGAAGCCCCACGATAAGTGAAAAACTGCCAAGTAGAGATAGTAGTACAAGTAGTAAGTAATTTATTTGTATATAAACCTTTCCCACACTCTTGCAATATTCTAAACAATGTTTCTAAACACTAAACACTGTAAAAGAGCACAGAATGTCATGATTTCCCTCTCTCTGCCTCCGCTGCTCTCAGCCACCTGCATGCTTCTTGGCCACGCCCACTTCTCCGCTCTGCACAGGGAACAGCTGATCAGCTGCAGGAGGAAATTTATCCTGCAGTGTGGGCTGCACAAAAGTGCAGCAGGTGCTAAATAATTTAAAATATTTTTTTTAAATAAAAATGCCATGCCGATTGTGTGGCTCATTCATCAATCAGCCAATTGTGTGTCGTGTCCAATCTTATTTTGAAAAACCGCGAAAGAGCGGGTCCGCAATCAACGAACCGCAAAGTAGCGAGGAACTACTGTATCTGCATTTTCACATCCTTTTTTTTTTTTCTTGTCTCACCTGCAAGGTCCTCCTGGAAGCTCTGAAGGAGCAAGTGTTGAGGTAAAATTTAAAACAGTGTTCGTTCCAAAATACAACACTGACATGTTGCATTTAAAAAAAATACGAGCTGTCTCACGGATTGATAAAATGAACCCAAACGTGCACCTCCAGTGAGTGTGAATTGTCAAGATGACAGAGCAGTGTTAACCGTAGCAGCTCTCCGAAGGACGTAAATCATCCGGGTTGTCTGTGTAAAGATGTACAACACTTGTCGCAAAAAGCCAGCCCAGACTAACCAGGAGTATGTGCAAGCAGAGGAAGGATCTGCTCTGTCCATAACTGTCATCTTTTTGCATTAATAGTCAGGAAGAGAGCTCCCTTGTACAGAAGTGGCAGCTCTCAGTCAATCGTGGCGTATCTGCTGCAAGTTAAATAGCTGCTCCCACCATGCACCTCCTGCAGAGCAGCTCAGTGTGACTCCATGCCCACCCTCCAAACAGACAGATGGTTATTACATGCATGGCTTTTGCAAAAAAAAAAGTCTGCAATCATTTTCATGAAGCCCCAGGGTGTTGTATCTCACCAGCAGCACATAAGATATGGTTTGCAAAGAAAAATCTGATATGGACTTGTACCAAGTGTCCCACAGTTTTTGCAGCAATGTGCTTCCTTCACAAACCCACCAGCACCACCTGCTGCCCAACGAGCCTCCTGTGGTCTACTCCCTCCTATGCAGGGAGTGAAATCCATTGTGTAGTTGACAACCTCTTGACCGCACCTACTCATTTGATGTATGGATGTGTTGTTGACTGCAGTGGGAGATCCAGCTGCACAGTTTTTACTTATTATTTTTGCCTGAAGGAAGGCGAAATGTCAGCTGGCCAACCTTGAAAGAGAAAGTTGTCGCCTTGTAAACACACTTGCTATATTTCTGAACCAGTAAGGCTATGTTCATACCGCAGGCAAAAGTGGCCCAAATCAGATTTTTTTTTCATATGTGACCAATATTGGATTTTTTTGTACCACTGGTGGTGCAGAGGTTAGAGAAGGTGGGCCTGTGATCGGAAGATCGCCTGTTCAACTCCCAGTACCGACAACTTCAAAATGTGGGTGGGTTAGGTGAAGCACCCACACCTGCCTCCACCCTAATTTGCCACCCTGGGCCCTTGAGCAAAGCCCTTAACCCCCACCATGTGCTCCCCTTGATGCCCTAGATAGCAGCTCTCTGCTCCACACAGAGGGATGTGGTAGCTCGGTGGTCTGTGGTTGCGTCAGGAAGAGCATCCAGCGTAAAAATAATTGCCAAGTCTTCGAGCGACTCAGTTCTCTGTGGTGACCCTTGAAGAAGGGAGCAACCGAAAGAAGAAGAAAAAAAAATGGGAATTTTTTTATACGACAGTCCAAATTTGATTTTTTTTTTTTTTCGAATTTGATTCAGATATTTTTCATGTGATACTAGCAATAACAGCATTGTAAGAAGTCTAGTTTCACTCAGCCCTCTGTGAATAACAAGCGGCCAGCAGGGCACTAACGATCAGTCGTTAAGCTGACGGTCCTCCTTTATCATTTGAACAACTAGTTTTGACACCAAAAGGCCATGCTCAATAATCCAACAATTTTCAGTCAGGTCATCTGGACAGTTTCTAATTTTGTGTGCTGAGACGTTTCACCTTCCATCCAGAAGGCTTCATCAGTCTGATGAAACACCAAACAAAACTGTTTCTCCCCCAATAGCTTACTCCAAAGTGGAAAAAAAAAAAAACAGTTGTGCTAAGATGGTCTCTGGGGCACGCCCTCTCCTCCAGTGCCCACCCTCTCCCTCGTCAACAGTCATGTCAAACTGGTTCAAAACACCAAGTCCAAAAGAAGGTGAAACGTCTCAGCACAAAAAAAAAGAAGAAGAAACTGTCCACATGACCTGACTGTAAACTGTTGGAACTAGTTTTGACTGTCACCAGTAATCCACTATGAGAAGGTGCTGCTCATAAGACGGAGTTTATTGCAGCTCCTCAGACTGAAGAAGTCTTTTGGATAAAAGACAAATTGTTTCAAAAAAGAAGGATCCATCCAGAGGGCCTGACAACTTTTTTTAGATTTTTCTACCTCGAATATTGTTCATTCATCAGGAGATTACTGGAGTACATTTTTGAACTACAAATAAGCAGAATAAGATCAGTATTTAAATACTTATTATTTATCATCAGTGTGTTTGTTTAGACCTGGACATTGGCATCTGATGTTTTCTGTTGTAGGATCATTCCTGTGCTGATGTTAAAACGTACCTTCAGTGCTTTTGAAACTGGTTGGAGACGCACGCTACAAACTTGAGATGGGTTTGGAACGAGTTGGAGACAATCGCAATAACTTTGTGACTATTTTGAGATAACATTTGCTGCACACGTTTGTAAACATTTTCAAACCACAAGCAGCAAGATTACAAGCCTCTGTAGATCACGTGGGGGAAATTGAGAAGCCCCGCAACCATTTTCAGACACTTTGGACACTCCCTTACTAATGTCCTTTACCAGCAGTTATAGCACAGTGAGATTCTACCTTAAGTATTTACTGATTAGTTATCTTCAATGATGCTATTTAATCCAAATATGGTGCAATATCTGCAGATGACAATGTGTGCAGACTAGAGCCACTCAGATGGGATTAAATTTATAACTAAAATCCTAATTTAAACCCTTCTCTGCTTTATTTCTTGCATTGTGTGCAAGAACAAATTGTGCCTTTCATAAAAACTGTCATGCTTCTACTACATTTTGGCTTCACTTGTTTTTTTTGTTTTTTTGTAGAGGACAAGAAAACTATTGCTCCAGAGAATCACATACGATCTCATTTAGTTATAATGATAAAATAAAACGTTAAATCCAATAATGTCAATTATGATAAATAGTAGACAGGAAACTATGAGACCTCCAGGAGAAATTGAGAATTTTTTACAAGCTGTTATATTTAAACAGCAGTCTTTGTTCCACCCTTGTGCATTTTCCAGCCTAGATGAAATAGGTGCAAGAGACCACACTGCTAGTCTAACATCTGCATGAGCGTAGGTCCCCTGATTTTCTCAGCAGAATGTGAATGTTTTACAGAAAAAAAAAAGAGGTCTGCTGAGCAGGATGTGCTGTGTCTTTGTCAATTTCATCTCCATAACTGTGCCCCCACTGACAGCCTCCAATGGGCTCTGACAGAACACGGCAGATATTGACAGAGAGACTGATGCAGACAGCCCTAATTGCAGTTTGATGACTTGAGGTGGCTCAAAGTCAACATATCACCCACAGTCAACCACAGGTGGAGCAGTTCCCTGGGCTTTTTATCATTGTGTAAATACAACAGTGATCTACATAAATACCTGCCGTGCCACAGCTAATCTCGTTTGAAAGGTTTATGGACTTGTTACGTCGGGTTTTGCTTCTCTGAATGGTGATCTGGGAGGATGTAACAAAATAAAGTATATATTTTTCTGTGAGTACATGCCAGAATGTTTGTCCAAAGTGATATGCCAGGCAATACACGTTTTCAATCGGTTGTGATTTATGTACGATGCCAGTCATTACTCGGTAATCATTTTCACTGTTCGATGTAGCACGAGAACAACTGTTTGCAGGAGAAAATAAAAGTATAAAACTTTGTTCCGTACAAGAAAAATGTACACAATAAAAGTGGGTTTGTTTAAATAGTTTAAACCTTCCATTTATATTAGAAAAGCATGTTTTGAATATAATGCTATTTTAGATGATGGATGGATGGATGGATGGACAGCATCAACAATAGCCTGGAAATGGTACATAATGCCAAAGAGAAGCTGAAAGAACATCTTTCAGATAAATTGGTTACCTGTCAACAGGTCAGTAACATAATTAGTCGTTAAAAGTGCATCACAAAGAGGCGGAGTGACCTTTTAAATGGCGTGTCAGCCAGTGCTTTGGTTGAGCGCTTTGCTCCAATCTAGCAGCTGAGCGTCTGCTTGGATCATGTGGCTGAAACAAAGACAACTGTGAGATGTTGTCACCTACAAAAATGTCTCAAAGTGGCAGAGCTGAAGAAATGAAGTGGGTTTTTATGTAAAAAAGAAAAATGGACAGATAATATCGTTAAACAGCTTCTGTTTGGACAGGTTCAAAAACTGACAGGTCGTCTGCGTGCTGTCAAAACTAAACTGATTGGTGTTAAAACATCACAAATCTGAAAAAAATGAGAAACAAAATCAAAACAGTCTGTACGATTGCTGCTTTTTAAATCTTTAAACGACTGTCAGTTTGTTGTTAAACAGCCATTTCTGCTGGAATTCACCAAGACGTGCCAGGAGTGCCACAGCTAGCTGCTGCTGTTGACATGTCCACCAGAAAATAAATATCAATTTTGATGTAAATAGCCATGCAATGTAAAATTGGAGGTAATTAAATATATATTTTAAAAAAGTGTTAGCATGAACTGCTTTGAATTATTATTTTTATTATTATTATTTGTATTGGGTGCCAACAAATGACTGGTACTGGTCCTGCTTGGACTAGCCATTAGCTTGTCAGTCTGGTCTATTTCTCTAAACAGCTCATTAAGAGAGTTCTCTGCAACAGGTAAGATGTTAATTGTACATAACCTTTTCACAAAGCTACACTTTAAAAAAATTTTGCTTTTGTTTACAGAGTGACTCATTTTACAGAACACAAGCAACGACCCACGGATGTTTTTTTGTACGTGTTCGTCAACACTTTCAACTGTATATAACATTATTCATTGGCCCATATTCAAATAAAGGAACAAGGTAAAACGTAATAGAAATAAATAAACAGTTTTACTGACATCTAAGGTGAATTAAGACAGAGATTTTGTTGATGTGATAAATTACCGCTAGTTCTTTGAAATATTTCTTTACTGTGTATGGAAATACAGAATTATTCTATTTTGCAAAATGCATATTAAGTATATATATAAAGATTCAGAATTTTTTCAGCTCTAAAGAGCCACACACTTTCATAAGTTTTGAAAATATAGGTAATCTAACTGAGTGTTGAATAAAACTTTTTAAACCTGTTGCACATAAAGTTGAAAATTAGCAATATGTTTTTCCAAAACTAAATGAAATAGACTCTCCTTTTATTTTATTTTTAACCATTGAACATTTTGTCAATTTCTGGCACAAATGGAACTTAAATACACAGGAAATACTTGTATGTTCAGGGTGGCATACCTGTTTGACAGCAAAGTCATTCTTTGATTTTTTTTTTTTTTTATTTGTTATTTTTTTTGTGGCTGATGAAGCTCCTCAGAATTCAATTAAATCTCAAAGGCAGTTTTGCTGGGAGTCTCTCCGCCTGAAATATTAATAAGACAATCCATCTGTTCGTATATGGCAGCAGTCTACTGACTTAATAACAGCCCCTAATTTGGATGAGAAACAGTGACTATATCATTAAATGAATGGTGTGGTATTACAGAGGCTGTCATTAGCGAGTCGGAGGAGTGGGGGGAAGGGGGGAAACTCATTGCCAGTTATAATCTGTAAGGGTCCAGGCACTGCTAAGAAGTGTGCAAATACGCTTTAACCTTTTCTCAGTTGTCTCTTTGTTTTTTCGGATTGTTAAGCAGATGCCAAATAATGTCTCCGTGGTATCTAAAACAATCCCTGTAAATCTTCACACTTGTCAAACAGAACGGTAATGTTTGAAGAGCTGCCTACTTGTTTTGCTCTAACATCTGAGAGGAAACCACAGGTGGGTTTCTGTGATTTTAGCAGACAACTGATTGGTTGATTGTCAGATTGTAACGCAGCTAAAATAAAACCCAGTTTTTGTCTTTTTTTTTTTTGCTATTCGGGTCTTTGTGTTATATATTTTGGCGAAAGCTTTAAGAAGGTGACAAAAATCAGTTCTCAGTAAAAATAGAGACATTTTTTGTGTATGTTTTTAGATACATTTTTCTCATTTGTGTTACTCTTTCAACATCTTGAAGCAGCAGTTGCCTTACAGTTTGAGATTTCTCCACCAAACTGCCTGAAAATAATCCTTTCGAAACACTTGAAGGCCAGCACACTAGCAATCTTAAAGTGCCATCTATTGGTAGACAAGGAAATGAGTTTATGGTGAAACGAATGCTGTAGAACAGGGACTTCAGTTTTTCATCTTCCTGCAAGACTCAAGTGACACCACAAAGTCTCATGAAGCCATACGTGTAAATGTGTTATTATTTTCCTCACCGTGGTATGATGCTGAGCTGACTGTATGTTTTTCTGATTACTTATTCATAGCCACTGTCCCTTCCCTGAGCATTGCTCTCAAATCTCTGTCTTTTTGCGCTGCCTTTGCCGTCACTCACTGTCAGTGATGTGCTCTGTTCTCACACACAGGGGGAGAACGGGGAGTCTGGAGTCCCGAGGGGAAAGGGGGAGAAGGGAGAGGGAGGAGATCCTGTACGTATTTTCCTGCGGTGACATTTACAACGCCGCTGTTACACAGTCATTAACCAAGGCCTCCTCCCACAGGGTCAGCCGGGTGCCGAGGGGACCGGCGGCATGAAAGGACAAAAAGTAAGTCACATCATTGTCAAGAGTCAGACATGATAAGTCGCTGCCTGACTGTGTGTTAAGAGGGTGGATGTAAGTTCAGGCAATTTTCTTCGTATCCCTAATTTAAAGGTCTTTGTGTTGGCTCTTTTTTTTTTACCCTCAAAATTTGAAATCACGCAGCATAAAGAACAAATCTGCCTTTGACTGCTTCTTCTTTTGTTTGTTTTACTCCAGTAAGCATGAATCAGCTCCTTTTTTTTTTTTTTACCACTAACTGGTTGTGTGTGTACTTATTAGTGTGTGTTCAAGTTGTTAGTTGGTGGTGGAAACCTGAGGCGATCTGGGGAAAAACAGTTAAAGCTTAATGTTTTTATCTTTATCATCTTTGTTAGCCTGTGTATACTTAATTATTTTGAGTCTTGTGTCCAAAAATAATTTTGGTATTTTCAATCAGACTAGTGTTAAAGAAACATTTATTATTGTTTGCAAAGGATTTTTTTTTTCTAACTTGTGGTTCCTTAACTGGAAAAACTCTGAACTCAACCATTTAGGAGAGATTACAGACCTTTTTGTCTCCCGTCATGGATCGGAAATGTGGAATTGGAAATATCCTCTGTCCATCTGTCCGTGCACATTGTGAGCAGGATAACGTGAAAAAGAATTGAGGTACTGACTTCCAGTTGGTTGCGAGGCCACATCTAGGCATAAAGAAGGTTCCTTTTGAAAATTGGTTTGCAACATTAACATTCAAGATGGCTGCCACCACAAATGTCCGTTCGTCTTGTGAGCTTGATAACTTAAAAAATAAGCGACATGCTGACTTCTGCTTTGTTGTGTGGCTCTATCTTGGCACAAGATACAAGATAGGTCACTATCAAAATGTCAGAGTCAGAGTCAGAGTCAGAGTCAGAGTTTCTTTATTGTCATTCGCACCTCATGTGGTACATGTGGTGGAGCGAAATTATGTACACAGGGTCCCAGTTACATCCAACAATAAAATGTATAAGAAAAACAGTAATAACATCTAAGATATGAACTAAGAAAAATATCAACTAAATATACACTAAGCACTCATAACATAAAACATTGAACATCAGCACAAACATGAACATGAGTCTGTGAGCAGATGTGCACGCATGAACACATCAACATTGAAACAGATCAGCAGCAACATGAAACAGATCAGCAGCAACATGATATGGTTTTTCACAGTGATTATTCTAGTTAGAGATTCATGAGTCTAACAGCCTCAGGGTAGAAGCTGTTCCTCAGTCTAGTGGTTCTACACTTAATGCTCCTTAACCTCCTTCCTGAGGGGAGTGGGGCAAAAAGTGTGTGTGCTGGGTGGGTGGGGTCCTTCATGATGCAGGTGGCCCTCTTCCTGCATCTGGAGGTGTAGATGTCTGTGATGGTGGGGAGACTGACTCCAACAGATTTCTGTGCAGCCTTCACCACTCTCTGCAAAGCTTTTCTTTCTGCAGCTGTGCAGCCTCCATGCCACACATTGATGCTCGAGCACAGGATGCTCTCCACTGCACACCTGTAGAAGGAGGTGAGGACTGAGCTTCCCAGACCAGCTCGCCTCAGCCGTCTGAGGAAGTAGAGTCTCTGATGAGCTTTCTTGATCAGGCTGGTGGTGTTGTTGCTCCAGCTGAGGTTGTCATTCATGTGTACACCCAAGTACTTGTAGCTGGAGACCACTTCCACCGCAGATCCTCTTATGTTCAGGGGGGTGTAGGTGTTTTTGTTCCTTCTGAAGTCCACAATCATCTCCTTTGTCTTCTTCACATTGATGTGAAGGTTATTCTCTCTGCACCAGCTCTCCAGGTGTTCCACCTCCTGCCTGTAGCTGGACTCATCATTGTTTGTGATGCATCCCACCACCGCTGTATCATCTGCAAACTTTACAATGTGACAGCCTGGATGGGTAGCTGCACAATCATATGTGAGCAGAGTAAACAGGAGGGGGCTCAACACACATCCCTGAGGAGAGCCAGTGCTGAGGGTTATGGTGGAGGAGGAGAGGATGTGGATCCTCACTAACTGTGGTCTGTTTGTTAAAAAGTCTAGTACCCAGTTGCAGATGGAGGGGCTTAGTCCTAGTGTGGATAGTTTGTCCATCAGGGTTTGGGGGATCATGGTGTTGAAGGCGGATGTGAAGTCCACAAAGAGCATACGGACGTAAGAGTTTTTCTGCTCCAGGTGGTTGAGTGCAGTGTGGACCACAGAGGAGATTGCATCCTCTGTTGATCGGTTCTCACGGTATGCGTACTGATGAGGGTCCTCGTTGATGTTGATGGTTGTTTTGATGTGAGTCATGACCAGTTTTTCGAAGCATTTAGCGACTATCGGGGTGAGGGCCACTGGCCGATAGTCATTCAGACCAGTCACTGTAGAGCTTTTTGGGACTGGGATGATGGTGGCAGTCTTCAGGCAGGTGGGAACTGTCTCCAGGGTAAGTGAGGTGTTAAAGATGTCTGCCAGCACCTCACAGAGCTGATCAGCACATTCCTTCAACACTTTTCCGGGGATGTTGTCTGGGCCAGTTGCTTTGTGCGGATTAATCCTCCTGAAGGTACTCCTTACTTCTGCTGAGGTCACGCTGAGATGCTCTTCATCCGGTGGTGAGGTGAGTCTGGTGCTGGGTGGTCTGTTCGGGTCTTCAAAGCGTGCATAGAACTTGTTGAGGGCATCAGGCAGAGATGGGTCTTTGGGACATTGTTCACTCCTTCCTTTATAATCTGTTATGCACTTAATGCCCCTCCACATGCTCCGAGGGTCTTGTGAGATGAATTGACCCTCGATCCTCTTTGCATATGTGGCCTTGGCCCTCTTAATACCAGCAACCAGCTCTTTTCTTGTCCTACTCAGCTCCTCTGAGTTTCCAGACCTGAAGGCAGTGTTCCTGGCTTCCAGCAGGGTACGCACCTCTGCATTCAGCCAAGGTTTTCTGTTTGGGTAGCTTTTAACATTTCTGATAGTGGAGACTGTGTCAGTACATGTACTAATGTAACCCAGTACTGAGGATGTGTATTGGTCAAGATCAAGCGAACCTCCATTTTCAGCAGCTTCTCTGAAAACCTGCCAGTCTGTTCGATCAAAACAATCTCTCAGTATGGGGCCACTGTCCTGGATCCAACATTTAACTTTCTTTTGAACCGGTCTGGAGCGTCTCAGCGGGGGCATGTAAGCAGGAGCCAGGAAGATTGAGATGTGGTCTGACAGTCCTAGGTGGGGGCGGGGTTCGGCTTTGTATGCATCTTTTACGTTCGTGTAAACACGGTCCAGCGTGCGGTCTCCACGTGTTGGAATCGTCACATGTTGATTAAAGCTTGGGAGACAGTCCTTTAGATTCACGTGGTTAAAGTCTCCGGCTACCACGTAAAGAGCCTCGGGGTGTTTGTTCTGCAGCGAGCTGATGATATCATGAAGCTCCTGTAGTGATTCATTAGCATTAGCGTCCGGAGGAATGTAAACAACTGTGATAAAAGTCACTGTGAACTCTCGGGGTAGATAATGTGGCCGACATTTCACTGTTATTTGCTCCAAAGCCTTCGAGCATGAGCTATTCACAACAGTACAGTTGTGTAAGGCTGAACGGTAACACATTGTCCCTAGGTGTGAGTGAGAGAGTGAATGGTTGTTTGTTTCATTTGTCTCTACGTGTCCCTGTGAGGGACAGGAGACCTGTCTAGGGTGTCCCCCGCCTCTTGCACAGTGATAGCTGGACATGGGCACCAGTGACCCAAAGGAAGAAGTGGGCAAATGATAATGGATGAATGGGTGTTGGATGAATGGATAAATGGTTGGATGAATGGATGCTGGATCGATGAATGGATGGATGGTTGGATGTATGGATGAATGGATAGATGGAATATGGATGGTATCATGAATGGATGGATGGATGGATGGATGGATGACTGGATGGATGGATGGATGAATGGATGGTTGATGGATGATGAATGGATAATGGATGGTATGATGAGTGGATGGATGGAAGAATGAATGGATGGATGAATGTTGGATGATATATGGATGTTTGGATAGATGGATAGATGATGGATGAAGGATGGATGGATGGATGGATGGTTGGATGGATGGATGATGAATGGCTGGTTGGATGGATTGATGGATGGATGGATGGATAAAGTAGAGAGAGTCAAAAGCTGAAAGAAGCAAAACACTACTTTTGAAGTTAAATGGAACAAAATGCTAAAAGCTAAAAGTAGCAAAAGCCTAGCTAAAAATTAAAAAATCTATTAAAAATTAGCAAAAGTGGCACCTGTTTCCCAGGTAAGCAACTGTTTTGGATTTTTTTAAAGGTCTAATCACCCAGAGATTTTAGAGTACACTTCTCTTTGCTCATGCACTTGAATTACACCTAACACAGAACTTTCATTTCCTCCAGGGGGAGAGAAAAAAAAAAGGTTGACATTCCAAAGTAAAGTTAGTTTGTGACAACGTTGAGACATGACCTTTACTCGACTAAAAAACTTACATGCCACCCCGACTTTTTCTGAGTGGACTGAGTCCCGTCTCCCTCCGGGGACATGTGCTAGGGCCACCTGAGCCCTTTACTTTAATTACTGTGCTGGGTTTAATAGAAAATAGCTGCTTTGTTCTTGAGCAGAAAATATACTTTTCCAGAATGGCAGTAAAACAGCAATATGTGTACAATATTTGTGACTGGAATGTATACTTTTATAGGTTGTGGTTAATTATTACTGTAAAAAAAAAAAGGACTCCAAACAAATCCACAAACTCCTGAATTGGAAATATATTTTCTCAGACTCAAAAAAGGCACAAACACTGAAGACATCAGCTACCAAACAGACTGCCACAATATTTATTCCCCTGTGAAAATGTTTGCCCACTCCTGGTTTGTGAACAGCTGACGAAAAGACCAACGTATACATTGTGTATGGATTTGATCTCCACAGTCCTTCAGGCAACAACAGTTCTTTGCAACAACTTGAGGCGTTTATCTCCCTCTTTTGGGTCAATGCTATCCTTAGTGAAATGTAACAACAATAAAGGGTCTAGTATTTCTTGAAATAATTCATAAGGCCAGCTTTCATGCCAACGTTTTAGACTTGAATCATCCTATGCTGAGAATGAATGGTTATAGTTCTTTTGGTCAAAACTTGTAAATTACATTTTGTGAGATTTCATGCAATATTGTGAGGTCTTCTGTGAAGTGATAGTGCTCAGAAAATGTGTTGTGTATGGTACTTAGCTATTACCACACTATATTTAACAGGAAAAAATAGACATATATTGTAGCTGTTTTTGTCATAATATAGGTTAATTAGCTGTGGTGGAAATCTAGAATTTGTTTTAAAAAGTTTTAAATGCGTAGCCACTAAAAATGCTCTGAGAGTTTTGCTAACATCTCTTAGAATTTTTGAAAACCATGAGAAAGTGTTGATTCCAACAGTTTTTGGCAAATATGTTAGCAGAGCTCGGCATATGCGTTGGGAATAACTCTCAGCTTCTTCTTGTTGATGTTTTTCTCTGGGCTGCCCCATCTGCAGGTCACCACAGCAAGCAAAATTGCTAGAGAAAATTGTTTTACGCCGGATGCCCTTCCTGATGCAAACTGGACTTGAACCCACAGCCTTAGGATTACGAGACCACAACACTGACCACCTAATAGAGCTGTCAATTCTAACCTGGGCCCGAAGCCCGCCCCGCCCCATGATAATGTTCTGGATGGGCAGGCGGGGTCGGGCTTTTGATTGCATCAGCGGATCAGCTGCACTCCAATTAGATAACAACATGGCTTTCCATACTCTCCAATTATATGGCAACATGGCTTGCCATACTTTCACCAGCCGCACGTGGCCATTTCACCACGAGCTGACCGGCCTTGAAAGAGGTAAAATAAAGTTCAGTTAAGCTTCAGATGGGACTATACTGCCAGGAATCCATCGGCCAAATACGTTCATTCAGCCGCTGCACTCATGCGGATGCGCGCGGGCGACGACCCAAACAGGTGAGATCCCACAGCAGACAGGTCAGAATAAATCAGAATGCAGGCAGAAACAGGGATTGAATGTGCTTTGATGGCCCTGAAAGGACAAACACCCCCTCAGCTCCGATCTTCTGCCCCTTTTATTCAGCCGCAAGTCTGCTGACCGTTACTATCTATATAAGCAGTCGAAGCTTAATTAAAAATGTCAGATTTTTGGGGGGTTCGGACCTGTAATTACTGTTAATTCGTCGAGTCAGGTGAGGTTTGAAAATGATGGCTATGGGCTGGGGCCGGGTCGGATCAGATTTTTTGGGTCAGAATGCAACTCTACCTCCTAACTACCAAGACTCCTAACAACTTTCAGCTACCACTACAGCAAATTTGAGTTCAAGATGTGTAAAATGTACTGAGTTTTAGCCATTTTGTATGCATGCTAATGTCAGTTAGCTGCAGGTGACATCTTGAATGGGGTTAATTACAAAAGTTAGTAAGTTGTGCATGTTACATGCATTGATTTCTTTTTGATAGTTTCATCAGAATCATTCACTATTTTATGAGAATGATTGCTAATGCTACAGCCAACTACAAACATGCACACACACAAACATGGGCAAAGCGATGGGTGATAATAGATCACAAGTGGAAGAATAAATTCTAAAAACAGAAACTTGTTTAAATTTTACATCTTTTCAGTGTTGCAAATGTTAAATGACCAATGAAAGGGAACTTTTTGAGGATAAAAGTATAAAACGTCTCTTACATGGATAAAATTAATTAATTTATGTATACATCAGACCAAGTACATCTATATCAGCTGTGGAGCTCAATATTAGTGCAGTTGTCAAAATCTGTATAAAACACAGTTCTGCTGTGTCAGCTTTGCTTCTGAAATAAATACTAAATACACTTTTTTCTTCTACATTTCAATTTAAAAAAGACAATTCAAGGTCTACTTGCTACCTACCTGCTTCTTATTAAAGATCCAATTAGAAAGGCACAGTACAAATTCCATACTTCAGACTGCATCCACTGGATGCCATCTTAGGATACTGCAGGCTCAGAAAATGCCTGGGCACTGGAGCTTGCCGAGATCCCTCACACTTGGTAAAAGCTGCAATAAAATAGGATTTGTTCCAGTTGTTTACTGAGGGTTAAGAGGAGTGGCCGGGGCAGGAAGAGAATGGCAAAGCCGACAGCTGCCTGGCAGGGTCTCAAATGCAGCTTAGCATTTTTCACCATTCTGACTGGCACACAATGCTTTCTTTAACTCCCAGCCATCTAAATATTCAGGGACGTATAAAGAGATGGCTGACACTGCAGCCAACTTAAAACACAGCTCAGCTAGTCAAGATTGCACCTATAGTTTCTTGGCTGAAGCTTTCATGAAGGCTTTCCTCACAGAGACTCAATCATGGACCTCCGTCTTACAAAATGAGTTATTTGTGCAATTGCCACTAGATGGCAAACTGGTTTCATCCCAAATTTTGTGCATGGCAGGGGACACTGCAAACCATGAAACTGTAGGTTGTCTCTGAGAGAGGATGGATGTCCTCAATGCATGAATGAATGATGTGTGTTGGGTAACATCCCTAATTAGGCAGTCTGGCAATTAGGCAGTGAATACTGTAAAGGAGTTTTTTTCTGTAGAGGGCTTACAAGGATGAAGACGAGGGAAAGAGGAGAAGGAATAAACTGAATGAGAGTGAGAAAAAAACAATCACAATAACACTCATACTGCATTACGTATCTCTTCAGCTGCCACACAATACAAGGGGACACAGGTGGCAGAACAACAGAAAACAGTTACAGAATGCTGAATAATACTGGTTTAAATAACCATTATGGAGCGTTCTCGGCAAACCTCCTACTTCTTATTACCCCACAGTGTGCAAACACTGGAGCCAAAAGCAAACACAGGAAGCACAGACAGTGGATGTCTATGAAAAGTGAGCCATGGAGGTCCCGAGGGAGCCTCAGCACCGCTCTTTACAACAGCCACGTTTCTACCACATCTTCAGCCATGAGTTTTAAGAGCTCATTGACTTTAACAACTCCTAAGGAGAGGGAAGAGAGCTGCTATATTGTCTGCATTTGCATCTTTATGTGGCAAGGAAGGGATGATAAATCTATATTTAACTATGAGCTCAATTCCTACCCATCAGCTGAATATCTGCTCGGTGTTTCCATCCTAGCTGGGTGCCTATTGCATCGGCTCCTTACTGGGTCAGCAATGCCTCCTCGACGTTCTCATCTCCTAACAGATGCTGTTATTAGTTTTGGCACTTTCACAGTTTCACAGCCTCATCTGGACTTTTGGCCATATTATTCATGCAGAGCAGATTCCTCCCATACTGTGTTTACACATACTGAGTGCTTTACGACTGCATTATCTAACAAGTGAATAAAAGACGCAGGAAATGTACTTTGAATAAACCCCAGTTCATTTTGTAAACCAAATATTTGAGGTCAGAGACAACAGACTGTGCAAAAATCTACAGGGTGCTCTCTGAGATTTCTGTGGTCCTCAGCAAGTCTCACTCACGAGCAAAACAAACTACACTAAGGTCTCCCACACTAGCATGTGTGTAATATCAAGCCACTGTCAATGCATCGCTCCCTAACATTTTATTAAAGTGGACACAGATGACTGTTTATAAATTGGTTGCAGGCAGGATGACTGAGTAAAAAAATAATCTGAATATGGATGGCAGGATGTAACAGTGCTGTAAGTGATGCTGCCTCCTACCACCACGCCTCTGTGCCCTGCAGTGTTCAGTGCCTCATCTCCACCCAGGCAAGTCTATGTCCACCTGCAACTTTTGGCTTTCTGTGTCTCCCTTCTTCATTTTTTTTAACCAATATTTACAAAAAAGAAAAAAAAAATCCACAAGTTTACTCAGGGGATGCTTCAATCGAAGCATCCAAGATCAAAAATGACATTTTAAAGGCGTCTACAAGCTCAAACATCACCTTGTCTTTTTAAAAAGACCAAATGTCAGTACGTAGAGTCTTCTGTGTTTTGCCTGAGACTGCTAGAAGCCGGAGGAATCCCACTGTTTAGATGACTGACACTGTGGCGTGCAGTATGCAGTCACAGTGCCCAGTCACCTCCAGCACATTGACGTACGCCACTGAATCAAACAAATTCAGTTGAGCTGACCTTGTCTCATACACAGCATTTAAAATGTTGGAAAAATGTTGGGCATACAGTGTGGGGGAGTTCTGCTTTGAAGAATGTGAGCACCAAAGTAATATGTATCCATGCAGTGTCCCTCTTGTGTGGTACAGCTATCTTCTGAAGAAGTTGTAAGGCTATGGATGGGTGAATGAACGTTCTGCTCAGGCCAGCTATGACAAGTCTGTAGAATACTCTGAGGATGTGTTGACCTACATTACCCCTTGTTGAGCATCACTTTTTCACACCTAAACCTCCACATGACGAGTCACCGTCACACACAAACACAAACACGCGTGAATAGCATAAAAAGTCAGTGAGCAATCAAAGTGTGAGACTTACAGCCTCGCCTTCTGTATTCCTTCCTGTAATTAATTAGCCAATTAATGTGTGTTTATTCTGGACATCCATAGATAGAGCAAAAATTGTGGCTCCCTGGGAGAGACGAGACTCAGGCAGATAAATCAAAGCTTTGTGCATCTGTCCTTGCATGCGCCAAACGCTTCCCCCTGTAACCCTCCTCTCTCCCAACAGGGCCCAAATAAGAGACCTTTTCATAGCCAATCAGGTCAAATCTTTGTTTCATCCTCTCTCCCAATGCACTTGACATTGACAAGATTAATTGCCTTAGTGCTCTGGGCAAATGTGTTACCTCCTACAGGTGTCAAAGTGTGCCTCTCTGATTTTCATCCGTGGGATTTATTTTTTTATTTTTTCATAAAGAAAATAGAAAGAGTAACCTATTCTATTCTGATTCGCAAAGGGTTAAAGCTTCCTCCTGCTGCTTGTAAAATCACACAGGGTGTAAATCCTGCCATAAAGTCTCAGCTGTGAGCCCTGCTGACCCGTAAATTCTCCTCTCTGTGTTCCTCTGTCATTGAGCTTCAGCAGGTCAGGCCAAAAGTGTAACTACATATCTGCATCACAGATACAAGCGTGGCTTTGAAAACAGCATCTGTACACTCAGACTCTTTCAGTGATTTCTTCTAGGAAGCTAGCACCTGAGTTACACTGCATTTAACAGACATGCATGTGACTATACACTTGTAGGATATAATTTAAATGGTTAGTCTGGTTAGTTTTGAGGTGATGCTCTATCAAATAATTACTACAACATCAGCTGTGACATTAGTCATCATTATTGTCATATAATGGTGCATATACAGGTCCCTCTTGCAATGAGTCCTCGTGGCTCAATGAGGCTAGCCTGTATAAATAAAGTTTGAATGAATCTAAAAGGCCTGGTTGTCCTCTAAACATTTTATGGTTAAGATTTTGGAATGCAGGTCTGATACTGAAGGGGGCCTCAGCAAGATATATACACTGCTTAGGTCATACCATGAGACCCGTTCGGACTCCCTTAAACTGAAATGGGAAATGGACTTGGAGGAATCTATATCAGACTCAACCTGGAGAAAGATCATTAAGAACATTTACTCATTGTCAATCTGTCTGAGACATGCTGTAATTCAATTCAAGGTGGTGCACAGGCTGCACTGGTCCAAGGCCAAGCTGTCAAAGATCAAAACCAACCTGGACCCCACATGTATTCATTGTAAACAAACTCTAGCTACATTCCTGCATACATTCTGGACATGTACCAAACTGCAGACCTTTTGCCAATCTATTTTTGACACCTTCTCTGGGATATGTGGAAAAACTACACCCATCATCATTCATCTCACTATTCGGGGAGGTCCTTGTGGATATGTCCTTCAGCAAGCACGAGACAGATGTGATTGCTTTTGGCTCTCTTTTGGCCAGAAGACTGGTTCTGTGCAAGAACCCACACCCCCCCCAGCATATGTACATTACATTGGATAAGAGAAGTGATGGATCATCTCTATCTAGAAAAAAACCAAGATAAACACTGAAGGGTTCTATTAAACGATTTTGGGACACGTGGCAGCCTTTTATGTTGTATGTGGAAAACTTAGTGCCTATGTAATTTATTTTAATTAATTAATGTATGTGTGACTTGTCCAGTGTGGGAGTTTTTTTTTTGTTTGTTTGTTTTATGTTTTGTGTTTTGTATATTCAAACTGAAAAAAATAAATAAATAAATACTTGAATGTTAAAAAAAAAAAAGTCTGGTTGTCTAAATTGTACTATAAAATCACCAATGATGCATCGAAATGCTGTTAAATGTAAGAAGATGATGCATTCTGGAAAGGTAATGACAGCAATTAAATTTATTAAACAACTACATTTAGATGTATTTATTATGTATAAGGAGCTGTATTTGTGTTAGTGTATATATATATATATATATATATATATATATATATATATATATATATATATATATATATATATATATGTCTTTGCATATAAAAGAAAATTAAAACAGATACACTCACATACTTAATTTATAAAAGCAAAGCAAATGTTTCTGCTAATTAAAAAAATGTCAATCTAGAGATGAAGTGTTACTTTTCATGTCTGGATAAATAATTTATCACATCCTTATACATTGGATAAAAAGGGTTTTTATTTTATACACTTAACAGTATCACCCAAATTTGCAACAGCCTCCCATGATGAACTTCTGGCAGGAGGGCTGGTATGCTCACCAGGGACTCGTTACTTAATAATCACGCGCTGCAGGTGCTCTGATAGAGGTCAACAGTCTGCTACAGCAGCAGTTCATGTCTGCCTCCACCTACGGAGCAAGAAACCGCTGCCAAATGCTTCAGTCCCGCTCCAAACGGAGCCATTATTCCTACCCTATCACTGTCACAGCCCGGGTTGATCTCTGCAGACACGCAGATGATCGAAATTAATCTTAGCCAAGTGCATTAGCTGTAATATGAATGTCTTCTATGCTGCGGTGCCTCAATCATCCCAAAGCATTTGCTGTGTCCTGCAAAGGAGCTGCATCTATATTCCAGTTAGAGCGCACATTTGCTTTACAGACAGTGGCATACTTTTCAAATTAGGTTAAATGACAAAAGCTATTAACTGTACAATGAGGATGCAAAGCACTACTTTTGAAGCAGATGAATGTTATTGTATTGCATGTGACACTAATGGTTTGACCACAGTTCACCCACATAAATCCCCATGGTGCCAAGTTTAACTTTCTGCAGAGAGGAAATGACCGGCAGTCTGACGGGTAAGAAAATAACGTACGTTTCAGATTCCATAGCTTTTCTCCTGTCTTGCAGTGCACATCTGACATTTGTTTTCCAACCATAGAATGGACACACACTTAAAGCAAAAGATGAAGGAATAAAATATCAAATACATTATATTTCCATTGGTTAGGACTTATAGACAGCTGTCTCAGTCGGTCACCTAAGGACATGAATGAAAAACGTAAACACAACAATCTTCTCTAATAAGACACCAATTATCCCTCTCTTCGGTGGAAAAGTGGATCAGTCCAGTTGCCAAACTGACACAAGACACACAATCTTTCCCACTGTTTTGACAGATTCTATCCATGTCACTTTAAAGAGCCCCTACAGCTGTTGTTGCTGTTTCTAACACTGTGAAATATATATTTTCCCCTGATACTAGAGAAGAACTGAAAAGTGTTTCTAAAGTCCCATTACTGATGTAAAACGATCTGTGCTTTTTGCTATGAAATCTCTCTGAAGTGATGCAGGCAGATGAACATGATATGACACCAGATGAAAATTTGAAACACATTTTTGCATGAACTTTGAAGAAACAGATCTCCTTTGAAAACTGGATAAGACAAAACAAAAAAAGTCCTCACATTCAGCCCCCAACTTGTGGACGTTATGTTGACACCAATTTTCTTGTCCAGTTTTATATATATCACATAAATAACTGGTTCGCTGACTTCACTGATGCGTCCATGGTAAACTAACAGGTACAGTAATATGGGGCTTCATGTTGCTGCATGTCTGCTGTCACTGGATACAGAATAAATCCACTTTAAGAGAAAGAGTTTTCCCCTGTTGTAAAACATCTGCACAGTCAACATATCTATGAAAAAAAACACCTCGTATTTTTTCTTCATTCATGTTGAAGTTCAAAGAGAACAAAAGATGTGAAACTACAACAACTTAGGTGAGTATTTGCCATGCTGGACACTAATTGTTGACTAACGGGGTTCTAATGCGGGAACAAAGAGGGGAGGACCTGTTTTAACGCTGGATGAATCAACTGTTAAGACAAATTAAAAAACTGTTGTAGCTCAGAGCTTCCCTCTGCATTCAACAAGGTTCGGTCAGGTCATCTGGACGTTTTCTTTTATTGTTGAGATGTTTCATCCTTCATCCAAAGGACTTCATCAGTCCGAGGAGCCACCAACAAACACAATCCCACAAGCAGCACAATAGTGGACCATCCAGTTCGCTGGTGATAAGATTGTTCCTTGGGCCCACCCTCTCCCCCGTCGATTCCTCTGAGGCATCCATAGCCAAAGTGGTTCAAAACATCAAAGTTCATGCTCAATAATCCAGGTAGAAAATCTAACTAAGTTCAGTCAGGTCACTAGGATGGTTATTTTTTGTTGAGATGTTTTGTCCTTCATCCGAAGGACTTCATCAGTCCAAGGAGCCACAGACAAACTCAGTCCCACAAGCAGCGCACTCACATAGTGGATGGATGAAGGACAAAACATCTCAACAAAAAAGAAACCTTGTTGGATTTTTTTTTTACCTGGATTATAGAGCATGGACTTTGATGATCCGTTTGCATTGTTCCTTCAGTAGACAAGGACACAACTGGATTATTTAATCCGTATCACTGATGTGGCACAATTTCAAGAAACGTTTAATCCTAAAAACGAAGACCTAGCTTTCCTTTAAAAAATATATAAGGTCTACTGCCTTTCGTGCCATAGTGTTAAACTCAAATTATATTAGCAAGAGATGGAGTAGTAGCTAATCTGGTTAAATTCTGTAAGATGTTATGCACAATTTATGGAATATTTCATAAAAAAGTGTTCGCACTCAGAGTATGAGTTGAAGATGAGTCTCAGCTTCTACCATATCAAATTAGCTCAATATTTGTAAAACTAACTGAATTATAGTCATTTTTATGTTGGCTAATGTTGATTAGCTGATGTGATCACTTTAACATCAGTGACATTTAAAGTTTAATTTGTTATAGATGCACATTTTTTGATTAGTTTAGAGAGTTTCATTCAAACTTTTCTAGTAGTGCATAAGATATTTTACTAACAGACATGTAAAAACACGTATTACCTCTTGGGCAAATATAAAACCAACTTTGTGAATCCTTACAAGCAACATCAATCCTTTTCACTTTTATTATTCTTTATAAGAAGCAGAATGTACTCTGCAAATAGAAGATAATTTAATGCAAGTCAACCTGAAAATACAAAAAATAAAAGTTTAATATTACACATCACCTCAACTGCACCTCATCATTTGTTTACCTAATGTGTCAGTGGTCACTCTTCACACATGCACACACAGAAAACCTCTTCTGAAGGTAACCAACGAACTAAATTCAAAAACTGTAATGAATGAATAAATCAGAGGCAGGATCTTCACTACATAATTCATTTGAAGAGAACATATCTGTAGACAGAGCAAAGCCCGTCCTTTCTGCTGCGGTTTTATCATCTCTGAACTAGCTTAGCAACGAGCACCGTGCAGCACATGTGTCAGCCGTGCACATTGTCCAAAGCCTCAATGTAGGAAGTCTTGACACAGAAGAGGCTGTGCGCTCATTAAAGGAGGATCCCAAATGTTTTAGCTTCACACCATTCTGCAAAATTAAATGCATGATGGAGGAATTCAGCATAAGCATAACATTTCTAAAGTCTCTGGTTGGGTTTAATAGTGCGGATGTTTACGAAGCATTCACTCTATTGTGATCCACGTTTCTTCCGTACATTTCCAGCATCTTTCTCGTTCCACAATTTTTGTGCCATTTCATCAAATTATATAGCTAGTTCAGGAAAAGGGTGCTATTCTTTTTGGTATTGGTGCAGCTTTAGCTTTTTGAAATATTTAGCCTTTTGTGCCACTTTTTTTTTTTTTTTTCCTCATGGGAAATGAATTGAGCTCATTTTACATCCTTCAGATCTTTGGACCTTTTACTGATTCTTTCAAGTTTTGATCTGATTCAGCTTCTTTCAGCATCCTTATGCAAATTTAAACTTTTTTCAGCCACTTTCAGCTGTTTTTTTTATGTTTTGGGATTTTTTTTAGAATCTCTCTGCTAACTCAACATTTTTGTGCTTCTAACTTCTTTCTGCTAATTTCAGCTTATGTTTCTTAAAGCTTATTTCTGCAAGTTTCTGCTTTTTCTGCTATTTCAGCTACTATTTAGCTGTTTTTATGCTTGTTTTGTGATCCTTTTAGATTATTTCTGCTAACTACAATGTTTTTGTGTTTCTAAATTATTTCTGCTATTTTCAGGTTGTTATGCTCCTTTCTGCTTATTTATGCAAGTTTCAGCTTTTTCTGCTATTTCAGCTACTATTTAGCTTTTTTATGCTAATTTGAGCCTTTTCAGCTAATTCCACATTTTTTGCACTTGTTTTAACTCCTTTCAACCCAATTCAGCAAAAAAAACGTGCTCTCAACTTCCTTCTGGTAATTCAAGTTTCTTTCAGTTTTTTTAGCTACTTTTCAGCTGTTTATTTTATTTTATTTTATCGCTATTAAGCTTTTTTTCAGATAATTTCCGCTTTTTGTGCTCATTTCTGCTTCTTTCAGACTAATTGGGCAAATATGTTATTCATACTTTCTTCTGCTATTTGAAGTTTGTTCTAACTTTTCAGCTAGCTTGTTATCATTTTTTAGCTAATTTCAGCCGTTTACAGATAAATTTAAGTTTTTCATGGTAATTTCTGCTACTTTCAGTCTAATTAAATTCTTTCTGCCAATTTAATCTCCTTTAAGCCTAGCTATGCTAGTTTCACTTGTTGCTGCTTCTATTTAGCTGTTATTTAAACTATGTTTAGTTTTTTAAGTCAATTTCACGGTTTTTGCACTAATTTAAGCTTTTTTCAGCCTAATTCAACAAAAATGTGCTCTCTGCACTTCTGCTAAATTAGGCTTCTTTCAGCAGTTTTACTTACTTTTCAGCAGTCCTTTAATAAATTATGTTTTTTTTCAGATAAATGTCCATTTTTTCTGCTTATTTCAGCCTAACTGGGCACAATTTTTCTCTCTCCACTTCCTTCTGGTAATTTAAGCTTCTTTCTACCCTTTCAACTACAAAGTACTTTTCAGCTATTTTTGTCCCTATTTTCAACTTTTAGAGCTAATTTACTAATGTTTGTGCTCATTTCTGCTTATTTAAACCAAATTAAACAAATATGTGTCCTTTCTGCTTTCTTCTGCTTTGGCTTGTTCTTCCTTTTCAGCTACATTTCAACATGTTTTTAGCTAATTTTAGCTGTTTGTTTTAGCAAGTTGTTCATCAATAAACGTTCACACTGCATTTTCACAGGAAATGCAATGTCTCTAGTTAAAGCTAACACCTGGCTCATTTTGTCATCAAGCTCAACATCTATTTACACACTGTATGGTTTCATTTTCCTTTATGTCTACGTTTGTCCAACAAATTTGGTGTAAGACATTGATTAAAATTCCAAGACCAACACTGAGGTGAAGCTTTTTCAAAATTATAAATAAATGTGCAGGAACCTGCTGCTATCCCCAGGGCTGAACCCTGATGTCTGTGGTAAACCCACTCAGAACCCAATGCCAGCGATAGAAGCAGGGTATGCTGGGAAGACTTGGCACAACATGAATAATCCAAGCTTGCTGTGGTGTTCCTGTGCGCTTTGGTTGGAAGCGGCATGCATTGTGTAGGTTTTCAGTCCTATTTTGAGCAAACAACATTATGTAATTTGTCACTTTTGTAATGCTTTCTGGCACTGAATCCACTTCAGTTTTGTACAGAATTTTATTATGCTCATATTTGCTGGGATGTAGACCGGCACTTCTCAGCCCTGCATGCTGTATGAGCACACCTAATACTTGGCTTCCAAATGACTAAACAAAAAAAATATACATCTGTATATTTAGCATGCATGTCTTACACCTCTTGTATCAGTATGAAGCAGAGCCAACCTACAATGACAACACAGAGCTTAGCACATCATTACTGAGTGTGATGAATATTTTAACACAGTATAGTCAGTGCAGGGGACAGATTTTTTTTTTAACCGGTGCTCCTTTGTCTTTGTTTTAGATTGGCTGTAATGTGCTTCTGAATCCTTGAGTCCTAGACTTGGTCTACCATTTTGCATCAGTGTCAATCAGATTAGACAGAACCAAGCCATTCACATAATCATTAAGGATGATTTCTCAGAGTGGGAATATTTTCCCATAATTTCCTTGTCGTGATTGTCAGTTTGACAAAACTGACTGGAAATCAATCAACGTAATAAGATCTTAGATGCTAGCTATGGAGTTGCAGAAGTGGGTTAGGTGATTGCCCTTGATATCCTCTCTTGCATATGTTGCTCTAAGCTTCAGAAGGGGGATCAGTACAAATGGCATCATTCCTCTTCTACCAACTACAATGTCCTCCATATCTCCTTCAAGTAAATCTAGATGGCTTAGAGTAGTCGTATTTTTCTCGACAATAAATTGAAGTGGACAGATTGAGAGATGGTCCGGCTTGAATCTAAGACTTTGTGAAAGCTTTTCACTCCCGGCTATTCTGTGAAGGATATGGAGTGGCCCCTCTCTGCATCAAGACATTCTGCATCATTTGCTTAGTCGCTGTGGCTCTTTGCAAAACCAATAAATTGCAGGCATGGTCAAGAATTGCTAATTGGGTAAGAGTCTCTTGCTGCATCAACTCTACGCTTTCAAGCTCCTGATAACGATACACGTCCACCTCCTTAAAATAGGTCACCGAACGGCAGAAACACACAGTCAACGACTTGGACTCCATGAGACTCTTGGAGCTAAGAATACACAGAAACCTTAGCACATTAACAGTCACCATGAAGTCAGTCAGCCATCAAAGATGAGGTATTAATAGATCAGGACTGTGTCTTCAGCAGCAACAACGGCATAAAGCCTGGAAGTGCCACTTCAATGTCCTGTGGTTGGTCAACGTATTGAATGTTCACAGAAATGCTTTGAGCAAAATATGTACCGTACTTTACGCCGTATGCTTAGCACTGCCGTATAAGTTGCATCAGTCCAAATATGTCTAATAAAATGGAAAAAAAACCCACATAAATAAGACGCTTTGCCGTATAGGTCACATCTATTATGCGTCACTGCTGACACATCGTGTTTGTTATGCGTCATCGTTGACCACCTGGAAACGTGGGCTGGTCTTGTGCCAAAAAACAATTGGCTGTCACATAGCGGCTGCGGAAACGTTTACGGGAGGACTTTAACAAGAACTTAACAAGACTAACACTTAAAAACAATTATTTGTTTGCTCAAAATTATAGCAAAGTTGTGTCTCGGTTTAACTTTTCCTTAATAAATGCACTTTAATAGTCAAATCAGCTGCATTTCGCCTGAGCAGAGCGGAAAAATGCAGCTGATTTGACGTTTGCTCCAGGGGTTCCGGAGCGAGACGAAGGTGGTTTGGTATGGCAAGCCAAGTGTCTCATTAATAGCCACTTTTACCTATTAATGAGACGCTTGACTTGCCATATTACTCGAGGGCCCTCTAGCGGCTGAAAATTGTAGTGTTCAATATTTTCCATGTCAGAATGAATGAAATCGTCAGATCTCAGCCAAAAATTTGTTTATAAATATGGGGAGAAAAAACATAAATAAGTCTCTTTGCCATATAGGTTGAAGGGCATGCAAATGTATGCAATAAAAGTGTGACTTATACGGCGAAAAGTACGGTATATATAATGGTGGGAATCCAAAAACACAGAACATCCAACAAAGAGGTCTATTTTCTCTCACTCATTTATGATTTATCATAAAAATGTACTCTAGAACAAAAGTGCAAACACTCAATGATGCCTCTGAGTCCCAGCTTTCTCACAAGTCCAACAATGACTAATGAGGCAGATACAACACCAAAAAGATTATTTTTCATTTTAAATACTCCCATCACAATAGTTTCTGTAACTCAAGTCATTCAGGGAAATGATCCATAAAGGAAAAAAATAAAAACAAAACTGATGATAGAGCTTAAATTTTCCACGGTGTTTGAAGAAGTTTTGTAATTTGAGAAGGGTGGCTTTCTCGACAAACATGTGTCCACATGTTTTCAGTCTGCTGCATCGTCTTGACTCGAGCTTAATCTAAAAAGAACATTTGCTTGACCTACTTAGGGGCGTTCCACAGCTCAGCCGGCTGTGAATTTTAGATTTTGCTGCTGCAGAGCCATTTCTTTCATTCGTTTTTGTGATTTTTTTTTTTTCTTCCTGTTAGACAAACAGAAATACTAAGAAGGGTTGTTTAATTGACAGGCTGGCCACAGAAGAACGCTGCAAAACGCAAGAGTTTATAATTTTATGCTTATTCAACGTATGTCAGAGTGCCAAGATTAAATTACAGACACAATAAGAAGTGACAATTAATAAATACGATAATATAAATCAGTTGAGTCGGTCACAGACATTGTTTCTATTCCAAATCTGGCTTGTAGAAACCTAAAACCACTCACCGCAGTGTGGCATAACCATGTGTGCTGCCAGTCATTCTGTGAGAGTGTGGATGACCCTTTGACCATGAATCCCATTCATTAACTGTCATACAACGTGCTTTCCCCATCTCTTCTCTCTCTTTTTTTTTAGGCCTGCTGCCACCGAGGGTCGTCTACAAAAACAACAGCCACTCAGCTGCTGTTCCTGCAGGCCTCTCAGTCAAAGCAAGCACGAGCCAGGCCACACAACTGGTTAACTGTGTCTGTTTACTCACCCTTTTGCCCTCTTTGCCTGGCTGACCCGGCACTCCCTGAGGAAAGGACATGTGTTAGACTAAATTAGGTAATATGTTTAGCATTGCAGAAAGTCTTTATACATTGCTTCTTGCAAAAACAGACACAGACTGTCAATGTTTGAGCCATATGTTCTCAGCAGACCAGAGGATATCGAGTTCATTAGCCAGTATTAGATGCACCCAATCAACTTAGCTGTATTATATAAAAGGTGTACGTAAAGCAGTAGTTTCAAGTCTTTAACATGAATAGCTTCTAGGTGACTTCTTCAATATGCCCTTAATAGGCTATTTGCAGCCTCACTTGATCAGGACTCCATTCCATTACTCTCCACATTGTCCTGATAAGAAACTATTAGCAAGTTAATCAAAGTATACATTGACTTTATGCTCCTGTGAAAGGGTAAGCGTATAGTGCTGCAGTAGTTTCTTGTTCTACCTAATAGTTGTGCTTTTGTGAGCGATAAAGAAAGTTGCATGAACATTGTATAACAAGAAAAACAAAATTAATCAAAACAAGTGAATGTAAGATTGTGAGCGTCAATGTGGGCGTTTATGTTTTACCTGTTCGCCTTTTTCTCCTCGAGGGCCCTGAAAGTGTAAAAGCAAGATTTGTGTTTACAAAAAGCACAGTCACAAAATAAAAAAAAATAAAAATCTAATAAATAAAAATACTTAAACCAGTAAAATAGACTTTATTAATAGCCATATATGTCTTGAAAGAATGCACATTGCCCTATACCTTTCATGCTAAGGTTTTGCAATAAGTTCATCCTCTGTTGAGAAGTGACACAGTTGTAGCTAAAGTTCAAACTAATGTTATGCTCAATTTCATGTGATTTATAAAATATGCTCAGCGTATGAGTTGTGAATGACTCTCAGCCTCTACCTCATCAAATTTTAAGTCAATATTTGTAAAATTGACTGAGTCATAGCCAGTTTTGTTTTAGTTTATGTCCAATTGGTGCGGCAGCCATCTTGAAAAAATTGGATTGACACCACAAGTTAATTGGTTGTTGATGTACAGCCAATGATTAATTTCTAACAACTTCAATTAAATCCAACGAGTGCTCCATAAATATTTTGGTAACGGTTTCCAATAATTAAAGTTAAGTTAGTAAGTAAGTTAATTAAAGTTAAACTACATTTTTAAGCTTAAACCTTCCACAATGAGTAGCACTTAGAGAATATATTACGAATGACTCTCAGCTACAACCACACTTCATTTTAGCACAACGCTACAAATTTAACTGAATTATATCCTTGTGTGTATCAATGGTTTACAAGATATTTTGCTAACAGAGTTTACGCTAAATAGTTAATGGCAACATTGTTGGATTTTATACCTGGATCATTGAGCATGAAGTTTGATGTTTTGAACCACTTGGCATGACTGTCTCAGAGGAGATAACGAGGGAGAGGACGGGCCACAGAGGCCATCTTAGCACAAGAAAACTGTTTTATTTTCCTCCCCACTATGGAGTATGCTGTTTGTGGGAATCAGTTTTGTTTGGTGGCTTCTCGGCTTGAGGAAGTCCTTTGGATGAAGGACAAAACGTATCAGCAAAAAGAAACCGTCCAGATGACCTGACTGAACTTTGTTGTTGGATGTTACACCTGGATTATTGAGCATGAACTATGGTGTTAATGGCAATGGTTTGAGAAAAGATCTTAAAAAAGAACCTGTTAGCACTCAGAATACAAGTTAAGGATCAATCTTTGCTGCTACCACACACAAATTTAGGTCAATATTTGTAAAATTGACAGAATTACAGCTAATTTTTGTGTTTTACGTTCAGTTGACTATGGCGGCCTTCTTGAATCTTCAATCAGTTGTAGATGTCAAACAGTTATTACTTTCTGCAAGTTTCACTTAAATTGTAACAGACACACAAACACATGCAGCCATGAACAAGAATATTATTTTATGCTGTAACGTTTGGGCAGTTGTGATAATTAACGTTAACATACCTGATCTCCTTTCAGACATTCGCTGTTGGCCTAAAAAAAAGAAATACCATTAATTAAAACAATTCAATACAAATAAAACAACATATATGAAGCAATATCAGTTATTTGCAAGCAATAAAGTTGATAATGAGGTAGATATCCCTGACCAAGGTGATCTGATGAGAAGTTACTCCGTGACTATCACAACTCTCCAGACACCCCGCTGGCTGCTGCCATCAGAGGGCAGACGGGGTAATCTACCCTCCAGGCAGCAGAGTAAACACAAGGCCACATGCTGAACGTCTCGGTTTTCAGATTCCTGGTAAATAATTACTGCTCTTTTTGCAATTGGCATCCGGCAGTCTAACACAGCTACTTTTGAGCAGAAATAGCTGATAAAATGAACATTTCTTATAAGTCAGTGGCATTATGCAAAGTAAGGCGGGACATAAAAGACAACAAGGTGGCTGAAAACCCAAACAGTTTTCAGATGCATCTCTAAAGAGAGCGGTGATGTCTTAAATAAAACATGCCTTACTCGCCCTGCTGTTTTCTTTATAAATCGTCATCTTTAGTCGGATTGTGAACACAGTTTGACCATGTGTAACAAGCCATACAATGAAGTAACAGCAAGTTGGTATTTTAATAACGCACCGCCGACATTTTCTGCTCAGACTCACCAGCTAATTTACTGGCATGAAGCAAGGAAGTTTGCTAACGCCATGTTTGTTTGTCAGGGCATGCATGTTACTTTCCTTGTTACATAAAATTAGCATTAGAGAATAGCTAATGAATAGTGGCAGAGGTCTGTGGGAATCGTAAGCACTTCGGTGACATAAACGGGGCAAGCCGTCAGCAGCAGCTCTGTAGTTTTTTTAATGTTCCTGCAATGCTGATTTAAACTGGCAAGCTGATCCCCTCATGATGTGCACATAATTAACCACCCACCCACAGTATACCTCTAATCTGCAGCTGCCACAACTCCTTGTCCACAAAGCATTAGGTCTGTGCATTTTGCCTGTGTGTCCACACATTCATTATTTGTGTTGAATGGTGACAATACAAGTATACATGGACACATACTGGTGCAGGACTGTATGCGTCATAAAGATTGTTTCATTGCTGGCATACACTCAAAAAACTCCCAAGACATATGTTGGTTTTAACTGAAATAAAAATATGTTTGTTTAACATAAAGTTTAGGATTGGTAGGTAATTTATTCTTGTTGTGGGTACAAATAATAATCTGACACTAAATAATAAAACAGCTTGTTGACTTTAATTATTAATACTGAACAACATTTCACACATTAACATTGTTTTTAATCACCTGCACTTGAAAGACAAAAAAGGTGAAGGGTACAGTTTCTGCCCGTGTGCGTGTTTGTTTATCCGTTTAAAAAAAAATCTCACAAACCACTCGACGAATGTTAATGAAACTCTCAGAAATATTCATCTACAGCTAATTAACATTTGAAGTCAATTCAAATAAAGACAGCTGTGACACCTATTTCCACTTAGCACAAACAATAAAAGCTATAACTCAGTCAACTTTACAGAAATCAAACTAAAACCTTTTGTGTAGTGGATGAGAGTGATTCCCAACACATACATTAAGGGCTAACAGATTACATGAGATCTTGTAATATTGCTCAGTATTTTGCATTACTCTATTTTGAAGATTTTACCAGTTTTTCAACAAATGAATGCCTTGTAGGCAAGTGGGCCAACATAGTGGGCCAACCAGTTTGCTCTCTACCCCATCGTGCTGCTTGTAGGACTGATGGAGTCCTTTGGATGAAAGATGAAATGTCTCAACAAAAATGAAAAGAAACCGTCCAGATGACCTGACTGAACTTTGCTGGCTCATAATGAATCAATTATATTGTGTTAAATACATAAATTGTTTCAAATGCATCTTTTAGGAATGACTTTACGTCTTCATTTATGTTGGTTGCTAACTTTTTTCTTTTACTAATTTTTAAATGTTCTTTTTAAAGGAACACTATGTTTCCCAGCTTTAGCTAAAAATCCTGTTTCACTTCATTTTTTTTTTTTTTTATATATAAACAACTCTGACAAATGACATAAAGCACTTGGTGCCTTTTTACCATACCATACCATACCAATTTATTTATATAGCACTTAAAACAGCAACAAGGCCAACCAAAGTGCTGTACAAAAGAACCAAACATGCACAGCAGACAGGAAAACATAAAATAGAAATACAGATACAAATAGCAGCAGAAGCTAACTAAAATGGCCAACAGAGTAGAGAACAGACCGGACCAAAACAAATCACACCGTGTTAAAGGCAAGCGAATAGAAGTGTGTCTTCAAGCGAGACTTAAAGACTGAGAGTGTGGGAGCCTGCCGGACACTCAGTGGCAACTCATTCCACAGTCGTGGACCTGCAACAGAGAAAGCCCTGTCACCTCTGAGCTTACGACGGGTTTCTGGGACTGAGAGAAGCATCTGGTCTGCTGACCTCAGAGAGCGCGCTGGGACATATGGCTGCAGAAGATCAGTGAGATAGGATGGGGCGGAACTGTTCAGTGATTTAAAAACATACATGAGCATTTTGAAATGGATCCGAAGGTGAATGGGTAGCCAGTGCAGGGAGGCCAAAACTGGCGTGATGTGCTCTCTATAGCCTGTACCAGTTAAAAATCGGGCTGCAGCATTTTGGACCAGTTGTAGACGAGCAATGGAGGACTGACTGATTCCAAACAGAAGTGAATTGCAGTAATCAAGCCTAGATGTTATGAAGGCGTGGCTCACTGTCTCGAGGTTCTTTTTGGAGAGTATAGGCTTCAGCTTAGACAGCCGTCTCAGCTGAAAAAAACAGGATTTGACCATCATGTTTACGTGACTGTTGAGTTTTAAGGACGGGTCCATTATCACCCCCAGATTAGTCACCTTTTGTTTCTCTAGCGGGGCTAGAGAGAAAAGGTCAATGTCATGGTTCATGAGTGAGCCACTGGGATGGAACAGCATGACTTCAGACTTCTTCTCATTGAAGCTTAAAAAGTTTAAAGCCATCCAGTCCCGGATGTCAGCCAGGCAGTCAAGAAGAGGCTGAATAAAGCGTGTGCCTCTGTGCCTCAGGGGGAAGTAAATTTGGCAATCATCGGCATAGAAATGAAAGGGTATGTCGTGTTTGCGGAAGATAGCACCTAGTGGCAGCAGGTATAAAGAAAAGAGAAGGGGACCGAGGATGGACCCCTGCGGTACCCCCCACTGGAGTGCGGTCGATGCCGAACTAAAATCTTTGATATTGACACAGAAGGTTCTGTCAGAGAGGTAGGACCCAAACCATTTAAGGGCTGACCCTGTGATGCCCACCCACTGCTCCAGTCTAGAAATGAGGATATTGTGGTCGATGGTGTCAAAAGCAGATGTAAGGTCCAATAGGACAAGCAGCACAGAATCACCTGCGTCTGTGGATATGAAAATGTCATTAAAAACCTTCAGTAGAGCAGTTTCAGTGCTATGGAGAGATTTGAAGCCAGATTGGAATAACTCAAGGATAGCGTGATCCCCCAAAAACTGTTTCAACTGAGACTCCACAATTTTTTCCAGTAGTTTAGAGGTGAATGGGAGTCTGGAGACAGGCCGGAAGTTGGACATGACTGAGGGGTCAAGGTTAGGTTTTTTTAGGAGGGGCTGGACAGCAGCATGTTTAAAAGTCTTTGGCACCACACCTGAGGATAAACTGCTATTCAGAATAGCGAGGATAAAAGGACCCAGTGTAGGAAAAACTTCCAGATGGTTTCATGCTGCACATTACCTGCTCCAGAGAGGACAGAGAGATGGGCTCAAGGTGGTCAAACACAGCCACACACTGAGATGGGATGGACAGATCATGAGCTGGTGGAGAAATGAGTGCCCGGGTGTTTGCCACATTTTCTAAAAAGAAATGGAGGAAGTTTTCACACAGCTCAGTTGAGGCTTCCAGAGGTGAAGGCTCACTGAGGTGTAGAACTGAGTTCAGGGTGGAGAAAAGAACTCGGGGGTTGTGGGAGTTGGAGACAATTAAATCAGAAAATAATTTACATTTGGCAGCTTTAACGGTTTTCTGATAGTGACGCCAACTCTCCCTTAACATTTGAAAAGACACCTTTTGTGTCAGTGGGATTGTAAACACGTAATTTATTTAGTTTTATTTTTTCTTCTTTCAGCTGCTCCCGTCTTCAGGGGTCGCCACAGCAAACTAAGTCGCATGAAGACTTGGGAATTATTTTTACGCCGGATGTCCTTCCTGACACAACCAGACCACCGAGCTACCACAGCCCTCTGTGTGGAGCAGGGGGCTGCCATCTAGGGTGCCTGGAGGAGCAGATGGGAGCATTAGGGGCCTTGCTCAAGGGCCCAAAGTGGAGCAAATGAGGGTGGAGGCAGGTGTGAGTGCTTCACTTGTCCCACCCACGTTTTGATGTTGTTAGTACTGGGAGCTGAACCAGCGATCTTCCGATCACAGGTTCACCTTCTCTAACCTCTGCACCACCACTCCTCCACAAACACATGTATTTATTTACAACTGTAAAAATGACCCCCCCCCCCCAAATAAATAAATACAATAAAATCCAAACATTTACCTTGAACAAACCCATTCTAACATGACTAAACACTGAAATTAGTCCTAAATAATCGTGTTGATACGATCAGCATTAGATTTTAGCACATGGTCATTTTGTCTTAAAAGAACCTGACAAAATAAGGTGAAATCCCCCCAACACACACCCGACCAGAAATTACGTTGTTTTGTGAGTGCACAGAATATTAGGTGTATGTTTGATAATGCATGATAAAGTAAAAGATCAAAAAGTCCATCTAATTAGAAGGCTGGAACATTCCTTCACAAGACATCTGCAGAGGCAGGCATTGGCCCTGTAGTAAATTCACGTCTTACCCATGTAGGATATGGCCAGCACCCAACTGTCACTCTCCAGCTCTCATCCTGAGGCCTGAAACTAAACTTTTCTCCACCTGGTTGCTCATCCCTATCCTTTTTGGCATAGCCCTTTGAGCCCTTTCTATCTGCTCTTTGTTTGACCCCCTACCCAGGCAATGGTAATGTGACACAGAGACTGCTCACCTGAACGCCTGCACTGTTGGCCATATGTTTTACCTCAGTGTGCAGTTGTCTGGTTGGCCCAAAAGGTTGTAATATTTGCAAAGGACATCCTTGCCTATTCAGGTCATAACCCTTGTGTTCAATTCAGCATTTGAACGACCTTACGCACTGTATACAGAGAGCATAATGAGATGCAAATGAAACAGTGTGAACTTACAGACAGCCCTGAGTCTCCAGGGAGGCCGGCGTCTCCCTGTGAAGAAAGATAATAACACATGAGTTCGTAACATCTTTATCATACCTAGATAAATCTATAGAATATATTTCTAGCCTGCAGACCATTCATCATGTTTGTGACAAACCTGAAGGTCAGGTAAAATGAGACTGACTATGCACTGAAGAAATGTTTCAATACGTGCAATGGCACTGTTGAGGACCATTAACTGGTATTTACAGTATGTCATGAAATGAAGCATGTCTGATGACTCGCACACTGGCAGATGACTGGCAGGTGGCTTCAGAGCTATTAAATGTGACAGACCTTAAAATAGGCACAGCCATACTACATCATGTGAAAGCTTTGCAGCATTAACAGTGGACAGGTATGATAACACTGTTTGGTGACTGAGACGTGACAAGAAGTCATAAAAGGAGAGCAGAAGATGTCTCAACTCCAGCATATCCCTACATTAAGCAATGATCTCACATGTCTTCACTGCTTGGCTTTTTGTTGTCTGTTTTGTTCTGTCTTGAGATAAAACTTATTTATTGCTGTCCATGAAGCTATTTCTACCACTCTACACCATTTTCACCACATCACAAACAGGACTTTATAAAACTGGGCTGAGAATCTGTCGATTTCACAACTGGCAATATCCTTTCTCTTGATATGGTTTAAAAAAAGAGCTTGTGGTTCATATCCATTTCTTTTTTTTTTTGTCTAAATGTGTATCACAGCTAAAATCTTTCTGCTATGGGACATTCAGAGAACTTATTACTTTATGCTTCAAATCTGCCGCCCTCTGTCAGTTTCAATACAAACAAACGTTTTTTCAGTGCCCTCGCTCTCCCCCATCCACCACCCATCCGTCCAGAAAATAGGATGAAATAGTGTGTTTCTCTGTTGTCTTCGGAGAAACACACAGACCTCATTATAACTTCAAGGCTGGCAGACAGTGCATTGCACCTACAATTATGTGGTGAGTTCTATGAAAAGCCAACAACACCAAAGAAAATGGAAGGAAAAATAAAAGAGCAGGATATAAGGCAACTAATTACAAGAAGAAAAATATATTTTTCTTATACCTGGAAAATGAACCCAAAGTAGGACGGAGAAAAAATGTAGTTCAAATAACAGCAATTTTTTTTTGTGTTGGTACAAGAGGAAATCAAAATCAAGTCAAACTATGATGTGATGTCTTTCTAGCTTGTTTTAAAGTTTCTATAAGAAACTGGCGAACCTGCAGGAAATAGGCAATTTCTCTTTTTTTTTTTTTTTGTTGCAATGGATTAAAATGACAGGACATGATAGGATTTATTGTTTAGTCATATAAGCTCTAGAACAAAATAAGTGTGTACTACAAAATTACTGTTTTATCAGAATTTATTTGATTATACTATTCATAAGTATGAGTTTGAGTAAAGTGATTTTTTTTTTCATTCTATACCCTACTGACCACATTTTTTCAAGTGTTAAAAATAAAAATATTGCCATTAAGAACATTTATCTGCAGAACATGACAAATGGCCAGAGTAACATAGTGTGCAGCGGTTTTAGACAACAAAAACAAGGTCATATTAATTTTAACACATCGCAATACTAATGTTTTAACTCGGGAAGAAGTCAAAAATCAATATTTAGTGCAACAACCCTGACTTTTCACAGCTTTTATGTGTCTTGTGATGCTCACCACCAGTCTGTCACATTGAAGTTGGGCAACTTTTTGTCACTCCTGGAGCAAAAATCCAATCATCCCAGTTATGTTTGATGACTCAAGACCATCTATTTTCCTTTGATCACATTCCAGAGCTTTTCAATGGGGTTCAGTTCTGGAGATTAGGCTGACCATGACAGTGTCTTCATCTGAACCCCATTGAAGACCTGATTCTTTTCAAATCTTTTAGACAGGTTTTTTTTTTTTTCCCCTCCTTCTTTCGGCTTCTCCCTCAGGGGTGGCCACAGCAAACTAATGCCCCTTTTCCGTTAGTACAGGTACGGGCCGACTGGACCCGACTTGGCCCGGTTCTGAGGCTTTTCCATTAGTACCGGTACTTGGGACCTGTTACTATTTTCAGGACCTTTGGCTCTGTGGTTCTAACCTGAATGAGTAGGTACTAAAATGTGACGTCAGAACACTGTCGGTCACTGATTGGTCGGGGGCGGAGTCGCGGGCGGAGCCGTTGAAACTGAAAACTTTCCACAATCCGCCATTTTCTCTCCAGCCCGCAAAAACTCTCAAGTCGCAGGATCTGCAGGACACAATATAAAAACTAATAATGTCAACATCGTGGACCAACACATAAGTGCAGGTATTTTTGTGCTTGGTGGGCGAGGAAAATGTTCAGAGGAAGCTGGACGGATTGACTCGCAACAAAAAGATTTTTAAAGAGTTGTCGGAGTGGATGATTTCCCAGGGGTACCATCGTACACCGAAGCAATGCCACGAAAAACTAAAGAAACTTAAAAGCGACTACCGCATGGTAAAAGACCATATTGGCAGGAGCAAATCTAACTGACGAAGTTGGAAATGGTTTGATGTAATGGATGCCATTTACGGTAATCGCCCTGCTAGCAATGGGAGAGTGAGTAGCCTGGACACAGCCACTGCTCGGCTGGAATCCATGATGGAAGACGGTGAGTTTATTCTAAATTTAAGCATATTTTAAGTCATTAATGCAATCAGTTTTGAGCATATTTTGAACAAATAAAAGAGGCTGACGCTATTGCCCATGAAGTGCTCCTTATTAGTTAGCATCGATGCTACTTTGCTCATTGCTAACTCTGTTTCTGTTTCCTGATGCATGCTCAATAATCCAGGTAGAAAAATCCAAAAAAGTTCAATCTGGTCCTCTGGACATTCAAAAAAACAAAAAACAAACCAAAGCAAAAAAATCTAGAAACGTTTCGTCTCTCATCCAAGAGACTTCCTCAGTCTGAGGTGCTGTATTCAGCTCAGTCTCTTAAA
>NC_056498.1:53713963-53726659 GCF_014905685.2 Nematolebias whitei
AAACCAGCTGATCACATGCTCAAGAAGGACCATCAGCCTAACAATGGGTCATTAGCACACTGATGGCTAAGCCATCAGTGTGCTGATGGTCCTTCTTGAGCATGTGATCAGCTGGTTTTGGTTGTCAGCAGCAAAACTGGTTGATCCACCCAGAGAAGGTACTATTTAAGAGACTGAGCTGAAAACAGCACCTCAGACTGAGGAAGTCTCTTGGATGAGAGACGAAACGTTTCTAGATTTTTTTGCTTTGGTTTATTTTTTGTTTTTTTGAATGTCCAGAGGACCAGATTGAACTTTTTTGGGTCTGTTTCTGTTTGTCACTTTATTTTGATCCAGAATATGTTCCGCCCTGTGAAGATTCAGCAGAAAATGCCATTTCAGACCCGCCAAGCGTCCCGTCTTCTTCTGCCCCTGCGTCATCCCCCTCACAGAGCAGTTCACAACAGCCTGCTGTTCTTGGTGAGAAGCAACACAATTCACATCACCACACTTTATTCGTGTGTGTAGGAAAAGACTTGCTGTATTTATTTATTTTTAGTTAAAAAATCACTGTATAACATTATTTATTCATTGTTTTTTTATTATTATAAGTTGCATGAGGACTTGTCAATTGTTTTTATGCTGGTGGCCCTCCCCAACGCAACCACAGACCACTGAGCAACCATAGCACTGAGTGGAGCAGAGAGTGGCCATCTAGGGCGCCTGGGGGAGCAAATGGTGAGGGTTAAGGGCCTTGCTCAAGGATCCAGAGTGGGGTAAATTAGTTATTTATTTATTTAATAGGTTTTTAATCATTTATTTTATTCCAATTAATTTTGAGTCACTACTAGCACCATTTGCCATCCAGATGGCCATATTGTAAGAAGTTAAAAATGAAAAAAAGAGTTGGTTTTTTTTTTAACTTTTCCTCACAGAATAAAATTTAGTTCAGGTGATCACCTAATCAGTAACTCATTAAGTAGAATGGAATGTGTTTGTATTGGAATTCAGCACACACTAAAATGGAATGAGTCATTTGTGCAGAAATGCTGATTTCAGGAAATTAGCAGGGGGCTTCTAGTTTGTTCCATAGTATAGTATAGTATAGTATAGTGTAGTATAGTATAGTATAGTATAGTACAGTACAGTGCAGTAACAGCACAGTGCACTACAATACAGTGCAGTAAGAGCACATCACAGTACAGTACAATACAGTATAGTACAGTAAAGTGCAGTATAGTACAGTATAATAGTGTAGTAAACTATATAGTATATTATAGTATAATATAGTACTATATTTTAGTGTGGCAGCACGACGGCTCAGTGGTTAGCACTGTTGCCTCACAGCAAGAAGGTCCTGGGCTCAATCCCTGGTTGGACCTGGGGTCTTTCTGTGTGGGGTTTGCATGTTCTTCTCGTGCTTGAGTGGGTTTTCTCCAGGTACTCCAGTTTCCTTCCACTGACCAAAAGCATGCATGTTAGGCTGCCTTCAGGCCCAGGCCTCCTTTGCAAAAGAGATCTGTGATCTCAATGGGATTTGCCTGGTTAAATAAAGGTTAATAAATAAATTGTATTGTATAGTAAAGCACAGCACAGTACAGTATAGTATAGTATAGTATAGTATGGTATAGTACAGTACAGTACAGTACAGTGTAGTATAGTGCAGTGCAGTACAGTACAGTACAGTGTAGTATATACTTGTAGCACTTCTTGTGTCTGATGATCAAATGCTTTACCAAAGTTTAAATTGCACTATATTTAGAAGAAACGTATAAAACAAAAAATAAAGTTGAGCCAGATCTGTATGACAGAATCACTCACTTTGGTACCATTGGGACCAGCTGGACCAATAGGCTCTGAGTTACGTTTCAAATCCTGGAAAAGAAAAAACGTGCATCACACTTTCAGGTCAATTTTCTTTCATTGATAATAATGGTTTCCAAAACACGTGTTAAAAATAGTATGTATTACTGTATGTTAGTGTGTTGGCAATCAGCAGGCAATCACATGCAGGTGTAAGACTCTCAACCATTCAGTCAAAACTTCAGGTGTCACTCACATGACATTGCATGCCAGAAAAGTCTGCTGTGGGATTCCCAGTCAGCTGGTTTACATTGTCTACCTCCCCCAATCCATACCCGTTTCCCTCGCTGCTCTTCGGTTTAGCAAGGACACTGGTTGTCATTGCTTTTGAACCTTGAAGCGGCGAACCTCAGGGTGGGATTGAACTACGCGGGCTCGGGGACAAGTCAAGCCTTTCGGTGGTGAAATGTGAAAGTCGAAGGACAGCTGAGATGAAGAGTTATAGCTGATGAATGAGGCCTGACACATATTGACAAGCTAAATTTACAGCAAGCCTTGTTAGGTGTGACACATTTGGGCCACTTGCAGCAACACTTTAAAGGAAGTTAGTGAGGGAAAGGGAGAGATGGAGAGTGTGAGCAGCCTGTAAAATGACTCAGAAATCCAATCATTTGTCATGGTTAAATTTAGAGTCAGATAGCCTGTTAAGAGTGAATTATATATCTGCAGAGGATGATTACCTACTCTTATCATATTAAATCTTGCTACCAGAGACGTGACTAATTCATTGCCTGTTCCCAGCAAGCATTGTCTTAAACATTACCATCGGAAAACAGAAGCTTGGTGTAAAATAACTGCCTCTAATGATTTCTTTACAATAACATATTTTTTAGGTTGCATGAACAGTGAAAGGACTATAATTTTTTTCTCATAGTATATGAATTATTGTGTCCTTCAGCCCTCTGACACTGCCGGCAGCCTCTCGAAGTGGTTTGTTTTCATCTTTTTTTAATCAATAATCAAATTACTTTCTGAGGCTAGTCGAACACAAAGAGATCCAGGAGAAAATTTCCCTTTTGAGTATTACCAGAGCAGAAGCAGAAGTCAAGGATGACAATAACTTCAAATTGAGTAATATTTTAAATGGGCTTCTCATTTGTGAATTTTTTTTAAATAAACTTTGACAAAACATAAATTATGTTTAGATATTTCTTTATTGTTATCACAATAAAAAGTGCAAAGCAATAATTTTTCTCATAAAATAAATGACTGACATGTAGCTAAAATATATACACTGGAAAAAAAATCAATGAATGAATGCAACACTTTTAGTTTTGCTCCCATTCTTCATGAGCTGAATTCAAAGATCTAAGGTTTTTCTTTGTACACAAAAGGCCTTTTTCTCCAAATACTGTTTCTATATCTAACAGTATTTCTTCCAAATACTGTTCACAAATTTTTTTACATCTGTGTTAGTGAGCACCGAGCTGGTTTGGGAAGCTCAGTCCTCACCTCCTTCTACAGGTGTGCCGTGGAGAGCATCCTGTGCTCCAGCATCAACGTGTGGCATGGAGGCTGCACAGCTGCAGAAAGAAAAGCTTTGCAGAGAGTGGTGAAGGCTGCACAGAAGTCTGTTGGAGAGAGCCTCCCCACTATCACAGACATCTACACCTCCAGATGCATGAAGAGGGCCACCTGCATCATGAAGGACCCCACTCACCCAGCACACACTTTTTGCCCCGCTCCCTTCAGGAAGGAGGTTACGGAGCATTAAGTGTAGAACCACTACACTGAGGAACAGCTTCTACCCTGATGCTGTTAGACTCATGAATCTCTAACCAGAATAATCACTGTGAAAAATCACATCATGCTGCTGATCTGCTTCATGCTGATGTGTTCATTCATACTCATCTGCTCACTCAGACTCATGTTCGGGCTGCTGTTCAGCGTATTGTTTTTGTGCTACTAGTGCTTAGCGTATTTTTAGTTAATGCTTTTCTTAGTTTTATCTTAGATCTTATTACTGGTTTTATTTTACATTTTGTTGTTGGATGTAACTGGGACCCTGTTTACATAATTTCGTTCCACCACATGTACCACGTGGTGCGAATGACAAATAAAGGAACTCTGACTCTGACTCCATCCACCCCACAGGTGTGGCATGTCGAGCTGATGATAAGACAGCATGATTATTGCACAGGTTGCCCACAATAAGAGGCCACTCTAAAATGTGCTGTTTGATCACACCACGAAGGCACAGATGTAAGTTTTGACAGCATGTAATTGGTGTTCTGCAACATGGGGTGATGGTCGTGGTTGAATGGCACAACAATGGGTTCTCATCACCGTATCTATGTGCATCCAAAATGCCATCAGTAAAATGCCCCTGTGTTTGTTATGCATAACATACACCTGTCCATACCATAACCCCACCACCATCATGGTCCACTTGATTCACACTGCAATCAGCAAACCGCTCAACCCCACAAGGCCATACACACAGTCTGCCATCTGCCCTGTATGGTGAAAAGCCTCTCCTATGTGCCATTCGCCATCAAATGTGAGCATTTGCCCACTTAAGTTGGTTACGACAACGAACTGGAGTTTAATACCTTTTCAATAAAACATCAATAAGCATTGTATGCTGCAGCGATCTGAAGGTTCACTTTTTTGCCCAAGGTAAAATAAACTACACCGTCTTCCTACTGGAAGAAAACCATTTTACTACTAGAGCATGCATTGCTTTTTTCTTATCTATTGAGAACATTTTTTGTTTGTTTATAACTTGTGGTTGACTTGTAATAAATTGTTTCTAAAGTATGTCTTAAGACTCTAAAATAATCCGATCTGTTTTTACATTTCTAGTTAAGGTATCAAGTTGGAACCCTAACTGGGCACAACCTGCTCAACCGTCACAAAATGGTGATGAGGGACTTCATGACAATGGTCTGTGTGAAGCCTGTGGCATTGAATTAGAGACTTCCTTGCACTATTTAGGCTATTGCCTGTCTCTGAGCAGTCAAAGAGAAAGAATTCTGGGGGAACCCTTCATGAGTTCTGAGAAACTCAGAACACAATGTTCCAGAATGTTCATGTTTTTTGTATTGAACGCTTTTTGAATTCAGACCTCATGTTCTTCAGTCGAGGGAGTCGAAGATTTGAATAAAGCTCAGTTTCTTTTGGGGGAGCGCAATGAGCCTACTTACGAGGTCCCTGCTCATATGGGTTCTTTATCCATCCCCTCTTACCAATACCAATACCAACTAGTCGATATAACACCTGAGGTTTGCATTTTAGACTGTAAAGAAGTTTAGCAGTGCTAGTCTTTTCTCTGTTAGATCAGTCATTATACTGATTAAAATACATAATATGTACATTTGTTTCCAATGTATATTTATATTTATTGTTTGATCAATCAGACATGTTGCTTTGGGCTGGTGAAGTGTCTGAGTTGCAGGCTTGTGGGCTACCACTGAGCTCATGTTAGAAGTCCTGTTGTAAATGTTTTTCTGTATGAGTGTAACAAGCTGTGTCCACTCTTGCAGCACCACGAGCAGCCCAGTTATTAAAAATATGCATCTGGACTCAAGCATGAGCACCTGATTATGTCATAGACAGGAAATCACAATTAAGAATACACAAATATAATTACAATGTCATCAGCAAAGCATGTAGCAGTTTATCTCTAGAAATGGCTTCTTTTTTTTTTTTTTTATAAATTGTGGTTATATATTAATATAGATATATAACCAAACAGACATTTGCAATACTTTCACATTTTGGCCAGCTGTAGTTTAATTTAAAGCTTTCTTTTCAACACAAACTGTTCAAGGGGTATCACACACCTGCATGTGCTCGAGGCAGACATCAGCGAAAGAGAAAAGTAATATCTTTAATATTTTTTATGAACTTGCAGATATCATGATCTCCTAAATAGCACAGTTTGTAGCTCCGTTCTGTCTGATGCAACCATAAAATGATGAACCACAGATTTAACACTCAAATATATTAGTGTATTTTCTTTTCACCACTACAGTCTGGTTGGACTAGCAAGTTAGTGGTAGCAATGTGGTCACTGAATATTCTGTACTCAACTTAGACCCAAGAATTCTGTTTCCCTCCTTGCCAGTCAGGACCAGAGCAAGTTTAAACTAACTACAGCACAGTAATTTGACACGAGACTTAATAGCAAATGAACCTTTACACTGCTTTATGAAACCAGAAACTGAACATGCCAGGTAAAGCCACACTGCATATTTACAGCAAATCCAATCGACGACAGTAATTTGGGGGATCACCGTACATTTAAATGCGTCTTTGCAGGAACTGTTTATTTAATTGGTTTATTTCATGCTTGCAAGATTTATTTGCATTCTTATGAGGCTTAAAGTAAAATGACTGAAGTTGAAGGCATAAAGATGATAATTTATTTATAAATAACCTGTACCCAAGTGACTTGCATAAATACTAACAAATATAAAACGTAGGCTCAAGCAATTTCTATAAATATTTAAAATAGCTCAGAATTGTTCATTTCTATCAGAGCTTTACCTAGTTATTTTGTAGTTGTACATATTTAGGGAATGTTTCTCATAATGGCTTTAACACGAGCTCTTCTTTCCCACCATGCTCTCTGCCTACAGACTGTGGAACACAACACGTCTGCAAAGAAGCTGACAAAGAATGGCCATAAAACAAACTAAATAATGCAACTGTCATAAACTTTGAAAAGTTGATGCATTTCTCTTCCAGCAGCATAAAATGTCCTTATCAGAACTTCAGGCTAGAGAAGCTCAGTCAGCCAACAAGTCACTCTTTAACCAGCAGGGCATCGTGTTAACAGTCAGGCTCAGGAACAGCTGCAGCAAATCTTTTTGCTGCCAACATTTTTCTGTCTGTAAACGCTTTAATTACCGTATTTTCCACGTCACGTTTTTTTTGCATAGATTTGTCAGTCCTGCTACTTAAATACCAAAGCGACATATATGTTTTTTTTTTCCATATTCATAATGCAATTTTTGACTGACACTTTAAATTTTGAAGAACCGCAACAACGAGTTCTCCCATGTGCACTCGCTTCTTTCAGCTGGTGCAGGCGGAGGAACGCTGGAGAACTAGCAGCTCCGGCCGCGATGGGTGAATGGATGGATGGATGGATGAATGGATGGATGGATGGATGGATGGATGGATGGATGGATGGATGGATGGATGGAGCTGCACCACCAAGGCAAAATGAAGTGGTTATGACCATTAAATAAATGCATAATAAATGCGACTTATAAGCCGAAGCGACTCATAAATGTTTTTTCCCTCTTCATGATGCTTTTTTTGACTGATGTGACTTAGAATCCGGAGCGACTTATACGCTGTAAAATACGGTACATCGTTCCACATGGCACTGTCAGTTGTGCTGTCAGTGACAGAACCTATGCAGATGATAAGTACTGTATGTCAGCACAAAACCGCATCTTGTCTGTCAAAATGTACATTATGACTGTCAGAGCACTTAAAACAAAGTCATCGTATTAGACTAAACGAAAAATGTACAACACTGAAAAGTATTGCTGACTGAAGAAAAGCTTGATTTAAAATAAATTGGCAAAAAGCAATCATAAGAAATATGCAGTCAATTCTATTTGCAGTTGTCCTAGTTTCTTAAAATGAAGCTTTATTAAAAATAAACAAAAACAAAACAGTTCAATTTCATATAAATTAGATTATTAGATCAATAACGAGTGAAAATTTGTCCTGCCCATCATGGAGTGTTGAAATATTTAAATTCTAAATGTTAAATCTCAGTTAGATTTTTGACTTTGCAGAAATGTAGTACATACAAATAACAGCACTTGTCATTTAAGACATTTATTTTTTTTTATTTTAAGGTTTTAATGATTTTATTTACCATATTTTTCGCACTATAAGGCACACTTAAAAATGTTTTGATTTTCTCAAAAACCGACAGTGAGCCTTATAATCTGGTGTGCCTTATGTATTAATTCTGGTTGTACTTACTGACCTTGAACCAATTTTATGTGGTTATTTTGAATGAGCTAATAAAGTTTAACTTATCTGACTGTTTGTTTCACTTAATGTGCATTATGATCCGGTGTGCCTTAATGTATGAAAGCAGACCCGTTCATTAATAATGCACCTTATAGTCTGAAAAATACTGTTTTCAATAAAACTATTGACTATATACTATAATATAACCTTATTCATCAGAATCATGTTCATTTTCCTTTTGATAACTCAGCCAACTAAGACTGCAACTTACGGCAACTTTAAGTTTGACGGTGGGAAGAAATGTGTTAAAAATAAGTTTGCCTTTATCCTGATGCATGCTCAGTAATCCAGTTAGAAAAATCTAAAAAAGTTAAGTCAGGTCCTCTGGATGTTCAAAAAACAAAAACAAACAAAAAATTGGAGAAGCGTTTCATCTTTCATCTGAAAAACTTCTTCATTCTGCCTTTATCAGATTTTATGTTAACTTTGGTCAGAGATATGACTATTTACAGTCTCAAAATGACAATGTTTTAATACAAATGACTTTGTTTATAAGTAGTAAATTGTACTTATGATAAAAACTATGACTTTTTAACGTACATGTAATTTTCTCATTACCTATTTGAACCTGAGCAACTGAGTAAAAAAATAATAAAAATGCATTTGTAGTTGAAAATGTGCCATTCCTTTCCTGAATCTAAAAAAAAAAAAAAAACAGGAAAATCCATAAGCTGGACAGATGATGTCCTCGGACTGGAAGACATGTTTTGAATTATTTACTCTATTATTTTCTTTTTGTTTTCTGAAACAGAAAGTATTATCCATAATAGTAAAAAAAAAAAAGTTAAATAAAATCAACAAAGCCTTAAAATAATCATCACAAAAATAGTCTAAAATGACAAGCACTAAATTGATCTTCACAATAACTACATGTAAAATGTACATTTTAGAGGTTGGATACATTTTACTAACCCATGTTGCATGCGGTAGGCTTTTGTTGCAGTTGCAGGGTAGTATATGGTGAAAGAAAACGGTGCAGAAAGCACAACTGACACCTGGCTGTGAGGAGGTTGTTCCTGCAGCACGAGGGCAGAACACTGTGGGGAGCTGTGCACACTCGCCTGCTAATTACACTCAGCGCTGTGCATCGTCATGGCTGAAGCTGTGGGACCACCGGCACATCCCCGGCACAAGGCAACTTAAGCAAGCAAACAGAGCCAGAGAAGGACGGACAAACGCAGCCTAATTATGTTTACTTGTACCTTTTTACCAGGCAGAGCAGCAGCAGGTCAGAGCCTCGACGAAGAGCAGTACACAGTTTCATCTTCTCACTGTAGGTTTGCACTGCTGCGTTCAGAATAAATTACAGCTAAACTGATATTTTGATTAATTTTTGAACGTTAAAATGTAAATGTTACACCGGATGACGACCCTTTAAAGCTCCGTGAAAGAAGATCTGTAAGTAAGATATCTTGAGTGCTGGCCTACAAATGCCACGGAGGTTACAGCAGGAAATGCCTTTTATGACTTTCCATCTACTCAGCGATCCACGCGCACATTCTGTGTGGTGGCAGACTAATCAGACTCACATTCATACCTCACAAAGATAACAAATTAGCATGTCTATTACACTCTGAATAAATAAAACAATGCGCCATTGTGAGGGGATATTAGCACAATATCCTAGTGTCTAGGATATCATGTTCTATCAGTGTCAATGGACTCCTCTTTTTTATTTTTTACACTTTCCCCTTTTGCTGAACATCTTGTATCCACCGATGTAACTTGAATTACCCACAAGATAACACGGTGTGCACTCCCCCTGTCCCATAGGAGGTGTATCTGCAAAGCGATACCACATCACATGCTCATACTCAGAATTCTGGTTCCTCGTGTGTCAGCTGGAGCTTTAAATAACATACTAGATTTAAAAATGGAATATGAGCTAATTGCAGATGGTTCGGGTAATATATGCCTCAGGAGTACTCCAAGTATCGAGGTTCACGTGAGATTATTTGCACAACAGAAATACAGTTTTGGCTTTTGTTGAAGTGTGTAATCAGTTGGAAAATCATAATATTCTTAAAGTTCAGAATTTTTTTATTTTTTTTTTTTTTAAACAAAATTTTACCTGTTACAGATAACTCAGTTAAGTTGGGAGAAACAGTTGGATTCTGATTGGACTGACGAGTTAATGACTAGTGCGTGCTGGGTCAACAACTCAAGTCTAGAAAATGTCATGCGAGTCATGTCATGCTATTTTAAAAGAGCAAAAACATTGTTGTTCACAATTTTTACGTTCATGTAGGCAACCATTTGCACACACCAGGACTCTTCTTCAACACCTTGACACTCCACTCTGGAGTCTACAGTTTTCAATATGCAAAATAAAAGAAATATGGTAGGAACAATACGTTTGGATCTTGGGCCAACTCTGACCAGCCGGTAGCTTGTCAATCTGGCAACTGTTTCTCTAAATCAGTGTTTCTCAATTATTTTCTGTTATGCCCCCCCCACCCCCAACTCTCTGTCATGACTAAATAGTAAATAGTATGTCTATAAAATTGTTATAAGTACACCTCTGCCTAACATTGTGTCCTTATTAACATTAATGAAAAATAAAAGAATATAGATTAACTTACAACGAATAATAACTTTATTAACATTGATTTTTAGTCTGTAACAGAAACAACTTCAAGTGCATCAATTTGACTGAGAAAACAAACAAACAAAAAAAATTAAACTAAACATTTTTGACCATTTGATACTGAAAAATAAAATAAAATATAACCAATAAATAATAAGAAATTCAAATTGATCAGCAACATTTTAACTCAGGAGTGTTATATAAAACACTTTGACCAGAAAAAAAACGAACAAATAATAAAATAAAACAATGTATGCTGTTTTTTTTAAAATCAAAATGTGGAAGTCAGGATCAATGTGCGCACTCATCGATAAAACTAAAGAAAAATTGTCAACATGAAAGAAGAAAGAGGGGCAGGTAACCCTCTCGCTTTGAGTTTACTCTTTGTCGCATGCGAGCTGTGGGTGACGAGCGTCCAGTGCATCAAAAAACAGCAGCTTAACTGAGGAGGTGAATTTATTTTGTTAGCAAAGAACAGAGTCCTAACATTTATTAAACATTACTTCTATAAATTGCGCTTTGACAAACTCATCGATAAAACTAAAACATTTTGTCAACGTAAAAGAGGAAAGAGGGGGCAGGTGTCGCTCTCGCTTGAGTTTACTCTTTGTTGCACGTGCGCTGTGAGTGACGTCCAGAGCGCATGGACATAAAAACAGCAGCGGAGGACGGAGGAGGTGACGGTCGGAGTTTATTTATCGTGTCGGCAGCAGAGGGGAGAGACACGGTTCATGCATGGCTCCCAAAACGACAAGGCAGCCATATTTGTTCATAACGTTATTATTAGGCATGCATGCCAAAATGAGAATGGTGGGGAAAAAAAAGGAGACTCCCTGTGGTAAAAAAGCATGTTTTCTAGGGTCACATGCCCCCCCCCCCAGCATTGCCCCAGCCCCCCCCCCCCCAGGGGGGCACGCCCCACTATTTGAGAAGGACTGCTCTAAATGGAGATTGTTCATAAAGCTATCTGCAACAGGTATGACATTCATCGTTCATAAAACTTCCAAACTCTTAAAGTCAAGATTTTATGTTAGTTTTAAAGTTATTTTCTTGTTATCTGTTGATTTGTTCTTAAATATTTAGCTTCTTTTTTTTTTTTGTTTGTTTGCTTGTTTGTTTTACCTGTGGTAGATGTATTTCAGTTATACCCCCCCAAAAAAGTCCATGCTCAATAATCTAAGTATACAATCAAACAATTTTCAGTCAGGTCATCTGGACAGTTTTTTTTTTTTTCCTGAAACGTTTCACCTTCCATCCAGAAGGCTTCATCAGTCAAGGAAACATACAACACAACTGATTCTTCCCCCAAACAACTTAATCCAAAGTGGAACAAACAAATTATGTTTGTGCTAAAATGGTCTCTTTGTCACGCCCCCTCCTCTCATGCCGGCCCTCTTCCTTGTCGACAGTCATGTCAAACTGGTTCAAAACCAAAAAAAAAAAGAAAACTGTCCAGACGACCTGACTGAAATTGTTGGATATTTCAGTTATACTTTTGCCGTTAGTGCCCATTGTTCCTGATGCTGCTGTTTCTCATCTGTCTAATTAAATCACTTGTTTCTTTTTTCAATAATCATTCCTCCCTGTATCCCTATATTCCTACATCCATGTCTTTGTTATATAGATATTATTTTATTTTAATTTTTGATTCCATGTCAGCTCCATTTGGAGTTTATTGTCCTAACTTCATCAGTAAAGTCCTCTTGAACGATATGACAACCAGCACTATATTTACTTACACACCATGTCAAGATGCATAACATCACACCATTTAATTCTGCAACATTGGAGGGCATCAGCTGTTTTGTTTACAGCAAACAATGCCCGAGGTCTCTTAAGTCTCTTAGAGCTGCTCTACGTGATTAACTGATAAGAGGACACATCCTTGTTGATAAGGCTCATCTTCATCCACTCATTTATAAAGATGCAGGGAAAACCAGTTTTAACTCAAGCATGCACCACTACATAGATGCTCTCTGATAAGCCCTGTGGACTGGCTACATCCTTCCTTTTATTTTAGCATCGAGCTATCATATTAATCTAAATCAAATACGAGGGAGAGGTCAAGAAATCAAATAAATTGCAGAGAGAGCACAGCTGCAGAAAAATCCAGTAATGAACAGTTCATCACAGATTGATTTATGCTGTAATTTCTTTGGATGGGAGACTTTCCACGGGTTCTCAGAAAGGATGATCACAAGAATAACAGAGTGTGTAATGGTGATTGAGATTAATGTCAGAATTGTGTTTGGAATGATTTCTAA
>NC_056498.1:53726759-53735523 GCF_014905685.2 Nematolebias whitei
ATTGTTTTGTTAAAGTGAAATTCTACTCAGATAATTCAAAACTTGACTAAGATAGGGACTGAAGTTCAAACAACATGAGATTGGGGATATATTTTTAAGATGAAAAACTGAGTCAAAAGCCACAGATTACTATACAAACAGTGACAGTGGCTTCAGTTCTACAGTAGGATAAATGAAATATTCCCTGGAGTGTCCTGGATAACAAGGACTTCCTGAAAATTATACAAGTTTAATTTAATGAAAGTTATTTATTTAAACTGTAAAATTAAATTGCATTCATCTCGACTAAGCTCGTTAGCTTTCAGAGTCAGATTTCTGTCATTTAATCTTGTCTAACAAAACATAATTCCTTATGAATTGAAAATATAAAATTGTGCTTTTACTACCAGGCGGAGTGTTTTTCTTTAAGACTGTATTCACCGTGAAGTTCAGTCTTGCAGTAATTCCATCACTTCAGATAAAATGACTGCAGCAAAGATTAATAAAATGATTAATCTGATATACCAAAAAGTGACTCTTGGAAGGAAATACTTAAACTTTTGATGAAAATGCTATTGACATATGTGAAGGTGCTCCTGAACATGACTGCTTTGGTTTCAATGATTTTGCTGTAAAATCTGTAATTAGGTGTGACAGCCCCGCAGTTTCCAGAACAAATAATAATAATAATACATTTAGTTTGGGTACACAAAGTTATGATGGCAAGTAAAAAAAATGTAAATTCTAAATACAATTACCATTGCTGCGCCTTGTGCATAAATTGTGCACATCCTCTTTTTATTTGGAGACAGTATTGATCATGTTGCTCCCATAAATCCCATTGTATTTTAAAATAAAGATGTTATAGAATTGCGCCGCTCAGGGTGGCTGCATGTTGGAGTAGCTCTGTTACATTCAGAAATCTGTAGGAATCAGCTCCCCACCATCACAGACATCTACACCTCCAGATGCAGGAAGAGGGCCACCTGAATCATGAAGGACCCCACTCACCCAGCACACACACTTTTTGCCCCACTCCCCTCAGGAAGGAGGTTAAGGAGCATTAAGTGTAGAACCACTAGACTGGGAACAGCTTCTACCCTGAGGCTGTTAGACTCATGAATCTCTAACTAGAATAATCACTGTGAAAAACCATATCATGTTGCTGCTGATCTGTTTCATGTTGCTGCTGATCTGTTTCAATGTTGATGTGTTCATGCGTGCACATCTGCTCACAGACTCATGTTCATGTTTGTGCTGATGTTCAATGTTTTATGTTATGAGTGCTTAGTGTATATTTAGTTGATGTTTTTCTTAGTTCATATCTTAGATGTTGTTACTGTTTTTCTTATACATTTTATTGTTGGATGTAACTGGGACCCTGTGTACATAATTTCGCTCCACCACATGTACCACATGAGGTGCGAATGACAATAAAGAAACTCTGACTCTGACTCTGACTAACATTCACTCTTATTGTTTTTGAAAACTTAAATTCCTATTTTTTCTGGAAAAAAAAGCACTTTTTTCGGATGATTATTTACCTAGTATCAGATGCTGTGCGGCAAGAAGGATTTTTACTGAAACTTTTTTACTTTTCGGCATTTGTTATGATGTGAAACCATGGCAACAAGTATCCATTCATTCATTCAACCTTTATTTAGACAGGTAAATCCCATTGAGCCTCGAGGACTCATTTACAAGAGAGACCTGATACTGGTGCATGCTCAATAATCCAGGTAATCCATGGCAACAGGGTGTCTTTTTAACAACCAGGAGCAGCTGATTAACATCTCAAAAGCTCAAATACTTCAACTACAAGCCCCAAATCCCAAATGAGTTGAAAAGGAGGCGCCGTGGACGAATTCCCGTCAACCTGGCGGCGGTGCTGGAATACCTGACTGCTGAGATCATGGAGTTTGTGGGAAATTTGGCTTGTGACAATGGGAGGATCAGGATAATCCCCTGGCACCTTCAGCTGTCTGTCCGTGGTTACGAGGAGCTCAGCAGACTGCTGGGAGGAGTGACCATCGCTCAGGGAGGAATTCTGCCCGGCATTTGGGCAGTCCTGCTGCCCAGGAGGACCAAGAGGCCCACGAGATCTGACAGCAAGCTGGATCCAGTTGGACGAATAGGTATCTGTGGCCAGATTCTTCAGATTCACTGCAGGAGATCCTTCCTGCCCGCATCTATCAGCATCTATAACAACTCTTGAACAAAACCAGGATGATGAACTACGAGAAAACTTAATTTCCCTTTGGGATTAATAAAGTATTTTTGAATTTCAGTTAATTGAATTGAATAAAGCTAATAATTAATATCTAAAGCTAATACCAAAATGTAGTTTTTTGGGGATGGGATATGATTTATGAAACACAGTTTCAATAATTGTGTGTAGCTTGGTGATGCTGCAATGCTCCAGTTGGTACATGAACTAAAACAGAGCTTCGACTGGAACCAACACAGTTGATTCTAGTACAACCCCTTTAAAAAACCTTCAACAACAACAAACCCCACCATGTGTGAGATAGGGTAACATTTTCTGGCACTAGTCAGCTTTACTTCTCAACTTTGTCATGTACAGCTTTTATCACAAGTGCTTTAGGGTCAAAACGTATAGGATGCTTAGTGAAAAGTAAGTTCTGGACATCCAACAGGCCACTTTCACCATTTTTCAAAGCACTTTAAAATGTCACAAATTAAACTTTCTGCTTAACTGCTGGGATTTACAAGCCTGGACTAGTGCATGAATTTTACAGTAAATGTCACCCTAAAACTTAAACAGTCAGGGCTTAATGCAATTGTCCTTCAGTGAGGTGTACATAATTGCTCTAGACAAAAAAAACTTCATTTTAAATAAAGAAATGATAACTATACCGGCTCATTACCTGGGTTGATGCCAGCTTTAGTGTTCTGGCTCATTTTGATTAGCATTAACAGAACCTTATTTCTGCTTTACATCTTCACAGCAATAAATTATAGAATTAAAGCTCCATCAGTTACTATTTTACTTTTCATAATCTATGCATTTATCACATCTTTGCTTGGCTATTATACATATTTATTATCATGATGTTCAGTTAATCTAAAGCGCTGCTACCAGAGCTCTGGTGAAAGTTAGGAGACATTAAATTTATCCAGTTTTAGCTTCTCTACATTCATTCCATGTAAAACTCAGATTATAATTTCAAATCTTACATTTAACATGCAAACTTCTCAACAACCAGCTTCATATATATCAAAAATCTTTTTGTTCCATATTTTCCTAACAGAGAACTTCACTGTCAGAGTTAAGGTTTACTTGGGGTTTCTAGAGGCTCTAAAAAATAATCTGAGAAGCAAAGCTTTCAGTTATCAGGCCTCAGTTATGGAACCGACTTCCACTTTTTTTTCCTCTCTCTCTCCGAAACTGACAATCTAATTTTAGACTGGGCTTAAAACTTTCCTTTTTGATAAATCCTATAGTTAGGGTTAGCTTGGTTTTCCTGTGCTATTCCTTAGTTTTGCTGCCTGCTGGAATACAAACTGGCATTTTCTCACCCTCCTGCTCTCGGTACTTTGTCTTGCTGTCATTAACCTGTTCATTTCTTCCAGAAACTACACCTGGACGAATCCTCCGTGCTTGTTTCTCTCCTGTTCTCTCAAACCTGGTTCTGCTGACAGTTTCTTGTGATTCCAATATAAAAGGCAGTGTTGCTCAGGATGGGGGGTTGTGACAATGTGAGGATTTACAGCTTTACTGGCTTTCTTATGTGGACAACTTTTACTAATTGGTATTTCATAATTTTGTTTATGTAATTGTATTGTATTATAACAGTAATGAATCAACTATAATTGGATTTGACTCCTAATCATAATTAGATTTTTGGTTTGAACTTGTTTTATTCTTTGCATTGAACCCTGAAATTATGTTTTTTGTTGTGAACTCATGCTATAATTGCACTGAATACACCTATAGTGCTATACAGAGGAAATAATGCTTTGAGTACAATGACGTAAAGGCTTGGATTGTAAAGACGTTGAGTCATTTGAGTGTGACAGAAGCAAAACACAAATAACCCAGATATGCTTGGAGCTCCAAAACATGATGTTCCTCTATGCAAAAGTATTTGTATTTCCAGAACCTTGCTCAGACAGTAGCAGGGAATTTGTGAGAAAAAAGTTGTTACTTTCTGTGTTTTTATCACTGGCTGAATGCTCTATGATCAAGGTTTTCAGGTTTTCATATCATGCAGCCACAGGGCAAAGAGAGGCAGGACTGCCTTCAGAATCCTTGCTCAAATCGGCAAACTTGTCATACTTTTCCATTTGTATCCACAGAGGGAACTCCTTCTGTCTCGAAGCTTAAAAGCATGCGAACAAATTACCTAACAAAATCAAACGGACGACTGTTCGTTTTCCAGAAGCATTTAATCTTGTTTTAAAGTGACAAACTGTTTCAGTGTCTCCACAGTGAGTGAGCTTCCAGCTGGTTTTGGTTTATGTATCGCTGATAGCAAGTCAAGGGGATCTCTGGCTGAAGCGAGGAGTGGAGAGCTCAATAACCGTCTCCTGCTGATCACTGTAGGCACCGCTACCAATCAGTGAAAACTGTGTAAGATTCAGAGTCGTGCACATTCACAAGTTTCCAATAAACTGCATGGAAGGTGTGACTGCAAATCAGTTGGTGTTTGATTTGCTTGGAGTTAATTTCCACTTAGGTGGTCTGACTCTGCTTCAGATTTCCATGTAAATAAACGTGATTATGTCATTCAAATGCAAATGTTCACGTGACGTCAGCTGGCTTTTTCAGCTGCTTATGTGAGAACAAAAGAGCCTGTGGTGTTGGTAGGGGGACAAACTAGTGCTTGAATTTCATCTCTGCCAATTCTACTTTTCCCCCGGCTTCTACCTTAATTAGTTTACTCCTCAGTTGCAATTACTTTCATCTGGAGTGCACCTCTCAGGCTAATGCAAGGGGGAAACTGATGGAGGTTGATAAGAAAGAAGACTATTAAATCAACAAGTACAAAATCCATCTTGTCAAAGCTGACCCCTTCATCACCTACTTATAATTACTTTAGAAAGAACAGCGAGGCTAGTATTTCTGAATTTCTTCAATGTGTTTTAAAATGAAATGATTAGAACCACTTACAGCATGGAAGAGTAAATAGTATAACTAGTGTGTTTCTGTTGTTTATTGCGGGAAGGTAACCTGCCATCTTGAACTTGATTGACTCCAAAAGTTATTCAGTTTTAGCAGTATGCCATTTCTGTAAGTTTCATTAAAGTCCAGACAGTATTTATATGGACCCCCCCCCCACACACACACACACACAGAGGGAGGCAAAGACAATATTGTTTGCTTTCGCCTTTCACCAGTAGGCAGTAATAATTTCCCCAAAGTGTCATCATTAGTAAAATTTGAATATATGAACATATGCAGTTTCAAATATGCATACATTTCAATTCCATTCAATTCAATTCAGTTTATTTATATAGCGCCAAGTCACAATTTAACTCATCTCACGGCACTGAACAGAAACATTCATATACATAAAAAGTTAGTTAATAGCATTAATTATTCGAGGAGCAGACTGCTTTGAATTTAACTTAATCAGCAACTCATCTTGAGCAAGTACAAAGGCGACAGTGGAAAGGAAAAACTCCCTCATGAGGAAGAATCATTTAGCAGAACCAGGCTCAGGACAAGCGGCCATCTGCTTCGACCAGCTGGGTTTGAGAGGAACAGGAAGGAGGAACAGATACACAATGGCAGGTCGAGAATCACCTTAAAATAGAAACAATTTCAAATGAAAACTATTCAATTGTAACAACTCATTTTATGAAATTAGGTCAATTTGTCGTCCAAGCATATGGCAGCATAACCTAATTTTATCTTTGCACATTATTAATACCTTAAATTGTTATGTGTTTCTTGTCATTTATACATGATTACAAAAGTTTTATTAACAAATAATTATTCAGTGACTACTATGGCTGAACTGCATCGCAAGAAACCACGAAACGTTTGAAATTCTCACTGTTGCTCACCTTAATAACTGCTTCTACAACAAGTAAAGACAGGGTTATTCCATGAATCTACATTAAGAAGAACAAAATTTGATGGCTTTATTAGCTTCATTTCAACGTATATAACGTGAGTGTGAAATGTGGAAAAACTTGTGTGAAGCTGCAAAGAGTAGCTCTGAGGAGAACTACTCCAGCAGAATGATGTCACCTCTTCCACAATGAATCTTTTGTACAGCTGTTGTTTTAACATTAACTCTTGTATGTGTTTATAACTGAATTAATTGCATCTTCATCCTCTTCAAGCAGGAGCAAGTAAATTTTATTGGCATCTAAAGATCGTTATTATACAAATAAGATGTGTTCAATCACCTGATAGGCAACTGAGGGCTGACTGATCTGTCTTAAATTGTTATGCAGATGCTAAAGATGCTGATGAGGCTCAGACAGTGACAAAATAACATATTTCATAATGCCCTACTGCGCATCAACAATTGGATAAATTATTTATGTATTCATTGTATTTATTAACCTTTATTTAACCAGGCAAATCCCATTGAGATCACATATATAACATGCATGGTTTTGCATTGTGGGAGAAAAAGGGAGTACCCAGAGAAATCCCACACAAACACGATGAGAACATGAGTAGTGAAATAAACGTAAACCTTTTTTTTTTTTTACAAACTTAAATTTATATTTTCGGTACTTAAAAACACACTTTCTCTGTATATTGTGCATTTAATTATAAATGAAGTTTCTGCTTTTCTAACATACTGAAGTGTACCACTTTTTCCTGGAAATATTTACTTCCATCCATCCATCCATTATCTTTACCCGCTTATTCCATTTTGGGTCACGGGGGTCGCTGGTGCCCATGTACAGCAATCACTGTGCGAGGGGCGGGGTACACCCTGGACGGGTCGCAAGTCCATCACAGGGCCACATAGAGACAAACGAGACAAACAACCATTCACACTTTCACTCACACCTAGGAACAATTTAGAGTTACCAGTCAGCCTAACATGCATGTTTTTGGTCTGTGGGAGGAAACCGGAGTACCCAGAGAAAACCCATGCATGCACAGAGAGAACATGCAAACTCCACCCAGAAAAGCCCCTGGACCGGGGTTTGAACCAAGGACCTGCTCGCTGAGAGGCAGCAGCTCTACCAGTTGTGCCACCCGAAATATTTACTTGTTTACTGAATTGAGGCACTTCATAATTTTACAAAATGCCATCATTAAGTGCAACTATAGGCCAGCATGGTTTCATTATTCAGCCAAATCATTAAAAGCACAAACAAGTGAAATCAATGATATCTGACACGTGGTTGGACAGAGTTCTTACCGTATTGTCTGGACTATAAGGCGTTCTTTTTTTTTCATAGTTTGGTCAGTCCTACGTCATATAGTCCAAAGCCACTTATATACATTTTTTTTCCTATTCATGACAATTTTTGACTGGCGCATTAAATGTTTATTCATACTGACATGAACCAAGGGTAAGCATTACCATTTGCAGTCATGAGAGGGCCGTCTAGGCTTTTGACACCTATATGTTGTTCCTCTTCTGCTACGAACAGGAAGGGAGGGGGTGTGGGGAGGTGTCTGTCTTTCCACATGTTACTGCAGCTTCAGTGAGACATGAATGAGACTGGGCAAGAGTGGCTTGTTTATTTAAAATAATAAAGCGTGACCTGAACCGAGTCTTTAATCCAGTCCCACGGCGGCCACTGAGCGGGCCAGGCCACCGGGAAATGTCCCGGCACTCTCGATGGACAGTCCGTGTGTTATTGTTATTTCAGATTAAATGTCTGTTCATGCACTTTGTGAAATAAACTTCTAAATAAATGCAACTTATACTCCGAAGTGACTTATGTACTTTGTATGTTTTTTTCTTCTTCATGAAGCATTTTTTGATTTATGCGACCTATACTCCAGAGCGGCGAATCATCCAGAAAATACAGTAGTTACAATCCCATCTGCTGAATAAAATAGTGTCTTCAACCAACACTGTCATATTTTGTACAGTATAGAAGAAGCTTTCAGGATGATGCTACTCATTAACAAATGGCATTTTTGCTCACGCCAACTGAGGCAAACTACAATCAATTTGACCAAAAACAGGAAAAAGCTTGAAAATTATACTCAACCAAGCATTGTAATTTCATAGATACAACAAAAAAGAAACCCAAACATTAAAAAGGCTCAAAATATTTCAGAGACTTAAGTTGTAGTTTGTGGATCACCACAGAACAAATGCAGATGCATGATTGATTCCTAACACTGATGGTGTGTTTAAAATACAATATTTTAATTTGAAAAATAAGATTCTGGCATTCATGTGAACATTGACATGAACTATCTACAAAATAATGCTGCAAAGCAAGTAAACATCATCCCAGTAACTTTCCCTGGCTGCAGCAGTCTCAACCAAATAAAACATATCTCTCTAACAACCAATTTTTCAACCCAGAAGATGTAAAGATCTGCTGCCAACGTCTCGCTGCGAGCTAAAGAGGTTCATAGTCCACGCACGAGTGGGTCGCAACTGTTTATGTGCCACAAATCGGATATGGACAACACAGAGAAGGTATTTAGAGTTGTTTATAACCAAATTCTTCTTTTTCTGTGCTAACAGAGAGCACATATCCAAAGTCTGCAGGAGAATAGTTTGGCCAATTCCCAAGGAAAACCATGATAATTAAACACAAAGTTTGTTTTCTCAGTCATCCAGGTATATAACAACAAAAAAGGTTGAATCATGTCATCTGG
>NC_056498.1:53735623-53741747 GCF_014905685.2 Nematolebias whitei
ACGAGGGGCGAAACGTTTCTTTTTTAACAAAAAAACGAAGTCCAGATGACATGATTCAACCTTTTTTGTCATGATAATTAAAGTTACTTTATAAATATATTTACTCTGAGCAACTGCACTTTTATTATATTTTATTTATTTATTTAATGGAACAACATAGAGAAAACTTTTATTTTAACAACACATATAAAGGCTACTTTTGTGACTAGATTAATCTGAATAAAATGTAGGACAAATTGTTAATGCTGAACTTATTTGCGTAATGAATCTTTAGCTTACGGCTCTGATTAGTTGGGAAAAACAAAATTTCAAAGACATCTAAAATCATATTCACACATTTGTGCGTGGAAACATAGAAACTTGTATGTTTTCTTTTTATTTGACCAAAGTCCTAAAAGCATACAACTTTCATTATCTAAGAAATTATCCAACATTGAATAACTGAAGAGAATGATAAAAATGTGTGTATATTTTCTGTAATTATCAGGGGTGACCTCTGTGTGCACCTAAAATGGTTATTTTTTTCCAGTTGCTGTCAAGTTCTGCACATTAGGCTTGGAAGAGCTTTTGCCAATTACTCAGCAGTAAACTTCTAAACTCGTTATGGTGGATTTTAATCTTTATAATTTGTGTTCAAATGACCCATGCTTGGAGCTGAATGATGCGTGATCCTCTTCTATAGAAATTTAGTTGCTATAAATATGTCCTGACATTCTCCGCCAGTAAATAAACCTACTTCAGACTGTGTGATCACTGACAGCAAGGCGTCCTGGCAGACTACATGCAAACTATTCATGTCAGGACGTTTCACAGACGGCACTGATTTATAAGTGATCTGCATTTATTTTGCTCATGTTGACCTTGCATAGGTTCTACTGGTTTATACTTTGTTCTTTTTTCACCTTTTCAAATGTAATCAGTAGTCCCTCGATTATCGTGGGGGTTACGTTCTACACACCACCGCGACAAGTGAAAAACTGCGAAGTAGAAACGCTATACTTCTAGTATTTTTATATACTTTATAAACCCTTGCCACACTCTTGCAATGTTCTTAACAATGTTCTAAACTCTTAAAACTATGTAATTTTAACAACATACATATATGTACTGTACAGTACTGCAAAATTTAATATGGGTACCCACAAATGACGAAAATACTACAACTTGAATGATGGGTTCAGCTTCAGGATTATTTGCAATTTTCCTGCCAGTTCTAAGCTTAAAAGATAGATTGTTACTTTTGACTTTGCATTGCAAAACTATTTCTACCACATCGGTTTCTCCACTAGTGTTTGCTCCCTCATTGCTGTTCTTTGAATTTTGGCAGAAAGCAGCGGTCAGAAGCACTGTTGGCTTCTTGGCCTTGTAGTTCTTTTGACTTGTGTTATAGTATAGGCTTATTGAAAGAAAACTACAAAATGGTGGTGCCTGTCCCGAGTACATTTGGTTCAGTTTGGTTTGGAGGAGGACTTATAATCAAAATTAATTTATGTGACTCAGTTAATGCCCATTTTGCTGGTCAGAGTTGCATTGATTGAATGCAATTTACATAGACCCCCCCCCCCCCTTTTCAAATCAGGTAAAACTGAGACTCAGGGGAGGGGATTTAGAGTCTTGTTGTTTTCCTAAGGTTGGCTTTGAGCTGCTGCGAGCCAGCACGCCCCCCGTTCCTCCCCATCTTGGATGGGACTGCGCCGGCTGAAATGGAGAAAGTCCACAAAACTCCCCCAAACACCCCGGAATGATGCAAGCACGGCTTGGCCGAACATAACGCGGTCCTGATGATGGACGGGTTCATTTTTGCATCATCTCCACCTGGTAATGAGGATGTCTCCTGGTAGGACAAATCATCTTCCTCCTGATGAAAGGGAACGACTTTCAGTGCCAACTAGTTTTAGACACTTTTAATTTATTTCATGACTCTAAGATAAAGTTTATGTAATTTTTAACATTAGTCCTAAATTCAAATGACACCACTCTTCAAAGTTTTAAGCTATCTTATATTATTCACCTTCTGAAATGACACTATTGGTTATTCATTCATATTTCATATTTGCCATAACCTCACGTATTGTTATTTACAAACTCAAAATAAACGTCACATAGTTTTGTGGCTTAATCAACCGTGTTTTGTGTGTTTTAATTCAGGTGAGGGGAATCACAACATTGCCAAGAACTCACCATAATTTTTAAAGTTCTGTCCACATTTATTACATAACTTTTGAACGGTTAGGGTAAACACCTGTCAAAAGGTGTATTGTTGGTTCCGACCACCTATTCCTCTACAATAGAAATGCACCTACTTTTGGCACTGACATATATGTAATGGAGTATTTGCCTCATTTACTATCATTTAATTTAGATTTGGTTTAAATGAACAAACCTTTTATAATTTTTATGGCGCGTGAAAATCTGGTAATGTTCAGGTCATATTTCTAGAAAAAATATTGAGAATTTTAAGAGGTCCACAAACTTTTAAGCACCCACTGTACATTAGTTTAATCACAGCAGACAGAATTAAATGTGTGCAATAAAGAATGACCTTAAGATGGCCTGGAAGGGCTCACTGTAATTTGAAAAATTAGTTCAGTCCATTAGTATGTCAGCTTCTGGTTGCGTACAGCACATATCAATTAATTCCACAGCAAAGGGCGTAGCAGCCCAGGACACACTTGGATCTACTGGAGATAAGGCAGGCACCTGAAAACAGCCATACAGACAATTCTGCTTTGCTCCTAGCATCAGGACATCACACTGATAATCAAAAGTCTAACATAATGGATTCCCTGATGGAATCCGAGCTTGTTGATGTCAAACCCATGGAACAAATGTCTACTGGAGATACAGTAGTAGTACTTACATTCTCTCCAATTATTGGTTTTTGGCCTTCTGATCCAAGTCCCCCCTGCAATGAGAAGATTGCAAGTACAATCAGTAAAAAAAGACCTATTCAAAATGTCACGTTTAAATATTTTTGTGCAGCTTTTCAACAATATACGTAACATGTATAAGATTAAATACTCAGAGCCTCAAAAGTGTGTGAGAAGTCTTGGAGCATGTTGGCATGGTTATTAAAACATAATCTATGTACTTTATTAACCTCAGCCAAACTGTAAAGCTCAAGTGAGCGGCTGTATTACAATGTCTAGTGCAACCATGTCATCATTCATATAATATCAACAGCTGCTGGAAACAATATAACAATATTAAAAAAATATAATAATAATAATTAAAAATTTATTTCTAAAAGACAAACTTTAATGACGAGAAACTGAGCAAACCAACAAAGTACTAAACAGCATGGTACTGCAAATTAGGATCAGTATTAAAAGCACCACTGCTGCTCTTGTTGGAGACAATGTGTGCACGGTTGCATAACAAAGCAGCTTTTTTTTCTTGGCTTCTGAAGCTAATCTTAGCGAGCACAAATGCACAGAGCTGCACCATTAAAAGATATTTCATATGCAACATATCAAGGTTTGTGAGCAAACAAGCCACCCCGCAGTAAGCTCAGCATCTTGGATCCAGGATTAAACCATCATACTCTGGAATAATCCCATCTCCTCCCACTGCACACATTTTTTTCCCCACAAATACAGTTTAAATCAAAATAAAATAAATCTACTGTACGAGCTATAAGTGCTTTTTGTGCTTTTCCTTTATTCCAATCCAGTGCCCTACAATTCCACGAGGACAACTTAAATTTGCAGAATACAACACCTGAACATAGACGCCTGATCAATGGAGCAAGAGGAGCAGCTGAACCTCCGTTTGTAAAGTGGGCGTGCAAACTTTGTTTTGTTGTTTCATTTTTTAACTTACAACAACATACCATAACATCCAGCAATAAGACAAAAGCATGCCTCTTCATTGATTATAATTTTAACAACAAACTAAATATATCAGCAAAAAATAAACATTAAATTCGACATGTGTGTCCTTTATTTTTGAGTTGGTCCAGTCCAACTCAGCTCATACACCAGCAGGTGCTTGCAAACTATCATGAATGCATTCAGACAAAAAGTGTGGATGTTTTGAACCATGGTGCATGACTTTTTAATTATGTGTCATAGAGAAAAGTAAAAAGAATAAAGCAAACCTTTACATCTAGCTATTTAAAAGCATAAGGTATCAATGAGTTCATTAAAATTGGAGAAAGAGTGCTTGCAGTTGTGTGATACCTCATATAAGCATTTAAAAATTGAAATGATCTCTCTGCTAAAAGTGGGCTAAAGATAATGGTGTGGCAAACACCTACTTGTGGTTTTACACCTACATTTAGTAACCATTAGCATACAGTAGTCCCTCGTTTATCGCTGTGGATCCGTACCCTGAAGCCCCACGATAAGTGAAAAACCGCCAAGTAGAGATAGTAGTACAAGTAGTAAGAAGTCATTTATTTTAGTATTTATAAACCCTTCCCACACTCTTGCAATATTCTAAACAACGTATCTAAACGCTCTAAAAGAGCACAGAATGTAATAATTTCAGCTCTCTGCCTCCTCTGCTTTCAGCCACCTGCAAGCGCTCTTGGCCATGCCCACTTCTCCACTCTGAATGGAGATCAGTTGATCAGCTGCAGAAGGAAGTTTATCCTGCAGTGGGCTGCACACAGGTGCAGCAGGTGCTAAATAATTTAAAATAATTCATTGTAAATGATAATTCCATGCCAATCGTGCGGCTCATCCATCAATCAGCCAATTGTTTGTCATGTCCAATCGTATGTAGAAAAACCGTGATAGAGCGAGTCCGCAATAAACGAACCGCATAGTGGCGAGGGACTACTGTATTAAAAAGTAGCCATATTTTCATCTGGGTTTGTACTCAAATCTCCTCGGCATGGACATTACAGCAAATACTTGTTTGGAATTGGAATATTGGATAAACAATATAAAAGTTTGAAAAACTTGGAAAAATAAACTGTGAATTAAGAAAGTCAAGCTGACAATGTGAAAAAAACCCAAACAATTTCAGCATATTCCTAAACCAAAGATACTCCGGTCTTCTTTAATCTCTACTTCCAAGGCTTCTTAAAATATCCCTAGAATTTATGTAAGTCATTTGTTCTTTACATCAACAGGAAGCTTTATCAACAGGGCATGCTTAATCCTGTTTATGCTTTGACCCCTGCTCCTTATGCTCACACAGCTCAAACATCTAGCAGAAGCTGCTACTGCTATGACAAGGACATGATTCCTTACTGGCCCCCAACCAGGACAACTGCCAACTATGTCCAGAGGGGCGAAAGGCCAGGCCAGAGATGCCAATGCCTGGAATTGAAACACACATCTCTGTAACAGCACAGTGTTGTTTGTTGGGTTAATGTGCTACTGATTCCTATGTTGGTGTAGTTTATCTATTCTGGCTTGCTTAGAAAATCACCTCAGACAGACAGGATTAGAAACAGATCTTGTAAATCACCTAACCAAAAGAGCCACCTCTTATTCACTGCCTCTGTAAAGCAGTCTAACTCTTAAAGATACATTTTTATGCATATGTAAATAAAATAAACCCATTTAATCTCAGCTTTAAAGGGAAAATAATGCTACAAAGTTTTCCAGACATTCATCCTGTGTCGTACCTCCTGCCCTGGTTTTCCTGGAAGTCCAGTCTCCCCTGTGTCACCCTGTGATGAAAACAATGCAGGCAACAGTTAGTGAAAGGTCTCTCGTTCACACATTAGAGAATAGCTTTATGAAGGCTTGTCATTTCAGCGGTGGTCTCGCTCATCCAGCTGTCCCACAAGTTCCTGCTAACACTGAGGCTCAGCAGCTGCAGACCAGGATACTGTTTCCCAACAACTGGATAGGACAAATCCTGACTTTGTGCAGGTCGCTGCCCTGTCACAGTAAATGTATTAATAACTATATCAAACTGACAAGACAACAGAGACTGACAGGTGGCTTTTAGGGATGCACCATTGCTGGAGAGAACAGAACGAGGTTGAGTTGAAAAAAAACTGTCCAAATAATCAAAGGTGAGAGGATAAATTGCTATTTCATGAGAATGGACAACACTTTAAAGCAACTTGATATGCAATTACAGCAATGATATTAACATAATAATTTATAATAATTTATATAATATAAATAATAATATAATAATTTCTTCATTGCAACTCTTT
>NC_056498.1:53741847-53751847 GCF_014905685.2 Nematolebias whitei
GTAATTGAGGTTTGGCCGTGTGCTCTTCGGTTCGTGTCGGGTAGCGTGGCCCGCCCATGCCTGCAACCATAGCACAAAATTGAGTAGTCTAACTGCAACCTGACCTCTATGAAGTAAGATTATATATATATATATATATATATACACACATATACATACATGCATACACACACAAACACACACAACAATCCATTGATTATCACGGGGGATCCGTAACCTGAAGCACAGCGATAAGTGAAAAACCGCAAAACAGGAATAGTACTACAAGTAGTAACTAGTAGTTTATTTATTATATATATATATATATATATATATATATATTTTTTTTTTTTTTTGCACTCATTAAATTTTATTAACGAGAGATTATGCACCGCAGAACTAAAGTTCTTAAGCATATTTCAGCACGGTGCTATTATCTTGCAGCAAATGTAGCATTAGAAGCCTAGCAGGCAACGAACAAGCCATCTCGTTGTGGTCTCCTGTTTGGGAACATTATGGCTTTCTTGTTTAAAGACAAGTGAACAAATCTAAACCTGTGTGTCGACGTTGTTTCACGGAGATTGGATCTGCAGCAGGAAACACGTCTGATTTGTTAATGCACTTGAAACGACATCATCTGAATGTGAACGTTTGGTTCAAAGAGCGATAACAGCAGCATTTAAACAACCTTTAACAGGTAATTCAGATCGGTCCAAAGCAATAACACAAGCTGTAGGGAGTTTTTAAAGCTCTGGATCTACATCCGGATTGTGTTGTTGATACGACAGCTTTAAGCATATGATTAAAGTTTATAGTTAGAGCCCAGCTGCCTACGACATCCCATCACGTCAACACTTCAGCCAAAAAGTTGTAGCAGCACTTTATGAAAAAGCTAAAACTGATGGTCAACAAGCCCGACCCCAGATTTAAAGTCCTGCCACATGGATGATGAGCGAGAGAGGATATTCAACGACCTCATATGATGACCGTGCAAGAAGAGGTATTGTTATTGTATTATTGTGATCTAATTAACTTTTTTAATTTAAAATTATCATCTTATTAACTCAATTTTTCATCTCTGTGTCGTTTGCGGTCTGAGGATGACAGCAGCTGAGTCTTCTTCATCCACCAGATCACCTCCAGATAAGAAGTCTGAACTTGTTTACTTGGCATATTTTCAAAATAAACATTTTGCAAATCTTTATTTTGGTCTTTTATATACAGAAAATTAACCGAACCGAAATGTGATTTTAGCATACCATTATACCCTTAACAGAGATATATACCCACTAAAATAAACTAGTACTTACTACTTGTACTACTATTCCAACATTGCGGTTTTTCACTTATCACAGTGCTTCAGGGTACAGATCCCCTGTGAAAAATGAGGGACTACTGTACCGGTAAATCATTAATATTTAATATCATAAACTTTACATATTTATTAAGGCATTTTAAACTTTTCCCACACTCTTGCAATATTCTAGACAATGTTTCTAAAGTCTAAATGCTATAAAAGAGAACAATGTCATGATTTCTGCTCCCTGCCTTCTGCACTCTGCCACCTGGCAGAGCTCTTGGCCACGCCCACTTCTCTGCCGCAGAGCAACCATATGACATGGTGCATGAAAAGGCTTTTTCTGCAGCTGTGGACTGCACACAGGTGCTAAATAATTTTAAATAATTTTAAATCAAATTCCATGCCGATCGTACTACTCATCCATCAATCAGCCAGTTGTGTGTCATGTCCAATCTTATTTTGAAAAACCGCGATAGAGCGATTCTGCAAAAAATGAACTGTGAAGTAGCGAGGAACTACTGTATATGAAATATTGTTACTACACAACAACTATTAAGAACAAGTAAAGGACATTTAAGACAAATCGTATAAAAAAAATAAAACATATAAACCATGCAAGTGGAAGTACATTATGCAGTACTGTTATTTTTGTGTCTTCATTCAGTCAAAATGTTGTTTTTAGCCTCTGACCTAAAACCCCGTCTCAGGAAACCTCAGAATATTCTAACACTGGTGAATATAATAGGGACAAATGGAGAGTTTTGACAGCTATAATCATAATTTAACGTCAACGACATAAAAAATGCTTTGACTAAAGTTCCTATAGTGATTCAGTCTGAAGGTACAATGGATATAAATTAAACTGGATGACACAATTGAGTTATAAATATTCAGAAACAAATTGAGGGTATTGTAATAGTGGAAGAAGTTTTAATTTCACCATTATGCCTATGATTTTTTTTTTTTTTCTTTTTTCTGTGTGTACATGCAGGAGCCGTAAATCTAGTAATACCAAGGTTTATGTGCAAGGCCACAGAAAATGGATTTCCTTTCAAGTAAGCTGCATTCTTATAACCCGCCTCTTATCTGTTTAATTTCCTGAGGGATTCTGGATTAATCATAGCAGTTTAATCCCTTTGCACTGCATAAGAATCCTCCATCAAACTCTCACTGTAATGCGGGATTGTACTTTTCATTGGAGTAACAGCCAAAGTAATCCCTGTACACTTTTCTGAGAAACCCTCTCCATAGGTCATGATGATTGGTCTGCAGCTCTCATTACGGGTCTTTAAAATGCTTAAAATTGCCCAGATGTCTTTGATTAATCTCTACAAAGTCAAGCTAAATTGTTAGTAAGTCTACTCAGACTATTTTAAATCTCACACAGAACTAGCTTCTCCTGTTGGTAATTGAATGTCTCAAGAGCTCACCTTATTAATAATACGTGTTCTGAGTCTGTTAACCAGTACAACTGTTTTCATAAAGGAAAGAACTGTTTAATAATCACTGCAGCACCGCTGGTGATCAATATGACCTAACACAAGTGAAACGCTGGCACCATCGAGTTGTGGAATAATGACAAAAAAGGGTCAAAAAAGGAGAAAATATGCCACTACGCTGCAAAAGCCTGACATTTATATTCAACAGATGGCTTAACATAAATCATTTCTTTTGTTACTGTTTTTGTTCAACTGTAGCTACATTTGCAAATCCCAAAAGACGAGAAGTAGAGCCATCGCACTCCACGGACAGTGGCCATTTGCTGTTTCCACGTATCATCTCCTTTTCTATAAAATATTTAAAGGTCTAGAATTTATGGATGAATATGTACCACCTGCTGCCTTTCACGTCAGTGTTTTAAACTAAGAATGTCTTACGATGAGAAATGAGAGATGTTTTGTAAAACAGTAAAAATAATAATCTTATGGCAGCACAGTGCCACAGTTGAAGAATTCGGGCCTAAAAACATCCGACCCGAGCCCGTACGTATTTTGTCCGAGTTTGACCTGACCCCACCAATTAACTGTAATTAGGGGCCCGACCCCCACCCTTCCCTCCCCAAAATACTTTATTTTTTATTTTTATGAAGCTTTTACTGCTTTTGTTAGCAAATCAGTTTGACATGATAAAAACATATATTTCAAAGAAAGGAAGATATAAGATTTCTTGTTTCACCAAATGGATATTAACATACCAAACAAATAGCCTAAAAAATAAACTATAAAGATAGGCTATTATACACATGAATAAAAATATTTTTATAACAAAGTAATTGGGAAAAATATAGAACAAGGCTATTTTAATTGAACGCGCTGCTCGCTTCGGCTTTTGTAGCTTCAGTTGCTGCAACTTCTGTCACCGCAGATGAAAGCAGGGTGCAGAGCAGGACGCGCATGGCCGATGATCCGGTGATCCATCAGGAGCTTAATGGGACTTTTTTTTTTTTTTACCTCTTTCAACCGGCTGACCTGACACACACAGCAGGTTTCACTGTACTGGCTTTGTAGAGTGAGTCCTCCCGTTTTTTACTTTTGTTTAATACTTTCCAGCTCCGTTATGTCGCTTGGTCCATTTCAAATCCTCAGATGTGTGATAAAAGCTGGACGGGTGGAGTTACATGCGCAATTGTTGCGCAATACTCAAAAGCTACTCTATGTTTTCACAGTCTGATTAACTTCTGCAATCTATTTTATTTATTTTTCATCCTCAACATATAAACTTACTTTCTCCTCCTCAACAAGTAGATTAACACAATGTTACATTGTGCATTCTTATTTAGTTTTATTTGTGCTGTATGATTCATAAAACCGCATCAGAAGCCCGAGACTATCAAGCACATAATTTTGGGTCGGCTCGGGCCAGAAATTGCAGCTCTACAAACTTTGTAGAGCTGCTGCTTTCCAGTGAGCAGGTCGTCAGATCAAATCCTGGCCAGGAGCCTCTCTGGGTGGAGTTTGCATGTTCTCTCCGTGCTGCGTGGGTTTTCTCCGGGTACTCCGGTTTCCTCCCACACACCAAAAACATGCATGTTAGGCTGATTGGTAACTCAATTATCCCTAGGTGTGAGTGAGAGAGTGAATGGTTGTTTGTCTCGTTTGTTTCTGTGTCCCTGTGATGGACTGGAGACCTGTCCAGGGTGTCCCACGCCTCTCGCACAGTGACTGCTGGATATGGGCACCAGTGACCCCAATGACTCAAAAAAGAAGAAGCAGGTAAAGATAAAGGATGGATAATAATGTTAAACGTAATTTCAAGCAATATTGCAAAATGTTTATCTCAGAGAATGAGTTGTGAATGATTGTCAGCTACCGCCACATCACATTTTAGCTCAATGTCTGCAAAAATGACAGAATTGTAGTCATTTTTCTGTAGACTAGTTATGGCAGCCATCTTGAATTTGTCTGACTCCAAAGGTCAATCAGTTTCTAAATGTTTCATTAAATTCCTTTGATAATTTATGACAATCGTTGATAATGAGTGCTACTAAAACTGTCACATAAAACTATCAAACAATATTAAGTGCATCGTGTGGAATGATGAAAACCTCTAATCAGATGCATTAAATATTTTCCTCTGTAAGACTTGTGAGGCACTCTAGCTGTTCCGCTTGTTAAATGTTTTGCCATTAAAACTGTTGTTGCACTAAGATTCATTAGGTCAACATTAACTCCAAATTAGGATATTTTCCCCCACATAAAAACGTCTCTCTGTGTTGCAGTTTTGGTAATTAATTATTGCAACAGGCATGGGTAAACAACAACGGAGAAGAAAAGATGAATTTCTAGCAAGTGGAGGTTAAACTAAAGAAAATCACAATTCTTAGAAGACAAGTGTTTGGAAAAAAGGTGACACCATAAAAAGATTGATTAAAATCGACTGATCTAGACTGAAAATTGTTGATGTTTGGTTCAGTGAAATGATATCCACTGAAACATTGGAGGATAAGTAGAAAAATATGATTTATGGTTCCCTACATTTTGTTGTGATTATACAACTTTATGTAAAATTTACTTTTTGGCAGCAAAATTCCTTTACCTTTAATGAGCTGAATCACTCATCATCATTAAAACAACAAATAAATAAATGAATGAATGAATATTACCTAACGTTTGTGTGTGTGTGTAAGGGGGGCTGTGCACATGTGTGTATTCATTCTTGATGGCTGTGTGTCATCCACAGGCGAGACCTGGAGCTGCTCTTGAATGCGAGGACCCTGATCACGTTTTTCTTCAACTTGATTGAACCAGCGATCGAGCCTGTAATGGGATTTGCGATGTACAGTCAGTAAACAAGTGGCTCATCATATTGATGTTTAATGAAGACCCCAAATTTAATTTCAGGGGTGAGAAATGGAGGCATAGCACGAGGAGATCTGCAGGAATAGAGATAACGATTTAGAATGACAAAGGAATAACTTGCAGTCCTGAAACGCATGTTTAAGTAAATGTTTGATCTTTTGTGCATAGATAAGCCATTTGCATTAAATGTCCTCTTTTATGTGCCAGGTCAGTAGGTATGGGAGGAGTGTGTGCATGTGTGAGTGTGTATGCATGTATGCGTAGGTGGGTGGTTCACGAGACTACTCAGTCTGGGATTGATGGTGCATTCACACAAGCCCTGTTTAGCCCGATTTAAATCAAACTCTAGTCTATTTGTCTAGAAAGTCCTGTTTGTTTGGGGAGGTGTGAATGCGCAATCGAACTTTGATGCGGACCAAAAACGTGAACTCCGGTCCGCCTAAAAACCTAGGTCTTGGTTCGGTTGAAGTGAACTTTAGTGCGGTTTGAATGCATTGTGAATACAAGTGGACTGAACACCGCTCCAAAAACAAGAAGTGGACTACAGCGCAGGGCGTTCTGTGTAAATACAACCAAAAGAAATGCACACTGCCGTCTCAGCCGCCTTGTGTGATAAACATTCTCCATGGTCTTCTGCCTCATCTTCCGCTCATGCTGAGTCCATTGTTGAAAAATGTTTGGCACACGTGCAACAGACAAAACAGAAATCCTAAAACTGCTAAAATTTGACGCCACTCCATTTTTGTTTTTATTTCCAGAAGTACCGTATTTTCCGGCGTATGTCGCATCAATCAAAAAAAGCACCAAGAAGAGGAAAAAAACGTATACAAGTTACTTTGGTGTATAAGTTGCATATATTATGTGTAACTGCTGACCCATCACATTTATTATGTGTTAAATTAATTGTCAAAATAGTTTAATTTCACCTTGGCAGTGCAGCGCCATCAATCCGTCCATCGCGGCCGGAGCTGCTAGCTCTCCAGCGTTCTTCTGCTTGCACCAGCTGAGTGAAGCAAGCTCTCACGGGAGGACCCGCTGTTGCAGTTCAAACTTTAACAAGATTAACACTTAAAAACAATTATTTGTTTGCTCGACATTAAAGCAAACGTATGTCTCAGTTGAACTTTTCTTTAATAAAGGCACTTTAATGGTAAAAACAGCTTCATTTCGCCTGGGAGGCGCAGCGCCATCCATCCATCCAGTCATACATCCAACAATCCATCCATCGCATCCGGAGCCATGCACTCTCCAGTGTTACTCTGCCTGCACTAGCTGAGTGAATTGAGTGTGCACAGGAGGACTCGCTGTTGCAGTTCTTCAAAATTAAAAGTGTCAGTCAAATATTGCGTTATGAATATGGAAAATAAAAACACGTATAAGTCTCAGGACTGATAAATCTATGCCAAAAAACTGACTTATATGTCAGAAAATATGGTAAGTTGCACTCAGTGTCTTCTTCAGAGGTTTTTGTGTCGATACACGGAGTTGTTTTAGTAATGTTTTAGTGTGCAGCCACCCACTTGTGGGATTAAACAACAACAAATAAATTTATCATTGTGAGAATACTGATGATGTTTCACAGAAACTTTGTAGTTTAAAAAAATAATTAACCAAAAACAGTATTATTAAAGTGAGCTAATACATAAAGTTTAGTAAAAGATGAGGGAGACATTGAACACACAGTTCATGCATTATGCTTCACTTCAGCCCAGCTGAGTTCTGCTCCATGCCTCTTTTGGTTCTGATTCATTTCAGAATGCTCACATCTGATGGCTTCATCTGTGGTTTATAAATGGCTAGAGGAAGCTTAAGGATGGACTGGTCGGTGCAGCCATTTTGCAAAACTGTCTCATGAATGAAGCTGAAGTAGACACGACAAGAAGAGGACCAGAAATGTTTAAAGCAGTCTAAACTCTCAAACTAAAAGAGATCTTCCGGTCCATGTGTCTTGGTCAAACAAATCAGAAAAAAATAAATAAATAAAACAGGAAAAAACTTCTTGAAAGCTACTTGAACAAAATCTTTGAATACACATCTTTGCAATCTATTGACAGAAACACTGCACTGAATTAGATAAATGGCACCTCAGAAAATAAATAAATAAATAAATAAAATGTTAAAATAGTATATTGAAAATCTGTGCTTTGAAACCATTTTCTACCAGTTTTCGATGATATCGCATTTTCAGGCCTTTTCAAATAAACGTTATGCCTGACAGTTTGAGTATTTATTTATTATTTTAAAAATTTTGTTAAGATTTTTTGTGGTTAATATATAGTTTAATGCATGCATCTATAAAAGCAGGAGGACTAGATATTAATCTTTAATTTTCAAGTAATTTGCGTTAGTACACATATTGTGCATACATTATGATGATTGACATTTGGTTAAACTAAGAAGTTATGATTACTTCCTAAGTTTTCACTAAATGTTATTTATGCCTTCTGTCTTATGCCCATCCTGTACAACTCATATTCTTTTGGTTTTCTTTTTTCAAACATATTCTGTTATTGGGTATTTATTAGGTATTGTTATTTGCAAAAAAAGCACAAGACTGACTAGGAGCATGTTAGCATGCTTGTTGTCTTCCAAAAAAGCTATCATGCTCTGTGGTTGGATCGAACCCGGAGTGCAGACAGATGCGAGGAACTCAAAGATAAAATAAGGAATTCTAATTTGCTTATTAACAACAGGTCAAAAACAAAAGCTGTTGAGGCAGCAAAACTTACAAATTCACAGGAACAGGGAGACACAGAGGAAGACAAAGCATGACGGATGTGGAAAACACAATCCACCGACAACCAGGAAACACAAAGACACAGCACTTAAAGAGACACTAACAAGACATAATGACGAACACCTGGGGGGAATGGGAGCAGGTGAAGCAGGAGCTGGCAACGTGAATGAAGAAACACTGGGGAAAGCAGGAAACACAAGTACATAAACAAGAATCTAAAGAAACAAGCATGCTAATCGTGCTCATTTCTGCCAAATACTGTTTAGCAACTATCACCTTATGGCAAGTAATTAATCGTCAACTTTGCAACCATACACACAAACACAGTCTTACAGTTTGAGAATTTATCTCTACCATGACAATTAGCAACTATTAAAGGTCAATTATAACATATGTACAACTTTAATTAGTACAATCTGCTACTAAACACATGTAGCATTGCATTCAAAATGGCCTAAAGATAGGTACAGCATGTGGCAGTATAAAGTATTTGTGTCATAGTAAATTTGTATGACTCTGTACTTCTTGTTTTAGTGTCTTAAGAAAACCTGCATTTGTTTCCTCATTTAATATTCACTCTCTTTTGTGATGCATTTCAAACGTTTTGGAGGAACCTGCAATGTGAAGACCATTGGAAGTACCATGAGTATTCCTAGTATAAACAACTAGAAGCTGGAGTTCTGGTTTTCTGGTCCAAAAAAACAATACAGCATATCTTAACCCCACAGCCACATGATGATGATTACAAGACGGACTGTAAAAGACGTTCAGGACTGCCACCTGCTTGGCTGAGGATTTTATTCAGAGCTGAAGGATTTCTCCTTTCTTTAACCTTGTGCAAACAGTCAAAAGGGGGTTTGATCACCCAAACAATGTGATTCATCTTGGGATGAAAAAGCTAGCACTTTGTCATCATATCTGATATCTTGTTCTCTTTTTTTTTTTTTTTGTCCTCCAGCTGACACACCTACAATTTCCAGTAAGTGGGCATTTACACTCCACAACTCAACATGTCTATTGAGCTGTCACACAGAAAGGGGCATTCTCTTTTTGAACTACACCAGTTTTTATTTTTTACTGAATGCACAAATCTATGATTTCCCAACCCATACTGCTTGGGTGAATTGGGGGAGAGAAAAAAATCACCTCGTGGAGGTAATTATATAGAAGCTTCTCTAAAGGATCCTGATAGAGGAAGATGAAGCTTTGCCAGATGCTACAGGCACTGACATTTGCTCTCTATAGGAGAGAAGAGGTGCTCCTTTGACAAACACGAGTATAAATTTGCTGTGCAGAGAATTGTTTTTTATCTTGACGTTTAGACTTTGCAGAGGAACAAAACCATAGTACTTGTCACAAAATAAATTCATAATTGAAAAAGGCAAAACACAGGAGCATGTGAGATATAACTTGAAGACGAAACGAGGCCCATTTGCAACGAAGAGCCAAAGACATGAACAGCAATGTAAGGATGCTGCACAGGAAGACCACATTTTCACATTATAGTCACCCAGCACAATAAAAGTGAACATGTTACTTCCTATGTATGTGTGTGGGGGGAGGGGGGGTATGAATATGTAGTTTTTATTTTTATTTTAGTCTGTCTATTGCTGATTGGCATTTGGTTAACTTAAGCAGTAAACAAAGCACGGGATGAATTTAATTGAAACTCTCCAAAACTGACCA
>NC_056498.1:53758319-53798580 GCF_014905685.2 Nematolebias whitei
GTATGGTTTTCTCATTGTAAAGCTCATTAATTAAGTTGTTATTGAATTCAATCTGCCAATTAATGTAAATGTGTGATGTTGTTTTATATCGTTTTTAAATAAACGGCTCACTGTTGATGGTGAGTCAGAAATTAAAACACGTTTCCGTCCACATTTAATTATTCAAAACACGATAGTACTCAGTCCAGAAAAATGAAATAATTTGTTTAAATTATGAATAATATCAGAGACAGATATAGTTCATTACATACTGGTTACATGTTTCTCATTTATTTGTACTAAAAAAATGTCATGTCTGTAAATTTCCAACTTAGCTCTGCAAACTAAACTTTTTGGATTTCAACTTGCCAGGCATCAGTATTTTTTCAATGTTTCATACAATGTGTATTGTGAATAAGATTTGCGTTTGTCCAAAAACAATAGGTTGAACTAGTATTGGTTCACTTTCCCTAAAGCAACACATTTTTCTTCTTTTTTTGCACAAATGTCTTTTAACTAGCTGTTTAGTTCTCATGAAGAATAAGGTACAAGCGGCATCACATCAAAGCCGTCTCTCCTCTAATCACACTTATTCAATCAGAGGCCCTTGTTGGGAGGAATCGATCGTACCTTTTCAGCTGGACAGTGACATCTGTCAATGGACTGTGAGACTGGCTGAGACAGCATCAGGGGACTCTGGACTGTAGCTGGAGGAGGGGATGTCCCATTAACTGTCTTCTTGACACCACACTGGATCAATACAGAAATTTCATCATTAAAAAACCTTATTTTGTAATCTTTCTTGAAGGACAGGGAAATAAAAATCTACAGAATACACAGCAATGCAGCCAAGTTCACCTAAAATAACCTGGCTTTATGCCATCATGGAGTCAGACTACACACTGAAGTAAGAGCCTATTTGGCTCATGACAATTACCCAGGAGTAACTGTAACTTTATACCAGCATGACAGTATGATGATGATATCATGGTAAGGGGTCAAAGTTCATCCTTCCATGTGGAATTACTATAATATTTGCTCTTATTGATTTTAAGGTGATGAAAGATTTTCATTAAGTTTCTATCTAGGGTCACTTGTCCTTTTCAATTGAAACCAATCCTTTGTTGCACTTTAATTGTCAGATCTCACACACACGTGTTGCTACAAGGCAAAATGTTTATATGGGGGGAAAAAAAAAAAAAACTTTTCGGGAATTTTTTTTTTTTTATCTTTCTTTTAAAATGATAAAACTATGGTCACAGGTCACAATATCTCTTTTGACACATTTCAGTGAATAGTCATCCCTTAAATCTAAAACAAAAGGTGGGCTTGTAGATATGGTTTATGCAAAAAATGAAAAACATTTTAAAATGGAAATACATTGTTTTACCTGACTGTTACAATGTCACTATACATTCTGGAACTGCAGAACACATTGACTACAGAAACAGTATATTTACAAGTATATAATTAATTTTCTGTCTCATAAATGTAATAAAAATATTAATGTGAAGCAATCTCTGGAAATAGCTATAGATTGTTACACTTTTTTATTCCTATTTTATTAAAGTCAGGTTTTAGTTCTTTACAAAAACAAACAAAAAATTACCTTATTTTCAACCAGTTCACAACAATTTTCCATCTCAGCCATGTAGGGGTCACAGTAAATGACAATTTTTTTCAGTTCAATCTGTAAAACAAAAGAGAAACTCAAATGATGGACCCATTAAAGAGCATTCATTAGTGTCATTATTACATCAGACCTTTAACTAAACGTTTGTACAAGAGGATAGGGCCCCGGTGCAAAGTAAACAAAAACAATTCCTGAATTATGACTTTAATCCCAAAATTCTGAGAATAAAGTCAGAATTCAGGAAAAATAAACGTTTTTATTTGTTTGTTTGTACTGTGGGATTCAACATGTCTGCTGGCTTCCTTAGATTGAGAACTTCACTAATTGGCTTTTTTATACATGTGAAGGTTTCTGTAATGTGCCCTGAGACAATTTTGTTGTGATTTGGCGCTATATAAATAAACCGAATTGAATTGAATTAATCCTCTTCCATGTTTGTGATTCTCTGTTTATTACATTTTAACTGTTCTAGCTTTGCAACATAGATCACGGTTTTAGATCCACTAATTCGTATTCTATACCCCTTGATCCTGTGCAGTGTCATGGGGGCTGGTGCTTATTTCCAGTGGTTAACAAGTGAGTGGTTGGGGCACATTCAGTTCATCACAGGCCCATACAGAGCCAAATGACCATTCAAGGGCCATATTAGAAAAGCCAATTAACCTAATACAGTATACAGTACTGTTTTTTTTTTTTTTTTGTTTGTTTGTTTGTTTGTTTTGTTTTATGGTTGTAAGGAACCATAGGACGTAAAGAAGTAGAGTGAGAACATGCAAACTCCATGCAAAAAGGCCCCAGCCAGGAGTCAAACTCAGGACTTTCTTGTTTTGGGGCAACTGTACTAACTGTGCACCATGCAGCTAGACAGTTTTCCTATCCTACAAGACAGCCTTAAACATTAACATATAAACACAAAGCCTTGTTAAAATACTTTAACAAGTCTTTATGGGTTTTTTTTCCTTCAAATTTATACAATTTACCAAATACATGAATAAAAGAATCAGCTGTTAATCCTGCTGAATGAAGTCTATTGCACAATATAGGTAACCAAATAGGCAAACTGATATTTGGATTATTACTTTTTTGAGCCACCTTTAAAAAAAACAAAGGTTTATGAAACAATTTTCCATTAATTAGGAAAAAGCTGTACTTGAAGTGATTACAGTAAATATGTAACTGTATTTTCCACCGTAAACGTCACACCACCCTACAAGTTGCATGAGTTCAAATATGTCTAATAAAGTGGAAAAATACATAAATATGTCACTTTGGCATATACGTCGCATCTGTTATGTGTCACCGCTGACACGTTGCGTTTGTTACGCGTCACTACTGACTTCCTGGAAATGTGGGCCGAACCCGGATTTGTGGGCCGGTGTGCCAAAATCGATTGGCTGCCAAATGATTTTGAATGAGGTGGGAGCAAGCACGGGAGGACTTTAACAAGAATTTAACAAGATTAACACTTAATCGGTAAACAAACAATTATTTGATTGCTCGAAATTATAGTAAAGTTGTGTCTCAGTCCAACTTTTCTTTAATAAATGCACTTTGACGGTCAAATCATCTATATTTTCAAAAGCCGATACGCGGAAACATGAACACGTACAGGGCAAGTCGCTGTCCATTTCTTCAAAATTTAACAAGATATACACATAAAAACAACTATTTGTTTGCTTGACTTTGTAGTAAAGGTGTGTCTCAGTTGAACTTTTACTTAATAAATGCACTTCAGTGGTCAAATTGGCTGCATTTTGCCGGGGCGGTGCAATGAAATGAAGCTGATTTGACGGTTGCTCTAGGCAGACGACAGTGTCCCTCTTTGGCAAGTCCATTGTATCATTAATAGTCACTTACATGACACAATGGCATGCCATACTGCTCTACTGTCATCTAGCAGCTGTAAATAGTAGTGTTCAATATTTTCAGTCAGAATGAATGAAAACGGTCACATCCCAGCTAAAAATTGGTTTATAAATATGGGAAAAAATCCATAAATACTTCGCTTTGGCGTATAAGTCGCAGGGCATGTAAATTATGCGAAAAACTGCGACTTATAGGGCAAAACATACGGTGCATGGATTGTACATGATAAATAGTAGAGAAAAAGGCAAAAACTTCAGCATCAACCTTCCATTCATCCATCCATTATCTTTAGCCGCTCCTTCCTTTCCAGGTCGTGGGCATCACTGGTGTCCAGAAGTCACTAAGCAAAAAGGGGTGGACACCCTGGACAGGTTGCAGGTCCATCACAGGGACACAAAGACAAACAACCATCCACTCTCTCACTCACACCTAGGGACAATTTAGAGTTACCAATCAGCCTAACATGCTTGTTTTTGGTCTGTGGGAGGAAACTGGAGTACCCGGAGAAAACCCACGCATGCATACTCCACCCAGAGAGGTCCCCAGCTAGGATTTGATTCAGGGATCTCCATGCTGATAGGCGGCAGCTCTATCAACTGCGTCACCATGCCACCACATCAAACATTAATAAACTAAATATTCTAAAGTAGGTTTTGAAGAGAAAGAAAAAAGGTTAACGTTTTGAAAAGTTTGGTATGGAACATACATCGACGGGCTTTCCATCCTCCACTCGTGTAGTGATCAGTGTGTATCCACTGAAGTCGATGCTGTCCTTCTCATCACTCGCTTTCCTTTCTAATAGAGTGCAGTCCATGTAAAGGGAGATGGAGTTGCTCTGTACAGATATGCTAAGCTTGTGCCACATGCGATCAAAGAGGGCATGCAGGTCACGGCTCTTGAATGTGTAGCGGAGGGAGGTCTTCAGCAGGGTTTGGTAAGAAAACTCCACCACCTTCTTATCACCATCTACCACAACAGATACCTGTGGAGAAAAGAGGAGTATGTGGACACAAATCTCATTGCAAAATATATTTTTGTAAATATCAAGATATATGAGATGAAAAGTCCCCACCTGACTGCTTCTTGACTTGTCGAAAATCTGCCAAAGATACCAACGGTCTTTTTTCGTAGTCCGCCTCACCCGGAAGATGGACACAAGGGAGTACTCACTCGAGAACCCGTCAGGAAATATTAATCTAAAAAACACATTCATACAACAGTCACATTTTAATCAAATAAGGGTGTCCTAACAACTGAAGACAATTTCAGTACCGAAAATAAACGGGAGCTGAAGAATGAGCAGGCCAATCACCCTCAGTGATCAATAAAACATTTTAGTACCCTCTTGATGCAGAGGCATTCCCATAAATAAACCCCAGAAACTTAATTCCATTTAGCGTGATGAATTTTCCTCGGGCCCCCCTGTCATTCAGACAATAAAAGCATACACACATTGATCCAAAGACAAAGAAGGGAGGTTTTTTTTTTTTTTTTTACTAGACCAGAACAGCATGTGCTTCACATTCACGCTTATAGATATACATAACACACTGCAGCTGTAGGTTTACAGTATGTCTAAACATGGTGCATTTATAATGAATGAAAAAGGGGTGAAGTGTTGCAGATGTAAAGCTAAAACAAGGGGTACCAAATGTTTTTATAGGTGAAGAAATGGCCAGAAAATTATGAATTTAAGAAAAAAAAAAAATAAAGTGTTGTTTTATTTCCCCCCTCCCTCAGTTTTCAACTCTCAACATTTTGAACAGTATTTTGGAGAAGGGCTAAAAGTTTAGTTTAAATTATTGTATATCCAGGACATTAGGAACCTCATAAACATTAACCTTTTTATTTATTTAAATAATTTAATTTATTAGTTGTTTTTTTTAAGGTCTATGTGATGGCCAAACCCATGACACTCTAAAGTTGACAAAAGATGGTGGCCAGGGATTAGCACACTTAAATACATGGAGCTGATTGGACTGCACCACCAGTTCCTGCTGGAGAGGGGGAACATGTATTTTCTTTATGTAAGAAAAGAGCTTTTGTATTTAAGTGAAAATTTCCATTAAAAGTTTAGTATTTTTGAAATCCACTTTTGGTGTTTAGTTTATTATCAAACTTAGCTGTACTGTGATGGTTGTTGTATTTAGAGATTGTATTCTGTTTAGTTTTCCCTAATGTGTCTTAATGGTCTGATCAGCCAGTATATATACCACTGTGTGTCTTTCTTTGGAGGTCAGTTATGTTTGTTTGTGCAGCCAGTTTGTTCACATTTTTTTTGCCTGTGTTCAGTTTTGTTCCTTTGACCTCTTTTATGAGCTCATCATTCATTTTTTTGTAAAGTGTAATCTTTTGGGGTTAAAATAAAAGCCCTATTTATCTAATAATTCCTGTGACTCCTCTTGCTTTTCATCTTGGTCCATCAGTCTTTTATGTTTTCTTGTGCTTGAAAAGTTAATGTTTGTTTATTTTCAAAGACAAAAGCCTAAAATGAGTAACTGTTCTTTAAAAAAAAAAAGGGTGGAGCTTCAAACACTTGTTTGAATCATGGACGGCCCAAAATGGTCATCGAAATTCTGAAACGCCTTCCAGCTGGCAGTCAACTACAACAGATTTGTGGAAGATTTGAAGGGACATTGATAAAGTTGATCAACTTGGATGTCGATGATACCACTTTATATTATCTAATCTCTCCCCATGGATTATTTAATCAACTGAAAGTATTCTTTTAAAACATGATTATATTTAGCCTGGCTTTATGAATTATTATTCAGAATTCTACATTGTTGGTAGGTCAGTGAAAGTTGTTGTAAAATAAAGGGGTTAATTATAGCTAAATATTTGTATTGTACTTCATATCGCTTATTTTGTAAAGATTATTTTAATCTGTTTTGCTGTTGAACCTAAACATTTAAAAAGTATCACTATTAAATCTAAAGGTCTACATCTGTATGAATCTTTTAAGCATGTGGATCAAAATTATCCCATTCTTTAGTTGCAGTTGTGGGCCACACAAAATTACTATAAGGGCCGCATATGACACTCAGGCCACACTTTGGTCACTCTTGGCTTAAATTATTGCAAAAAAATATTTTATATTCTACTCTAAATATAATGTTTTTTTTTCTATGTGGCCCTTCATGGAAAAGACTGTGAAATGGATAGATATTCTTATCTATTTACAATCACACTCTGAGTCAAATGGACAACAGTTCCTCTCTTAACCTACATCGAACGCTGTTCATTTTGAACTCTAGGGAATCAAACAAAACAACAAGAAAACCCAATTGTATTATTTAACATACTACAACTCTATCTCTACCCCAGGCTAAAATTGCACACGAAAATAGACGAGTGTAAACATAATAAATCAGTATCTGCAAAAATAAAAACAATGCACTGATAAGGTCATTGAGAAAGCAGAGCACAGCTAGTAGAAGAACGAAGGGATAGACAGCTTCCTTAGACAGGTTGGAAATTAGTTTTCACTCCAATATATCATTTTCCTATTCTCTCAGAGCTTCATACCCCTCTTCTCTTGTATTCCAAGAAATTTTAGTGTAAATGGTACATGACTAACATGACAAGTACACCAAGTAAAAAAAAAAATGGTTAAGAAGGTTTCCGCTACAAGTAGATATTGAAAGATGCATAGCAAGTTATACATATTTTATAGTTGATACAAATACACCAAAGAATATCAAGCTTCAGTACATGTACCTGGATTTTAAAACAATTCATTATGTGTGAGCAGAGGTGAAAAGAGTACTGAGAAATTGTACTCAGGTACTGGTGTTATAAAATACTTAAGGAAAAGTACAAAATACTCTTCTTGAAAAACTACTCATAGTATTAACTTTTTAACCATTTGATGTTTTGTGTTAATAGAAGGCATTCAATTTACTGTAGCCACCACGGGTGATTCTAGAAACTGCCCTTTAGGGGTGCTTGGACTCCCAGTGTTGACAATGGCTCTTAGCTTGAACATTTGGAAATCGGGGGGGGGCACATTGGTGGGGGTTCTGGGGTCCTCCCCGCAGAAATTTTTGAATAAAGTAGATGCCTAAAACTGACAGAAGAGTGCACATTAACTCTTGTTCTTGCCTCCCTGCACTGGCTTCCTGTGCACTTGAGGATTAACTTTAAAATTCTGGTTTTAACTTTCAAGGCTATCCATGGCCAGGCTCCTAAATACATTCTTGACCTTTCTGGATCATTTAACTCCATCTAGGACTCTAGGTCTTTGAGTCAAATGTTGTTGTCTGTACCCTGAACCCATTTTAAAACCCGTGGAGGCAGCGCTTTTCGGGCGGTGTCTCCGAGGCTCTGGAACGCCTTCCCACTGTCCCTACGCTGCACAGACTCTTAAGAATCAACTAAAGACATTTTTCTTCAGACAGGCTTTTACTTAATCTTGTGGTGGTTTTAATTGTCTTGCCTTTGTGAAGCACCGTATGTCTGTGAATGGTGCTATAGAAATAAAGTTTTACTTTCTTAGTTTACTAATGTGTGTACTGCCAGAAGAAACGGCCAATAAACAAACCCTAAACTGGACTATCTGTTGTTTAATGGGAGTACAACTTCATACCTGCCTCTCTAAACCAGTTGATTTCATGGAGAACACCAAACCTCCTCCTTTTTTTTTTTTTTTTTTTTTTTTTTTTAATAAAGAGTTGTCCTCCTGGAAATGAATTGATTCAGAGCGGAAGGTAAGAAGTTGTACTCCAATTCCCTCTATCCGTTTCACTTTGTGTCAAATTGAGCTCGCTGATTGAGCAGCTGCTGACGAGTCCACTGGATTGATTGACAGGTGGTGTTGAGAATCTGACTCGTGCAAAAAACTTACTGGCCCATTTAAGACTGTCAACATTTATTCCATCCATCCATCCATCCATTTTCTTTACCCGCTTGTTCCATTTTGGGTCACGGGGGTCGCTGGTGCCCATGTCCAGCAATCACTGTGCGAGGGGCGGGGTACACCCTGGACGGGTCGCAAGTCCATCACAGGGACACATAGAGACAAACGAGACAAACAACCATTCACTCTCTCACTCACACCTAGGGACAATTTAGAGTTACCAATCAGCCTAACATGCATGTTTTTGGTCTGTGGGAGGAAACCGGAGTACCCGGAGAAAACCCACGCATGCACGGAGAGAACATGCAAACTCCACCCAGAAAGGCCCCTGGACCGGGGTTTGAACCAGGGACCTGCTCGCTGAGAGGCAGCAGCTCTACCAGTTGCGCCACCGTGCTGCACATTTATTCCATATTGGTTCCAAATTGATTCAATATTTTGGTGAATGTAACGTTTGAGAAATTTTTCTTACAAAATCCTAATGATTTCTAACATTGTTAGGGGTGCTTGAGCACCCCCAAAAAGAGGCTAAAATTGCCACTGATGGCTACATCCAAAGCACATTTCTCAGACGAACAATAAAGTATAGAAAAATTACACTAAGGCCATTTCTTTTGTAAACAAATGTAGATAAAGCAGGAATTTTGTTTGTTAAAAAGACAAATGTGTTTGAACCGACAGAACAGTTTGAACTCTTCCAAATACACAGCGAAAAACAGGCAGGTAATTTTCTTAAACTCTGACATTTTTGTCACCCTTCACTTTCTGAACCTTTTGTTCAGTGTCAGCAGGAGCTGGTTTTCTAGTTAACAGTCTATTTGGCTGTGGAGTAGACCAGCACAGCTAAAAAGTTGTTCACATGCAGCAGAGGCAGGGAAAGATGTGTTCAGCTTGAGAGAGAGAGAGAGAGCTTCTTAGGAGTTCAGGAGCTCCATAGTGTTTCTAGCACAAGCATGATGACTATCGAGCTCTGAACTTTGCAGCCTTCTGGACGGTTTGAATATTAAGTCAAATTGTGGCCGTACTTAATGGTGACTTCTGATTTTTAAAAGTAGCAAACATGATCTAAATTGTACTGCAGTGTGAGTAAAATTACACACTTGAAATAAAGACTCATAAAAGTACAAGTATCCAAAAAAAATCTACTTAATTACAGTAACGTGAGTATTTTGTAGTTCATTACTTTCACCCCTGTGTGTGAGTACAATAATTTAAAGCAAATGATTACATAAAGGGGAAAAACTGTGAACCTTGAGGTTTGAACTTATAATTCATATTCAAGGTAACTGAGACAGCAGAGTAAAGAACAGCTTATTTTAGAGCCACAAAATTCATACTTTTATTTTATATTTAGTATTAGCAAGCTTACATCTATTTGAACACCTTGTGCCTCTGTGTTGTGCACTTGATCTCTAATAAGAGCCCAGAGGGTTAAAGCTCTGTGGCCTTGTGTTGACTGATGTCAGTGACTTTGTGCTAAACAGTGTTACTCAGTTTGATTGCTATTTGTCTAATTCTTCGCAGAAATGTGGCTCTGCATGCTTAAGCAGGAGTTAATGAGTGAATAAGAAGGATGCTCAATTAATCTCCCTACCTCTATGTTACACTGCCAAAAACGCTTTTACAGTAAGTGAGCAATTCTGCCAACTCTGTCTCGTACAAGCCTCATTTAAATATGACTAATTTGAATTGGCTAATATGCTTTGGGAAGAAAAAACAAAGTTTAATTGACTCTTGGATTACATGCAGCCATAAAGTTTTATTTTAGTTCAAGTCATGTGGTGATTGTATACAATAAAGTGACTGTGATGAAGACAAATTAGCCAACTGAAAATGCTTGTCTATTAAGGAAATGCTTCATTTATTCAACCTGTATGGAACAACTTAGACCACAAACAGTATAATAAGGATAACAATATAGCCATTTTTCTAGGAGAAAAATGATGTGCCCAGTGGAAACTGAACATTCACCATGCAAATTTCCTAGCCAACACCTCTGTATCATCAAACAATAGTTTGAACAAATGACAAACGCCACCCGACTGGTAAAAAAGAAACCCTATCCTTGGGAATTCTTTAAAACAGAGTTGAAGGAGTCAAATTGCTGCAGTTGAAACAATCAAACTTCAACGGGTAACCTAGTTGGCTCACATCCCTGTCATTGTCACTCAATCCTGGAATGTGCCAAATGCATAATGCATAAGGAGCATAAGCACTCTTCAGACTGAGGAGTGAAAGAAACACTCTGTTTGCCAGCCTGATAGAAAAAATACCAGTTATCAAGTACATCCCTTTGATCTGGAAGAACATTTGTCTGGTGATGAGTCTCGTATTTGTGTGAAGAAATTACACTGCACTGCTTTATTTGAATGTAGGCAAAGTGTTGATATAAAAAGCTGCATTTTTCAAAATTGTATGGATTTGAAAATAAGTCTAAGTGTGTTGAATTGCCAATATGTGGCTTTTATATCTGCAGGGCAGTAAACTTAAAAGCCACAAAAAGAAGAGGAAAAATTGCAGAGAAAGTTTGTTTTGTTGCGGAGACGTGTGTTTTTTTTTTTTTTTTTTTTTATATAATATGAGGAGCTGTGAGTTCGACTTCACAGACTACAGTGAAATGATACAAAGAATGAACCAATGTGACAGTCACAAATCAATGAAACCACAGACTGAAGCGCAAACCATGGCGAGTTGATACACTGTTTGTCAGTAGCAACAGAGCGTAAACCGCATTATGAGAAAATGTGGTTACTTACAAAGGAAATGGCAATTAATTTCCCATTTCAAGAGGAGAAACAACATTGTGCTCCAGAGACAATAGATTCAAAGAACCAGCTGCTTTCATGATTTCTGATTGCCTCTGGGGCTACAAAAGGGCAACATGTTTTGGAAATTTCAACACATAAAAGGACAATATAGCCTCCATTTAAAAAAAGAGCCGTAATATATGCTGGACACTTTTCATCGTTTTCTAATAAATCAAAAACCGAACTCATTAGACCTCCTTTGTGAAACCGTTGCACAGACAGACATTGAAGGCATATTGCCCACCACTGTTCATGCCAAAGTTTGTGATAACGATCATCCTATGTTAAGAAACAACAGAGTTCTTTTTGTCAAACCACAAAAATTACATTATGCACAGTGGCATGCAATTTGCAAAATATCCTGCTCAGAGTATCAATGAATGACTCTCAGCTATTATCACATCAAGTTTTAGCTCAATCTGTACAAATGAGTAAGTTTGTGGTAACTTATGTTTATTAGCTGTGGTGGCCATCTTGATTTGGATTGACTCCAAATGTTAAAACAGTTGGAGACGTACATCCTTTGAGTCTGCTCTGAAAGTTGCATTGAAATCTGCCAAATCCATCCATTATCTTTGCCCGCTTCTTCGTTTTTGGGTTGCGGGGGTCACTGGTGCCCATGTCCAGCAGTCACTGTGCGAGGGGCGAACAGGTCGCAAGTCCATCAGTGACACATAACGAGACAAACAACCATTCACTCTCACTCACACTTGGGGACAATTTAGAGTTACCAATCCGCCTAACATGCATGTTTTTGGTCTGTGGGAGGAAACTGGAGCACCTGGAGAAAACCCACGCATGCACGGAGAGAACATGCAAACTCCACCCAGAGAGGTCCAGGGGTGGGATTTGAGCTGGCGACCGTCTCGCTAAGAGGCAACAGCTATACCAACTGCACCAGCGTGCCACCCCGAAATCTGTCCAATGATTCACAATTTATTTTCCCTGACAGTACAGACAAACGCATGCACACAGATGTGGACAAAACATTGTTGCTCGCCTTTGAGTTCAGCGTCAGATGATGATAAATAAATTATTTTTATATTTAGCATGTGAAGACATACTTTTTTCCCATTCAACCTTTATTTATACATGTTAGTTCGAGGAATCCTTTACAAGAGAGACCTGTTTCAGGCAGACGAACTATACGTACAATATTGTACTTTGTATGTAATTACATACACTCTGCCGTAAACAGCAAAATCTGTAATGTTGTTTTTTTCAGTGCTAATAATTTTTAGTTGATGAGCGTTTTGATTTGATTTGTGGTGATCAAAAAGCTCTGAGCGGTGTCAGTCAAGCGAGTTGTTAACACCCATGACTGAGTTAGATTCAGTCCAGGTGGAGTTGATAAATGTTTAAGTTGTGACTGATCTTGTGCTAATTCCTATGGTGCTGGGAAGTTGCTTAATTTTTTTATAAAAAATAAAGATTTTTTTTTATTTTTTTTTTTTACTTGCTCACTGTTGCTGGTCAACACATTTGAACTTATGATGTAACGTAGAGTGGTGTGTGTTAACTTAGGCTAGCTAACACAGAATGCACTTTTAATGTTTTGTAAAACAAAGCAATGAATTTTAACGCGGATAGTGAAAGGAAATCACACAATTTTAATGTTAAAAATATGTTTCATAAAATAACAGAATGCATGTTAAAAAATAAACGCATACAAAATGGGGAGTGGTGGCACAGAGGCTAGAGAGGGTGAGCCTGTGATCAGAGCATCTCCAGCCAACCCAGGTTCAACTCTCAGACCAGCAACATCAAAATGTGGGTGGGAAAAGTGCAACACCCACCTTGGGCCCATGAGCAAGGCCCCCAAGGCCCCCCAGATGGCAGCCCAACAAATGCGCACCCACACACGCAATGGGAAAAATGCAGAGCATTAATGTCCCAATTGGGGATTGCCAGAGTACAATAAAAAAATAAAAAAAAACACAATTTTAGTTTTAAAAGCACTTAATTGTGTAAAAAAATAACAATGTAAATTAAAAAATTAACACTTACAGTGAAAGGGAATAACACTATATTGAGTTGAAAGTGCACTTAAGTGGTGTCATAAATCAACACCAAGGGTGTCAGATATTTAACACTATTAGTGTTTAAAATATTAACATTTTTCAGCGCGTACTTTTAACTCGGAATCTGTGAGAATTATTTAAACTTGGAAAGAGTGTCAAATTTAACACTCTGTGAGTTGAATTACCACTCCTGTTTTTGCTCTGTATAAGTCACATCAGTCCAAATATGTCTAAAGTGGAAAAAATCATAAATAAATAGCTTCACTGTATAAGTCTTATTTATTACGCGTCACCGCTGACCACCCGGAAACGTGAGCTGGTGTTGTGCCAAAAATTGTTTAGCTGCCAAATGGAGGCTGCAGGAGCGTGCACGGCAGGACTTTAACAATAATTTAACTTAACGCTTAAAAACAATTGTTTGCTCGACATTATATCAAAGGTGTGTCTAAGTTTAACTTTTCCTTAATAAATGCACTTTAATGGTCAAATCAGCTGCATTTCGCCTTGGCAGCGCGGCAAAATGCAGCTGATTTGACGTTTGCTCCAGGAGTACTGGAGCGAGACGAAATTGGCCTGTATGGCAAGCCAAGTGTCTCATTAATAGCCACTTTTACCTATTGAGACACTTGGCTTGCCATACTAGCCAATGGCCCTCTAATGAAATTGTGAGATCTCAGCCAAAAATTGGGTTATAAATATGGGAAGAAAATGTAAATAAGTCGCAGGGCATGCAAATTTATGGAAAAAGTTGTGACTTAAACAGCAAAAAGTACATTACAATACATGCTGTACTGTAATGTAAATCTGATTATATATGAAGTTGGCAGACGCAAACAAACTTTACCACAGAATGGATGATGATGCGTTGTCAGGCGTTCTGTCCCTTCACTTGGTGTGTGTGTGTGTGTTAGCTATGATCTATGTGCCACAATGTGTATTGTGCCAACTCCTTGGCAGATCATCAGCTAGATGGACAATAAAGACACATCCTACAGGCAAATTGAGCCATGTTTTTGCTGTTGTGGCAGGGGCAGAAGGGCCTCCTTCTCCATGCAGCTCCCCTCGCTCTCCCTCCTCAGCTGACACACAGTATCACCTGTCAAACTACTTAGATAATTGGATATGAGAGGGATCACAGCCTTGCCACTATAACCAACGACACTGTCAGCAGCGTCACTGAGAACCACCATCTTCTTGCATTATGGGTCCAGACTGAGCACGGGGCTGAAATATATAAATGTATTTTCAGCTGGCTGACAAAACAGGGAAGCGGATCACAAATCATCCAGCCCAAAGTTACGTTCACCTAGCCAGCAGGAGCGGGGCAGTAAATGTTTACAGTTGCATGTAAAGATACTAAAAATATCCTGCCCTCCATGGAGAATGACAACGCTCTCTTTCACTGTTGCAACCTAAGGACACAAAACAACTATTACAATCTCAAGGTACATATTTCTTTTGAAAAGCAGATCGTCACCCGTCACAACTTTATCAATAACTCCAATCTTTATTTTTAAGCAATGATGGAAATAACTGGAAGGTGCAATGAACAATTATATTTTAACATATTTCTGCAATAAGAGTCGCTCCACTTTCCATCCAGTCAGCGATTAAAGCTCCAACATAAATTACACTTTAGTGAGTCATTTCAGCCACTATTTTATAATTTTCATCTTATTATGCATTCTTGGACTTTTTAATGTCCCTTTTTTTTGTCCCATATTCTACTCCAAGGAGATTTCTAGAATAAATGTAATATAAATAATTCTGTTCAAATTATTCTGTCTTTCAGATCACCTCACTGCTTCTTGCCCTTATTACTTTGTATATAGGGTAAATGAGACTTGTGTGCTGAGATGAAGGACCCCACCCACCCAGCACACACACTTTTTGCCCCACTCCCCTCAGGAAGGAGGTTAAGGAGCATTAAGTGTAGAACCACTAGACTGAGGAACAGCTTCTACCCTGAGGCTGTTGGACTCATGAATCTCTAACTAGAATAATCACTGTGAAAAACTATCATGTTGCTGCTGATCTGTTTCAATGTTGATGTGTTCATGCGTGCACATCTGCTCACAGACTCATGTTCATGTTTGTGCTGATGTTCAATGTTTTATGTTATGAGTGCTTAGTGTATATTTAGTTGATGTTTTTCTTAGTTCATATCTTAGATGTCATTACTGTTTTTCTTATACATTTTATTGTTGGATGTAACTGGGACCCTGTGTACATAATTTCGCTCCACCACATGTACCACATGAGGTGCGAATGACAATAAAGAAACTCTGACTCAGACTCTGACTCTGAGATGCTTCAGCTCAACCTTCTCATAATTTTCATTTTGAAGCTTTTTTTTTTTTTTTTTTTAATTCAGAAAAACTAGAAATGGATAAGAGTGTAATTAGTCATACTTCAATTCAGTATATTTATATAGAGCTAAGTCACAACTGAAGACATCTCAGGGCAGTGAATGGAAATATTCATGTATAAAAATAATAAGTTAACATTATTTTTCTGAGGAGCAGACTGCTTTGAATTTAACTCCATCACAGACTCTCATCTTGAGCAAGCATGAAGGCAACAGTGGAAAGGAAAAACTCCATGAGGAAGAAACCTTTAGCAGAACCAGGCTCAGGACAAGCGGCCATCTGCTTTGACTGGCTGGGTTTGGTAGGAACAGATACACAATGGCAGGTCAAGAATCACATGTTAAGATTGAAATAATATCACATGAAAACTATTCAATTTTAGCTAATCATTTAAGGAAATGAGATCAATTTGTCCTCCAGTAGTCTAAGCCTATAGCAGCATAACAAGCCAACCCTAACTATAGGATTTATCAAAAAGGAAAGTCTTAAAACTAGACAATGTGTCAGTCTCATGGACAGAAACTGGAAGTTGGTTCCACAAGAGAGGAGCCTGATAACTGAAAGATCTCCCTCCCATTCTGCTTTTGAAATCTCTAGGAACCGCGTGTAAGCCTGCAGTCTGAGAGCAAAGAGCACTGTTATGAAAATATGGAAGAATAAGATCTGTAATATGAGATGGAGCAAGGTTGTTGAGAGATTTGTAGGTTAGAAGTAAGCTCTTAAATTCAATTCTGGACAGGGAGCCAGTGGAGAGAAGCTAAAACCAGAGAGATATGATCTCCCCTACTAACTCCAGTTAAGACTGGCAGCAGCATTTTGGATTAACCGAAGACTTTTTTTTTTTTTTTTAAGTATTTAGACAAAATGTAAATTGTGATGAGACAAACTTTACGGATTTATGTTCAGTTTTCAAGTTTTCTTACTTACTTTGTTGGCTTGATGAGCGGACTGCTCCCTAATCGAAACGATGGCAAGTCTTCTGTGACTGTTCCTTTTCGTAGAAGGAATTTTTCAGTGAGATCAAATCCTGTGAACAAGACCGCAGTATGTCACCATAAAACCTAATATTGACTTTCCCAAAGAACAAATTTAGCACGTACCTGTGATTTCCAGGGGACGATCTAAACTATCAGAAAACCTGTGGTCTTCTACAGTCAGAGGGGGACACGAGCCATCTGAGCAAAAGCCACCAAGAGATTGTTTTGTGGTCGTTTCTGAACAGTGCAAATCCATTCAACGCTTTTTTTTTTTTTTGAGGGGGGGGGGTCTTTTTTTAGTAACTTTGTGCCGAGAAGGAGGGAAAAAAACAGAAGAAACTCAATAATAAACTCACATACCTGTTCGTTCACTCACTGCCATTCCAGCAGTGCGAGGAACTGAGTTCACAATCCAGAAAAAGGCAACCCATCTTAGTAAGTAATAAATCATGGCTCTGATGCTGGAAGGCAGTCCACTTGAAAACCTGAACATAAGTAGACCAGATATGTTATTATATATATTCCAAAATAGTTTTTTTTTTATTTAGAATAATAAGCCAAGCAGGGATAATTCGGAAAAAGCATCAGTCAACAAATGTGTAACTCGGAGAATTTAGAAGGCGTAATGATTGAGTTTAGCGTCGCTGCTGAAAGCTGTGGAAACAGCTGGTAGAGCTGACAGCTTCTGCAATCAAGTGCTGGAGGGGAATACGGGCCAAACGGATTTAACCATGTCCAGAAACTGTGCAGCCGAAGTTCGGGGCTTTCCAAGCATGTTGCATAGCTTGTTTGGAGGAAGAATAAAGCCACATAGAATGTCTAATTTATCAGATTAACTTCATATAAAAAGTTTCTTTAAGCCTATTTGATACTGGGAACCACGTTATAATAAAACTATATAGTGTACATTATTTTAAGATAGAGAAATAGAGAGATAGATAGATCTAAGTGGTATGTGTTGACATTGTATGTTCCCATACAAAGACAAAATTGTCTCTCTGCATTTAACCCATCGCGCCTGGGATACACCCACGTGGAGCAATAGGCAGCTATATAAATGCCCGGGGAGCAATTGGGGATTGGGTGTCCTGCTCAGAGACACCACGAGATGTGCAATGACTGGGGATTGAACCCAGGACCTATGAGTCATCCTTGCAACCCATAAAGGAAGAAGCGGGTAAAGATGATGATTGATTCACAGCTCTGTATAATAAACGGCAAACCAAACACGGATGGAAGAAAATACAACAATTACAGTAATGTTTACTTTAATTTCCTAATCGAAGATATGAGCAAATAATGGGTTTAAATGACTTCATCAGCAATTGATTATTCTAGACGCAGTAACAAGAATCTTTGAATAGTTTCACAGCCATGAACTACAACTGGATGTCATTGTGATTACCTAAAAATTTTAGGACGGCAACATTTGAGTATTGTTTAATAATGGTAGATATACAGTAACTGTACTCTATTGTAAACTTAACTTTGCTTAACACAATTATTTTACACACAGCTCACATGTGTGGTAACTGCCTCTCTCTCAGTAAGGAGAATCCACCGGTGAGTCCTTCATTCTTGTGATCTCATTAGCGTCTCCCACGCTGTGATGAATGCAGATGTCAACAATGTGCTGCTGCAAAATCATTAGCCCCTAGCTATGTTTTGTTAAAGGTTTGGTTGTTAAATAGTTAGCCAAGGTGACCTTGTAAAGCCTTTTTAATTTGTGTTGTGAATGAATTAACCTGTACAGTTTGCATGTCAGGGTAATTACATCAGCGGTTCAACACAATCGTTGACTCCTTGTCTGCCACTTTAGTCGTGGTGTCAAAGCCTTGATCTTTCTCTATTAACACTCCATTGTGTTTGGATCTGGGAAATACCTGCAGAGTCCCGGTCAAGAACGCTATTTGCAAGGATCAAACCTGGGAACCTCCAGTTGGACGGCAGTCTCTTGAACCATTTGTCCACGCTGCCAAACCAAATCCTTAGCATTGCACTCATGCCCGTGCAGAGACAGCACAGTGGAGGATGGAGTGTGTGCTTGAATTTGGTTAAAGAAAACACTTGGAGTAACTTTAAAAGTGCTGAAAAAACTGCACACTGCTATTCTTGACAGAAAATGGCTATAAATGAACTTCAAGGATTTTCTAACAATGAAAATGTTTAACGGAGCACAGCAAAGCTATATAATCAAACGCGCACACACAGGTACACCTACAGTTAATACTCAAATATTAAAATCTATATTAGTCACGTTTGGTCTGTTTCATCTCCAAACGTGCTGCATTAGCATTATTTTGAGTGGATAAGCTGTTTGAACACCTGTTATTGTTTGACAGTGCAGCTTTAACCCCAATGCAAAGAAGATACTTATACCATGATGATCTTGTCTATTTCCACTGGGAACAAATCAACTGCAGACATCTTTTTGAACAGCTCACACGACCTCCACAGAACAAAACGACATTTAGCTGCATCTTTATGTGCAGACTCTCAAAGTGTGACCAGTGCTCTTTATCTTAAAAGTGCTCAGAGAAAAGTCATGAAGTTCAGATCCACCAAAACGATCATAAAGTAGGAAAATCCCCACAGTTTGTTTTTTTGTGACCTTAACAAAACATAATAATTTGAGTGGGTATAAGAACAGCCAGTGACTGAACATATGACAACAATGGAAATGGAAGAGCCATTAAAGAAGGAGATGAAAGCCAATTTTGATATATTGGAACATACCGTATTTGTTGCCCTCAAAGTCAGTTTTTTTGCATGCCTTGTAATTTTTTATATGCCAAAGCAACATATAGTTATGGATTTTCTCATATTTATAAACAAATTTTTGGCTGAGAAATGACTGTTTTCATTCATTCTGACTAAAAATATTGAGCACTACCATTTTCAGCCGCTCGATGGCAGTCGAGTAGTATGGCATTCCGTTTTATCATGAAATAGGTAAAAGTGGCTGTTAATGAGACAATCGGCTTGCCAAAGACTGACAACATCATCTGCCTGGAGCAACCGTCAAATCTGCTTCATTTCGCTGTGCCGCCCCGGCGAAATGCAGCTGATTTGACCCACTGGAGTGCATTTATTAAATTCAATTAATTCCAGTTTATTTATATATACCTTACCAAGTATGCAAATATAAATGTTTGTTTCGATTAGAATGGTTTTGCAAAAGCTGTACAAGTGAGTGAATGTCATGCCCTGTCTTTATGGTGCTCCACCACCCTGCTTGATCCTTGCTATTTATTCTTGACAGTTCAGTCTCTTTTCTTTTCAGTTTCTTTCCACCTAAATGTCTTTTCTCCAAAATTATATGGATGATTCTGCCATACTTTTCACCCCCACAGACTACAACCAAACTATTGCAGGTCAATCACACGACTCAAGTTTCATGGTTTTCAGCATATTTGGCCAAGCGCTTTGTTTACAGTGAATGCGTACCTGCATTTCAGAACTGCATATAAAACCAAACGACTGGGATAAACTTGTTTTACCTTATCTATGTTCACAACCTCATTAAATGTCCTTACAGATGACCAGCTCTCAGTACAGCTAAAAGTTCTGCACGCAGGCCTGCAGCAAGCTGTCATGGCGGTTGCAGATGAGGTGACCATGCCACCTAAAACTTCAAGCATGCTTGGGTTGTAGACAAGCAGGACTACACAGGTATCACATGGCTGACAGGAGGTGACATGTTATTCCTGATATTTTTGCTCTCTGCAGCATATATTACAAAAACTCCAAACCCTACAAGAAGAATACACATCTAGAGGGTTAAAAAATGTTTTAAGGCAGTCAATAACACTGATGGACCATCTGCTGTCAGCCTGCATCGATCTGGGCTCTAAACTGACACAGTGGCTGTGTAGGCATTGCGTCACCGCCTCAGATAAGACACAGAACAAGGCTTGGACACTTAAGTTTCGCTCCATCATCCGCCCCAGCCGCTTTGCAAAGGCAATAACTCTTTTTTTTTTTTTTTTTTTTTTTTTTTTTTTTAACACCACGGTGCCCCATGTTCACACAAAAGCGCGTTTCTCTGCGCGCGCGCTGAAAGGCTTATTTATCCTAAATACTTACAGGCTGAAGAAGAGAACCTTAAAAGTCATGCATTATATAGAATACATGTTTACCGCAACAGTCCCATTATTAATGGGGGTAGTTTAGAAGTGTCCCGGGGCGGATATAATAATAAAAAATAAAAAAAAAGAACAGCAAACTTTAACATGAAGCAGGAAAAATCCACTTATTATAAGCGTGTCGACACGTTTATTAAAACCTTATTAGGATGCATTTGAGGTGGGAGTACTTACAAATGCTGATAAAGTTTCCTTTAAGGCAGAGAGAAATGATAATAATAGTAAAAAAAAAAAGCTGCGACAAAAGCATAATCCGTGCGTGATAACGGTATCAGTCCGGCTCCGGGACTTGGAAATAAAAGTCTCAGTGGGATCTCCTGCTCGATCGCGGTCCTTTAGAGTTTCTCGGAGTGGCCCTCCCACCCTGTCATCATTCCTCCTGAACTGCGCTTCTGCAAACAGCGCGCGCACTCTGAAAGCTTTCTTATTAGAGGGAAATTAGGCCCCGGAGGCAGCACAAACAAACTGCTATTAACAGAGCAGGTGCAGGAATTAAACACTGTTTGATGTATTGTGATTTAATCAAAAATCTCCCAAGAAAGGCGTGAATTAAATGGATTTGTTCGTCCTCAAAGTGGCTCTTTTTTGTAAGCTGCAATAATAAAAAGAGGGGGAAAGTGTTCAAGTTTTGCTTCAAAGTGCATGTCTGAGGAAGACAAAAGGTGTGAACAGTCGCTTTTCATCCTCCTCAGTCTTATACCTGCCTGTTCTTGTCAAGCAGCGATGAACTTGAGCTTAATTATGAGGCCAAAGCAGCAGACTGTGATCTGACATAATCATGTGGAAGCATTTCGTTTTACTGGCAGCCCTGGTCTATACTACACTGGGTCACTCAATCCACATAGCCTACTATTTTAGTCAAAGAGGCAAATACCATGGTGCAATACTACACTTCATTAGGAAGCCAGCAACTTCACCGTCCAGTCTGAAACGTTCAAGTTGTTTTCAACTGCAGTTAATGCAGGTTGAAATGTGTAATCAGGCCTTTCCTTCTGGTCCGTTACAGTTCAACTAGTTTTGCACGTGCGCGGTTTTTGAAAGGTACTAAAATAGGAAAAAGTTTATCCCGAACTATATTGAATGGTGCAGGCCAGTGGTGATTTTAGCCTCTTTTGGGGGGTGCTCAAGCACCCCTAAAATTTTAACTCGGCACCCCTGAAAAATAAAGTGGGGAAAAAAAAAAGTCTGTCTGTCCATCTATTTTGTCAGTTCTGGGTTTGGGTTCTGTTTATTGCATTTATGATTTCAATGCAACAAAATAAACGTAGTTAAAAGCTAAATGATCATTGTAATACTTGGTTTATTTACAAAATGATTTTAATTGATGGATGTCTGGCCCCTGAGCTGCTGCCTTTCAGAAACTGTGGCCTCTGAATAGCTCTGCTTTAGAGGGTGTAATAAAGTTAATTCCATTTCCAAAACCTACACTCAGTCTGAAAAAATGTAAAAGATGATAAAGCCCTGCGGCCGACCTCGTGATCAGCTGAATACAACAGTGATAAACAGGAAGTACCGCATGTTCGGGTAACTGCAGGTATGCTAAATGGTTAAATTAAAGGTTAATGCTTAAAGCTAATTGTGCTTTTGTTTTGCGTTTTTATATGTGTGTATTTATACAGTATGCTGTAACTACTGGTTGCACAAGTTTAGCATTTGTTTATTATGATCAGTTAACACTAAACTGATTTTGTACAAAGTGTTAAGTTCAATGAAAAGAGTGCTACGTCTGTAGCATCTTAGCTAGCACGTCTGTGTTGCATGCCGCTAGCTTAATACTACTACTTGTTGTGACATTAACTCTAAAAAAGTTATTGAATCAAGTGTTTACTTATGAAGGTAAACGCAAATGTTTAACAACCCGTTAAAATACACCACAATGCAGGAAATGGCATCTGTTGTTCAAAAATTTCTGGGGGAGAACCCCCAGACCTGCCGTCGAGCAGGGTGTGCCCCCCACATTATGAATGTGTTTGATGCTAATGGCCACCACGTTCTTCAAACCAAGAGCCATTGTCAGCAATGGGGACCAAGCACCCCTAAAGTTCAGACTCTAGAATCGCCCCTGGTGCAGGCTGAAAGTGTTTTTCCAGATATATTGATAAACAGTTTGGAAATGTGAGTCAGAGCTAAATGAAAAGGAAGTACTAGATATAATCTGTTAAAACCTACAGTAAACTAGACTGGCATTAGTCAGCGCATGTAAACAATGTAGGTTTGGATGGAATTAGAAAAATGAATATGCTGCTAAACACACAGACAAAAAAAACAAAAACAATTAGTGAGTCAAGTCAAATTTATTTATAAAGCACATTTAAAACTGCAACAAAGTTCACAGTAAAGTGTGAATAAATCAAATAGTTTTGTTAGATTTTACCCACAATTCTCAACACGGTAACGTTTGGTAACTCTTTGGTAAAATGAGAAAGTGAATGGTTGTTTGTCTCTGTGATAGACTGGAGACCTGTCCAGTTTGTACCCCGCCTCTTGCACAGTGACTGCTGGATATGGGCACCAGTGACCCCCGCAACCTGGAAAGAAAGACAATGGGTAAAATGTAAAGATAATGGACGAATGGGTAAACCATAACTGTGAGGGGGTAAAGGGACAATTTTGTGTTTGTATTAAATAAATTATCTTTGGCCATTGCAATGATCAACTTGAAATATTGAACTTATTTTCAGATGCAGATTAAAACGTCTTATCAGTGCTTTTAGTCTTTTCTTCTAAAACCCAACCACAGTACACTTTTGTACCTGAGTTAAAGGAAAAAAAAACTACAGTATTGATTAAAAAAAAATCAAAGTACTTTTCCCTTTAAGTTTTTATCAAAAGAGCCTGCCAACAGTTTAAGAAACCCTCACTAAAGAAACAGGTGTTCAGGCACCACACATGCTAATGTTTAGACAGATGATGTTCTAACCCCCCCCCCCCCCCCACACACACACACACACACACACACACACAGCGAACATTGTGCTGAAAGAAATGTGAAAACAATTGCATAAAGAAGGGAATCAAATGCTGATGGGTATTTTTTTCTTTGTTAGACAATCCCTTTATCTTCCACGTGTCTGTTTTCTTTTAGATCTTATGTGGTTTTCTCATTCATCCAATTTATCCATCAGTCCATCCATTTTCATTTTATTTGCTTTTCCTTTCCAGGTTGGAGGGTAGCTGGTGTCTGTCTCCAGCAGTCACTGTGTGAGAGACAGCAGACGAGTCGCAAGTCCATCACAGGGCCACATGGAGACAAATGAGACAGAGAACCATTCAAGGTATTCTCAGTCACAGCTAGGGATGGAGAAAACTCACACATACACAGGCAGAACATATAAACTCCACACAGAAAGGCTGGTAGGTGAACCTGCAACCTTCTTGCCATGAGGAGACGTCTCCAACAACTGTGCCGTTGTGCCATCCTCTTTCATGAATTGCCTTCATTGTGTGTGTTCTCTGTTGTGCTTTTTTTTTTTTTTAATCTTCACTGGCTCTGTAATGAGGCGCACGCTTTCCTCCCTGCTCCCTGTTTTCCTCCTGTTTTTTTTTGCTTTCTGTCCGTGTATCGGAGCAGCTCCTATTTCTTCTGAAATGAAAACTGCTGTTTTGGATCTGACCAACTGGATTTTCAACACAAATGAAAAAATATTTTCAACAAAGCGACAGGGTCCTGGAGAACGCTCATCTGCTCAGATGACACACATGCATCTGGATATATCTCTGGAGGTGATATGTCTACCTCTGCTGTCGATCGAGGATGCTGAAATTGCATATAATTGGAATTATAACAGGTTTCCTGTTTTTGGAATAGTCTGGATCCTGGTTTATCAGCGTACAAAGAAGACGACTGCAGCTAATTTGGCCCATGTCAGGCTGCTGCCTATGTGAAGGATTGGTCCGTGCTTTGAGAACTCAAAATCAGCTGATATACGAGCTAAACTGTAAAATGGAAGTGGTTTGAATCGCAGGCCACCTGCGGCTTTGGGACCCGTCAGCATGAAAACGACCTTGAAGAGGCTCGTAGGCACGGACCAGCAGAGTGCACCCTAATCTGGCATTTTGGACCTTGGAAGTATCGGTACAGACTCAAAGGCTGACAAGGAAAAATAGTCTGCCTGAATAAGTCAACAATTGTGGATTATCTGAATCTGACTCCCTGGTTGGCCTCGAAACAGGCCGACTCGTCAATTTCTCCTGGGAAATGTGTAAACTAAGGAAAAGCTTAATTTACCCCCCCCCCCCTTCTATGGAGGCTTATCAGAACTGTGATGGCTGACCATCATCTTACCAGGACAATAGACTGTTGGTGCTTCATGGACTGCCTCGTTGTCAAATGTTTATGTAACGTTCATAAATGTGCTTGGCTGGCAGTTTTATTTTTATGTCTTAAATTCAGTCCTGTTAGGACAAGGTGTGACGTGGTCTTTTTTGTAATGCCACTACCCTCTCCTCAAGACTTTGTCCCTTTTTTCTTTCCAAGAAATGTATTCTGAAAAGGATAAGAAGGCCACGCTTTATAGCAGCAGCTTTGTGCACTCCGCCCATCTTTTGGACGACTGTACGGACATATTCTCGCTGTATCTCGGTGCAATAATAATAATAAAGCGTATTCTGATTCTAAAAAAATTCCCCTAATTTGTTTTTTTACAGTTAAAGTGGACACATTAAAGCAATCAAAATATGTTTCCTGTGCTTTGTTGATTTGAAAAATCTTGTTCAATGAGCTGCTTTGAATTGCTAGAAAAATGTCAAAGAAATCACATCTGGTCTTTATTTTATTTTTCAACTTTTACTTTAAGTCATGCTGCTTTTATTTTACTCAGAAGAGAGAAGTCCAATTTTTGGGGGGTATAAGCTTTAATAGAACATAAGAAGAAGTTGTGTTTCATTTTACGTCAACTCTATTAGTACCTTTTTATAGCCAAGCAATTTATTTCTCATCTATTTGACTTCATATTTTTTCTTTCACTTTCACAAGTTAAATTATGGAAATTTCTTTATATTTTTAGATAGATGAGACAATAACAAAAATGACTCGGCAAAATCAAATGGCTATTATAGTGGGGAAAATAAGATTATGTAAACTGTTATTAACGTCTAATGCATTTAGAAAGTGTAAATGGACCTGTCCAGGATGTCCACGGCCTTTCACACAGTGACTGCAGGACGTCGGCGCCAGCATCCCCCACGACCCAACAAAGAAATTAGTGGATAAAGATGAATGAATGGAAAAACATCCAGGCAGTCTGGGGTTTATGAAGCTGATATGTGCTGCAGACATTGTGGTGTGAGTGTGATTACTGTATTAACTGCTTGATTGGTTATTATGTTACTCTGTTTGTCTTTCCAGAGCAGCGTTTTAACGACCTGGGCCAGTTAAACGAATGACTTGTGATTAAAATTGGCCTGAAAAATAAATCATTACCAACTATCCATGACTAACTGCAGATGAGAGAAATGTACTTGCACTAGATTTTTATAAATATTACAATATTTTGATGTGAATTACTATCACTGTGGTGTAATTTCAATGTGGATTTTCCCTCCCCCCATGCTCACACTTATAATCCATATCAACGTTGCATCAACTGTGTACATGGTTGGGTAGTTAAGATGAAGTGACCTTTAGACTTTGTAAAGGAAATTGAGTGATCATGCCCCCCCCCCAGGGAAGATCAACATGCCATTTAATAAATTAGATGAAACAAGCATATTTTTAAATGGTATTACCAAGGCAAATTCCTGCTTATTTACAATATATCAGATGTTAGACGTTCAGTTTTACTGTAATCCTAATGATGAAAATGATAAACTGAGCCTTACTCCATCTATATTCATCAGGCTCTATTTGCTGCTCAAATTAATTTTGTCAGAGCAGGGTTGATGTGAAGCTTTTGCAGTTACAGTGGGGAGATAAACCGTCTGGACAGACTTTAAGGTATTTGTTGCAGCTACCCAAAACAAACGAGCATAAATAAAATTAATGAATGAATAAATTGAAAAAAAAAACCACAACATATATGAATAAAATAACTAAATTATATAATATAATAAATACAAAAAACAAATAAAATAAATGAATACAATTAAATAAGAATTAATGAATTAATTAATATTTTTAAACTATTACTTTTGGAAACAATATCCTCAAAGGCACAGAAAAGACACTATTAAGGCCTGGTTTTACTTCACAAGACATTGAATGTCGCTGAGGAACAGCTTCTACCCTGAAGCTGTTAGACTCATAAATCCTTAATCAGGATGATAAAAACAGACCTAAAAAAAAAAAAAAAAACCCACTGTAATGCCACTTTGATTGTTATGTGCTGCTGATTATCCATGCTGCTGATCTCATGCTGCTGATTTATTTAATCTGTATTCATTTGTACTCATCTGAACAGACTCGTGTTCGTGCTGCTGTTGTTCAGTTTTGTACTACTAAGTGTTTAGCCTATTAGTTTATATCGTAGATCCTTAGTACTGTTTCTTTTTATATTTTTGCTATTGTTGGATGTAACTGGGACCCTGTGTGCACCTCATATATCGCATGTGATGCAAATTACTATAAAGAAACTTGGACTTAAGTTTGAACTTGATGTGAATGTGGAACCTCAAAGAGAAACTGTGTGGGGTGGGGGGGGACTCTTGACTGCAGACAGCTAGGTTGGAAGAGTGGATTTTTATTTTCAGTTGATGATGGAGGAGTTGGAGGAGGAAGAGTTGGTTTTTCTGTTAACTGAGGAGAAGCAATATTGTGTAAATTTGTTCCAAAGAAACTGTTTCTGACGGACAGTGCAGGAACTTGTCCCTACGCTTCCCAGCTGAGGCGTACTTTGTTCTGGTCAGCACAGTCATGGTAAGTGCAGAGAAACAGGACTTTTCTCCTTTATGCCACCCCAAAATTGTTCAGTCTACTTCCATGCATTGACTAGTTATTTTATTTATTTATATCAGTTTCATTTGACATTTTTTGCTGGAATAGGTTGAAAGATGGTTGTATTTTCTTAACAGTCTTAGCCTGAATTGACGGAGTACTGCAGCTACTTTTCCATGTAATCACACCTATTAAATTCTGACCAGCCTTACAATACGTCGCACATACCCTGAAAGAATCTAATTATTTTTTTATTTAAAAAGGGGATGAGAGAAGAAAAACATGCAACTTTCATCATGCAACCACGTCAGCAAAACTTCTCACTTCTCATGGACAATAAACCAGGTTTTATTCATAAGGGAGAACTCCAACTCTTAAGTGTGAAGCTGGGGAATTTTGAATACCTCCACACCTGCCCTACGTCAGACTTGTGACTTCAGATTATAGAAGAAAGTTCAGTGTTTAGTTCCAGAACCAGGAGTAGATCCACGTGGAGGTGGCATTCTTTGTTTTTTGGTGGGAGCTGAGACTGGCTCTGTCCCAGGAGCCAGAATTCAGCCAGCAGGCATTCACCAACAAGCTCCCCTCCCAGGTGTGTCTCAAGGGACTCAACCTGGTATCCCATCCAGCATGGACTGATATTGCCTTTTGGGACCACTGAATGCTGGGACCAGTTTTCTATGGAAGACTCTACCAGAGACAAACACCTGAGCCACCACATCCAAAGGAGTACTCAAACCCCTGCACCATATCACTGTAAGGTATACTGTGCATAACAGAATAAAAGCATAATTTATGTATTTATTACAAACATGGTGTATGGTATTTAAAATATTGTGTTTCAGTATAATTTTTGCTTTGTGTGTTCCACACATTTTGATTGTTTTGCCTTTTGGGAGGAACTTGGCAGTCATTCAAAAAGAAACGTGTCAAAAACTGTGTGATTGTCACAGTGCATGCTTTAATACAAGTAAGGCTTTTCTCACCACTTTCATTTACTCTTCAGTTCCTACATGTTCACCAAATACTGAAACAACAAGGTGCAGGTGGTGGGAGACAGAAGGACTCGAGCTAAAATAACATCATTGCTGGACAACGTCTCCCACCCCATGCATGAAGCTGTTGCTGAACTGGAGAGCTCGTTCAGTGACAGATTACTGCATCCTAAATGCACAAAGGAGCGTCACCGCAGGTCCTTCCTCCCAGCAGCTGTTCCACTCTACAACCATCACTGCTCCCAACAAACTCAATAAGGATTAAATACATGCTGACCTCTGCTAAAACACACACTCTGCCTGTAATACTGTACTGTAAATAGTCTGCCATTCTCAATGTTCCAATACATATTGAACATTATTATTTATTGTTTATCTTATTTCTTATATATTGTATTGTTTAACATTTTAGGAACTTTTGTGTGAAATCTTATCTTTTTATCTGTTGCTGCTGATACACTGGAATTTCCCATCCGTGGGACAATAAAGGCTGTTTCTATTCTATTCTATTCTAGCAAATGCTGTAAAAACAGGTACAACCCCCCCACACCCCCCAGCCCCACACACACTCGCCACAGCCTCTACGCCCATACCTGAGAACAGGAATCAAATGCTTCCATTTCTCTTTATTCAAACCCACATGAAGGTTGCCATTTTTCACTCTCCAATTTCCCCCCACTCTTTTTCTGCTCAGTCCCAGCATGTACTGTATGTATGTACGTACGTACGTGTGTATGTATGTATTAGTATTATTAATGATATTACTAATACTAATAATATTAATAGTATTAATAATATTATTAATATTATTGGTAGTGTTTGTAGTAGTGTTTTGTGGGGGTATCCTCAAATCTCAGAGCTACTTTATTTTTTTTTTAAACAAATATTTCCAGTATAATCATAATTAAAACTTAATCAAGATTATGCACAAATCTTGTTCAAAATCAATTGCAATTTTTTGATTTTATAGTTCTTTCTTACAATTAGGCAGAAAACACTTAAGTTTAGGGAAATTAGTATTTTAAAATCAAAGCAATCAAATAGTAATAAGTATTTTGTAATAAAAACATGACCTAATACAGTATTCATAGACTGTGGATTATCTAAAGTTATCTTTTTCTATCTCACCACACAGTTCTATTAGAAATTAATATGACTTGGAGCTCTTCTGCCACAAATCACTCCAAATCGACCCTGTGTGTATTCTGAAAACAAAAGCAACAGCTTAGTGAACATTTCCAAGTATGGCTTCAGGTGGAAAAATCCACTTGAATAACAGGTCACCGGCCTCCACTACTTTAGATAACTTCTTACTTCCTCTGTTTCATTTTTGTCCATTAATGTGACAAACGCAACATTTTGGAATATTAAAGCAGCTTTTTATTGTATCACATTCAACTTTGCTGTAATCATCCACTTGCTGTTTCGTGGAAAACCTTGCTAGGCAAGACGAATTATGCAATGCACGAAGTAAAGGGGATGGAGTTCAACTTGTCCTCCCACCAAAATCTTTACTAAATCATAAGCTGTCAAAAGCTGTCCCAAGTATTTCTCTGGCAGTTCCAATAAAACCTGTTCAGTCTATTCAGCAGATTTTCCTGAGTAATTAGCACATTGTTTTAAAGAAGAAAAAAAAAATCTGTATTTTATGTGTGAAGGGCAAAAAATGAATTCTTCTCACCTTATTTCTGGATTATTAAGGGAATAGAAATCTCAGTAGCTTCCATGAGTGTCTGCTTCCAGTCCATGCCATTAAACATTGAATACCTTTGAGTTTTAAGTGTTAAACTAACCAGGAAACTGCAAGCTGCACCTTCATTTTGACCCCTATACATTTTGCATGACGGTGTCATATATTTTAAAACATCCTAATGTCCAATTTATGTTAGACCTGGGAAATGTAACAGTTTTGTAAGAATAAGAAATGTTACCCGACCATTTTAAAGACAGAAAACCATCCAATACAAAGCAAACACACTAGTTTTCAAGACATATTTGTCAAAAAACAAAACACTCTGACAAGTGAGAGACATGCCTCAGGCATATCCCCATAGTTCCAAAGGATTGCCCTTTAAAAGATAATTTTTATATTTCCACTTTACTGAACTTTAAAAAGTCAGATAGCAGGGGACATGGTGAGATTTGGCAAGCAGCAGATGGTCATGTTGTTTTTGTCCCCAAGATATTCCATCTACATACTTGGCATCCTTTTGAGAGAGCCCAAAACTTAGCTAAGACATGTGGCAGAAATTGCCCTTTTAGAAGATTCTTATCCTTGTGATTATTGTGCACATTTCCACAGTTTGTGCTCTAAATGTGCATATTAGATTGTTTGATGGATATTTGAGTAGGTGCGAAAAATAAACAAAGCAAAATAAAAAACGTGCTAAAGGTGTTTCTATACACTCAAAGACTAAACATCATGGAGAAAAAAACTCATCTTTTAAATGTTACTGCCTAAATGCCCATATAAATATACAGTGTATGATTAGGTTAAGCCAAAACTAATAATACAGGCTGACCTTTAGGAATCATTCACTGTAATATTTCAATTATAATCTTGAATATGTGTAATAGTATATTGTATTTGGATTGCTTTCTTGACAAAGAACCCACTGATAAGTACTGGTAATGCAGGTTATGCTAAAGTATTCCACCTCATCTTGAATGATATAGGCCTGCACAACATAACATTTGAAGTTTCCAGAGTGATTGATTAGTATGAATGCTGTTTCAGTATTGATACTACTGTTTTCCTGCTTTTTTTTTTTCCAGTTTTGTAAGCTAAATAATTCTGCATACTTTTGTTTAGCTATCATTCTGCTGCTTTTTAGCTTTTAAATAACATTTTTAATTACTAACTAATTTTAGCTTCTAGCTAGCCCTTTCATACTTATAGGTTTTTGATAGTTTCAGCTTTTAGTTATTAACCTTTGATACTTTTCATTCATTCACTCTTTATTTATACAGGTTAGTCTCAGAGTCATGAGGACCCATTTTCAAATAAAAAAACCCAAAAAACCCAAAACAAACAGATGCGGTACAAACAGCACTGAACGTCATAAAAAGCATATAGAATGAAAAGTAAATGTAAGTAGTGATCTTAAACAGGGTAAAATACTAAAAACAGGAATGTCTGAATTGATTTTTGCATTGAACTCAGTTGTTTAAAATTCCTTAGAGGTAAAAGTCGGCAGCTTCAGATCTTTTTGCAAGGTGTTCCAGGTTACAGGAGCAAAGTAAGAGAAGGCCCTTTTGCCAAATTCGGTCTGCACTGAGGAGACACTGCAGGTAATGATGTATTGAGAGCGCACGCTGTGACTGCAATGACAATGTGACATGTAGGAGGAGGAGCTATAAAAAGGCAGCAGACCAAGGACTGATTTAAATATGAAATGTATCGGTGAGAGAGTCTGTTTGAAGTTAATGACCAGTTAAGTGAATACAGGGTGCAGTGGGTACGGTAGTTGCAGCCAGTTATGAAACTTACCGCACCGTCATAGACAGTGTTCAACATCTGCAAGGTACTTGCAGGAGCATTCATGCAAATAATGTGCTTTTAGCCACTTTTAGCCATTTGCTACATTAAGCTTTTTAGTTACCCTTTTGGAACTTTGAGCTAGCATTTGGCTACCCTTTTTAGTTAGCACATCGCTACTTATGGCTTCAAGCTAGCATTTTACTGTTTTTAGTGTTCTGATTATTTTAACTTTTGCAAATCAATTTCAGTTTCAACAAATCTCACTGGGCTTTCAGTGCTCGACATTCTCACTGTTTTTAACAGAAAATGCAATTTCTGTTGTAATTTTATTGTAGTGAGTGATTTGAACTGAACAAACCTCTGACTTATTTAACAAAATAAAAAATAAAAATCTACCGCCATTTTTATTTTCCCAGAGAAAGAACAAGCCTGAGCTACAAAGCTCTTCAGCTGATACTTCTGCAGTTTTCCAAATAAACATGTCTGAGATGAAATAAACATGGAATCACTGAAGTGTGGAGAGATCAAATCTGCAGCAGCTCTACAGGACTGGTTCGACTCCAAAGGCTGCCATCGTATCGGCAATATCAGAGAGGTGATCTCACCGTGAAACACTTTGGACTCAGAAAATTTACCCATCCCACCCCCAGCATGCTCACCCTGCTGTATTGCAACGATAAAGAAGCATTACATTTTACATGCAACTGACGATCATTATAAAAACTATCATTATGTCACGTTATGTGTCAAATGCTTTAAACATAAGTTGCTCTTGAATTTTTTTTTGGTCCATAATTATTTATTTGAGCATCATGAAATGTGTCTAGTAAAAGATAAAGTCAAAAAGCTCTTAATGTCCACCCTTTGAATAAACATAGCTACGCTCCAAATAAAATATCAATGTTTGATGCAATAAAGCAAAGAAGAGCGTTGATGGCAAACCTTCTTCTGTTTAACCTAATGGAGTTTCAGTTCACTGAAATCAGAACATTACAAATGCAGCACTCTCCTTTTTGTGTGTGCATTCGTTTCATGATGGTAGAACAGCATTTTACCTGGATATACTGTACGTGCACATGTATAACCTCAGCAAACACTATTATTATGATAAACTGTGGCTTGCTTTTGCATGCATGGAGCACTAAGTTCACTATTATTGAAAAGGTTTTGAGGCAAAACACCTGTCTCTTTTTCAGCAAGATTTACAATGTTGACATATGGCAAAGCCCCAGACAAAGACTTTATATTCTGTGTCACTAATCTGTACGCCAACATGATCATTGATGTGCACCTTTTGATGTGCTCGTAAAAAACACAAAAGAACCTTTTACCAGTATGTTTGCCGACTCTGTAGGCTTTCATGTGCAGGTGAGCACTCAGAGTACGGACAAAAAGTTAAAGAATTAAAAGATACAATAACATAGTTCGGCCTAGAGCTACAGCTATGTTAAGGAAAATTTAAAGGATTTGCTCTTTTCTTATGAGTAAGAAAGAATAACATTTGGTCGGGACTTTACTGGGCTCTAAGTGAGAAACTGATTTAAGAAACAAACATTGTGGTTTAAGGCTTTTGTTCAACATGAGATAAAACGTAGGCATGACTACTGTAACTAATGTTATCACTACAGCAGATGCATTGGAGTCAACACAATTTTTAACTTTAAAATAATATGCCAAAACTTTAAACTACTTTAGTTAATTGTACTATATTCTGAAAAAAAAAAAAAAAAAAAACTTATTTAATACATATCTTTAGTGAGATTTGCAGCTCCAACCTGCACTTGCAGTGCATTATAAAGTAAATTTGCTAATTACCGTCAGCTCACAAAGTACTTTACATAAATTTACCTATAATGGTCAGATGCAAAATATGCAAATTATACATACTACATTTTCTAAGGTTAAGGTGAGGCTCCTGAACGGAACCGATGCTAGATAACTGAGTCACTATGTACAGTATATACAGAATGAGTGGGATACACGCCTTATAACATCACATTCATTCATTTTACATTCAACGAAAACATCTCTCTCAAGTTTACCACACTCACTTTAAATGCCAACATGTTTGTCTCTTTTGGTCACATTCATTAGATTTTCCTGGAATATACAATGCTCTAAATTAGATTTTTATTTTTTTATTTTTTTTTTAGTTCAGAGTATGAGAAAAGCTTCTGGGCATGTAGTTCAAGCTACGCAGCATTTAGATGTTCAGAGTCTTGGAAAAGGAGGATGTAGTCACAGTTGAACATTATATGATCTTGGATTTTTTCTTTTTTAATTGTTGAAAAAGGTGTGTGCCCCCCCCCACCCCCCTCAATAATCAGAGTGTTCTCTTCAGTTTATTTCAGTAACACATTTTACTAAAACATAAACAAAAAAGTAAAAAAACACGTCTGGAACTTGTATGTTAACACCAACATTTATATATGATTTACAAATATCTAGCCTGTTATCCATGCAGGGATGCCTCCAGAATGTTTTCAAATAAGTAGCTAGATGGTATTCACTGACTTGGCACACCAGAAGCAAAAGCCATATTAAAACTTCATGAACTTTATTATACTATGTGTAAGATATTGCACTGTAGTAAAGTTTTTTTTTTCTTTTCTATTTTATACTTGACAACAGCACAGCCACTACACCAAACTCATTGAAGCTTGCCTTATCCTGTCTTATATTCAAATTCATAAAAGTATATGTGAATACTGTCCAACTTTCTGACTACATGGGGCTAGTAAGTAAATTTATAGAGGGAATTGCACCTCTCCTGATCCTCTTTTGGTGACGTCCCTGTTTACGTGTTGGTCTATGGCTTAAATTTGTGTAAACGCATGAGCTACCTGATGAAGGCTAACTTTTTTAGATCTTTTAAATTAAGAAGTGCAAATAAGATGTTTTTCTGAACAAGATGCTGTACCATAATTGCATATCCTGATGCATGTTCAATAATCCAGGTAGAAAAATCTAAAAAAGTTGCATAGCTTGCATAACTTGCATAGCTTTTCATTTAGTACATTTGATATTTTATCCATTTTATTCCAGTTAAAAAACAACTTGCAATAAGAGACTTCTGAAGTGTTAAGATAAGAGAACTTTAATGATCCTGCAGGAAATTGTTGTGCCAGTGTTTCAGTACAAATAAATGTACACAAGGAATCACACAAGATTGATGTGTGTATATATAAAAACAAAAACAACAAAAACAACAACAACAACAAAAACAACAACAACAACAACAACAACAACAACAAAAAACAGAATATATAAAAAATACCATCAATTAAGATCTAAACAGGTCAGTTGCAAACATGTGTGAAATATTTTAATGTGAAAAACATTAACGTGTTTATTGTGGTGCAGGATTAATTTTATTGTCCTATGTGCAGAAAGGGGGAGCAGTTGAGTAGTTGTATAATATTTTAACAGTATTTAGAAACAAACAAACAAACAAACAAACAAACAAACAAACAAACAAACAAACAAACAAACAAACAAAAGGTTTGTAAACTCAATCATTCAGGTAGATAACAAAAAAGGTCAAATCATGTCATCTGGACCAGTATTTAGAGACGCCATCCTTGGATTGTTTTGGTAAGAACGTAGCTGGACGCGGTGACGTCACACGATCACATGGGTTTGTTGATACAGGAAGTAAAGATGGCGGTGCAGACCTTACTGTCAGAATCTGTCATCGGTTGGTCAATTTTCACCCTTATACTTCTGGTAAGCACTTTATAACATGCTTGTTTAGTTTTCTAACGAAGAGCAGCGGCAGATAATCCCGTTCGGAGGCGTTAGGAGCCGGTGGAGTCGCTTATATTTCACATAATCCGGCGCAACATACGTCATGAGGAAAGGCTGCGGATTGGATTTATCTAACTTTAGCCATGACGCACTAAAATAACTGTTACTGTATTTGGTACGCGCTCTATTTTATTTTATTAAAATAAATGTCAGTGTAAAACACTGCTCAGTCGAAAGTATAACTGGATATTCCTACTTTACTTGACCTAGCGTTGCCATTTAGCTGTCAACACTTCTTTAAAAATGTGCAATTCCGCATAAATACTTCATTACTGCTGGGAAAAGCGCTCTGTTCTTTGTTTCCCGTCATTAAACTCTTTTTTTCTTTCCTATGCAGTCACAGCTAGACTGACCTCGGTGCTCTGCTTCCTAAATAAATGCTTTTTAAATTTGTGCACCAAAGTAATCTGCGGCCAGATTTAGCTCTCATTATCTCTTAGCTGTCATTCACAGTCGCAGGGCAGGTTAAATTGGGAAGAATAGACTAAAAAATCCGCATGCCAACAAATTGCTTTGTTTTTTTGCCCACATTTCTATTTAATCAGCAGGTTCAGATCTTATTTGGATGCAAAGCCAGCGTCTTTACCTGACAAAACGAGCAGCCAGAGGCTTAAAGCTGCGGGTCTTTAATTGATTAATCTTGTCTGTGAGTGGCAGACTAGCAGCTCGTGCTGCACACTTGTTTGCAGTGTCCTTATTTCTTGCAGCTTTTGTGTCTGGAATATAACCTTGTTGTTTCGATGCCTTTTCTTGGATGTTCCTAGGTCATACCCTTTTTTTTTTTCTGCCTTTCTTAATTTTAAACAGCAGAATTTCAAATTGCTAGTCCAGTTTAATTACTTAGTAGATGTACTCGACTGCTTTTACACCGAGGCAACAAAATGCCTTTTCTTACCTTGGTAACATGATTTTTTAAATCTTGTAGTTTGATAGCAAGTTTAAGATGTCAACTCCTCTTACTCATCCAGTTTTGAAGAGCTTCTAACACAGACTTACAGTAGTCCAGTCAAGTTACAGTAGTCCAGCCTGGTTGTAATAAATGCATGGACTAATGTTTCAAGGTCAGATCTGGACAGGACGGACTTAAGCTTTGCTATCTGCCTTAGCTGAAAGAAGCTTTTTTGAAGAACATAATTTATCTGCTTATTAAACTTAAAGTCCAAGTCTATTTAAAAAAAATAAAAAAAGTCCAAGTCTAAAACTGTCCCGAGATTGGTAACGGACTGTTTTAGATATGGCTGAAGGGAGTCCAGGTTTGCAGGGTCAGTGGCAGAGCTAGGGTTAAACACAATGACCTCAGTCTTCTGATCATTAAAACTCAAAGTTCGCAGCCATCCAAGTCTTGATGTCATCAAGACATTTTAACAAAGGGCGAATGGAGGAGGAACTGTTAGGTGTTAACGGCAGATAAATCTGAGAGTCATCAGCATAACAATGAAAGGAAAGACCGTGTTTCCTCATGATAGACCCTAAGGGGAGGAGATACAAAGAAAACAGAAGGAGTCCAAGAATGGAGCCTTGCAGGACCCCGCAGGAAAGAGGCACTGAAGTAGATAGTGTTAGCAATATTAACACAAACTCCTGTCGCTCGGGTATGAATGGAACCATTCTAACGCTGCACCAGTAATCCCAACCCAGTGTTCTAGCCGGGATAAAAGGATACTGTGGTCCACAGTATCAAATGCAGCGGTAAGGTCAAGGAGGCTTAAAACTTAAGCAATAATTACTAGTCTCAACTCTGTCTGTTAGCAAAACTTCTCAGAAACTACTGTATGGAGTTCATTAAATTTTTCTGAAAATCATATATCATACATTAACGACTGAATAACTTTAGGTGTCAACCTAATTCAAGATGGCTGCTACAGCTAATCAACATTAACCAACAACAAAATGGCTGTAACTCTGTAACATAATAAACATTGAGATTAATTCACACTGTACTCAAACTGCGCTAGAGTTTTCTTCTACCGGACCGATACCTAGGTTTTATCCCGGGCCAGAGTTCGCCTTTTTGTTCCGAGACAGAGTTCGATGGCGCGTTCACACCTCTCCAAACGAACCGGACTTCCTAGGCAAACGAGCTAGAGTTCCATTAAAGCAGACTAAACAGGGCTGGTGTGAATGCACCCTCAATTTGTTGTTGCTGTAGCTGAGAGTAAATTGCAACACAGATTATATGAGATGATGCATACTGGTGTTTTCAAAATGGCTACAACACATTTTTTATAAATTGTCAGCACAAAATGCTAAAATTATTGCATGCACTGTAATATGCATTCCTTCAATAAGTCCTGGGCTTTTAAATGCTCTTCTAAATCTAATTTTAATATTCTTCTCTATTCTGTCAACATATTTCTTGACATTTTTTTGTTATTCCTACATAAAAACCTAGCTCTTTTTTACGATTTTTTGCAGTTGAAGTTTTAGAGTTAAAACATTTTTGCCTCTTTGTATTGTGTCTCGTATAAAGTTTTTTTTATACTTAACATAAATGTATCAATTATATTAGCAGAACACTTTCAGAATACTGATTTAATTGAAGGATCGTTGTATTGCTGACCATTTGTTTTAATTTCTTTACTTTTTTCTGTTAAGGTTATTCTGGCGTTCTGTTGGATCTACATTCGGAAGTTTCAGAGTCGACAGGATAGTGAGGTTGTTTCAACCGTCACAGCAATATGTGCGCTAGCCATTGCTTTGATAACCTCTGCGCTTCTACCAGTGGACATATTCCTCGTGTCATACATGAAATATCCCAATGGCACCTATAAGGTTAGTATGTTATTAACCGTTATTTAACCAGGCAAATGCCATTTAGAGCACGGATCTCTTTTATAAAGGAAGCCTGGACCTGAAGCGGACTAAACATGCATATTTTGGACTGTGGCCGTTCTGCTTACAGTTACAGGAAAATCAATTTAAATAAATAAGTATGCCATCAGGTAAAGTATTAAATGTTATACACATTTTTAGGGTTCAACATCTCAAAGTAGTTGCTATTTTTGTGTATTAAAGTGCTATCACAGCTTACATACCTCTATTGGCGCTTGTTACCTATTTCTATGTTATTGCATTATGTCATCTGTATATTTTTGTTTTGGCTTAATGTTTAGTTTATTAAAGCTTAAACCTGACTTTTTTTGGGGGTGTTGCAGGAGTGGGCAACAAGCAATGAGACACGACAGCACATTGAAGCCACTGTGCTGTATGGCTACTACAGTAAGTACATTTTTATTATGTTTTAATAATAAAATAAATACTATATTTGTACACAAAATATTCAATTAATTGGAGAGAGAGGCATCTTTATAGGAACTGAAACAATTTTTGTTTTGGTTATTAGTGTGCTGTGATGTTAGCTCAGGTTTGTCTTTGAGGTGATGCTTGTTCCAGTTCAGTTTTAATAAGGATCCTGGCATAGTCTGGTTTCCTCCCACAGACCAAAACATGCATGTTAGACTGATTGGTAGCTCTAAATTGTCCCTAGGTGAGAGTGTGAATGGTTGTTTGTCTCTGTGGCCCTGTGATGGACTGGAGATCTGCTGGATATGGGACAGATATAAAAGCTACTGTTTCAGAAGATATTGAGAGTTTGAACTCTGACAATGACCACACTCTTCATTTTTAAATTCAGCATTTGCAAAACTAATTGTTGATAATTTTTCCAAACTTGATTTAAAAAACAAACAAACGAAACGAACAAAAAACAGACTATTATGACTTGACTCGCACATCTAAATTTAAGACTTTTCCAAGATATGTTTTACAGTTGCTCACATATTTTTGAGTACCATTCTGACCTTCTTGATGACATTTTAGTCAAAATAGTTGGTTTTCCTTTTCATATACTGCATTGAGGATATAATGTTCCAAAGTTTATTTTAATTGAAAAAAAGTTTTTATGACAATGCAGTAACTTAGTTTTACGATGGGCAAATTAAGTTTTAAAAATCTGTTAATATTTATTTTTGATCTTTTACACAACTAATTGTAATTTTTGTGTAAAATGTATGGTAAATGTGAAATCTATTTTTATTGTGCTCATAGTATCTGCTGCTGTCCATTGATTTCTTGTAACTTGTTTCAAACTCTTCCTTTTTGATTCCTAGTTAGCCAGAACAGGAAAAAACAAACAACACAAACTAAAACTGTAGTTAACAAGATGGTGTCAGTTGATTGTAATCACTTTGTGGTCAGTGTAGGACAGGTTATCTGTCAATTCATTTTCCAAATTACTTTTATTATTGCTTTTTTAAAATATTTTCTTTCCCTATAATCTCTATATTTTAACCTATGCCCCCCCCCCCCCAAAAAAAAAAAAAAAATCGATATATATCGATATATCTACATCGATACATCGAGATATAGAGATCTAGAGAGAGATATAGATAGATATAGATATAGATGTGTGTGTGTGTATATATATATGTGTGTGTGTGTATATATATATAT
>NC_056498.1:53798980-53826635 GCF_014905685.2 Nematolebias whitei
AACGAACGTGAGTGTGAAATCTAGACGAGGTGACCGGTTTGATGCAGGAGACATGAAAGGAGGGATGTACGCGAAATGACTTGGGCAGGGAGAGACGGACAGCGACAGGATTAATAATTTTAGAAATAGGAAAAGGACCAATAAAACGGGGAGCAAGTTTGCGAGACTGGGCCTTGAGGGGAAGGTTCTTAGTGGAGAGCCAGACGTTTTGGCCCACTTTATAGATGGGCTGACTAGACCTACGGCGGTCAGCTTTCTTGCAATAAACCGCCGTCGTTTTAAGCAGCGCACGTCTGGCTCTCCTCCAGGCTCTACGACATTTGAGAGCCATCAGATGAGCAGAGGGGACCACAGCCTCGCGTTCTTGAAGGGAAAAGATTGGGGGTTGAAAACCAAAAACCACGTAGAAAGGAGAGAGACCGGTAGCTGAAGAGGGAAGAGAATTAAGGGAGTGTTCGACCCATGGTAGAGCAGAGGACCACTTTTCAGGGTCGGTATTACACAGAAGGCGCAATTTGTTCTCCACCTCCTGGTTGGTCCTCTCAGTTTGACCATCAGTCTCAGGATGGAAGCCTGAAGAGAGACTGATGGATATCCCAAGAAGACCACAAAATTCCTTCCAAAATAAGGAAACAAACTGTGGACCCCTATCAGAAACTATGTCGAGGGGGAGTCCATGCAGTCTGAATACCTCCTTGGCCATGATGTGGGCCAATTCCTTGGAGGAAGGAAGTTTAGGAAGGGGAACCAGGTGGGTCATCTTGGAAAAGCGATCGACAATTGTGAGAATGACTGAATGACCCTCAGAGACAGGGAGACCAGTAATAAAGTCCATCCCAATATGGGACCAAGGACGTTTTGGGATGGGGAGAGGACGAAGCAGTCCAACAGGAGGACGCCTGGAGGATTTAACCTGAGAACATAGGGGACATGATCGGACGAAAGACTGAACGTCTTTAAACAAAGAATCCCACCAAAACTGTGACCTAACCACAGCAAGAGTCTTAGTGAGACCTGGGTGACAGAAAAGGTGGGAAGAGTGACAAAATTCGAGCACCTCTTTAATCATGTGTGGGGGAACAAAGAGGCGGTTTTCAGGACAACCAGGAGGAGGAGAACGAGACCTACTGGATGCTCTCAGGTCAGCCTCGAGACGCGTCATGGCCAGGCGGGTCGACTCGGGCAGAATGAACCCCTGTTCCTCTAAAAGAGAAGAAGAGTCATCTTCGGTGAGACGGGACAGAGCATCGGGTTTCACGTTTTTCTCCCCAGGACGAAAAGACAAGGTAAAATTGAATCGAGAGAAAAAGAGTGCCCACCTGGCCTGACGAGGGTTTAAACGGCGGGCCGACCTGAGATACTCCAGATTCTTATGATCAGTCCACACTTGGAATGGGAATCTGGAGCCCTCCAGCCAATGACGCCACTCCTCCAATGCGAGCTTGACAGCCAGCAACTCTCGATCCCCCACATCGTAGTTGCGTTCCGGTGCTGACAAGCTCCTAGAAAAAAAAGCACAAGGATGAAGTCGACCCTCCTTGCTACGCTGGCTGATAATGGCCCCCACCCCAGTACTGGAGGCGTCCACCTCCACAATGAAAGGTTCTTCTGGGTTAGGGGCCTGTAGAATGGGAGCCGATGAAAAGAGGGTCTTTAATTTACAAAAGGCTTCTTCAGCCTCTGAGGACCACATGAAACGTGACTTAGTGGATGTTAATGCATGAAGAGGTCTAGAAATGAGACTGAACCCTTTAATAAATCGTCGGTAAAAATTAGCAAACCCCAAAAACCGCTGGAGTTGTTTACGATCTTTTGGGGTCGGCCAATCCAAAACCGCCGCAATTTTATTGCAGTCCATCTCCATCTTGTCTGGGGAAATAACGAAACCGAGGAACGAAGTGGTGGAAACATGAAACTCACATTTTTCAGCTTTAACATATAAGCCGTTTTGAAGAAGACGAGTGAGTACTGCGCGGACGTGTTTGCGATGGGTAGACAGATCTTTAGAAAAAATAAGTATATCATCTAAATAAACGAAAACAAACTGGTTAACCATATCCCTCAAAACATCATTGACCAGATTTTGAAAAATTGCGGGAGCATTGGTTAACCCAAAAGGCATGACTAGGTACTCGTAGTGACCTGTGGGGGTATTGAAGGCGGTCTTCCATTCATCTCCTTCCCGAATACGAACTAGATGATAGGCATTGCGGAGATCTAGTTTGGTGAAGACTTTAGCTCCTTGTAGGAGGTCAAAAGCCGAGTTCATGAGAGGTAGGGGATATTTATTTTTTATGGTGATCTGATTAAGACCGCGGTAATCGATACAAGGGCGGAGAGAACCGTCCTTTTTGCCTACAAAAAAGAAACCTGCCCCGGCCGGAGAGACGGAAGGACGAATAATGCCTGCTTGGAGGGATTCCTGGATGTAATCCCTCATAGATTGTTGCTCGGGGATAGAAAGAGAATAAAGAGGTCCCCTAGGGGGTGTGGAACCAGGGAGAAGGTCGATCGCACAATCATAAGGCCGATGAGGTGGTAAAGATGTAGCCTTAGCCTTATTAAATACCTCTTTAAGATCGTTGTATTCGGAGGGGATCTTAGAGAGGTCAGGGTAGTTGTCTACAGAGTTCTTAGCAGAGTCCTTCATGATAACAGCGTCCAATAAACAAGATGATAAACACTCCTCAGCCCAACCCAAAATCTCCCCTCTTCTCCAGTCCATGTGGGGATTGTGTTTTCGAAGCCAGGTAGCACCTAACACCACTGGAGCCTGGGGAGAATTAATGATGAGGAAACTGACAGTCTCTCTATGATTACCCCCCACATGCAGAATTATGGGCTCAGTAAACTGTGAAGAGGAGTTCAGGGGATGACCATCTAAAGCCACCACAGAATGTTCTTTGGCTGACTCAATGATTTTAAAACCCGCTTTAACAGCAAAATCAATGTCCATGAACTCCGTGTCAGCACCAGAGTCAATAAAAACCCTTACAGAAATTGGGGTCTTACCCGGAACGGAGAGAGTAGCAGCTTGAGTCACATATGAGGAGAGTGTTGAAGAAAAAGCCCTGCTCAGTAAACCTCTCCTCAAGCTTACTGAGCGTGCCCTTTTACCGGACACGTCGAGATGGTGTGACCAGCCCCCCCACAATAGAAGCACAGATGTCCTCTTCGCCGCCTCTCACGCTCAGAGGGAGTAATGTGGCTGCGGCCCAACTGCATCGGCTCCTCTGCAGGAAGAGAGGGAGAAGTAGGAGGTGATTTGGGTGCTCTGGTCTCCGGGAGAGGTTCACTAACCAACGGGGTGGACGTGCGAGCATAAGATCCACGTTCCCTGGACCGTTCAGCCAAACGTAGGTCCACCCTGGTGGCCAAATCCTCCAAGTCCTGTAGAGAATCTGGATATCTCTTAGTGGCCAACCCGTCCTTAATGTTGTCATTTAGTCCTCGATAGAAAGCATCAGTCAGGGCCTCCTCATTCCAATGACTGCCTGAGGAGATAGAGTGAAAGTCTATTATGTAGTCTGTTACTCTGCGGTTACCTTGACGGATAGAGAACAGACGTCTGGCAGCTTCTCTCTCAGGCAGCACTGGATCAAACACCCGACACAGCTCCTTGGCAAAGTTCTGAAAAATGTTACAAAAGGGAGAGTTGCGCTGCCACTCCGCAGTTCCCCACCTCTTGGCCTTGCCAGAGAGGAGAGAAATGGCGTATGCCACCTTGGATTTCTCAGTGGTAAAACATGATGGCTGTAATTGGAAATGAATTTCACACTGAGTAATAAATGGTCTGCACTGATCGGGTTCCCCTGAGAACAGTTCGGGAGGGGCGAGGCGAGGCTCCCGTACCGGCCCAGAGGCAGAAAATGAGCTACACATGTCCTGATTCGTGGTTTGAGGAGTCATAGTTCTTAACATCCGGACAATGTCCTCCATACCAGTTTCTAATTTATTTATAGCGCCCTCGACACCAGAGCGCCAGTCTGCAGATGGTGAGTGGTCCATGATTTTTGGCCAGATAGTTCTGTAACGAACCCCTTCAAGTACTGGACCAAAATCACCACAAACACTTGAAACTAAATATAAAAGTTTATTGGAGAGAGTCTGGCTTCTCAAAGAAAGAACTGGTTCTGGTGTCGATCTAAGAGCTTGGGCTGGAACGAGTCTGTAAACAAGTAGAGTACGGTTAGTGGCCAGGCGGGAGACAGAAGCAGGTGCAAATGTCAAAAAGGTGAGACCACTAACCGTTACTCTGGTTGAAGGGGACGTGGGATTAATGAGTCGCTCCAAGCTGATGTGCCCACTGCAGGAGGAATGATCTCGGTGAAGAGAGTCAGCCGGCTGCAGCGTTGAACCCAAGGATGGATGGATGGATGAAAAGCGCTGATCCGCAGCGGCGCCGAACCAGAACCCGATCCGTGAGGCGGGAGGCGTAGTCGTGCAGGCGAGGGTCAAAACCAGAGAGCAGAGATGCGACAGTACCATGCAGGAGCGGGCGATAGGCAGGTCAGGAGCAGGCGTGGGTCGAGAACCAGCAGGAGAGGAATAAATCCAAAGGAGCAGGCGAGAGGCGAAGTCAGACGATCCGGAGTCGATAACCAGGAAGCAAGCGAACAGAGGCGAGGATACGAAGACCGGGAGGAGGGACAGGAGCAGGGCAGGCAAAACAAGGCAGGAGGGAGACATGAGACTATAAGGAAAGTAGCGCGGGATATCTATTGGCAGGCAAGCTGTTTTCGACTATCTGGCGCTCACCCTGTGGACAGACCAGGTTTATAAAGGGTGCAGCGACAGGTGCAGCTAATGAAAACTAATCAGTGCAGAGTGAAGTGAAGGAAAGACAAATTTAAACTATCATGCAGCCAGCAGAGAGAAACAGACAGAGTGCTGCAGAAATAAAAGTCTCAAAACCAAAGAGAAACACATATAAATAAGAAGGATAGCAGAGGAGAAAATCCACAGACACCAAGCAGTGAACAACGTGACAAAAATATAAACTCAGACAGGCGTGAATCGTGACATATGCCAGTTGCTGGATATCCATGTACATGCTCGGATTAATTTAGATCTTAAATGATTTCTAAATTGTCTGTTATGGAAACTTTTTTGTTTTTCATCTTCAACATTTTATTTATAAAGTTTGGTTGTTTCATGTAATATCATAGGATTTATTCTTATATATTTTATTTTCTTGGTAAAACATTTTTTGGCAAATTTTGGTCCGCAGTCTTTGTTTTTTGTTTTTTTTTTTTTTGCAGAAAGAGCAACATTTAATTAACTAATTCACATAATCAATTTTAGTTTTCAGCTGTTTATTATTTGTCTTGTGCTCAACTGTGTTGTGTTTTTAACCAGATATAAGTTTGACTTGTTGGACCTCCAGCTTGCTATGAACTGGTTCCTGTATAGACCACCTCATTATTCTAATACTTTAGTGGATTCAGTTTTTACCTGGATGCTAAGAGTGGCATCCAGGTAAAGCACAAGATAAAATTGAACTCCAAATCCATTAGTACAATTAAAATAATTTATAATGGTTATGTTAAAGATAAACATGTATATATTTTTGTTGAGAGCCCAAATTAGATAGAACTTAGAGATGCCAAAGTTGCATGTTTTATGGTAAGCATAATGTCCTAATAAAGAACAACAGGCCAGAAAGCTGAATAAAGAATGGAGGAAACGACTTCACAGTGGCGTGTTGAGATCAGAAAATTGTTTTTTATAGACTATGAACATTGCACATGAATCTAGCCTTCAGTGGGACAAAAATGATTTCATACATTTTTCTATTTTGCTGTCTCTAATTTGAATTCGACATACCCTTAAATTGAAACTTTGCTTCATAGACATCGGGGAGAAAAAGATGAATAATTCAGAAGTCTTAGCCTTCTGTGCAGGGCTCTGTCCTGTCGGTAATTTAATTTGTTTAATGGCCAAACTGCCTGGAAACCTTGTTTATGGTGCAACAGCTAGACTCAAGAAATTTGTCACAGATCAGAAGTGGTTGTTTGAGTAATTAGTTAAGTAAATACACTTATCAGCTACAACATTAAAACTACCTGCCTAAAATTGTGTTGTGCCTGTCTGTGGGATAATAATGTTCTGGTAAATTTCAGGACACAATGTTTTCTATAAAAACATTGTATTGTGGCCATTTTATAAATATCCCTTTTTACCTATTAGTGCTTAGAGTTCAGACATGCTAGTGCATCACTGAACATCACTGAATAACTATTTGTTCTTTTTGGGGAGTCAGGATGAGGTAAAAAAAAAATGTTAATAATAGCAGCACAGAGTTTCAACAATAACTTAAGGTTCTAGTGATGCAATCCAAAGTTTTATCTTTCTAAGCAGCAGCTCTCATTCAAATAAAATCCAAAACATCACATAAATGTTTGATCTAAAAAATACAGATGCCCATTGATGGCTTGTTATGAACGCACAGACGTTCTTGTTTCTGTCTCACCATGAAAGCTCTTGTTGTCTGGTCTCTTGATAGTGGGATCAGAGTAAGGCCAGATTTATAGTCCATGAGAAGCCCCATTCTAGTGTCTAGGTGACGTGGGTGCGTGACAAAAAAATGCATCGTTTCCTACAATTATCTGCTGACACCCTGTCTTATGCCTTGCACCCAGTCAGAACTAGTCTTCTACTGGGTAGGCAGTGAGCGTTGTGAGATTGGTCAGAACTTCATGCTGAGGAGCAGATGGACTGAGCTGTGAGAAAATACGACCATCGTTACAACAGCTCCTGCAAAAATAGTAAAAAAAAAAGTAAAAAAAATAAAAATAAAAATAAATGTGTAACGATAGTAAAAAAAAAAAAAAAAAAAATCTTGTGAAAGGACAAACTTGTGCTTGCAGGAGACAGCATGGAGAACCAGTGGCTCCCCATGGCTGTGCTGACTGAGAGAGAGTGCTCCTCCCGATCAGTAGTGGCAGTGATGATGGGAGGGAGTTTGCCTTGGCCGGGCAGCTTTGGGGCACGTTCACACACAGTCCATCAGAAATGGTGGTGGTCTCTTTGAGACCAATAAAAAAAAAACTAGTTCTTCTCCTCATTTAATAAGATAAATTCCAGATCTTCCTCCTCCAACCCCTCCATCATCAACTGAAAATAAATGCTCATTCTGCCAATTGTGCTCTGGGTTGTTTCTGACGTGTGCTGTTGAGGGAGGACTTAACAGGCTTAACCCCCCCCCCCCCCCCCACACACACACACACCCACCCTCTGCAGTTCTTTTTTTGAGCATGAATGAGATAAAGACATCTACAATAACATTGCAAGAACCAATATTATGCATCTTAAGTATAACAAGCCCTCTACATTGGTGCTTGAAAGTTTGTGAACCCTTTAGAATTTTCTACATTTCTGCATAAATATGAGCTAAAACATCATCAGATTTTGACACAAGTCCTAAAAGTAGATCAAGAGAACTCAGTTAAACAAATGAGGCAAAAATATTATACTTGGTCATTTTATTTATTGAGGAAAAGTCAGAGAGAGTCAGTGAGATTCTTTATTGTCATTCGCACCTCATGTGGTACATGTGGTGGAGCGAAATTATGTACACAAGGTCCCAGTTACATCCAACAATAAAATGAATAAGAAAAACAGTAATAACATCTAAGATATGAACCAAGAAAAACATCAACTAAATATACACTAAGCACTCATAACATAAAACATTGAACATCAGCACAAACATGAACATGAGTTTGTGAGCAGATGTGCACGCATGAACACATCAACATTGAAACAGATCAGCAGCAACATGAAACAGATCAGCAGCAACATGATATGGTTTTTCACAGTGATTATTCTAGTTAGAGATTCATGAGTCTAACAGCCTCAGGGTAGAAGCTGTTCCTCAGTCTAGTGGTTCTACACTTAATGCTCCTTAACCTCCTTCCTGAGGGGAGTGGGGCAAAAAGTGTGTGTGCTGGGTGGGTGGGGTCCTTCATGATGCAGGTGGCCCTCTTCCTGCATCTGGAGGTGTAGATGTCTGTGATGGTGGGGAGACTGATTCCAACAGATTTCTGTGCAGCCTTCACCACTCTCTGCAAAGCTTTTCTTTCTGCAGCTGTGCAGCCTCCATGCCACACATTGATGCTCGAGCACAGGATGCTCTCCACTGCACACCTGTAGAAGGAGGTGAGGACTGAGCTTCCCAGACCAGCTCGCCTCAGCCGTCTGAGGAAGTAGAGTCTCTGATGAGCTTTCTTGATCAGGCTGGTGGTGTTGTTGCTCCAGCTGAGGTTGTCATTCATGTGTACACCCAAGTAGCTGGAGACCACTTCCACCGCAGATCCTCTTATGTTCAGGGGGGTGTAGATGAAAATGATCTAATATTTCATATTTGTGTGGCAAAATTATGTTAATCTTTGCTTTCAGTATCTGGTGTGATTTCTCCCCCCCTCGCTGCAACTAAAGTTTTCTGGTAACTGTTGATCAGTCCTGCACACCAGATTGGGGAAATTTTAGCCCATTCCTCCGTACAGAACATCTTCAGCTCTGGGATGTTGGTGAGTTTCCTCACATTAACTGCTGCTTCAGGTCTTTCCACAACATTTGGATTGGATTAAAGTCAGAACTTTGACTTGGCCATTCCAAAACATGAACTTTATTTTTCTTTAACCGTTCTTTGGTAGAACAACTTGTCATTGTCTTGCTGCATGACCCACCTTCTCTTGAGATTCAGTTCATGGATAGATGTCCTGACATTTTCCTTTAGAATTCTCTGATATAATTCAGAATTTATTGTTCCATCAATCCATCCTGGCCCAGAGGCAGCAAAACAGGCCCGAACCGTGATATTACCACCACCATGTTTCACATATGAATTAACTGCTAATCCTAGAGGTTCACATACTTTTGCCACTCACAAATATGTAATATTGGATAATTTTCCTCAATAAATAAATGACCAAGTATACTATTTTTGTCTCATTTGTTTAACTGGGTTTTTTTTAATCACTGTATTTTTTTGGCCTATAAGTTGCAGCTTTTTGCATAACTTACATGCCCTGCGATTTATGCACTGAAGCATCTTTTTTATGTATTTTTTTTTCCTCCCATATTTATAAACCAATTTTTGGCTGAGATGACCGTTTTCATTCATTTTGACATTGAAAATATTGAACATTACCATTATCAGCCACTAGATGGCATTTGAGTAGTATGGCATGCCGTCGTTATGTAATGGGTAAAAGTGGCTATTTATGACACAATTGGGTTGCCATAGTCTGCCCCCGTGGTCCAGCTCGCCTGGAGCCGCCGTTTGGCAGCCAATCAATTTTTGGCACAACACCGGCCCACTTTTCCAGTTTGTCAGCGGTGACTCGTAACAAACGCGACGCGTCAGCAGTGACGTATAATAGATTGGACTTAAACAGCGAAGAGACATATTTATTTATTTTTCCACTTTATTAGACATATTTGGACTGATGCGATTTATAGGGCGGTGCAACCTGTACGGCAGAAAATACGGTACTTTTTGGACTTGTCTGAAAATTTTGATGTTTTAGGTCATATTGATGCAGAAATATAGAAAATTATAAAGGCTTCACAAACATTCAAGCACCACTGTACTCACTGAACAGTAACATTAATCAACATTACTGGTGTTTGTAGATGCTAAAATGTTACCTTTCCCCTTTTTAGACATAGCAAATCTCATCTTGTGACCAAAGGTACTTATAACTTAAACAACAGTTTACCACCCCAAAAGTTAGCCACATAGTACCAGCCTACGTGGGCCAAGTTTAGGAGATAAAATATATCCATCAAACACGGTTTATACCATGATTTTAGGATAACATTTACAGAAATATGGATACTCTTAAGGGTTCACAAACGTTCAAACCACTCTTATTATTTTATTGAAGACCTTCACAGCTGTCCTTATGAGACATTTTTTTCATTGGATCCAATGAAGAGACATTTTTTTTCTTTCTGTAAATAGTACATTTGCAGAATGCTACAACCAGGGTTAAGAGAGAATCTTAAAAAAAAAAAAGCTACTTGCTTCAAGCATGTGAATATGTAGTCATCTTTTGGCACGTGCATGGTGCAGAATCATCTTCTGGCAGATTTACCGAGCTTGCAACTTTTTGGCTGTTGATACAGGAAGATGCTTGGATGGGCCAAAATACATAAAGTGCAGCTTTGCAGTTTTGATTGATTCTGTGCTGTTTACCTCAGAACCTGTCTGTAATGGTAAATTACAGCACACATGTAAATATTTAAAATGCTTTCCTGTCTCAATTTCTGTAGCAGCAGCAGTAGTAGTGACCGATTTTTGTGTTATTTTGACTTCTTTTTGAGTTCACATTACTTACGTTTTGTTGTCCCCTTTACCACCACCTTTTACAAGTCAACCAAGAGTATGTGCTTTTTTCAAGAGGAATCCTTGACAAGTGTCTGTGAAGATGAGTTAGATTGGAGCAAAATTCTACTTTGTAAAGTAACAAATAAACTTAATAAATTGGGCAAGATATTTTTCTTTGCTACAGTATTTGATGTGCATTTAAAACTGGACAAATGCCGTTTCTGTTCAGTTCTGGATTTGGTGTCATCACTTTATTATTTGCCAGTAGGTGGAGACCAAGCTCCATGTCAATGGATGCACAGGTTTCTTACAAATCCAATCCTTCAGGGCTCATAACTCTCCATTTGCACATCACAAACAAAATAATTACAGGGCTGATATAGAGATTCATATCTGCTTTTGTGAAGAGTGTTTTTGTCCAGCATTGACTGATTTGTACAAAGTAGCTGTGTTCTCTAATTCAGTGATTATGAGGACTTTTGGGTATTATTTGCTTGATTATGTTTTTATGTGCTTGTCATACAGTCATTTTTTAGCAGTTCAGTGTAAGAGAGTATAAATGCACAAAATTTATGGCTATATGTTTTAGACCATTTTTACAGCAGGTTTAAATTATTTGTTCTGCTGTCATATAAACAGTCTTTTCATAATTGTAATGTAAAAAAAATTACTTAATTTTGTTTGAGTTTGCAACAAAACAAACAAAATAAAAAGAGACCGATACGTAACTTGAGTTTTGTAGGCTTACTTTTCTAATGATGAACAATGAAGCTGTGGAGAGCAGGTTCAGATTACTCTTTTTGTTCCCCCCCCCCCCCCCCCACACACACAGACGTTTTGGGCTTTACCATTAATGTTTTGAAAGATTACTCTTATCTCACTGAAGAATAGATAATACTTATTTTGATCCACAGTGTACAAATGAACATGACAATTTTACAACAAAACTGCAGAGTTTGTACATTGACATATTTTTCTCTACTTGTTTCTCCATGTGTACACATATTTTGCTACGTCATGATGAACATCCATAGCATTCAAGAGGTTTGGCACTATTTTTATTAAAAGCTTCTAAGAAGTTACGAGGGTTATTAGCACACACAGATCTTGAGTTGACAGCAGTTTCCTGATCTTTTTTCTTTTTCGTAGGTTTTGCACCTGTAAATACATAGTACAAGATTAGGATTTTTATATATTTTTTTAAATCATTATTATTTGTTACTTTTTATGTAGCGATGTGACCAGAATGCCTCAATTATACTTTTGTTTTGAATTTCCTTTAAAAAAAAAAAAAAAAAGAAGCCTTTTTAGCGAGAGAGGTCAGTAGTAAAAATTCAACAAGGCATTTATGGATCTGTGTTTCTAAAATGTTGAGATTTGTTACTCAACCAGTCTTATTTATGAAAATAATAGTATTTCAATGAGAATGAACACAATCACATATTTTAAGATATATTGGACTGCGTCACATTTGGCGTTTTAAGCAGGATCTTCAGTGCCTTTTTGTGTATAGATAATAAAACCAGTCCTCTTCAAAATGAATTCATAAATAAAACATTTACAACTTTCTAATTATCATATTAGAACAATATCTAATCCAGGCCCTATTCAGTTTGTAAAGAGTATCCATAGTAGAAACATCTACTTTTTATATGACATTTTTGTGTTCTTGATGAGAGTGAAAGCTAAGTTTGAAAGGTTTGTCCCATTTGTACGTTTCCTTGGACTGTTCAGTACTTCAAAGCAGTGGTGCATAAGACCCTTGAGCAGCAGAGCAAAATACTCATGGCTTTCTAAATAAATCATTGGCTTTCTTCCGGCCTTTTTTTAATACCGTTTGTAAAAGAGAAGCAAAAGAGGAAGCGGTCCTCGTGCGCACTACAATACCTTTCTTGTTTTCCGTATTCTGTTGGCATGCACAGGTTGAGTTTAAATGGAAATTACTTGCCTTGTGTTGTTTTTTAGGAGGATTTTTGAAAAGTGGCAAATTCCTATTTTATTTTTGAGGGCAGGTTTAGATGAGTGAGGTCACATTTTGGTAGTGCACCCTAGTGACACTATTGCCCTCTGGTAACCTTATGTTGTATCCTTCAGACCAAATACATGTGCTAAAGTACCATGTTAGAATATGCTTCGAAACAAGAAGCCAAGACAATGAACTATGTATAACTGCACCACTGGTTTGTGTGGTTTGCTGAAGGGGGCTGGCTCAGGAGCATTTTGGTAGTGGATTAACTTGAGCCACTCTTCCTATTCATAAATGACATCAATGCACTGCAAAGGTACATCAGGCCAAGCTTGAGAGCTGATGCACGGAAAAGACTAAATAATTATTATGTAACAAAAGAACAAGCACCTATTTGCAAATATCTCTGCAGACAGTAGGGTCAAAACTTAACTTTACTCATTAAGGCTTAAAATTTTACAATATTAGAAATATAAATGGGTGAATAGTTTTTTGTGCATACAACACATGAACACAAAGCTGTATGAAGGGTTAAGGATATTTATTTACTTAGCCCCCTTACTCTGTCACTGGAATAATATGCTAAACATTTCATCGTGATCAATTGTTCTTCCTAGTAGATGATCTGCATATGGAGTAATGACTGATTCATGGTAATGCAAAATGACCTATTCTCTCCGATTGTTAATATTCATGGAGCTATGATTAGTTTTAACCAGCAGGAATATGCCATTGGCTGCATAGTGTGAATTGCTTGTGCTTATTGGCTGCTGACGTCATTCTAAACTCAGTTTGTCCAGCTGTAATTGAGTGTAAATGGATGCATGGGTGTAGCAATGAACATGTGCATGTTGAAATCAATGCCCTGTCACAATCACAGCTCTGGAACAAAAAAATCTTCTGCAACAGCAACATTTATTTTGTTGCAGCAGAGAAAACCCTTTATTTTTTTTTTATTTTGTGGATATACGTTTCTACATGCTGGAGTGTATGCTGTATTATTAATATTGAATTGTTTTCCACATGGACTTTAAAGTTGAAATGTGCTACTGGTGTTACAAATTTATCATGTGAACTTAAATTTCCTTGTTTTGTCTGTTTTTTTCTTTAACAGTCACATCAGCTGTTTACAGGGACCTGATGATGTTACTCATTAATTGTTTGAACTGGTGTTTTGAATTTACTTCAGTTAACTGACCTTAAGGCAAAGTGGAAATCATAAGTGGGGAAAAAAAAATACTATCAAATAAAAGGTTTATTAAAATGTATAAAAATGTGAAACTGAAACTCAAAAAGTCTCATTAACCTGTTTTGCTACATTTTTCTGTTTTATTTGTTGGCTGTTCTAGTGATTTACACGATAACCTCAGGGTGTTGAGCAACTCCATCTAAGTTGCTGGGATTGCCTTTGTAAAACGCTTTTCATTGAATTATTTTAAGATGGTATTCATTTAAATCCATTTGATTCACTTTTGTACAAACAAAAATGCCACTAGCTTAAAATAGCACATTAATATGCTTTTTGGATATATTGCATAAATCTTATGTTGTAAGTCACAACTTTTGGTTGTTCTTGTTGCTGCAGGTCAACACTGAGACAGAGGTGATATTGTTATATGCTTAAAGGAAAAATAATCATAACATTTGAGACTGGATGATATATTTCACTTTACTTTTTCAGATTCAAATATACAAAACTTCAATAACTGTGGGGATGCAGCTCTTTCAAACTATTATTTGTATTTTCAAATCACAGAGAAAACACACTTTTTAAATAAGTATTATAAAAGTGCCATACATTGTCTAATAGCATCACACAGGCATAAAATGTTGTATTCCCTTTCCCTCTTTAGCAGATAATTTTCTTTCTCCAAAGGAAAAAAAAAACACAAAAGCAACAAACTTTGCGAATCACTGGTTTAGTCAAATTCATTTTATTCTGAATGCGTTTTAACACAATTCAATTCGAACTAAAAGTAGAAGTTGAAATTAAAGCACAGTTTTTATTTATATCCAGACATAGACTTTACAGTGTGTGAACAAGAAGGGAATTACCTCCAAATATAAATAAACAATTTTTTTTTTTTTTTTTTTTTTTTTTTTTTTGTGAAAGGAAGCTTTACAGTCAAACTAACCAATGAGCTGTTTTTACCATTTTAGTGTCACAATATAGGAAGTATGTAGTCTACACTGTAAAGAACCAAATGATGATTTTTAATTCTTTCCATGTTTTTTTTCCATTTAGCTCTTTACTCCATCATACTGTTCTGTGTCTTCTTATGGATCCCCTTTGTTTACTTCTACTACGAAGAAAAGGATGACGACAACACAAGCAAGTGCTCGGTAAAACACATTTTTCTTCTTTTTTCTCCTGCGTGCAGCTGTAGCTTACTTCTTGTGGTTCTGAGGAGCCCACATTTTATTCACTCACATTCTGCAGCTACATCTAAATGCATGTAAATGCAGAAACATTACAAATTCACTTGAAACTTTCCAGAAAGTTTCAAGCACTGTGAATAAATGTATCTTCAGTTTTGACATGAAAAACAGTGTTTATCCTTTTCATTTTTTTTTTTTTCTTACCTGAATCTTGAGGTTCCCCCCATTTCTTAGAAAGTAACTCCACAATGTATTCAGTCTAATGCAGATTTATTTTCACTTTTTAAGAGCTAATATGTTATATAATTTAGTTTTAATGTGTTTGTGACATGTACATTTGCTAACAATGTCATTAGGTGAAAGTGAAATGTTTTTTTTTTTTCTGCCACTAACTTTGGTACAAGTAGGGCGGGACAATATGGCCAAAACTTTTATCACAATATATTTCTTAATTTCGGTCGATAACGATATAATTCGATATCTATATAAACAATATAAAAGCCTCAGAAAACTTTTACAAACTGTACAAATAAATTAATGTTCACCTTTTATTTGTATTTAGCCTTCAAAGATATGTAAAATCACTGTCAAATAAATATAAAACTCTCAACTTTGTCATTATTATTAGTTTTAACTTTAAACAACAACATAACAGTTTGCTGCATGGGTTTCTCTTCTGATACAGCTGGGGCTGTTGTTTCAGGGACACGGTGGCTCAAACTTTTATTGTGCTTCATCTTGTGACTCAACATTTTGTATCGAGTGGAACAAGTTCGATGTGTTCCCACCACTAGCTGGAACGACTCTCCGTCACATTTTGCAGCACACTGACTGAAACCTGCAGTTTATCCGATCTTAGATAGTCGAACCACTTCCACACCGCCTAATTAGTCTTTCCTCTCAACAATTATGTCGTCTGCTTTCTCTTCGCTTGTGAAAGTTTGTTCACTCACATTCTGATGGTCATGGGCACTCATTTTGAAGCAAAAGCTTAACGTGCGTTGGAGCTTAGCCTGGCCTAGCCTGCTACCGCTGACTCCTTCTGGACTCGAGCTCCGTCTGCGGTGTACGTCACCATGCACTTACAATTCAATTCAATTCAAAATTACTTTATTAATCCCAGAGGGAAATTAAGTGTTGTCGTAGCTCATCATCTTGGTTTCATTCAAGAGTTGTTATAGATGCTGATCTGTGGGCAGGAAGGATCTCCTGCAAAGAATTCAAAGAATCTGGCCACAGATACTGATCCATCCACCTGGATCCAGCTTGCTGTCAGATCTGGTGGGTCTCTCGGTCCTCCTGGGTAGCAGGACTGTCCGACTGCTGGGTAGAATTCCTCCATGAGCGATGGTCACTCCTCCCAGCAGTCTGCCGAGCTTCTCGTCACCACAGACAGCTTACGGTGTCGGGGGATGATCCTGGTCCTCCCGTTGTCAAAAGCTGAGTTTCCCACCTGCTCCATGATCTTGGTGGTCAGGTACTTGAGCACAGCCGCCAGGTTGATGGAAATTCAACCAAGGTGCCTCCTTTTCAACTCATTTGGGGCTGTAGCTGATGTATTTGAGCTTTTGAGAGTTTAATCAGCTGGTTGTTAAAAAACACCTTGTCGCCATGGTTACGCATCATAACAAATGTCCAAAAGTAAAAAAGTTTCTATAAAAATCCTTCCAGCTGCACAGCATCCAATACCAGAGGAAGTAATCATCCGGAAAAAGTGATTTACATCCAGAAAAAAAGAGGAATTAGTTTTCAAAAGCAATAACACAAAATGAAAGTTACAGAGCTACTCCAACATGCAGCCACCCCGAGCGGCGCAATTCTAGAACAAGACGTAGTTGTGTGTCACGACTTTTTCTGTTGGGGTTGAAGCGGCCACTTCATCTCCAACAGAAAAAGAAATGTCAGTGAAACACTGTAATCATAGCGTAATGTATATCGAAATATCAAGAATGTGCTTAAAATTAATATCACCGTTACTGAATAAAAGTAAATTGTAATATATTTCAATATTATTGTCCAGCCTTAGGTACAAATATATAAAACACTTTAAAAGTAAAATACTCTTTATCTTTCTGTTTTCGTCTTTTGGTTTCCTAAATAGTAGCCACACTACACTGGTTCTTAAATAGAAATTAAAGATACGTATACCGCGTATACCAATATAGACCCTTTGATCACTCATGGTGCAGTGTTTTGTACTCTGCATTTTTGATTTATGAATATACATTCTGTTGGATAAATTTTCTCCTTCTCTGACATTGTATATTCAAAAGAACCACTCTTACAGCAGGTCAAAGTTTTTAACTGGTATTTTTACATGCAAGGTCTTATTTCAGGACAGGCTATCCAGCTGCAGTCTTCTTACACAGCACTCGGTTTACACAAACATATGGTTCATGGGCACAGGTAGTGTTTTGGGAGATGGTTTCGCTTCTTGTTCTCAGGGCAGAGGGGAATAATGTTCTCAGCCATAATAAATTAAAACACCCTTAATCTTTGACCGACATTTCTCCAACACATTCGCATGGAAAATTTATATTTGCAAAGGAACACAGAGTACAAAAACAGAAGAACAAAAAAGAAGAGCATTGTGAGGTTGTGATTTAATGTGAGGAAAACAGTCTAGATGTTTTTAACAGCTTGGATGTGAACAACACACCCACTGTTGGAGAGCATATTTTATGTAAGGCAACTGGATAAAAACAAATGATTAGTTTGTTTTTGGTAATGTACATAATTCCATTGTCCTGCCTTTGTGCCACTGCATTCATACTATAATACCATTCAGAAATATCATTTCTTCAGTCGTGACAAAATGTTAATATATATATATAAAAAAAAAAAAGATTTAGAAGTTCCAGTGAGTGACTATATGACTGAGTAATTAATGTGTCATAGCAATGTGCCTTTCTCCTTGCCATGTGCCAGTTTTGAGCTGACGGAGGCACTTTCTTTTACAGATAGTGCAGCCTTTTATATTGTTACTTTAAAAGACCCTTGAATGGCGCCGGATGTGACACATTATCTCTGCAAAGTCAGACTGGATCTACACTTATTCAATGTTGCGCTCACTTACTATAGGCCTTATCTAAATGGAGAATGAACCTTTAACTCACTCACAATGAATAATACATTTTCACTTATGGCCATAATTGACCAGTTTCATTTCTTTCCTTTCTTATAGCAAGTGAAAAACGCCCTGAAATACACAGTTGGATTCGTCATTTTCTGCGTGGTGCTCCTTTTAATTGGGTGAGTTGGACACAAGGATCACTTCTGTTCTGGGGGGGGCAACACATCTGCAGCGTCATTTGTCAGGTTGCAGTTAACTATTTAAGAGGAAAAAGAACCAACACCTCTGTCTAAAAATAGGTTTCTGTTTGTTCATGCGAGTCTAAACACAGTTCAGTGAATTGTTGTACACAAAGCACATTTATATTGTATCAACAGATACATGTACTGAGGCACAATTTAAGTCATATTTTATTTATCTGCAGATTTTACACTGCTTGTGTTCAGTAGCACCAGGCACCTATAACAGATTTCCTTTGCAGCAGCGATAGCAACATACCTGGAGTCCAGCCGGAGCGACTGAATGTGCTCTCTCAACCATTAAATGGGGCTCTGAAAGAAAGCTTATCTGGCTTAAAACAATAAGAAACACACGACTGTAATGTCTTACACCATAAAGTTTAGAGGACGTTTTTATAGACGTATAGCTACTCTTTTAACTCATGAACTGTAACTGTAGCTGTTTTATTATATCACTTTTTTCTTTGATCCTTTAAATTTTGACAGTGATACTTTTTATTTTGGACTGCTTCACTGATACCAGGAGACATAATTGACTTTGTTTTATGTTTGTCCAGTCAGCTAGTATGTGATTAATGTTACAAGGCAAGACAACTTGAGAAAAAAACAACCCCAGTCACTTACTATGTAGTACTGTTCATTTATTGTTCTATTCATTTATTTTTTATTTTTATTTTTGAAGAACAATCAAGCAATTATTATTATTTTTTTTTTCAGACAACAATCAAATCTTACAAATTACAGTTGCTTTTTTTTGACAATATAGCTTTCCTAAAAAGACTAGGATAAAAAAATTACAAAAAAAATTGTGAGTTGCAGCTGTCATTTCTAACCTGGAGCCCAGCCTGGCCCGACCCAGATTAGGGCCTGGCCATAATAATGTGCGGGCCAGGCCAGTGTCGGGCTTTTGATTGCGTCAGCAGATGCGCGTGGCTGATGATCCAATTATATGGCAACATGGCTTGCCATACAATCGCCAGCCTCACACGGCCATTTGACTGTGCGCTGACCGGCCTTGAAAAAGTAAAAGTTTAGTTAAGCTTCAGATGGGACTGTACTGCCAGGCAGCGATCCATCGCCCAAATGGACGTTCATTCAACCGCTGCACTCGGCGGACGTGCACGGCCGACAACCCAAACAGGTGAGATCCCAAAATATCTGACATGTCAGAGCAGGGTCTCTGTCTGAATAATGCAGAATGCAGGCAGAAACAGGCATTTAATGTGCTTAGACAGCCATGAAAGGACAAACACCCCCTCAGCTTCGATCTTCTGCCCCCTTAGCCACCCACGTCCGATGACTGTTGATCACTATATAAGCAGTCAAAGCTTAATTAAAAATGTTGTTTCTTTGGTGGTGGTGGTGGGTGGGGGGGTCGGACCTGTAATTACTGTTAATTCGTCGGGTCGGGTGGGGTTCAGAAATGATGGCTATGGGCTGGGGCTGGGGTCGGGTTGGATTTTTAGGGCCCGAATACAACTCTACTAACAGTTGTAGGCATGTAAACAGGTTGTGGCATGCCAAATCAAAATTTCAACTTTTTTTTAACAATTACGTGTAGATGTTTAAATAATTGTATTTTTAAAATGCTTTGTTAATGAAGAACCTGATTCAAATTTGTTTTTGTTATATCCGATCGTGGAGTCTGTCTGTCTATCCATCCATCTATCCAATCATGGTCCCCCCCCCCATATATATAAGAGCATATCTAGAATAAACCAGATTAATTTTGTCTAATTTATTATGTTTTGATTTCTTTTCAGTGTATTTATTCCTATTCAGGCTCCAACTAATCAGAATTCCACTCAGTGGGAGAAGGTGCAGTACCTTTTTGAGGAGCTTGGCAGTAGTCGTAAGTACAGCTGCTTTGTGACCTACTTTTCACTTTTACTGGTGTTCTTACCATACGCTAACAAATGTATTTTATTTATGACTCTTTAAAAAAAAAAATCACTAGTTGTATCAGATGTACTAGTGGCAGGTTATTTTTTTGTTGTTTCCAAAATGATCAGCCTCAATGTGTTGATTCTGTACCATTATGAATCTTATTTTGTATTGTAATGCAGTAAGAAAAAAAATACACACTGTACCTCTAATAAACAAAGTTATTAAAACTCATCAAAATGCTTTAAAACTATCTACAGTAGTATTACAACATGGCAATCAATCCCAAAGAGTCATAGGTATCATATAGTTAGGTATAAATTGACCTGCTGTCCTTATTCAGAATATTAGCTTTATTCTTAAGTTTTTATTTCTGATTTTCTTTTCTAAAATTTGTATTAACTAGTATTTATTTTCACCACTTGTTCAAGATGTGGAGAAGTGCAGTGCAGTGTGCTTACAAGCTGACATATCAGTCACAAATGTGATGAATAAAAAGACATATGACTGCCTGTGGTTTTTAATTATTTAAAGTGAAACCATTCCAGGAGCTCATTACTACATTATGACTAACCACAATACATCATGTTGGCCTTCTAAAAATGGAATGAATAATAGTCTATAGATTAAATGTTGCATTTAGTATAAATTAGTGACTAACATTCTGTAAGACAAACTCAGTCCCTCTAAACTTATTGAATGCTATTGATTACTTTATGTAACATTTACACTTGTTTCTTCTTTATTTCTCTCTACTTGCACCATTACTGTTGATTTACTTTTTTGGAAAATGACAGTTGAACAAGTGTTTTTAATGAAGACATGATTTGTGTATTTATCATTTTTATATAGAGTATTTTGCCTAAATCTTGCTATTAAAACTAAATGTTTATTTTTAGAAAACATGTTTTTAAGATGACTGGAGCTGTGAACACTGCCTCCATTGCATTAGTTTGTCAAACTCTCAAATTTTGACAAAAATCAAACTGCATATAACAAGTTCTAAAAAATTATCTGGAAAACACATGCAAATAAAATCCATTTGATTTTATTTAGTGGTGTGGCTATGATTTAAGCAGAATTAAGACTATACTTTTTGGTGAGGGGGGCTACGGTAGCTCGGTGGACAGTGCCGCGGTCTTGTAATCCTGAGGTTGCAGGTTCAAGCCCAGGTTGCATCAGGATGGGCATCCTGTGTTTAAAAAAAAAAAAAAAAAGCCAAATCTTTCATGAGAGTTTGCTCACTGTAGTCACCCCTGAAGACGGGAGCATCCGAAGTAAACTTGCTAATTTGGCGTGCACCTTCATTGGCATTATGATATACACATACAGGTCCTTCTAAAAAAATTAGCATATTGTGATAAAGGTCATTATTTTCCATAATGTAATGATAAAAATGAAACTTTCATATATTTCAGATTCATTGCACACCAACTGAAATATTTCAGGTCTTTAATTGTTTTAATACTGAAGATTATGGCATACAGCTCATGAAAACCCAAAATGCCTGTCCCAAAAAATGAGAATATCATGAAAAGGTTCTCTAAACAAGCTATTAACCTAACCATCTGAATCAACGACGTAACTCTAAACACCTGCAAAAGATTCCTGAGGCTTTTAAAAACTCCCAGCCTTGTTCATTACTCAAAACCACAATCATGGGTAAGACTGCCGACCTGACTGCTGTCCAGAAGGCCATCATTGACACCCTCAAGCAAGAGGGTAAGACACAGAAAGAAATTGCTGAACGAATAGGCTGTTCCCAGAGTGCTGTATCAAGGCACCTCAGTGGGAAGTCTGTGGGAAGGGAAAAGTGTGGCAGAAAACGCTGCACAACGAGAAGAGGTGACCGGACCCTGAGGAGGATTGTGGAGAAGGGCCAATTCCAGACCTTGGGGGACCTGCGGAAGCAGTGGACTGAGTCTGGAGTAGAAACATCCAGAGCCACCGTGCACAGGCGTGTGCAGGAAATGGGCTACAGGTGCCGCATTCCCCAGGTCAAGCCACTTTTGAACAAGAGACTGCGGCAGAAGCATCTCGCCTGGGACTGCTGCTGAGTGGTCCAAAGTTATGTTCTCTGATTACAGTAAATTTTGCATTTCCTTTGGAAATCAAGGTCCCAGAGTCTGGAGGAAGAGAGGAGACACATAATTCACATTGCTTGAGGTCCAGTGTCAAGTTTCCACAGTCACTGGGGTGCCATGTCAGCTGCTGGTGTTGGTCCACTGTGTTTATCAAGGGCAGAGTCAATGCAGCTAGCTATCAGGAGATTTTGGAGCACTTCATGCTTCCATCTGCTGAAAAGCTTTATGGAGATGAAGATTTCATTTTTCAGCACGACCTGGCACCTGCTCACAGTGCCAAAACCACTGGTAAATGGTTTACTGACCATGGTATTACTGTGCTCAATTGGCCTGCCAACTCTCCTGACCTGAACCCCATAGAGAACCTGTGGGATATTGTGAAGAGAAAGTTGAGAGACGCAAGACCCAACACTCTGGATGAGCTTAAGGCCGCTATCGAAGCATCCTGGACCTCCATAACACCTCAGCAGTGCCACAGGCTGATTGCCTCCATGCCACGCCGCATTGAAGCAGTCATTCATGCAAAAGGATTCCCGACCAAGTATTGAGTGCATAACTGAACATGATTATTTGAAGGTTGGCGTTTTTTGTATTAAAAACACTTGTCTTTCATTGGTGGGATTAAATATGCTAATTTTTTGGGACAGGCATTTTGGGTTTTCATGAGCTGTATGCCATAATCATCAGTATTAAAACAATTAAAGACCTGAAATATTTCTGTTGGTGTGCAATGAATCTGAAATATATGAAAGTTTAATTTTTATCATTACATTATGGAAAATAATGACCTTTATCACAATATGCTAATTTTTTTTAGAAGGACCTGTACAATGTTATGTTAAGTCGCATACGGTAGTAAATAGTAAGATGGGCTGCTTCCAGTCTAAAAATCAGCATTTCAAATATCAAATGTACATTTTTACAAATGTGTTTGCGTTTCCGTCAATATATTTGTTATGTCCTCTTTAACAGTAACAGTGATTTATTTTTTTTTAATTGATGGCAAAAAACACTTTGATAAATCACCTTTTTTGTCAAATTAGATGAAGTGCTTTACTGCAGAGAAACCCTGTTTGAGTATCTTCACTTATTTAGCAAAACAATGAAAGTAATTATGCTCATGCTATGCAGGAACATAGCCAACTGTAGACCCCTTGCAGTTGTTTGGCCTTTTGCCATTTGTGGATCAAGAAGGAAGTTGAACCATCTGTCACTGTGTTTAACCCCTAAATACTCTCACTAACCATCCTCTTTTACCACAAGAAGTTATTCTGCTGAGAAAATGTGAAGATCATCCCCTTTGCATCAGTTATACAATCGGGAAAATAAAGCAGCCGGTGGCCAAAACGATGGCCCAGCACAGAAGAGCAACATCATCAGGCCAGGACTCTGGGGTTTACACTCATCTCCAGGCCAGGGGTCACTCTTTTAGGGATGAAGATGTTCACATCCTTGATAGATAGAAACAGTGGTTTGATAGAGGAGTAAAAGAAGCCATCTTTGTGAAGAGAACCTGCTTGTTGTAGAACATGGCGAAGACCTCCGTGCACAGTTGTTCATCTTTTACAATACTCTTCTTGCTAGCATAACTCAGCCCTCTGTGAATAGCAAGCACCCATCAGGGCACTAACGATCAGTTGTTAGGCTGATGGTCCACCGCATGTGAACAACTAGTCTTGGCTGTCACCAGCAGACAGGTTGATCCATTATGAGAAGATGCTATTTATAAGACAGTTTGTTGCATCTCCACAAACTGAAGAAGTCTTTTGGGTAAAAGAAAATGTTTCAACAAAGACTAATTCATCCAGAGGACCTGACAACCTGGTTAGATGTGTGAGGAAGACACCTTTTGCCACAAAACATGCTTGACTATTTTTATTTTTTTCAACAACTGTTAAATGAGTACTGCATATTTTTTGTCATATAGATCAAGGTCAAGGTTTCTTTATTGTCATTCACACTGCATGTGATGCATGTCGTGGAACAAAATTTTGTACACAGGGTCCCAGTTACATCCAACAAAAGTATAAATTGTAAAAGAAAAACTGTAATAAGATCTAAGATATGAACTAAGAAGAAATACGCTAAGCTAAGAAGACACTAAACACTTAATAGTGCAAAACAATACACCAAACTACAGCAGCCCGAACATGAGTCTGTGTGAGCAAATGAGTACGAATGAACACAGCAGCATGAAATAAATCAGCAGCATGAGATCAGCAGCATGGATAGTCAGCAGCACATATCAACAATAAACATTAGACAGTTAAAATAGTTTTGCCCAGATATAGTGCAGACTGAAGCTTGTAACTGTATTATCCAAGATCCTGTAGTGCTCTGCACTGTTTTGTTATGCCTTGAGGTTGTAAAGCGTTAGCTACTACGTATATAGAGTATTTGAACAGATTTATAATAGTTTATTTTTCCTACTTTTTTTCCTTTTTGAACACAAGAAAACAAACAATATTGCGCTTGCATATATGTGTGAGCGTAGTTTTGAATATGAGCAAACAAACATTTTGGAAGGTATTTACCTATAAGCCCTCAGACATTTACTGACTGGAAATATGCACGTCATACCAAACTATGAAAATGAAACCACAGAAAAATAGATCGACGATTGGATACATATATAAATAAGTAATTATGATTTTAAAAATAGTCCATTGCTTGTCTTGTTACGATGCAGTGTCCTGGGTAAAGCTGGGAGTCGGCCCAATTTACAGACACACCAATTCACAATCTATGGGGCTCAAAAGTAGAACCCTTATTTTTACAAAGGCCAGTTTGTTCTACTTGATCAGCTTAAAGGACTGGTCAGACACTTTTAATTATTTTGAATTTTAGCCAGAAACCACCCGTTAATCTTTCTGTTCAATAATTTTGATTAGTGTACATTATGCTATTGCATTAATACAATTTTTTGTATGTCCAAATGCTTGTGGGCCTTTAAAATGGAGAGATTTTCTCATTTATTACTTCATCTTAGTAAAGCTCGTCACAAACAGGAGGTTATATTGTTGGTGTTTCAAGATGCAGCTGCTCTCTGATTGCTTTCGATGATTCTGTCATTCCACTGAAAGAGGGTGCCAAAGCTAAAAAGCCTTCTCAAATAACACCTTTTTGCATAAGCCATACAGGAACACAAGCCTTAAGGGTTATATGCAGCATGAGATAAGGGCTACCTCATTCCATTGGTTTTTGAATTGACGTGCAGATGTGGAAACACCACTGATATTGTACAATATTCTCTATGTTTAATCCCCGGAAAATCTTCTCAAGAAACGACGACTGGCAGCAAACATCCATCCTTCGCTTTGTGTTGAGTCCACGAACAGAATGTTCTCTATGCAGAACATAAGGCTATTGTCTGTTTCACCAAGCTCACTTCTAAACAAAGGCAGTAAAATCACAATGAAAAGCTCAGGAATATGAAACAGGTATTCAAATGCAGACTTCAAAGTTGTCTTTCCACATAGAGCACATATCTCAATTTTCCATATCTTTATCTTGCTGCATGTGAAACGGTTTTAAACTAAGTGAATAATGATATAAACAGCCTGAATTATGTACGCCCTGAATAGTGACTTAATATTCCTAAAGATATGCCATTGTCAAGGTGAAAGACAAGGAGAGACCCACCTGTGACCAGGCTAACAGGTGGTCTGGGCTTTATAATGTTGCTGTTGAGAGGATGTGGGATATTTATAAAAGGACAAATGTGTTGCTTTTTTATTTAGAACTCTATGACAGGTGGGATCTTGACAGGGGAGTGAGGCAATCAGTCTCCTCATCAATCCCTGTCTTCTACCTTTATCTGTGGCAGCTGGTGAGACCCCCACTGTTGTTTTCCTCATAGGTGGCCCTCTTTCTGCATCAAAGGTTACACAATTCAACTCGCATACAATAAAAGAACACTTTTATTGTTTGGAGTATTGAATCTAAGGATGTCTAATTACTAACATAATGTGTTTGCGTTTAAAAGAAAACTAACACATTCTCATTTTATGTCCAATAAATTAATTTCCAGAACTAGTACAGCATTGCTGTCTTGCTGTTGTTAATGAGCTGTTCATTCAACCTTTATTTAGACAGGTTAATTCCATTGAGCCTCGGGGACTCATTTACAAGAGAGACCTGATTGTAAGAGTGATGACAACAGTAGACAACAAAGACAACAGTAGACAATTATAAAAAGCATTCAAATTGAGAAGAACAAATAAAAGAAAATTATATAAAAATGTGAAACAAAAACGAATGGGTTGTAAAGCGATGTAGAATACTAAAACCAGGAACATGTGGTTTTTGCCATGAACTTAGCAGATGTTTGAAGCCACTTAGAGGTCAAGGTCGAGAGCTTCAGATCTTTTTGCAAGATATTCCAGGAAACAGGAGCAGAGTAGGAGAAGGCCCTTTTGCCTAGTTCAGTCTGCACTGAGGGAACACTGCATGTAATAAATGTCCTGATAGCACACGATGTAGCTGCACTCACGCAGTGGAGATATTTGAAGGCAACAGACCAAGAAGTGATTTAAAGATGAACATGTACCAGTGAGAGAGTTTATGTGAAGTTAATGATGACCAGTTAACCAGTGAATACTGGGCACAATGGTGGGTACTGTAGTTACAGCCAATTATGAATCTTAGTGCACCATGATAGACAGTGTCCAACATCTGCAAGATACTTGTAGGGGTGTTAATGTAAATAATGTCACTGTAGTCAACGAAGGGAAGGAAAGTCGCAGTTACAAGGCATTTCCTAGCATTCAGAGTTAGACCGGATCTATTTTTGAAAAAGAAACCCAATTTAACTTTCAGTTTCCTTACCAAGTTTTCCACGCGGAGCTTAAAAGAGAGATGTGAAGTCATTAAACTTATCATTAAAATTATTTATTCCCATTGCACATGTAAACTGCTAATCTATGGTTTTGAGAGCTCATCAAAAGACAAAGTCTAGAAACAATGGCAATTGTAAACACAGATTAATAAAGTATCCCGACTTTTAGTTTGTAGTATTTTTCTAAGACACAGCAAAAGCATCCTTGATTTAACACAATACTTCTGGAGAAAATATATATATATATATTAGTTGTACTCTTTTTACATACCCATGTCTTATTAAAAATGTCCTGTTAAGCATGCTTACTGGGTAAATTTACAGTTTTCAAACCTAAGGCATGATTACATTTCTAATATTCCTTAATTTAATTATAATAATTTTTACCAACTGCAGTAGAACACTTCCAAAATAATAATCTAAACTAGCCTTACTTTTGAGGTCAGAAACAACTTCTATTTTTATTGAAATGAAAATGAAAGGAAAATGCACTATAGAAATCACATGCTCCTGAGTTTTTCCACATATAGCAAAGAGTCTACTGTATTGATGTTTTTTTGTTTTTTTTCCCCAAGGCCTAGGCCAAATTTCTCAGTTTCCTTTTCACTTTCAGATGGTTTGGCAGCTCTTTCTTTCTCCATCAGCTCCTTGACCTTGATTGGCATGTTGGCAGTGATCACTTACACGGTGAGTTGAGACCTGCCATATTTCTTTTGCATTGTTTTGTGCTTCATCAATGGAGTGACGTACATATGCATGATAATTACAGCAAATCATTCAATGAAAAGGCTTTCATATCTTGACACCTCTGTAGCATAAACAGCCTGTGCGACTGAAAAGGTCTGACTTTTTAAAAA
>NC_056498.1:53827035-53859231 GCF_014905685.2 Nematolebias whitei
AAGAAGTCCATTAGCTAAATTTGAAATCTAACACATTTACTTACAATTGTTGTGGCTGACATTTGCTTTACACTTCACTATCAGCATGGTGACATGTCATGACGGCTCTTATGATTATAATGACCATTGTGGAAATATATTTAATTTCTAAAGCATTTATTGTTTTGATCTTAAAGGACAAGGAGAGTTTTTAATACTATTGTGAATTTGAGATGGTTTTGATTATGTACTAAATTTATAATAATAATAATACTAATGTGTATGTATTGTCATCATTGTATGTTCCCATACAATGGCAAAACTGGCTCTGCATTTAACCCATCCACCACCAGGTGGAGCAGTGGGCAGCTATTGAGGGTCCCCAGGGAGCAACTGGGGACGAGGTGTCCTGCTCAGAGACAGCACGAGTTGTGCAATGACTGGAGATCGAACCCGGGACCTTCGGGTCCTGAGTCAGCTGCCCTGTCTCTATACCATCTCGGCCCCCAATTAACATATGTAGATTTTTCAGTAGTCAAAGTAGTTTTTTTTTTTTTCTAAACAGAAGATGAAGAGTTATTACAAATATGTCAAATAGCAATATTGCAGTTTTTTGTACAAATACAAAAGAACATTTCAATTCAGTTTATTTATACAGCGCCAAGTCACAACAGAAGTTTTCTCAGGACATTGAACAAATGCATTCATATACATAAAAAAAAAGCAGATTGCGTTGAATCTTCACTTCTTCACAGTCTCCCATAATATCAATGTAAACAATCACAAATGGAATTTCAACCTATTTAACTACGATATAGTTCAATTTTGTCTTCATATCACCAAAGTTCATGCTCAATAATCCAGATATAAAATCCAACTATGTTCAGTCAGGTCATCTGGACGGTTTCTTTATTTGTGCTGAGATGTTTCTTCCTTCATCCAAAGGACTTCCTCAATCTGAGGAGCCACCAAAAAAAACATTCCCACAAACAACATACTCCATAGTGAGAAAATAAACCGTTTGCTGTCACTAAGATGGCCTCAGGGGCCCACCATCTCAGGGGCCCGCCCTCTCCCCCGTCAACTCCTCTGAGACAGTCATGCCAAAGTGGTTCAAAACACCAAAGTTTATGCTCAATAATCCAGGTATAAAATCCAACAATGTTCAGAATTTTTTTGAGGATTTTTTTTTTTTTTGATTGACGAAGTCTTTTGGATGAAGGACGTCTCGGCACAAAAAAAAACAAAAAAAAAACATCCAGATGACCTGACTGAACATTGTTGGATTTGTCTTCATAAATTTATTTAATTATCTATTTACCTATTCTGTAATTTGTTAGCACTCTTTATATTGCAACAAAAACACTGTATTATCTAAATAAATGCCTGGCGGGACTCGGAACCATTGTTTCAGAGCACAGTTTAGCTTCCATTCAAGTGTTATATACCAGCTCAGTCTCATAAAATAACCAGCAACTAACACTGATTATCTCTGAATGGCAAATAATCATCCCGATTATTCATTTTTACTAATTACCGTGCTTATTTTAGCTGGATTTTAAAAAGCAAAGACAATTATCTTCTGACATATTCCCTGATATAATTGTTGTGATTTTCTGGCTTCATGGGAATAATTTTCTTGAAATTACAATTTTTTTTTTTAATGGAGGAGCTTTGTTGTGTTAGAATTCCAGTTGATTCGTAAGCAGTGTGGGGTGCTGCTGTTCACAATCTTCTTCTAGAATAGTGGGGGCTAGCGTCACCCCACTTCTCTTTTTGGCTTAACCATCACCAGTGCAGAAATCAACAAAGAGGCTTGTGTAGGAAATCCATATCGGAGTTCTCCCTGTTCCCACTCGGCAGGAGTAACAATCTCCCAGTGCTTTTTATCCAGTGCCTTCCATCTTAAGCCACCACACACAGAATCGCACACGTTCCCTTCAGCTCAGCTAAGCTAATCCTGGTTATCTTTGACCCTTTGTCGCCGTTCAAATAAACTTAATGAGCATGCATCATTACATGTAAAATGTAAACTCCTCCAGAAGTCATTTCATATTTCTCTGCACATTTGAAGGGAAAGGAAAGGGAAATGCTTCTCCGGGGATCTGGGACAGGTTTTCCTTTTATGAGTGTATTTGATATTCGGGACATGCTCTGGCCCTAAGAGCTCCATGATTCATTGCAGGAAGCGACATTCGCCCATAGCAGAGATCCACAGCAGAGACTAATAATAGTGTAGTCTGACTTTGTATCCCACGTGGCTCTCTTAATGCTACCTTAACACTCAGAACGTAGTAAAAGTTATTTTACTAAAGAAAAAAAAAAAAATCAACTCTGGTGGTTTTGCCTCTTGAGAAGTAGCAGTGTAGCAAATATTCAGTGGGCTGGGTTTATCTCTTTGCAGAAGGTCTCTGTTTTATTACGTACTTATAAAATGACACTTTCTAAAAGTGATATACAGCAGTGACATGCTGCTTTCACTGTTAATTTTATTGTTCATTCTGTTTCCTGTTACTAAATCTATCTGTCATTTTAATGAAGGTTTAGACATCCTGATGAAAGACTGAAAATCATTCAGCTTAAACTAACTTTTACATTTTGCCCATGCTGTCTTTCACTCTGGTGTTTGCTGACACGCTGTTCCTGCTTCCAACCACACCCCCACTGCAAAGAAAAGCATTTAAAAAAAGATGTTTATTCGAAATAGCACCTTTTTATATAAGGGTACCCTGATACCCCCTACAAATTGTTTTTCCCCTTTAAAAAAGATTGCTGTAAAATTTTGGAATTATGATATTGCTGTCACATGGGGGCACTGTTAAGCTGTAAATGCATCAGGGTGATAAGGCAGTGAAATCCACACAAAATGGTTGCAGCAAATTCTTCAATAAACCTCAGTACAATTATAGATTCCACCATTTTAATCTTTTTTTTCTCCCCTCTACTCAAAATGACATAGCCCAGGAGTTTAGGGTCTGCATGATTTGCTGTGGGCATGTGTGGGTTTACTTACCCTGAGTTGACTGTTGTCATGTTCCACATTGTGATGTGCTTTCTGTCTGGCAGGAGTTGGGGTGTGTGGGTGGATACACGTGCCATATGTGCAATCCAGCTTTGACAGTTGTTTGTGATTATAATAGTAGTTTTGCACTGTGTTTTAGGCATATGGAATGTCTGTTTTGCCTTTGAATCTGATAAAAGGCACTCGGAGTGTTGCCTACGAGCGTCTGGAAAACACAGAGGACATTGATGATGTTGAGCATCAGATTGAAATTCTGAAATCCAAGGTGAGTAACTAAATAACACAAAGCACTGACATGCAATGTGAGAAAATGTGAAAAATCTTCACAAGTCACATACAAACACAAAGACTACAATCACAGAATGCACTGTACATATCAGCAGTATTTATATCACAAAACAGACTTTTTTTATTCAACTTGAATGCATAAAAATGCGTTTTTTATTATTTTCTTTACATGCCACTTAAGCATTTATTTTGTTCAGCAGTCTCTCAAACATATGCAGCTGAAACAGGGAAATGAAAAACAAAAAAGTTTTTTGTTCTTCGACTGTCTGTTGCAAAAAAAAATGTTTCTAAGGAAAACCAAGTTTTTATGTTGTATTTGTGACAAACAGTGGGCGACAAGGAAGCAAATTTGAAGTTTAACATAGAATAGAAGAATAGCAGAAGTTTTATTGTTCGTCAAATATTTGTATTATGTTGTTATGTTGTTTATTTGTCATATGCAGATTAACACAGGGTCAACAACGTTCTTCTCAACAAGGTTCTTCTCGTCCTAACCATTTCATTGCATTGTTGACCTTGTGTTGATTTTGTATATGACAAATAAACCAAACCTGAACCACTGCAATTAAATGTTCAGGATGGGGACAACCAATTCGACTCGCTAAAAACAACAACAACAAAACAAACAAGAAATAAAGCATGTAATAAAAGTACAAAATAAAGTACCAAAAAGTGAAAAAGAAATATGTTTACAAGGTCCAAAAGAAATAGGGTAAACAACAGCATGGTATAACGGTGCAAGTAGGATGAATTTGTATGAATAAGTATTTCACAGGTAGTAATATAAGCTTAAATGCATGATGTATATTGCACATAACTAACATGTACTACACATGTTGTGTGACAGGTTGCACAGGTAGTGAGTGACACCGAGATTAATTGAATTATGATGGTAAGGTAGTAATATACATGATACAGCCACATAGTGCAGCAGCAATAAACATAGTAGTTGTCACAGATGTGGCTTAGTGCATTGTTATTATCAGTTTTTTAGTATTATTATCAAGAGTTCAGTAATCTGACAGTTTGTGGATGATAACTGTTAGTCTTTTTGTATGCAATGGCAGACTCCTGTATCTTCTGCCTGAGGGTAGTAGACGGAAGAGTCCTTGTGCTGGGTGGGTGGTCCTTAATGATGCTGCGTGCTTTACACAGACATCAGCTGTGGTGGATGTCCTGGATGGTGTGGAGACTGCTACCAGTGATGTCTTCTGCTGTTTGCACCACCCTCTGTAGTGCTTTCCAGCTCTGACTGGTGCAGTTCCCATACCACCCTGTGATGCAGCCTGTCAGCAGGCTCTCAACGGTGCACCTATAAAAGTTGGTGAGGATGCCGGTGTTCATACCAAACTTTTTTTAATTGTGTGTATTAATATTTAGCAACAACTAGAACGGTTGGTTACATGTAGTTCTGCGTTTCTTTGCTGTTTAAAAAATCCTCATACGTCTTCAAGCTGAATTAAATTATCTGGTTGGCTGTGACTGAGTGGTTAGAGCAGTTGTCCTTCAATGCAAGAGTTGGGGGTTCAATTCCACCATCAGTCACATGCCGAAGTGTTCCTAGGCAAGACACTGAACCCCTCATTGCCTCTGATGTGTGTCCCATCAGTGTATGAATGTGATAAAGCTCTGATTATTCTTTCTATCGATTATATTAGAGTGCTTTATGAATGGGTACACGAGGGCACAGATTGTAGTGCAAAGTACTTTGAGTATCTTGAATAGATAGAAAGGTGCTATATAAGTACAGTGCATTTACCATTTTATTACGTCAGAAGTTCAAATGCAGAAATGCATTGCTTTCTGTACATGTTGTGTAAGTGTCCATTCACAACTATATTTTGTGTATGTTTTTTTTTTTTTTGCCAGTGTAAGGATGGACGTCCTCTGTCCTCAAAGGACAGATGCAACCTGGAGGAGTTAGAGGGCAAACTACAGCTCCTCCGACGCAGGGGAAGACACCTGGACATTGCAGAGAGGAACTGCTGCTCTAAACTTGGCAGAGCTCTCAGACCCGTCAAGGTGAGTCTCAATTATTGAACTGATTCCCATTCACAAAAGTAAATTATGAGGACAATGCTATAAAAACAAATGCAAACTGTTGGTATTTGTCTATTAGGCTGAAAAAAAAAATTTTTTGGCCATGTCATTGTCTTTTTTGTTTTTGTATTTAAGTTACTCAGGCAAGATACATACGCCATATCAAATTTGATAACTTAAAAGTTTCATAATAATAAAAAAAAATCTTCACGGTTCTTTGTTCATTTTCAACAGCTTCAGCCACTTCTGTACTTTTACTGAACTTGTTCCTTTGGTTCAAGTTCTGATTGGGACTGCTCTAGATTTACTCCCAGTTCTATTTTACTTTACCGCATATTTACACGAGTCCCACGGGTCGTCTCTTCACCTAATTTACTCTGACGTCTCTAAGGGAGTCTTGCATTTCTAAGACAGGATCTCACATTTCCCAGGAGGCAAACTATAACACCCACAACCCTTTCTTTGATTTGACACTTTTTCTGGGTTGGTTAGCCAATATCTGGACCTCACAAATTCAATCTAATATTAGTGCTTTTAAATTTCTCTAGGATGTAGGGGTCAGAGAGAAGGAATCCTATTAAACCTTCTCTGGATGCCTTGTACAAAAAATGTTTCTAACTTTGGACATGTTGGTACAACACTTGTACTGTCTTAATTTTTCAACCAATCTAGAGTTGAGTATTGATGGCTGCAACGTATGCACGTGCTAACCTCAATTTTTTTAGTTACTTTGACACATGGACTGGACTGTTCCATATTTAGGCTCAGTGATGGAGTGGAGGCCTCCAGTCAGAGAGCTGGGTGTTCAGTCCCCAGCTCTGCCATGTGCACTGAGGCTTTTGGGCAGAACACTGAGAGTTAAAAGGAAAAAAAAATCTCATAGTCTGATATAACGCTAACAAAAAGGCTTTGTGTGTTTGGGTGGTTAAGCAAAATATTTTAAAACTGAAGTGTGTAGCATTTAAAACACAGTGTCTTTGGACAATCAAAGTTATTTGTAAGTTGTTATCAACTGCCACCGTGAAATGTGGGAAATCGTTTGCACGTTTGTACATATGTATGCATGTGGTTATTTTTTATCAAAAATTATATATATATATATATATATATATATATATATATATATATATATATATATATATATATGAAGCACTCTGATTGATTTGAATGAACTTATCAGACTTTAATTTGACTTTACCAAATGCAAAATGGCTAAAGCACAATTTGACGGGTATTGAGCTAAAAGTAACTGAGGGTCATTCCCAACACATAATAGATCCCCTAAGCATTAATTGATCAGGCTTTGGTATACAGTAGTCCTTCGTTTATCACAAGGGATTTGTACCCTGAAGCCCTGTGATAAGTGAAAAACCACAAAGTAGGAATATTAGTACAAGTAGTAAGTAGTACTTTATTTTAGTATACATATATGTATATATGTATATATGTGTATATATATGTGTATATATATGTATATATATATAAATATATAAGCATTTTAAACCCTTCCCACACTCTTGCGATTTTCTAAAGTGTAAATGCTCTAAAAGAGCACAAAATGTCATGATCTCGGCTCTCTGTCACCTGCCAGCGATCTTGGCCACGCCCACTTCTCTGCTGCATAGCGGAGGTCTGACACGCTGCAGGAGAAAGCTTTTCCATGTGCAGCCCACATTTTAAATAAAAATTCCATGCCGATCGTGCGGCTCATCCATCAATCAGCTGTGAGTCATGTCAAGTCATAAGCTGTGATAGAGCGAGTCCACGAAAAACGAACTGCGAAGTAGCGAGGGACTACTGTACAAGGTGGCAGGTCCACCTTGCATGTGAAAATACTATTTTAATCACGGGGCTGCTGTAGCTCAGTGGTCAAGCCTCAATCATGAACTCCTAAGGTTGCAGGTTTGGAACAGGTTGTGTCAGGAAGGACATCCAGCATCAACTGCCAACTTTGCTCACTGTGGCAACCCCCGAAGAAAGAAGCAGCTGAATGGAAAACAGCTTATTATATTTAAACGTTTTTATTAGAGATTGGGACCATTTCAAACATTTGCTTTTAGGACTTGTTCTTCTTCCACTACAAATCATTGATCTGTGTTGTATTTCACTGCAGTCTTGCACAAACATTTTACCCAAGTATCTGTAACAGTTTGTATTTAACCAAGAGGGTTCCTTCCAATGACAATCCCCGGACTCACATTTGAAGTAATGAGTTGGGAGATGAATTTATTGTTTGCAGAGACGCTGGTGAGAGTCATGAGCAAAGCAAAGTGATTGTAACTTTAGTGGTACCACTGTTTTGGGCAGATGTAGTCCTTTCTATGTTACTTTTCCTGGTAGATAGTTTGTCAACTTGTTTTTATTTCACCTGTGTTTTGATGGGAATTAAACAAAAGTTGGAAAAAAAAATAAAAGTCATAAGGTGAGTAAAGTAGAATTAAATTTTAATTATTCTGTTTTTAACAACTTCTCTTTTCACTTTACAGAGTTATTCAATCTTTTTTATTTTCCTTTGATTGGATTTTTTTTTTTTTAAAGGGGTGAACTCATTTTTAAATTGACAATCGGTTTATATTTCTAATCTTTTTCTGCCTTCTCTTATTTAAGTTGTGAACAATTTAATGGTAATCTAAACAATAATGAGCTATGTCAGTGCAACACTAATGAGGAAAGTTTTTCCACACGTCTGCATTTTGCCTCGGTTTTTGTCGAATATAAATATATATTTTAATGCAAACTATCTTGATTATCTGAGATTGTATTTAGCTCAGGTGCATCACAGCAACTTCTTTCTCTTTTACAGGCTGATGAAGAACATAGAAAGGTTACCGATGTGTGAATGAATCACTTCAACTAATGAATGCTTACATACTTCTTGTGCACTAAATTATGTAGGAAAACTTTTATGCAGTCACGCTTTTATAATTTGTGAAATATCCTAATTTGAACATTATGTGATTTATTTTGTATCGAATGTGTTTTACATAACCTATTTAGTAATCCAATCTAATCTTTAGTAATATATGATATGATATGATATGATATGATATATGATATGATATGATATATATAATGATATTTAGTAATCATTATAGTTCAGCTGATGTATTATTTGTTTTTCTCTGCCATTATTTTCTTTAACATGATTTGGCCTACTGAAAGGCTTATTTATTTTTTGTGGCTTTTTTGCTTCTTTGGTTGTAACCTACTGAGTAACCCAATCCTTTTGGGCTGTGCCTTCCCTTCCCACTGTCACATAGTCAAAAGTGCCAAAATGAGCCTCTCCTATGCCATATGGTCTTTTGACTAAAGGCTTGACGGAGCGGTTATTTTTGCTGATCCGTTTTTCTTTTGAAGGGTTCACAGCCGCTTTATAGAGTGCACATCCTACACTTGGTTATTTACTAAATTTTATGAACTTCTTTTATTTATTCATGTATTCACAGATTGTACTGGGTGTTGTCTTCATCCTGGTCGCGCTGCTGTTTATTGTTGCCCTGTTCATTTCTAAGTAAGTCATTTTTTTTGCATTGTAAAACACGGTTATTCCCATAAAACAGCAGTTATAACAAGTAGGATTTATGTAACAGGGATCATTGTAGTTTTCTCTTATTTATTCATAATTTTTTTTGTCATTTCTAGTTTGGATAAAGCACTTCATTCTGCTGGCATCAGTTCCGGGTTTATAATCTTTGGCACCAACCTGACTAATCCTTTCAATGAACTTCTGTTAGCCCTACAACCTGTGAGTACCCTCTCATCCTTCATGTTGGAAAGATGATTCTCCCTAGTTAGGATATTTAAAGTCATTTTCTTTCTTTTGTCGTAACTATTGTAAATATAACAACATTTAAAAGCTGTCCATTTTAAGACCATTGGTTAGAATGGACATGCAATACTCTTTAAGGCTGCATTTGTTCCTCAGTAGGTTGCATTTCAACTTCATAACTGTCTAAACTGATTTTGTTAGAGCTTCTACACATGCACGCACGCACACGCATACATACACACCTTCCCCTTGTTACCTTAAAATTGTTTAAAAGAAGCGATTTGTGCTTGGTGAAAAATTTAATGGACATTGGTTGTTTAGCTGGTATTTTTGGCCCTTAGTTCTAAGGATAAAATACACATTTCAACTTTTTTATATATTTTTTTTATTATATTGAGAATTAGTAATTTATGTCTAGTTTAACTTATATATTTTATAGCAGGTTTTTTTTTTATTGCAACAAATAAACCTTTGAATTTCAGAGATCAGCATATTTTTTTCACAATTCGTTCCTTGACTGAAGGCTGAGAAGTGTTCACATCAAACCATGAGATTGACAGAAAATCTAGTAACTATCGTCTCATCTTTACTCCAGACCCCTGCTACTAGACATAAACATGGAGTAGTACATCCTGTATTTTACTTACTATTCCACTGTAGATTTTGAAGAAGGAAAAATGACAGACAGCTCAGACCAATTAAAGTTTGCTTCACATAAAGTGGCATTGATTAAAAGTCTAAGACCATTGGTTAGAAGGATGACTGTGGTATTTAATGAATAAAGTGCTTCATATCAAGAGTGAGTTGTTAAATATGTAGGGATCAGATTGTATGCTATGTATGGTATAAAATATATATTAACTGTTGGTGTTCAGTAGATTTAATGATCCACATTTTGCAGCTGAGATGCACTTTACATGATTAATGGCAGAATTTTACTGTTAATATAATGATGTAAAAATTTAAAATCTTGCTACACTGAATGTTAAGATTAAATAGCAACAATTACTTGATGAAGTGATGTATCTGTCTTTGGTTTGACAGGTTTTTCCACTTGATTATATCCTGATCACTGTCATCACCATGTACTTTGTGCTCACATCCATGGCTGGTATCCGCAACTTGGGCATCTGGTTCTTCTGGATAAGAGTAAGTCATGACAACATTTCAGTATTACTTTAAATAACACATACAAGCTTTGCAAAAAATAAAAATCATTGCTCAAATCCTAATCAGAATTTAATTTTAGAATTGTTTGGGGCAACATCAATTCGTTTAGGACAGTTTGTCTTCACAGCAACACCCAGTAGAGACATAGCAGTACCTGTGTCCAATTATTAAACAATAGGTTTAAAATTTCTCTAGAGTTTTAGTTCTTAGCATTATTATTTTGTCTTTTAATAAATCGTATTATAATTAGGCCTGTCACGATAAACAATAAATCAATTAATCACATGATTAATGAAAATCATCAACCTCGTTTTCATTTATCGGCTTTATCGTTTCTTCGTGTCTCTCTTTCTACTGAAGACACTGGATGACAAAAAGTTCAACTCCGGTGCTCTTCACTGACGCCTCCCTTTCTCTTTTCTCTTTAAAATCCATTATAACCGTCCAAAATCACGTTTTTGGATCGTTACAAGCAGCTAAGCTGAAAAGCTAAGCTACAAACTAAGCTAACAGGCCGACCTCTGGAAAACACCTCTGTCTTGTCGAAGCTCCAAAATTCACGGTTGAAACCTGTGCCTTCATGTAAAAAGTTGTTTTTCTTTGCAAAAAGAAGCTGAGAACTTGTGTACAGATTTTTTTCTTCTTTTAAATTAAAAGATTTGTGTGAAAAATGCTATGCTAAAGAACTCAAACCACATCGAGCAGCTGCCATTTTGAGAACCAAAGAGCGACAACCCATACCACGTCAAGGGGCCTCCCACCCATTTTTCTTAAATAGACTCGCTGCTCACTCCCTCACTATCCATCTTTCGCTTCATACAGTCTTATACTGCTATCTACTGGTCAAAAAAAGGTACTACACTCAAAACAAATTAAACATTTCTTCTTAAACTTGACAATAATTACTAATTATTGTCGGATTTCAAACAATATTATCGTTTATCGCAATAATTTCGAAGACAATTAATCGCCCAGGACAATTTGTTATTGTGACAGGCCTAATTATAATCCTTGAGTTTCTAATCAACATGAAATGGAATTGGCATCTGTTGTGCGGTATTTAGAGTAGCAAAAATATTTCTAGCACCATATTTTTAAACATCATACTGCCAAGAAACACTATATATGTGATGTAGCATTAAAGCGGTAAACACTAATTTGCTGACCAGACAGTAAACATTACACATGAAATACTCATAAATCACCAACTGTACAACATGAACTGCCCAGAGACAGTTTCACCAACAAAACTGCATGTACGCCTGTAGCATTTTATTATTAACCCTTTTAATTATCTGCAGAAGAGACTCAAATAAAAACTAAATTTAGGAAATTCATTCTCACAATCAGCTATTTTAGATTTATCTTTCACAATAATTTGTTTTATAAATCAAACCTCTTCTGAAATGTGTCAACCCATTAGAAGAGAAATCGATTTGTTAACTAGTTCACATGCAACTACTAAGCACAAGAATATTTAGTTCATCCTTATTCCATTACAGATAACAGCTTGGACAATAAATTACTCATTAGACTAACACAATTACTTTGTTTTATTTAGGTTAATTAAGACAGTTGATAAAAAGCTGACATTTTCTCTATTTTTTAAACTAAATTATTCAATCATTAGTTGTGCAGTTCAGTTGAAAATCATTAAAACTAGTGTGGTAAAATGGATCTGAGCTGTGCTAATTTTGTGCCAGTGATTTAAAGGTTTTAGAAAAATTGGTACAACTTGTGTTCAAATCTAATCAAGAACTGTGTTTATTAAAACATTCTATCGTAATTTCCGGACTATTGTGCGCACCTGAATATAAACCGTGTACACTAAATTTAAAAAGTAAATATTTTTGTGCATACCTGTATATAGGCCGCACTCGTCTATAAGCCGCGGGTGTCCACGTTGTATCATGAGAAATTTACACAGAAAGATTTTTTTAAACTTTTAATTAATTTCTGTAGCGTGGCAGCACACAGCTACTGAGAGAGTTAAACAGCAAAATAAAGCCTATAAAGCGCCATCTGGTGGTTGATTCTTGATATACAACAAAAGCTGCACAACACACACTGACAAGGGCCACCCCCACCCCCAAGAGAGACGTGTGTGAGCGCCCGGATGTGACGAGAGTAAATGGTTTGATGGCATAAAGCTCGTTAGCCCGTCAAAAAAAAAAGAAAAAAAATGTATGGAATTTTTTTTTTTACTTTTTTTTTTAGTTTTTTTTTTTTTTTTTTTAAATATCTTCTGTGATTCCTTGTGTATGTTCCTTTGTACTGAAACTCTGGCACAACAATTTCCTGCAGGATCAATAAAGTTCTATCTTATCTCATCATATCTTATAAGCCACGGTGTTCAACGCGTGTGAAAAAAGTAGCGACTTATAGTCTGGGAATTACATCCATCCATCCATTATCTTTACCCGTTTATTCCATTTTGGGTCACGGGGGTCGCTGGTGCCCATGTCCAGCAGTCACTGTGCGAGGGGCGGGGTACACCCTGGACGGGTCGCAAGTCCATCACAGGGCCACATAGAGACAAACGACACAAACAACCATTCACTCTCTCACTCCTAGGGAAAATTTAGAGTTACCAATCAGCCTAACATGCATGTTTTTGGTCTGTGGGAGGAAACCGGAGCACCCGGAGAAAACCCACGCATGCACGGAGAGAACATGCAAACTCCACCCAGAAAGGCCCCCGGACCAGGATTTGAACCAGGGACCTTCTCGCTGAGAGGCAGCAGCTCTACCAGTTGCGCCACCGTGCTGCCCCTGGGAATTACAATAATCCCTTTTTAATTGTTGAAATTTCCCAAAACTTTCAAAATTGGTTTTGATTAGCATTTATTTTCCTGGCTATCTATATCGGTTTAGAATTTCTAACATTAGGACCAACCTAAAATGTCTATTTTTGTAGCCCATTAATGTGCTTTTTTTGTTTGTTTTCCTTGCTAGCTGTACAAAATACGACCAAAGAGAACACGGCCACAGGCCCTTCTGATCCTCTGCATGATTCTTCTTCTGATTGTTCTACACACCAGCTACATGATCTACAGTCTGGCTCCACAATATGTCATGTACGGCAGCCAGAAATATCTTGTACAGGTGAGAGTGAATTTCATGTAGATTTCTGTACCTTTCTAGTTTTAGTTTTACTGAAGAGTGCCAGCTGTAAGGTGGGTTTCCAAGAAAGGCACTGTCAGTTATTGGGTTCAAACAACTTTGGTCCAGCTTGGTGTAGGCAGCGGTATTGTCTCTATGGGCTGGCAGCCAGGCTTTTAGACTCTTGTTCTTTTTAAATTCTGTCTATCTGTCAGACAGTGTGGCTGTTTCTGCATGGATTTGTTCTTTGACAGTATACTGTGTGTTTTTGATGTAGCTCTGCTCTGCCTCTGGGGGTGTACGCATTCGGTTTCAATAAACACGTGTGTGTTCTAGCATAAAAATAAAATAAAATAATACTTATTATAAACACTCAACAACTTTATTAAGTACACTTGTTCAATTGTTTAACTGACACAAATAGCTAATCAGTTGTAACAAGTAGTTATTTGAGATACTTTTGCTTGTCTATCATCTTGAACCAGTTTGTCCTCTGACATCATCAAAACATTTTAGTCCACACAAATGTTGTTAACTGGATGTTTTCTCTATTTTTGGACTATTTTCTGAAAACCCTAGACATGGATTAAAGTTTTCTGTCACCACAGCAAATTTCCTTCATTTTGAACGTGGCCAGGACAAATTTCTATCATCTGCAAAAATGAAGAGGGTGAAGAACATCGTTTTGTTGTGGCCTTGTCAAAGCCATCCAATCCATTGATGATACAGGAATTAAAGTGACACTGCTTTCAACCCATAATCAGAACCAGAGCTACAGTTTGACCCAATCAGAGCAGAGAAGGGTGGGTCCTGCTGTCTGGATCACAGTAAGCTCAATGTGAGCAGCAGAAGGCTCACCTGCGGCAAACCAAGGAGGACACCCCGCTAGAACCGCCCACCCATTCATTCAATCTTTATTTATACAGGCTAGTCTCACTGAGCCACGAGGACTCATTTACAAGAGGGACCTGTTCCAGACAGAACATAAAATACAGAATGAAGGTGAATGACATGTAATAAATTATTAAACGTCTATGTATTAAGCACGTGTTTGCATTTGACCAATTCTCTGCAGCTGAGGGGGATACCAGAACTGATGCACCATCACCCCCTCCTCCCGCTCTGTGCCCTGACCTCCCAGGATTTTTTAATCTAAAATGTAACTTATTATAAAATGTTAATGTGTTCGGTGCGTCGTCATTGTACAAACCTGCGCATCTTGTGCTTGAGACCAAACTCCAAGTCCGAAGGAGAAACGGATACGTTGCAATGGTTCATTATCTGGGTGTCCAAATACGTCTTTAAAACGTCTTCAGCTGATCCAAAATGCTGCTGCCAGAGTGTTAACTGGAGCTAGTAGGAGAGATCATATCTCTCCAGTTTTAGCTTCTCTCCACTGGCTCCCTGTCAAATCCAGAATTTAATTCACCATTTCATAATTTAATTCCACCATTGCACCCTGTATTCACTGGATAACTGGTCATCATTAACTTCACACGGACTCTTTCACTGGTACATTTTCATCTTTAAATCACTTCTTGGTCTGCTGCCTTCATACATCTCCTACATGTCTCTGCGTGAGTGCAGCTACAGCGTGCGCTCTCAGGACATTATTACCTGCAGTGTTCCCTCTGTGAGGACTGAACAAGGCAAAAGGGACTTCTCCTACTCCGCTCCTGTTTCCTGGAATATCTTGCAAAAAGATCTGAAGCTCTCGACCTTGACCTCTCTAAGTGACTTCAAACATCTGTTAAGTTCATGGCAAAAACCAATGCCGACATGTTCCTGTTTTTAGTTTTCGACACCACCTTACAACTTAGCTGGTTTTTTGTTCGCTACTTTTAATTTTAATTTGCCTTTTGATAATCGTTTTATTTCCACTTGTTAAAAAAAAAAAAATGTGCGCATCCTTTATTGTCTATTGTCTATTGTTGTTGTCCACTGTTGTCGTCACTCTTTGTTCAAATTCAGGTCTCTCTTGTAAATGAGTCCCCGAGGCTCAATGGGACTAACCGGTATAAGTAAAGGTTGAATGAAATTCAAACTCTTCTTTCTAACCTACAAAGCTCTCAACATCTTCATATTGTATTCGAGATCTTATTTTTCTATATTTTCCTAACAGTGCACTTCGCTCTCAGACTGCAGGTTATCTCAAGGTCCCTGGAGTTTCCAAAAGCAAAATGGGAGGAAGATCTTTCTGTTATCAGGCTCCTCTCTTGTGGAACCAACTTCCAGTTTCTTTCCATAAGGCTGATGCATTGTCCAGTTTTAAGACTGGGCTTAAGACTTTCCTTTTTGATAAATCCTATAATTAGGGTCAGCTTGTCATGCTACTTTAGGCTTAGACTACTAGAGGTTAAATTGACCTCCATGTCCTCAAATATTTGCTAAAATTGAATATTTTTTTGATTTGATACTATTTCTATCTTAACGTGAATCTTGACCTGCCATTGTGTATCTGTTCCTCTCAAACCCAGCTGGTCAAAGCAGATGGCCGCTTGTCCTGAGCCTGGTTCTGCTAAAGGTTTCCTCCACATGAGGGAGTTTTTCCTTTCCACTGTCACCTTCATGCTTGCTCAAGATGAGAGTTCTGTGATGGAGTTAAATTCAAAGCAGTCTGCTCCTCATATAGTGTTAACTTGTTGTTTTATATGTGAATGTTTCTGTTCAGTGCCCTGAGATGACTTCTGTTGTGACTGCCACTATATAAATAAACTGAATTGAATTGAATTGAATTGAATTGAAATAGAGATGTGCACCACCACAAGAGCACACAGCCTTGTTGAGTTTCTCTCTTGGTGAGAGAGGCAGTTTCTGTTGCGTTAGTTTTTTTTTGTCATAAAAAAGATTATACCTACGCAGTGTAAAAAAGCTGCCTTTGGAATCCCTAAAGTTATTGTGTCTTGGCTATTATAAGAGCTCACTATGAACAAGTGGTTTCTCCTTTGTGTTATACTCCAACAAAACATTTTTTTTTTTTTTTATCAGAGTCAGGCACCGGTACCAAATCCTGTGTCTGGAAATGCCACCACAAGGACATGTGATGCAGATGCACCTGATGGTGAGTTTCCTATTATATTGTCAAAAATCTTTTCCTTAAAGGTTGACTCTATATTCTAAGAAATGTCTGTTTGCATTCCAACTATTTGATGAAGTACACTATTTGATCATCTTTTTGATTACCCATTAGAGTGAATTAAACCAAAAACAAACATTTGCTCATGAATGATGTGGCTTAGATTGTCACCATACCAAAATATATTAGTTATAAAAACATAAATGTGTAAATTTGCATCACACCCATGAACTATATTATGATCCCCCCCCCCCCCACACACACACACATTTTGCTAATGTTCAAGTCTTTGTCCATCTGGTAGTAGGGTGCTGTGGTGCACAGCCAAAGATGGATTTGAAATATCAGTTTGTGTAGAACCACATTCTGTCATATAGTGTATGTATGTTGGAAGTGTTCTTATATTCCTATCTATGTATTATAGCATTTAGCTTTCAGTATTTAAATCACATACAATATGTAAATGTTGATGTTAATACAATGTCATTGGGTTTTGGACAATATCAAAGGTCTCACCAAATTTCTGTTCAAAACACACACAAAAAAAAAGAATTAATCTTGCCTCGTGTAACAAGTATTTTTTTTTTGCTTAACTTCACAATAGACGTAAAAGACATTTAAGAAAACTTGTAGTATTCATCCAAATTGTTCCTCTATTGCCAATGGAACCACATACCTACTGGTAATTCACTCACTCTTTCACGTGTGATAGAACAGGTGAATTCGCTTGTGGTTTCTATTTCCTCTGATGGTGCTACTCTTGTTTTGAATTAATCTAGCAGTTTTGATTTCTAGTTTAATAAAGCTATACTCAACTTGATGACTGTCTGATCGATTGATGTTGATGTTCACGCCTTTGAAACTAATCTGACATCTGCATGAGTGGGAAGTAATTTAGTCACATGTTGTGAGCCTAGATGACCAATGACTAGTCATGCATGGTTTTAGGATTCTTAAAATTTGCAGCATAGCCAAGGGGGTGTCAAAAAAAAGTTTTTTTTGTGTGTGTGTTTTTTTTAGAGCAACTAAATTGCATTAAGCTGAAAGCTTATAGATTTGTTGCTCATTAAGGCTAAAGCATTACTGCCTACTGTAGCATTAAAACGACTGCCAAATTATTGCATGTCTTCTGCTTTTGCTGACACATCTGTTCAGACTCACTGGGACAAGGACAAAGGAAACTATTAGTAGACGATGCTTTTGGCCCTTTGGGAACTTGTGTTAGACCCTATTAGATCTGGTTCTAGCACGAGTTAAAACAGTTGCTAAGACCAGATTTGCACCAGCTGCGTGATGTGTGGTGTTGCATGTGTGGTATAACATGATTCTCATGTTGCTACACATGCTAACAAGTTAGTGCGCTCATTCTGGCTGCGTGAGAAGTGCATCATAAGTGCTACTTAAACATCTGTGCATCATGTAGCACTGCAGCTGATGCCTTCTTTAACACATGAGCTAAATACTTAAATACAGTTCCTCGTTGTTATATTAATCTAACTTTTGGCAATGACACACCTTTAGCTGTACTTTAGAGTGAAGGCATTACACATCAGACATTAAGAATAGATTACCTAATATTTTTGTTTAACTTTATTTCATGTTAGGGAGAAGTTGAGCCTCTTATTGGTCTCCTTGTTTTAGAAAAAAAAGTTAAACATGATTTTTACACTGATTATTTCTTTGGTAATTACAGTACGTCTATATGTTGACAGGTTTTCACATCAGTTTTGCAGTTTTCGTCTATTTTTTATTGTGTTTGTGTCACTATAAAGTTTTCACTTACTTAATTGTGTTAAGCATGGATTACACAAAACTGTTTTTATGACAGTTAGCAAATGGAAAAAATAGCTGAACGTAGGAGCCATGTCACAGCTGTGCTCCTACAGAAAGATTGTTATAGCAGGACTGTACACATGTTGCTGCAATTCAGCACTACCAAAAGTCATAACTCTTTATCATAAGCCCCATTCACTTTAAAGTTCTGTGACATGACCACAAGAAAAGCTCTTCTTTAAGCTGGCTTTGGTTTTTGTGTGATTGACCAATCCAGCCAGCCAAGTTGTGTGACAGTACCATATTTTTTGCTGTTTAAGTCACACCTTTTGGCATAAATTAGCATGCCCTGAAACTTATACAGCAAAGCAACTAGACTTAACTTTTTTAGATTTTTCTATCTGGATTATTGAGCATGCATCAGGACAAAGCAACTTGTTTTCTTTCTTCGGTATTTGTAACCCATTTTTTGGCTGAGATCTGACGATTTCATTCATTCTGAAATGGAAAATATTGACCACTACCATTGTCGGCCACTGGGGGGCGCTCGAATAATATGGCAAGCCAAGTGCATCATTAATAGGCAAAAGTGCCTATTAATAAGACACTCGGCTTGCCATACAAAGTCACCTTTGTCTCGCTCCGGATCTCCTGGAGCTTCATTTCGCCGTGCCGCCCAGGCAAAATGCAGCTGATTTGACCATCAAAGTGCATTTAATAAGGAAAAGTTCAACTGAGAGACATCTATACTACAATGTCAAGCAAACAAATAATTGTATTTTGGTGGTTATCTTGTTAAAGTTCAAAGAAATGCACAGAGAGTCATCCCTCTGCGTGCTCCCGTAGCTGCAAATCGGCTTTTGAAATGCAGCTGATTTGACCATCAAAGTGCATTCATTAAGGAAAAGTTAAACTGAAACACAACTCTTGCTATAATTTTGATCAAACAAATAATTGTTTTTAAGTGTTAATCTTGTTAAATTCTTGTTAAAGTCCTCACCTGCACACTCCTGTGGCCACCATTTGGCAGCCAATCGATTTTTGGCACAACACCAGCGCACGTTTCCAGGAGGTCAGCGGTGACGCATAACAAACGCGATGTCAGCGGTGACGCATAATAGATGCAACTTATACGGCGAAGTGACGTATTTATGTTTTTTCCACTTTATTAGACATTTTTGGACTGATGTTACTTATAAGGCGGTGCGACATGTACAGCGATAAGTATGGTATGTGCTTTTGCACATGAGCCGGGCACTGCAAAACCAGCAGCATTGCAGATGCATAATTGTTTAGAGGGTGGTGCTGCTTGTTGTGCCCCACACCTCCTCAAAATCACTAACTTGAGGTTGCAAGTTGCTCCCATCGCTAGCTCAGAGGCATAAAAGCAGTGGATGAACTTCAATCCTCTATTCCACCTCACTCATTTTATTCATGAAATAGTTGTGGGAAAAACGTGTCTTAAGATTTCTTTGAAAAATGTGCTTTAGAAGGAGCTATAGACTTATTGCAATAAAAGATGTGCTTGGTCTACAACTTTACTTACTTGAATGGTGCATGTTAAAGTACCATGACCCAAAGATTTGTTGCAGAGCAATAAATAATAATATGCTAATCAATGTTTTCACTTCACTTGTCAGTGGCTTTATTATTGTGGCTGATTGGTGTTCTTCAGTTCAACCACTTATACCTTGGAGTGAAGTCATCTATACAAACACATCTACCTTTCACCAGCAGAAGTGTTTGACTTTCTGTACATGTTTGTTATTGTAACCAGAAGAGTATTTGTGCGGCGGATAATTAATGATTTAAATTGTGTGTAAACGCTTTCTCAAACGACAGTTGACAGAAGTGGAATGCAATTAGAATTGCTAATGGGAGTTTGCTTGTTAAAATGTCAAGTGTGTAATAAACAGACAGGATTACATATTTTAAAAGTTAGGTAGGAGTTATTCATTCTTTTTTAGTTGCTACTTCTCCGTATTTTTTTTAAGCACCTTAACTTTCCTGTTGCTATAATATTTACTGGTATAGTATGTGGTATTGTATTTTTTACATTTTATTTAAAATGGGCTCTAAACTGAGACCGTTATATTAGCTCTGCCCAAGTTTAATTTATTTAAGTACCATTACTTATATTACTACTGTTTGTTGTTTTCATATATTTTAAGTGCCCACATCCTTTACAAGCTTCATATAACAATCAAATACCTATGGACCTATGACTGAAAAGTTGAGAATAACACACTACTGAAGACCTGCACCGCTGAGCTACGAGAACCACTACAAGGAACCTTCAACTTTCACCTGCAGCTAGGGAGAGTGTTCACCCTCTGCAAGACATCCTGCACTGTTCCAGTTCCTAAGAAGAACTGGTCTAGTGAGCTGAATGACTTCTGATCTGTGGCACTCACTTCATACCTGATGAAGACATTGGAGCAGTTCTTCTTCAGCCTCCTAAAACTCCATGTGCAAAACACACTGGGCAGCCTGCAGTTTGTGTACTGGACGTTAACATGTTGACATGGAGTTTCCCATCTGTCACTTCTACATCGAGCCCACGTGCATCTGGATAAGGGGAGCAGCACAGTAAAGATTCTCTTCTTGGACTTCTCCAGTGCCTTCCAAACTATCCAACCCCTTAAGCTTCAGGACAAACTGAACAGGATGCGAGTGGACCCCTGCCTGGTCGCTTGGATCTCCAGCTACCTCACTGACAGGCTGCAGAACATCAGATTGAAGGACACCATGTCTGACACTGATCAGCAGCACTTAAGCATCCCAGGATATGGTGCTTCTCCCTCTTCTCTTCACCTTGTACACCTCAGACTGCTGCTATAACTCTGAGCTGTGTAGCATCCAGAAGTTTGCAGATGACACCTCCATCATTGGATGCATCAAGAATGACAGAGATGAGTATAGGAGTCTGGTGAGGGACGTTGCTGTCTAGTGCCACACTAACCATCCAACACACCAAAGACAAAGGAGCTGGTTATTGACTTTGGGAAGTCCAGACCAAGGTCAAGACCAGTTCTGATTGATGGGGCTGGAGTGGAAGCTGTAGATTCTAAACATACCTTGGACTGTGGCTAGACAGCAAATTGGACTGGACAACACACACCAACCATCTGTACAGGAAGAGTTAGAGCAGGCTGGACTTCCTGAGGAGGCTGCACTTTTTTAACATCTGCAGGAAACTCCTGTAGATGTTATCCTGATGCATGCTCAATAATCCAGGTAGAAAAATCTAAAAAAGTTAAATCTGGTCTTCTGGACATTCAAAAAACAAAACAAAGCAAAACAACAACAACAAAAAATGTAGAAACGTTTCGTCTTTCATCCAAAAGACTTCCTCAGTGCTGTATTCAGCCCAGGGATGAAGATGTGCACATCCTGGACAGAGAGGAACGATGGTTTGAGAGAGGAGTAAAGGAGGCCATCTTTGTGAAAAGAAACTGTCCATCATTAAACGGGGTGGAGGCCTCCGTGTTCAACTGTCCCCCTCTTACAATGCTGTGATTGCTTGTATCACTCAGCCCCCTGTGAATAGTAAACAGCCATTAGTGTGCTAATGATCCATCATTAGGCTGATGGTCCTCCTTGATCATGTGATCAGCTGGTTTTGGTTGTCAGCAGCAAAACTGGTTGATCCACTCTGAGAAGATGCTTTTTAAGAGACTGAGCTGAATACAGCACCTCAGACTGAGGAAGTCTCTCGGATGAAAGACGAAATGTTTCTACATTTTTTGTTGTTGTTGTTGTTTTGCTTTGTTTTGGTTTTTGAATGTCCAGAGGACCAGATTTAACTTTTTTAGATCCTGTAGGTGTTCTACCAGTCTGTGATTACCAGTGTTATTTTCTACACAGTGATATGCTGGGAAACAAATTGGTAAGGTGGGCTGGCTCTATGAAGATGAACTCTATGACGGTGGCTAAGAAGAGAACTCTGAGTGAAATGCTGGACTTTATGGACAATGCCAGTCACCCTCTGCACACCATCAACAACAATCAGAGGAGCCTGTTCAGTGACACACTGCTCCTTCCCAAGTGAAAGAATAACGGACTGAAAAAGTACAACTCCTCACTGCGGGGAGGAGGGGTAACAAGAGGAGAGAGGATGGGAAGGAGCAGTAGCCACCTCCTCCATTCTAAAATAACCAGTAATTGGTTATATAGAATTGTTTACTGTTAAATCTGTATATACGTGTGTACATTTTATTTATTGTATTTTGTGTTATTTATACTCGCTGTCACTTTTTGACACTTTGTGCTGCTACTGTCTCTTTTTTCTATTTTACTTTCCCTGAAGGAATCTTCCCAAGGGATCAATAAAGTTCTATCTAATCTGATTTAAAGCCCAAATACAGCCAAGTTTTTATAAAATTCCATCTTAAATTTCATCATTCAATTGTTATCTAGTTCAGACCACTAAGAAAACAAAGAATGTGTTGTTTTATAAGCAGAAAAGCAAGAACATGAGACCTACTGTGAAATTTAAAGGGAAGATGTAAGCAGAAAGATATTCTGATATAATTAGACCAGTTTTTATTACAAAAAATATTTGTTTGCCATTTTAATTTTTTACTGACTACACAAACAAAAGAACACCCAGAATACATCCTCCACTGAGACCAATGCTTTATTTTACAATTTTAATGAAAGTGATCCTGATCCACTCCAAAAGTTGAGTTCCCCGCTTTTCTTATTGCCTTGGTGAAGGTATTACACTTTATTTAACTTCTTCTAAATCCTAATTAACAAGACTATAGTTTGTTTACCAAGTAGCTAAATAAAATAATAGTGGGTGTTAAAGGAAAATGTCATCTATTTTTTCTAAACATAAAAAAAATAATAATCTGTGGGAAAATGTACTAAAGGATAAATTACCAGCAGCTTAAAAAGACAGATTTTTATTTATTTTTTCCCTCTGGTTGCCATTACATTAAATTTGAGCACAATTGTAATGTTTCTCATATATGTTTATTTTTAAAAGCCTAAGTTTTCCTTAATAATACACAGTTTTCGTGTGTGGATTGATTTTAGAGCCTAATTCCTGGTATGACTAACTGTACCCTTTTGCAGGCTAAGCACTGGCAGCTTTCTTCTTCTTAGATGCTTGTATACATTTGTTTCATTAAGCTTTATGGCAATTTTGGTGCAATTATCTGACTTTAATAGATCCATGTTTTTTTTTTAAATATTTATCCTGGTTTTCTAAAAATATTAATGTTTTGTGAGAATTTTTGTATTGGAATACAAAAGTCAGATCCTGCAGCACTCACAAATGTTTAGAAACGTTTTTTTTTTTTTAATATCAGTCTATGCATTTAGCACAATTTCACTTATAACACCAAATAATACCTATTAAACATTTCCATTCTTGTTGCCATTATGACATTTCTATGTTAGTGACATATACAATTCATCTAGTTGTGTTTACACATGGCAGTAAAATCAATATACAAAATTGTCAACATACAGTAATAAAATACATTGATAATCCCCCATAATACTCTTGTTTACACAATTATTTAGTCAAGTTTGAGAAAATTAGTTTGCACCTCTTTATTTGTTGTTGTTGTTCTCAAATAATTTCCTTCTGTTCCACTAATCCCACAGTTAATCCAACAAGGTCAACTATTATTTAGCAGTTTTGTTTTGTTTTTTTGTTGTTGTTTCTCACTTGTATTTATATCCTAACTAAAGAATCATGGAGTCATCGATAGTGGGTCGTATTAGCGAAGTAAATCAAATCATCACGTATCCTTTGTACCATAAAGACCTCGTTCTTTTTTCTTTCGCCAGAATAATCTGATTAAATTTTATAGTTTTACGCAGACATTCTAGATCTTTACAGTATTCTTATGGTACGCTAAAGATGCTGTTATCACTTGACGAGTAGGATTTCTAATTTATCTCCTGAGCAGCTTGGAAAATCGATCTCTTTTCTGACCATCTTTGAAACATCTCCTGCTTTCACAACAACCGTTGTGCCACCTAACATGAGTAGGAGGATGTGTCATGCTGAGGTAACACATGCGACCGAGAGGGAATACGATCACAATCAGCTGGTACTGTGTGTATGTAACAAGCGAAACGTTTTATTTAAGTGAAAAAACAAAACGAACCTGTACTTCTCTGCATTTATATACCGCTCGTGTTTCAAGAGGGGAGCAGACTTAAGCCTGCTAAAATATGCAGTGTTTGTCGCTGTGAAAAGGTTGACGCCAGTAGATGTGAAGAGCTAATGTCTGCGTGCTAGACCGCTAAGGAAGTAGATCATCAAATTGTCGGATAAACTGGACAGTTTATTAAAGTGGTTCAGAATCAACTGACTTTAAGTAAAGCTTAAATCAAAGGCATAAAGTTAAACATTATTTTTCACATAACAAACATAATCCATATGGAATTTACATTAATTGTGGCACTTGCTTTACTAAAACTCATTTACTTTATCTTTTTTTTTTTTTACAGTTAGGATTAACTATTATAAATTGTCCTTATCTACATGCTTTTCCCAAAATCAGTATTTCTATTTTCCTAAAGCACGTTTTCATGTACAGTATACTTGGCTTATATCATACTCATTCAGTACGAAGTAAAGGCAGATGTACTATGTACTTAGGTGGCCCTGAGGTGTAAATGAACAACATTTGGAAAACATGAAATTACATTTCAAAAAAATGAAATTAAATTTGAAAAAAAAAAAAAAATACAACAACAAAAGCAACAAAAAAAACCACAAAAACATTTGAAAAAAAAAAAAAACAAATGGAATTACATTAAGCGGAAATGGCCAAAGCGGAAGTGGCTGGAAAATGTTGTCCATTTACATGTCAGGGCCAGATGTCACATTAAGATGTGAAAATTTGAGTGAAATGGGGAAAAATAAAGAAGACAGTCAGGAGGTGATGCAGAGTGGAGGTTTTTGGTTTGACGTCTTGTAGGAAGTCAGAGCTCCATGTCAGAGAGGAGATTCTTTCAGTTGCTCAGCTCTCACTCTGTAATTGAGTTTTTCAAGAGGAACTGTCTTCCCTGTAAATGTGACATGAGCCGAGGGTGGTAACAGCGGCTGAGACCAAAAGCCGTGATCAAGACGGTTTCCCACAGATTTCAGCCTGTACAGAAAGTCACTGAAATCCACATGCACGTCTAGATCTGATATATACAGACTGACCAAATTGGACAATTTTCTTTAAAGTTTTTATTTTTACTTAAAATATTATTTTTTTTCATAGCTTTCATCAGTAAGTCTCATAAGTTGAAGTTCTAAGTGTATCATAAAAAATTGACTGCAGCAACAGTCTTAGTTCGTCTTTGAAATAATCCTACAAACTCCACTTACCATTCTGGTGGAGGTGATTTTCTTTCATCTTGAAAGAAATCTTTGACTTAACCTATTTTCAAGTCTCTGCAGAGATTTCTCTCAGGGTTCAGGTCCAGAATCAGGTTGCTTCACATCACGGCATTCACAGAATTTTCTTGAACCTGTTTTTTTTTATACTGTTGTGAGCTTTAACCGTCCACAAACAGTTTGTTAGATTTTTAGTTTATTGCTTTTATTCTGGCAAAAAAAAAATGCTGCTTTTACTTTTTTTAAATATTAAATTGATCAGATGAACTGGAGCATGCACGGAGCATAATTGCTTGCTCAATGTTTGCTTGGAGCATAATTTGCCAAGCACTATAAACATTGTAAGATTTTTTTTTGTTTCCTTCTAGATATTTTGACAAAATCCTGTCTTTTTTTTGTGTTTTACGTTTGCATAATCTGCTGTGTTTAGACAAACGCATGCTTTGCTTCATGTGGCCATACACGGACTCAACACCAGTATAATCTAAATAAAACGTAAAAGCTTCTCAAGGACCTTAATCTTATACAGCTGAGCTCAATTTCAAATGCATCCAAGCTTCTGTCTATTACTGTAAATCAAATATTCCAGTCCTTTTAAAGTTTGATAAGTTGAGAGTTATTTGAAATGTGTCTTTGTTCTACCAGTAAGGCAAAAATATACATAATTAATGTCAAGAAAATATATACTGTTTACCCAATTAAGTCTTTAAGAAGCAGTATTGCATCTAATTTGTGCATTGTGAACTTTTTATTTTATCTACATCTAATTATTTTTGATGTACAATTAATATTTTGACCTAAACCAACTGCTAGCTATCGCAGCAGTACAGCCATTGATAAAATAATCAATCTGCATGTGTGTAAAATATATTATCTTTATTCATTTAAATATTCTTCACGCCATGTATACAACGTTTGCCTATACATTGGGTCAGATGCAAACATCATAATTTCCACACTTGCTGGTAATTTCATTCTAAAACCAGACAAAAATATTACAGTATTATGACATTTGTATCAAAGCTTGATGTATAATAGGTGCTAAGTGAACAACCATAAGCTAAATAATATACACAGTATGAATTGAATGAAAAGGCGATATTTTGGTGGAGATTTGCATAAAATCTCCCACAAGCTCAGGACAGGCAATATTTTGTTATAGTTATGGGAGTCAGGCAAAAGAGGCTAGAAGTCGAGCTGGTGACTGATTGGCCAGCTGGACAGCGTGAGGTAATGACACCAACATCTTGGCAAGCAGGTGTTCGGTGCCAAAATCTCCATTACGTACTCTAAGGTCATAGCCATACCATTACTCATGTATGCAGCGTAGATGAAATGAATACTCAGAAATTGGCTGACATGGCCTCAGACAACCTCCATCTTAAAGCCTTCCTCTGTATCTCATTTAATAAAGAGCAGGCTGTTTTCAGGAAAAGAGGTTTGTGAGCTTCGCCTTAGTTTGCTCAGTACGGCATGCTCTGCAGAGTAGGGATGCTCTTTTCATCTTAGTCCATTTAATTTTATATCTGTCATATTTGTCAAGCCACTGATCCAAGTCTGATCTCTTGCAGCACTAAATTTCTTCAAGTTCAGTTTTACGACACCGCAAGTGCTGAGTAAAACTCACAGAAATCTGAGCACCAGAGGTGGCTGCTCAGTCAAATTACTTCTGTGTGAGACAACATTTCACAGGAAGAAAACACATTTTACAGTTTATACCAGCAAGTCTAACCACATATTTTGCATTTGACCCAATAGTTCAATGTAATAAGCATACCCTATACATTTTTTTTTCATTCAGCCTTTATTTATATAGAGTAGTCTCAATGAGCCTCGAGGACTCATTTACAAGAGAGAGACCTGTTTTTAAAGAAAGAACACAGATGAGGTATAGACAACAATACACAATCATATATAAAAGCATATAAATGAAAAGTAAATAGAAGAAATTAGATAAAATCAAAACAAAAACAGCTACATTATAAAGCTATGTAAAATAGTAAAAACAGGAATGTCTGCGTTTGTTTTTGCCATCAGCATAGCAGTTGTTTAAAATCTTCAAATACCAAACTTCAGATCTTTTTGCAAGATATTTGAAGAATCAGGAGTGGAGTAGGAGAAGGTCCTTTTGCCAGTTTTGGTCCACATTGAGGGGACACTGTTTTCTATTGTATATATTTTTATTTTGTCTTTTTATGAAATGAGTACATTTCTAAATTGACAAGTAGGAGTAGATATATGAAGGCAACAGACCAAGACGTGATTTAAAGATGAAAATGTACCAGTGAAAGAGTCTACGTGAAGTTAATGATGTCCAATTGACCACTGAATACAGGGGGCAGTGATGGGTATGGTAGTTACGGCCAGTTATGAATTTTATCGTACCACGATAGACAGCGTCCAACATCTGCAAAGTGCTTGCAGGAGCATTAATGTAAATAATGTCACCATAGTCAATGGAGGGGAGGAATGTAGCAGTTATAAGTCATTTCCTAGCACGGAGAGATGCAAATTGAGATGCAAATTGACCAAAATACCCAAGTATCAATAGGGGCACCATTCGAAGATAAAATAGAAGGACTGCTGGGACCGACTTCTTGTTTGAAAACAACAACGTTTGGGTTTTATCAGCATTTAGCACCAGTTTGAAACAGAACAAATCTGACTGGATGATGTTGAATGCAGATTGTAAAAGATGGAAAACCTTAGCAGCTGTTCTGACTCGACAATAACCAACGGTGTCATCGGCATAGAAATGTAAGGATGCATCAGGAATCATCTGATCTGCATTACTTATGTAGACTGTGAAAAGGGTGGGTCCTTAGACAGAACCGTGTGGTTCACCGTTGTTAACGGTTGGATAACTGGAAGAAGTGCCATTATGTTGAACACATTGCCTCCGATCTGAGAGATAGAGAACCAACCAATAGTGGCATCTGAGAAACCAATTTCTGAGAGCTTATGACCCAAGATGTCATGATCCACAGTGTCGAAAGCTTTAGACAGGTCTAAGTAAAGTGCAGCACATCCTTCGCATCCAGTGCTTCAAAAATCATTTCTATATATATTTATAAACCTTTATTTAACCAGGCAAATCTCACTGAGATGACATATCTCTTTTGCAAGGGAGGTCTGGGCCTGAAGACAGCCTAACATGCATGTTTTTGATCTGTGGGAGGAAACCGGAGAACCCGAAGAAAACCCACGCAAGCACGAGAAGAACATGCAAACTCCACACAGAAAGACCTCAAGTCCAACTGGGAATTGAACCCAGGACCTTCTTGTGGTTTTATATATATATATTCCTGCAAAGATCCTCAGCCATCCAGGACATATTAAACCCAAAAAAGTTTAAAAACAAAACATCTGGACTTTATTTTGTATATAGTTTGATTATTCTTATGATGTTGTTTTTTTTTTTGGTATCATCTTTTTTTCATTTATTTGTTAGTTTGACACTATCAAAGATATAACTTTTGGCAGTGAAAGCAAAATTTTTAAGCATAATCAGATGGTCCGTTTTAACCCTGGAAGAAAAGTTGACTGAGTGATGAAAATGTTAATACACGAGTATTTCCACACCATAGACTGCTGTCAGTTTCCTAGCAACTTGGCAGTTTTCACAGCATTGTTTTTCAGAGCGCTTCAGGGGGGAAATGGTCACAATTTTATGCTTTGCCTCCGAGATGTCAGGTGCCTAAGCAATTTTCAACAGGAGGCTTCCTCAAGCCCAGCACAAATTAATGGTTATTTTCCTTGCAGGAAGGTGGTCATTATCAATTTGCATGACAATGGAATATGTCAGTCAAAGGGTGCTCTCCTGAAAGAAAAGTGTCCATCTTGTTATCCACAAACATCTGCTACTTTGCACAGTAATATATTTAGTTACAAAATGTATAATTGCAGACTAAATTATCCATTGTTAATCAAATTTAAATATTTGATCACAACGTATCTCTAGAAATCTAAGTTAGAATGCTATGCCACATAAAAGATGATTTAGATTTTTCTTTGAAATAAAGTGACACATTTGCTACACAAATACACATTAAATTCTCTTTTGACAACAGAGGAAAACTGTTGAAGAACAAGAAATAAAACAAAATGTCAGAAAATCTGTTTCCATCCATCCATCCATTATCTTTTACCCGCTTCTTCCATTTTGGGTCACAGGGGTCACCGGTGCCCATTTCCAGCAATCACTGTTTGAGGGACGGGGTACACCCTGGACAGGTCGCAAGTCCATCACAGGGACACATAGAGACAAGCAACCATTCACGCTCTCACTCACACCTAGCGACAATTTAGAGTTACTACTAAAATGCTAATATACAAGTATAACACAATGTTTGACAAATTTGTTAAAAGTAAATGTTTTCATTATTTTCCGTTGTTTTGTAAAGTTGATAAATTGTTTACTTCATCTTATCGTCTTGTCATCTTACTGCACTCATCTTTATTTAGCAAAGTTGGGGCAGTGGTGTGATTATTCACACAGCACTCTACTAGATCTCTACAAAGCTAATTGAACAAATCATTCTATAGAGACTAGTCAGAGCTTTATCACATTCATACACCGATGGGACACACATCAGAGGCTATGAGGGGTTCAGTGTCTTGCCCAGGGACAGTTCAACATGTGACTGCTGGTAGATTCGAACCCCCAACTCTTGCATTGGAGGATGACTGCTCTAACCACTCAGCCACAGCTGCTCGTGTACGCCCATGTACAGCACTGTACAGTACCTGAACAAACCGCGATAGAGCGAGTCTGCAAAAAACGGACCGCGAAGTCGCAAGGATCTACTGTATAATTACTTGAACTCACTAATACTAAATAAAGGTGGTTCTAGATGCTAAAGAATCATGAGGTACGGTTAGTTTTCTGTTTCTACATTTCAGCTCAATGTTCAGTTTGTGTTTGTTTGTTTTGTAATATCTGATTAAAGCCAAATGCTTTATTGTAATGTTTTGATACATACCTTTAAGAAAGATGACTTTACCTTTTAGAATGACTTTGTGTTCGTTGTTGTCTTCTTGCATAGCTTTACCTTATTAAGTGAAGTCAGTCCGTCATTTATCCAACAATACTCAAGGAACAAGACCTGCGTTTTAGAAATGCACTGTTTCCCTTCTTCTTCTTCTTCTTGCTATGATCAGTGGTTTTGGTAAGGTTGGGTTTGCTTTGTTTGTTTTCTTGTGTGTACACACCTAAAGGTCTTGAGAACTGCGCAAATGGATTTTTCGCTGTGAAAGGATGCTTTCAGTGGACTCCACCGACCATGAGGAGCCAGATATTTTAAAAAAACAATTTCACTGAAAGAACATCGGCATCCTCAAAGAACACTTGAATTTTATATTGAGAGAAAGCGAAAGTGCACAACGTTGGTACCAAAGATCTTGTTTACAGAGAAGCTTTCAAAAGAACCATGCGCCTGTACATGTGAATGTGAAAATATGGTAGATACATAATTCATTGTGTTACATGGGGCAGCACTCACCCGGGTATCATGAGTCAAGGTGAAATTAGCTGCACTCACACGCTGTCCCGTGCTTTTATCCAACAGTAATGATTTCAAGGTGAAGCTGGTCAGTGTTGTACATGATAATATATTTAGGAAGACCACTGTTGTGAACCATCTGTAGGTCCCACTCAGAGCTCTGTGGTTCAGTGAAGCAGCTGGAGAGCTACAGATGGCTGAGGGGAAAGTGAGGAATCGGGGGAATGGACAAAGACTTCCTTCATCTTTTTATCTGTTGATCCTGGGACTTAAACCGTTTTCTTCCATCCAATCATTACCGTAAATCTAATAGGCCAGAAATGGATACTTTCTTCTTCTTCTTCTTCTTTTTAATCTTCACTCTGGTGGTGGAACCTTTGATAGCTTTGATTTTAATGAATAAATTCTGAACCTCCCTGAGTTATTGCTGTGGACCTTGATGTCATGCAGTTTCATATAAGTGTGACCTCACTGTTCATGGGGTTGACGCCGGTGTGAAGAGCTGTGTTGAAAACCGTGTGAGAGGAGCAGCTCCGCAGGGTCACTGTTAATGCTCCAGATGGCTCTCTAATATAGCCAGCCAGGGCTTTTGGTCTTCACTTCAGCTTTAAGGACCTCGTTTTTTATATACTTTCTCCTAAAATGATGCACCATCAGTAGAAAAGTATACCTTTTGGTGTTTTAGTGTGTATGGCTGTATCAGTACCGTGTTAATAATTAAGAAGAAGAGCAAGAAGAATGATCTTATAAACAGTTGGATTGCTGAGAAGAAGCCCAGACCTTGCACACGTATCATTTACACGTTCCACTTTTTGACGTCATCAATACTTCCCGTGCCTGCCAATATTCATTCACACACATAAGAGGGAGTGAATCAGCTTTTAGTATTTTTTTTTGTGGTGTTCCTGCCGTCTTCTTTATGCCAGTTTGATCGATAAGTATCAGTTTTCGCAAAAAACAAAGGAGCTGCTGACTCATTGGTGATGTTATAAACAAAAGCACCAAGTTGTTTCACAGAGAAAAGATACGAATCGACTGTCATGACTCAGGCAACTGCAACAAGCTTTTCAGTTTGTTTTTTAAAACTTCCATGGCATGCGTTACAATTAGTCAGAGCAACAA
>NC_056498.1:53869231-53893548 GCF_014905685.2 Nematolebias whitei
ATTAAAATAAAATACTACTTACTACTTGTACAACTATTCCTACTTCACGGTTTTTCACTTATCGCGGGTCTTCAGGGTACGGATCCCCCGCGATAAACGAGGAACTACTGTATAGTTCTACAAGATAAAACAAAAAACATGTAATTAGTCCCTCGCTAGTTCATGGTTAATTTATTGCGGACTCACTCTAATGCGGTTATTCAAAATAAGACTGGACATGACACACGACTGGCTGATTGATGGATGAGCCGCACGATCGACATGGAATTTTTATTTAAAATAAACTATTTACAATTATTATTATCTGCACCTTTGTAGAGCCCATAACGCAGGATAAAATTCCTGCTGCAGCTGATCAGCTGTTCTCTGTGCAGTGAGTATAAGTGGGCGTGGCCAAGAGCGCTTGCAGGTGGCTGAGAGCAGAGGAGGCAGAGAGCTGAAATCATGACATTATGTGCTCTTTTAGAGCGTTTAGAGTTTAGAAACATCCATCCATCCATTATCTTTTACCCGCTTATTCCATTTTGGGTCATGGGGGTCGCTGGTGCCCATGTCCAGCAATCACTGTGCGAGGGGCCAGGTACATCCTGGACAGGTCGCAAGTCCATCACAGGGACACATAGAGACAAATGAGACAAACAACCACTCACTCTCTCATTCACACCTAGGGACAATTTAGAGTTACCAATCAGCCTAACATGCATGTTTTTGGTCTGTGGGAGGAAACCGGAGCACCCGGAGAAAACCCACACATGCACGGAGAGAACATGCAAACTCCACCCAGAAAGGCCCACTGGACCGGGGTTTGAACCAAGGACCTGCCCGCTGAGAGGCAGCAGCTCTACCAGTTGCGCCACCGTGCTGCCTGTTTAGAAACATTGTTTAGAATATTGCATATATACAGTATATATTTACGTTTTCTCTCTTATTGTGGGGCTTCAGGGTACGGATCCACCGTGATAAACGAGGTACTACTGTAACACTTAAAATGACAGTGATATAAGAGTTTAAACATTAACATTTCCATAAACTGCTGCTGCACTTTGGACTTGGCCCTGCTCTGAATAGCTGTTAACTTGTTGATCCAGTCAGAAATAAACTATTTAATTTTGTAAAATTTTTCCAAGCTGACAGATAAGAATTTAATTGTTAATCTTTCCACTTTAAAATGTCTAAGCTATAATTGTAACTAATTAAAAAGACCTCAAATTAATTTACCACTTGTTACAGAGGTGGGAAATTCTCAGTCATCTTTTTATTCTGTAGCGGTCCTGTTATCCTCCGTGTGAATCATTGGAGTCATATATATTTAAATAGCGATGAGTGATGCACTTCACAATCACACAACATAAAGTCGACACGACCTCTGAAGCAGTACGAACATATTTCCTCTTTTATTTACATTCCATTTCAAATGTTAACATTTTCGCTATAATTTCTCGTCAGGTTGGCATTTGTTTTTTTTCGTCTCATTAAAATAAATTGGCACAAGTAAAACATATGTAGACAAAAGTTTATTTACACCATACAACATTTTGTTTTTAAATATTTTATACAGAGCTGCAGATGAGAGAGCTTGCTGGGATCCTTCAAGCAGATTCTGCAGTATTAAAGTTGTGAAATATATTATTTATATAAAAGTGGAGTATTATCTTTATTGCATTTAAAGCAATGAAGAATGTAGCTTGACAAACATTCATTTTAATATGACAGAAAAACCCTCTTTGCCTCCCATGTTTTATATTATAAAGTAAAAAGTGTAGTAATGGCCAAACTGACTGTTATAAACTTTTAAAAACTGCATAAGTATATACATTGTGCTCCCGGGTCCAGTTTTATGGAAATCAAAACTGGACTCGATGAAGCTGGGACGACATGGCATGTCTTTTGCTTTGTGAGGTTTCATCTAGAGAGTTTCCTGTATTTTTTAAATTTTTTTTATTTATGTATTTTTATTCAGAGCCAATTTCTCAACGGATAATTTGAAACACATGATGGTAAATATTGTACACCAGGCTGCCCCACACTAAGTACACTAGTGAGAATACAAAAGTAACACTGATGTTTTTATCCCTTGATTCTCTTTTTTTTTCTCTCTCTCACCAGTCCTTATATTGTATTGGCACATAATGTCCCTGCCACGCTCGTAAGATCCAGATATGTTTGCCAAGGCTGTTAGAAAAGTCTGTTGCTTTATTCAGTGCAAAATACATCCCCTTGTCCTCCTCTCCAAGTTTGCATTTTTTTCCTCCTTCTGCTCCGTCTAGACTTCTGTTTGGAAGTCTCCCTCCTGGACATCCAAGGGTAAGTTGACACACTTTTCCCACTCCGCAGGCGTCATCTCCAGTGAGTCCTTGGTGTCTAGTACATTCATAGTGGCGTAATTCTGGTACTCACAGGCTGGATTGTAGCTCTCCCATGGGTTCTGTTTTGGCATTGCCTTGTCCTGCGAAGATGGCCAACAGTGTGCAATATTAGTAGCATCAATCACACGCTCCATGGCTAAACCGCTATTTTCACCCAAATTGACTTTTTCGGTCAAATCAGTTCGTTCATAAGGGGATTATTTATGAACACACACTATTGCTAATAGAAAATAAATGGATTAATGCTGAGAGAAGCATCAAATAACAAAAGATAATGGCAGTGTATTAAATGGGAACATGCTTACACTGTTAACAAGAGCAGATCTGCAGTTTCCCCTGGCTCAGAAACTAGAGCACTGCATATCTGCTGCGTGCGAGCCATTCATTCATCTGAATGTGCTCTCATTGACAGTCCCAAAGACATAAGAGCAAATCAGGGAAAGAAGCTGCTCCCCATCTGGGAATGGATCCTAATGTTTGCTGCCAGCTCTGCAGTACATTTATTTAGTCTAAAAATAAAAAAAAAGGCTACTGCGTAATTATTGTTTTCTATAAGAAAGCTTGCACTGTAACTAAGCAACAGTTTGAAATTGGATTGTACTGCAAGCTTGAGTGAAATAAAGTGAAAAAGTTTGCACGCAACCAAAAAAAAAAAGACCTGCTGTTCATCTAAGACAACTAATGCTTTACGTCACTTTTATCTATAGCTCCAGCCGGGTGTGGAGACGGGCATGGAGACTTTTGGTTTGCAGCAAGGTCACAAGTTATTGCTTAATTAGCCTGACTTCTAGACTGAGCAAACACAAAGTTGCTGTGAGAGAGCAGCCACATTAGGGTAATATTTCTATAGATGCTGATAGAATAAATAATCTGCCATGCATTAATGAAAAAAAGGGAATGGGATTGCTAAGTAGCTAAATGTGCATGTAAATAAAAGTGTATTTATGGCCTTGCATTGGAATGGATGCACTCCACTGTAGCAAAACTGCCAAAGGTCTTTTTTATCTTTGAGATTTGGCCTCATGGAGAAAATGCTTCAGTGCGTATAGAAAGCAGCCCCTCAGCTGCTGGCAGGCTCATTATAGGAAGGCACAAGTTTGCTACATACCCACTCATTTGCACAATCACACAGAATGTGTCCTGCACCAAATATCTAAATAGAGTATTTGGATGTTGCTCTCTTTAATTAGCAGACAGCCACCCCCCTGGTTTCCTGTTACTCACCATGGTGCCCATATTTGGTATGTCTCGAAATCGGTCCAGGGTTTGAAATTTCTGATTCAGTTCCTGGAACAGCTCCATGTGTCTTTTCCTGGTGTGCATGACTTTCTGCAATGGCAAGGGTTTTTTCTTTGGTATTGACAGCCAATAATGGAAATGCATCTTCCTCTCCACCCCCTCCAACTCTGATCAATTTGTAAGTGTCATGGTAGTTTACTTATGGGCCAGGATTGAAACAAATTTACTTGCCTCTGCATATATACTAATGACTGCCAAAATAAAGGAAACACCAAGATAATGAATTGTTGGGTTAGAGGGTACCAAATGGCTAAATATACAGTAATTCTTCTGTGATGAATTACTTCGTTCAGAGTTTTGTTGGTGTAAGGGAAATCCTTGTGAGCAAACCTTGGCACAAGTTGACCATTTTAAAGCAGTGGTGTGCATCTAAGCTTAAAGAAAATGTGACCAATGCCAAAATAGCTACCAGTTCTTCTCGTTTCCTGTATTTTGACTGAGTTTATACATATATATGCAGTAAATTATGTTTTAACAATGCAAAAGAAATGGTAAAACGTGCCAACGAGGGTTTGAACATGTATTTGCAAGCCAATATAATCATTGCTGACCAGTGATAAAATCAGATGTGGAATGTGCAAATGACTTTAAAAGCATATAGTTGGAAAATCAACATATAGCTAATGGATGAAGGAGATGGAGGAGGATAAAATGTTGATGAGGACTGCTGCTCTGTTTGTCAGCTGACAGCCTTGCTTTTACTTTAACTACACAGTATGTCAATAAATCCAGATGAGTCAAGGCTGTGCAGCTTCAATAAGCTTAAGAGGCACAAGTACTAGTAAATCAAATGACTAACACAACAGCAACAATGGGATTTTTCTGCACTGACTTTGGAAAATAAACAACCATTTACATACCTCAAAGTCCAGATCAGAATATCTCGACTTTCTTCTCTATAAAGTAAAATATAAAGGAGACAGCTTATTAGGTTTTCTAATATATTAGCAATTAAATATTTGTTAAAGTAATTTCAACACCGTGTTTTTGCATTTTATCCACATGTCAGTATGTACCTCTAAGGAGCTCATTGATATTGTAGAGCCAGTATCACTCCTAGAAAGCCCCCCAGATTCCTCCATCTCAGCGAGAAAGTTCTTAACGGCCGTGCGGGGTTCAAAGGGCAGGTTTTGCATTTGCTCTGGAGCACTAGGATACTGCTGCTCCAGGTTCACATTCATGTGGTCCATGCCCGCCGAGCCAAGACTGTAGTCAGGACTCATCTTGTAATGCTTTAGCCTCTCGTGTGGCAGCGTATCCATTGCGGTGGGCATCTTGGTCTCCTCTTTTATGAGGGTGGGCAATGTAGCCGACCCTGACACGACACCCGCAGAAGCACGGGGCATGACTATGTAGTCTGTCTCCATCATCTGGCTCTGCCCTGGGTGGCCCTCCATGTCGTGAGCACCCATGTCGTGGTCACTCTGGTGCATGTTGTCGTCGGTGCACAAGTAAACGGTGCGGCGCATGTCAGCGCTGCCGTCGCACTGGTCTTTAAGCTCGCCCATTCCCATGGGCATGTGCAGAGCTGAAGGCTGCTGGATTATCACTTTGGAGATGATGTTGCCAGGCAAAGTGGAGTAGTTGAGGCCCTCGGGAACCTTCTCATCCTCTTCATCATTGAGGGAAATACGTGAAAGGGTGCCCGTTATAGTGGCAGCACGACAAGAGCCCATGTCTTTATGGAGAGCTGAAGGACAGGGTGAAATGAGGATTACTTAGAGCTCCTGAATAATGAGAGCAGTTTCAACAAATCAAGATAACTCAAATCAATATCAAGGAATTTTCTATTGGATTTACGTTGCAGAGGGAAAACTGTAATGACAGGATGAATAACTGAAAATCCTATGAGTGTTAATTACACACATTACAAAAGGATAGCAGTCTTTGGAGTCTCTGGAGAATGTTACTGTAAATAATCAATTGTGGTTTTATTGTCTCCCAGAAATCCCCTCTGCTATTAGTGATTGGTGATGACCTTGTTATGCACCTCGTATTCTAACAGAGACAAGAGTCATTCATTCAGAAATAACCTCTTGATAGAAGAGCTCCTTGTTGCCCCAGTTGAACGTTTTATTTATTTATTTATTTGTGGATTACTGATAATTGTGGCCTGCAAGAACATTTTAAGAACCAATCAAGATTGATCAACAAAATGTACCCCATATGTTGATGTATGAATTCCTATTCGAACACAGTTCTACTTTTTGAGTCCTGAACCTATAAATGGCATCTTTCATCTCTGCCTTTGTGTTTCAGGAACTGCACATCCATTTACAACTCTGCAAAGCATGAGGTAAAGTAGGCCATTAGTGCCAGACAGACATTTTAGTTTCTCCAAAAGTTATATTTTTAAGGGCTGTGAATGATGATTAGCTTGATAATTTCATGAAGACTTATTTAAGACATCGTCATTTTTTAGTTTTTGCAAACGGCTGAAGGAAGATGAGGCCGTGGGCTGCTGCAGTTTTTATGGATTTGTTAGAAGAAAAAAGTAAATGTTGTGGTAACTTAAGAAAAAATATATATCATTTTCAATTATTGGTTGATATAAAACTTCAGCAATTCATTGTTTTTGTACTGCTGATCAAACCAAAAGAATGTGATGAATGGGAAACCTTCTGTTCTGTACCTGATCGGCAGGCGATGTCCACATCTTTCTCAAAGTCCGTCTGTAAGACATAAAATTGTCATAAGGTCAGTTTATCGACTGATGCAATATCAACAGAAAACAAGGAGTTAATGGATTAAAATAATAAGATGAAAATTAATATGTTTTTCTTTTGTTACATTCAAGTGCTTGGGAACTCATTTATTTATTTATTTTGCTTCAATATATCAATATGTGAACAAATAATGTTTGAGAAAAAAAATGCTGAGGCATCATAGAATGTATTGTGCTCATTGGTAGTAACAGCATCGAACCGAGAAAACTTGACATTGTTATGTAAAAATAATTTCACTCCAAGAGATGCATTAGAATCCTAATAAATCATTATGATTTGCTAGATGATTTGCTAGATGATTTGCTAGATGAAAATGTAGGTGTCCCATTATAAAGGTTTGCCTTAAATGATCCTGTATTACCTCAGGAAATGAGAAAAATTTATAGAAAACATAGGCAGTAAACTTAAACAATCATGAAGAATTGAGCTTAGAGCTTTTTTAAAAAACAATATAAACGTAGTAAGATCTAACATATGAACTAAGAAAAACATCAACTAAAAACACGCTAAGCACTAATACCATAAAAACAATATAAACAATACACCGAACAGCAGCACGAACATGAGTCTGTGTGAGCAGATGAGCACAAATGAATACAGCAACATGATGTGATAGTATAGTATGGTATGGTATAGTATTGTACATTATAGTATAGTATAGTATAGTATAGTATGGTATGGTATTGTATAGTATAGTATGGCATGGTATTGTATTGTATAGTATAGTATGGTATAGTATAGTATAGTATAGTATAGTATGGTATGGTATGGTATGGTATGGTATATTATGGTATGGTATAATATAGTGTAGTATAGTATGGTATAGTATAGTATAGTATAGTATAGTATAGTATGGTATATTATAGTATGGTATGGTATAGTATGGTATAGTATAGTATGGTATGGTATAGTATGGTATAGTATAGTATAGGATAGTATGGTATGGTATGGTATAGGATGGTTTGGTATAGTATATTATAGTATAGTATGGTATGGTATGGTATGGTACATTATAGTATAGTATGGTATGGTGTATAGTATAGTATGGTATGGAGTATAGTATAGTATAGTATAGTATAGTATAGTATAGTATAGTATAGTATAGTATAGTATAGTATAGTATGGTATGGTGAACGGTAATGGTATGGTATGAATTATTGAGCATTCATCACGATATACTTTGTAGGTTTGTGTTTCTGATACTTGCAATTGCAGGTGTATAGATAAAAATAGCATCTGGGAAATTAAAATTTTAGGAAAACTAATACTGCACAGTTTAAAGGCTTTGTAAAAAGTGGAAAAATAAAACAATATAATCGACACTAGAAGCACAGAAAGCACAAGCGTTAAATCAAGGTTAGTGGAGAGCAGATGGGCTGGGCATGTGTATCATAAATTACAAGGGAACATTTGAGCCCATCGAAATTACAGAGTCTCTAATGGTTGCAGATAACAGGGGTAACTGTGCCTACCATTATCTGAGCATGCCCATTAGGGAAGGTTCCTGTTGCATCGCCACTGATTGGATCTTGGCAGTTTCTGAGCCGACATCTGAAAGCATCTTGAACCTAAACAGATACAAAATGTGCAAAATGATGTTGTAGAGTGGTTGGTATACAATGTATGTATGATTTCCATCCAGTTTCCTCTAACTTCTTTAATTAAATTAGAAAGAAATAGCAGGTGACGATCGAGGGATGACTGAAAGCATTCTTTACCTCTCGCCGTAGGATACAGTGCACCATCACAATGACAAAACCCTGCAACGAGTCAAAGACAGCAAACAGGATCTGAAAGAGGATGGAGCGCTTGTCTGTCATGGCCAGCACTGCAGACATCCAGGTCAAAGCCAGCAGAGGCAGGACGACACATGAGCTCCACAAGGACGCCCTGGAAGAAGAGAGGAAGATTTGTGTGTTGTGTGTGTGTGGAAGGAGGATAAACAAGATAAGGTCTGGAGAGCTGAGTGGAATCTCCATGGCGACCTGTTTCCTCCAGAGCGATAGTAGGCCGTTCCTTGTGTTCTGCATACTAATGTTTAAGTTAGGTATTTAAAGACTACATCTATGCTGCTCAGATACTCTGAGAATCTAACCAGAACCTAAATTTAGAGTACTTTGCAGTGGACTGTAGCAGTGGACACGCTGTACATAAAGAATACTCCCTGCAGCATCGTTTTATTGATTCACAGACACTGACAGGCACTTACATTGCATTGCTTGCTGTAGTTGCTGATAAAGCAGTTGTTGATACAACACCACATTTGGCACACTTGAGAGTTAATCCGGTATGTGGCTCACTCATCTGTCTGTGGGACATAGAAACATTGAGACAACATCACGACAAACAGCACAAACAACCACCTGACTTCCAACTTCTCTCCATATTAACAGCAGCAGAGGTCGACAGAGAGTGGGTGTTGTGACCATTTTCATCCTGGACTGATTCTGCCAAAGTAATACAAAGGCACGTCGCTCCCGAGAGGGATTTGACCTCTTTATGTTTACACCTTTATTTCTTTCACTGTCTTCATACAGTTACAACATTCATATAATCAAATACATTGCATTTTTGAATGGTATTGAAATGTTGGAAAAGTGTGTAAGAAAAAAAGCAGGTACTAACAAGGACGTGCTGTCATACCCTGCTCGATGCTTCAGCTTCTTGTCCAGTATGCCGTCTCTGGACACGAGTTTATTAAACACCAAGATGCCAATCACCATATTAACCTGTCAACAACAACAATAAAGCATTTTTTTAAGCTTCTAACTGTATTGGACATATTATTGGTAGTCAGTGACTCATTCTTCTACAGCATTTTCTTTCATCCACGATAAGCCTTGACCCCCAGCTTCTGTTGTTTGCTCGTCTCTGTGGCATTTCAGCCAATGCATGAGACACGACCTGCACACTCATCCCAGCACATCATTGCTAGGAAAAGATCGGCCTGTCAAGAGGCACTTCTTTTCTTCCTTCTATTATCAGAAAACTGGTTTCCCTCTAGCTGGATTTTTTTTTTTTTTGTAACACGTTTGGATAAAATAAAATTCAAATCCCTGTAGCTGGGGTGGATTACCCAATACCGTATTTTTCAGACTATAAGGCACACCGGATTATAAGGCGCATTAAGCAAAACAAATTAATTTTGACAGATTTTTAGCCATGTACCACATAAAATCGGTTCGAGGTCAGTAAGCACAACCAGAATTAATACATAAGGCACACCAGATTATAAAGCTCACTGTTGATTCTTGAGAAAATTAAATATATTTAAGTGAGCTTTATAGTCCGAAAAATACGATGTGTTTCTAAAATAGACTTGGGATGAATTTTATTCAACCAGCTATGTTTTTGTGAGAGGTGATGATGTTTAAGCATCACTACAACCATAATGACAAACAGGGCAACACTCATGCTGTTTCTTCCTGGTTGCAGACATACGTATTCATTTTACTCTGAGGTGCGCCACAAGGAAGAACCACAGCACACCAAGACTTTAAGTTTTCTTTTTAATCACGCAGGCTAAAACTCAAGCATTTAGTCACTTTCATACCCAAACGCAGAACAAAAACTTGACAGTAAACATAGTATGACATATCTGCAGTCTAGTTATTTGGATAATAGTGCTTTTTGCATGCTTTTCTCATTACAACTATGTAAATATAAGCTGATTAAATTACCCTGCTATATTAGATGTTGAACAAATGTGAGACATAAATACTTAATAACTTTACAGCTACATAGAGGACCATTATGACAAATGAAAGGGAATTACTTGAGCCCGATGGGATTCTCATTACTTTGTCTTTGAAAGCAGAGTGTGTTCCTCTTGTTAGTCATTATGACGCTGCGCAGTTGAACCACAACTGCGCTGTATGATTACCAAACGAGCTCAGTTTCTTTTTACAGCAAGCAGCAAACTGTTAAGAAGTTTAAAATGGTATTAAAATGATTCAGGATCTCGTGAATATTTGAGCATTTTTAAAATGCCAAGCGCTTTAGAATTTCTTGTGCACTCTTTGCATGATGAAGTAGACATCACGACGTACCAAAACAACAGCTGCTGCAGGTCCAACGAAGGCATACAGGAGCCCACCCTCCAAAGACAGCCAACAGCTGCAAAGGAAACACACACACACACATACACACACACACAAAATGAATAAAATAAAAATAAAAAACAATTAACTCCCACCACAGCATACACGGTAATGGTGCACATCAGCACATCATTGTTATTTTGCTCAATTGTCAGTGGAGATGTGCCATATGCTGTAGCTCTGTACCCAAAGTTTTCACAGGGCAATAAAATGCTAAAGTGATTTTGAGCAGTGCTTATGCATCTGATGCCCCGCCGGGATACAACACTTGAAATTGGGGTCTTGCTGTGCTATTTTCAAGTTTGATTGGGTTCATGGGACTTTGTTTATGGCTCTATTTAGGATAAGTAAGTCACTGCAGAAGCCCTTGATCATTACTCTTAAGTGATACCAAGAACCCAACGTGTGTGTGAGTGCTGAGTAATTTATAGAAATGACAAAGCAGAAAGAAAAAAAGGCAACTTACTATAAGGGTGTCCCATAGCCTTTTGTTTTGGTGAATCCCATTGAAACAGCAACAACTAAAGCTGGTAATCCTTTAAAACAGAAAGAACAAATATGTTGTTGAGCAGTCTGATGTACAGAACAGAGTAAAGTTCATGATCAATAATCCAGGTAAAAAAAATCCAACAAAGTTCAGTCAGGTCATCTGGACAGTTTCTTTCTTTCTTTCTTTTTTTTTTAGATGTTTCATCCATCATCCAAAGGACTTCATCAGTCCGAGGAGCCACAACAAACAGTCCCACACGCAGCACACTCACATAGTGAACCAACCAGTTTGATGGTAATAAGATGGTTTCTGGGGCGTGCCCTCTCCCCTCTCGATTCCTCTGGGGCAGCCATAGCTGAAGTGGTTCATAACATCAAAGTTCATGCTCAATAATCCAGGTTAAAAAAAAAAATCCCAAAGTTCACTCAGGTCATCTGGACAGTTTCTTTTTCTTTTTTTTTTTTTTTTTGGTTGTCCTTTGGATGAAGGATGAAACGTCTCAACAACAACAAAAAAGAAAAGACAAAAGAAACCATCCAGAGGACCTGACTGAACTTTGTTGTATTTTCTACCTGGATTGTTGAACATGAACTTGGATGTTTTGAACCACTTTAGCTATGGCTGCCCCAGAGGAATCGACAGGGGAGAGGGTGAACCCCAGAAACCATCTTATTACCATCAAACTGGTTGGTCCACTATGTGAGTGTGCTGCTTGTGAGACTGAGTTTGTTGTGGGTCCTCAGACTGATGAAGTCCTTTGGATGGAAAACAAAAAGTCCAGATGACTTGACTGAACTTTGTTGGAACAGAATATAACATTTACTTCAATGCCGAAAACGCTAGTCGATGTGCTTTCTGCTCATTAAACAAAGTGCAGCCACACTGATTTTATTAAAGACTGTGGTATAAGATAATGTGGACCTCCAGGAGGTTATGATCAACTACACACCTTTCACCATTTCAGTAATGTGTTGAGTAAAATTCCATTTGAAGGTGGGGGAGAACACGCTGCACGCTTTGATAAAATGGCAGCAGCGCATCGATACAGGAAGCAACATGGTGAGATTTCATCACTGTACTGAGAGGAATTTCACCGCCCTTCACTTCTGTAATAAGAAGTTGTTTTTTTTTTGGTCTGTGTGGCTCCTCATTATAGATCAGTGCAATTGATTCAGTCTTTACTATTGTGTGCTCGGAATATTAAAGCGTTTCCTCTCCGAGCGGCGCAGGCAGGTGCTATTGATGTAATCAGTTTCCTGGAGGCACAAGCCAAAGACCCTGTGGCCATCCTGCGCCTCTGCAGTGCTGCGGAGGTAGAGTGTGCTGAGTGTTTGCAAGCACGCCATAAATCAGAGCGCAGACGTAGAAACACTGCGCCGAAAACAGGCTGAATTAAGAACAACAAAACATACCATGAGCCGAATGTTGCTTTACAAACCAGTTCTGGTATATTTTCATACAGAGATTAGAAAACCTGGCTTTCGAGGCAGCACGTGTGAAAGAGCATTGATGTTTTGTGCTTTAATGTCCATCCACTGTCGTTTGTTTATCATCGATTCAGAAAACGCTTGTTACTAAAACGAAATCTTTGCGATAGCAGAACAGTCTTTGTCCATCTTTTGCAGCAAGCAGTGGCACTGCAATGACTAAGAGAGCCTTGTTTGTTGCTAGGTAACAAGAAGAATAAGAGTGGGCTCTTTCATAATCAAATTGATTATTTTATTTTTTTTTAAATAAGAGATTTCTAGTTGCTTGAAAAGAAGAGCTGCTTGGAGGGAGATCAGACCAGACATTTATCAAATGGAGAGAAATCTTTACATTTTGATGCAGATGTAATTTGTCGGTTCATCCCCGGATGTGCTGCTGAATTTATGCCAACACTGATTTCATGATTTTAATCTGTCGTGATTTAGATAACATTGTATTTTACATGACTTACAAGATTTAGCTGTTACATAGATACAATCATTCTGTGTGCAGCTCCAGTATGAGTATTAATACAATTTTAGAAGTGTGAGTTTTCCATACGTCTAAGCCCCATGAGTGAGGGTTTTAGATAGTGTATTCTGCTGCAGTGTACTGTAAATGCCAAGCTCTCATCTTCTCCATCAGACATAAGGTCATTGCAACCTGCAACAAGAGAGCTGCGCCTGTCTGTCCCAGCCCCCAACGCTGCTCAAGGCCGCTTTATTTATCCAGCTTGACTGGAGCACAAAAGCATCTCAACAAAGCACCCCGACAGAATGGAGATATAGCCTCCCCACAGAGACGATGGAAACAGTCAAAGGAAAAGATGTACGCTCTTCTAGACAGACACCTCGCCAACAGATAGAGTGAGAAAATGGCAGCTGGAAGCTACAGTGGTGATAACAGAGAGTGTTCTTTTGAGAAACGCGCAGCATCCTTACCCCATCCCAGACACAGAAAGCGCTTGCGAATGAGCCTGGTCCGAACCTTTCCAGTTACTGCCATGTAGGACTGCCAGGCCTCTGTGAGGACCCAGCAGAAGGATGCGAGGAAGAAGAAGTGCAGGAAGGCTGTTGTCATGACGCACACACCCTAATGATGAAAGAATAGGAAAAGGCACAGAATAAGATGTTTACACAGTTTAAATTCAGCTTTACTCTAATCCTGAGATTGAGTTTTAAAACAAAATTAAAGCTCTGCAGTCTTGTATAAGGGCTTCTCAAACTTTTTGGGTTCAGGGACCAATTAGAGGGGAGAAAAAGTTTCAGGGACCCCCTTGTAACCCTCATGTTTATTAAATAATTTATTCAATCTGAATAAAGGTTGAATGAAAATCTGTCTCTTTAATGCAATGGAAATATTTGTGTAACATAAATATTGATGACCTGTTTTTTAATAGTGTAAATACAATTTTTAAACTTTAAAACATGGGGTATTTTTCATTCAAGACACTTAATTAACAACATTTTTGAATTCAACTTCCAAAAATTACAGTTTTGAGGAAAATAGCAGCATCAAAAACCACTTTAAAACTTTACTTATTCACTTAATGAACATAAATGTTTTGTTACTTCTTCAAATTATTACATAAAACTGAAAATAATACTAACTGTAGTAGTCATAACAAAATTAAGCCTTGTTACCAAGTAACGGGGCTTAATTTGTAAACCAATTGATGCTGGAAAGTAAATAGCTGGTAGGGGTGGAGGGGTTCATCCCCCAGAAAACTTTGAATAAAGTAAAATTCAATTTCCTGCATTTTGGTGTATTTTAATGGGCTGTTAAACATCCACTGGCTCGTGGACTTCCAAGGGTCCGGGGACCCCAGTTTCAGAACCACTGGCATAAGGGAAATGCAGACTTCCTCAGATTCGAAAAGATTTATACTAAAAAGAAAAAGAAACTCCCTGCTGGTGCGCATCAATTGTACTGACATCGTTTTAAATTTCCCAGAACTTTTCTCGCACCACCAACAGTATTTATCCCTCTTGACAGGTTACAGAAGGACCATTCTGTGGAGCGACTAAAACAAAAGCTCCAGCCTGAGCTGCAGCACCAGAGGTGGTGACAGTGTTTCAGATCAGATCACAGCCAGACTGGCTGACACAGAAAGCCATGGCGTAGCGTTCCTCTCCACTAACCCTCATTAGTATGCTGGGGATCCCACCTGGAGGCATGCGAGCCAAGGTCAAGTGTTTTACACAAACAGGAGGGGAAGTGGTGGTGGCGGGGGTGGATGGATACAAACCCACCTAAAAGGAATGCATGTGTCTGAGGCGACAGATAATATATCCAGGCTTGATGACTTTTCAGCTTCATTAGCTTGTCTCTCTTTGCTCCACTGAGAGGCGTCACCAAATGGGATTGTTTAGAAAAGGATTAGAAAGAAAAAAGTATTCTTAGGATTCTTGTCGCCGCACAATGACTTATGAAAAAGAATGGGCTTTTCCCCCTTCTTTTTAGACAGTTTGCAAAGCAAAGCTGTTGTAATCTGAGTAATACTGTACAGAGCGGGAAGGACTGGAGTGTAGCAACACATGCCAGACTGTCCACACAATACTGTGAGATCTCCCTTACACGTTGCATTTCCTTTGTGAAAGTCACACTAAATGCATTATTCTCCTGCTCATCACAGGGTTCACAACAATCCTGCTTTAGTTTGTTCCTGGGAAAAACTCATCCAGACAGGGTGATATTTACATACATGTTGATGCGGTTAGAAAACCTTTTACTTACTCATGTAAGCTGCAGTCAGACCTTCTGCTTGAATCAAACGGAGAAATGTCTAATTTGCAAAGCGTCACAATCAAATTTAATAATATTATATTATCATATTGTTTTAGCTGCATCACTCCAATGCCATTAGATTCCCAAATATCACTTCAATGGATTTTAATTTGACTATTGCTCAAAAACAAATCTGTGAATTGACTTTTTGGGAGATATGTATATGTCATTGGGAAATAAGACATACATGCAACTAAATATTAAAAGTAAAGGTAGCAAATTAAAATGGATTTGTACGATGACTAACAATTTTATTGTTTGTGTATAGTAGAACAGTAAAACCATTATTTTTACTTAAAAAAAAAGGGACAAAACATATACTGGGAGAATCATATATGTAACACCCACTGCTGAAGGTGAGGTAAAAAATGTTTTTGTGCGTTTCTGTGTTAATTTGTACGACGGAGCTTTAGGGCCACACTAAGGAAAAAAAAAAAACATTACCAACAAGAATAAAGTCATAGTTTTATGAGATTAAAGTCATATGACAATAAAGTCATACTATTATGAGAATAAAGTCAAAATAATATGAGAATAAAGTCATAATATAACCAGAATAAACTTGTACTATTATCAGAACTCCGACATGTAAAAGCAGTCTTACAACTGAGATAAAATGATGAATGTTGATGTGGGCAGTACAATAACAGGGGGCCCAACACACTGTTGCATATGCATATGATAAACTGAAGCCGTATTGCATTGCAATTAATGGCTGCATTGACAGATTTAATCATCACATAATGTGGATGGAGACATATTTCACAAACAGTGACCCTAAAGTGATCGCCGACTACTTCATAAACACAATGAGTCGTACAGGAGGCTGTCCACAGCAGGTCCAAGACGACCCAGGACGTGTTACAAGTTTATTCTTGTAATGTTATAGCTTTTTCCTCAAAATGTGTTTTTTTTTTCCTAGCATGGCCCTAATACTCCGTTGTACATTTGGCTGTAGCATTACCAAAATATCTTATGAATCAGGGGATTGATTTTAATGAAAAAACTCAGAAAAGATCTATTGGTACATCTGCAAATCAATATTTTCTAGAGGCACCACAATTCAAGATTTCCATCATAAAAAAAATCAACATTAACCAACACAAAATGTCTCCATACTTAACTAAATCTACTAAGTTTGAGCTAAAATTTGGGGTGGTTGTGGCAGAGCATCATCCCCAACACTTCTATTAGGCAATAGACATTCAGCTTTTCACTTTAAAATATGTCAACAACCATTACAGTCAACGATGTTCATCTGTTAGCAAAATATCTCATAAACACTGGATGAATTTTAATAAAACTCTCAGAAAGTAATCATTGGATGCATATCTATTGGAATACTGTATATCTTTTGGAATTACCCCCAATTTAAGACGACTGCCACAGCTGATCATCATTAGCCAACACAAAAAATGTATAACTCAGTCAACTTTACAGATATTGAGCTAAAGTTAGTATGATGGCATCTGACAGTCATTCCCAATACATTCTCAAAGCAGTGCAAGACATTGTCAAATGTCATTTACAAGGTTTGACCAAAACTATTATAACACCATTCCTTTTCAGCCTAATGTTTGTATTTACATCAGCAATACAATGTTGCTCCTCATGCTAGGCCTTTAACAATATGCAATATTTTATAACCAGTAAATGCTGAACAGAAACAAGGAAATACTCATTTGATATTTGCTTTGACTCATCAGAGATGCTGCTGCTAAAGATTAAAATAAAACAAACATAAAAAACAGTGGTCCCTAATTACAGCTCAATGTGTGTACACATGTTTTTACATTCATAAATCAGAAGTATTGCATACTGCTATAATCTGCCTTTATGCAGGTTTATGAAACTGTATACACATGCATTTTAATTAATTAATTTATTTTTTTACTGAATGACATTAATGAGAAGATCAGTCACGATTAATGGCAACATATGTAAAAAAAACAACATACATTTCATTAGCTAGTTTTCAGGTGAAGAAGACAACAAATGCACACAAAAGAAACCAAAACAAAGCACACAGGTCTCGTAGCTTTCCTCTCTGCAGAAATACAACTCAAAAGCTAAATCTAATGTTGTCGCTGCTCATGTGCTGTCCAAGGTGCTGAAAATAGAGCCTGCCTTGTTTCTTGGAAACAGGTCATATGCAACCGTTTTGTTTCACGCTTCGATTGGATGCCTATACCACCCAGCCTCATTAGGCGCCCCAAAAATAAATCTCTGCATGTGGAAGCAGAGAAACATACGCCATGACGATGTCATTATGGCGCAGACTGGGCACATATAGTCAGACCAAAACGAGGTTGAAGCCTTGAGTTCACATTGCCCTTTAGAAAGGCAAATACTGGGAGATGCTGAGCGTTCCGTGTCCGTCTCCATGGAAACAGAAGAAGTGAGGATGGGACTGCATTAAAACATTGCAGATCTGATAGACGTAGAGGTGAGGGTAGGTGGTGATGTGGAGCACATGAGGTCAGGTCAGTAATAGCAATTTAAGATGAGGCCAGCTAATGTGAGGGATTTCTTCCAGTGCTCTGGGTAAGCTCTAAAGGTTCAGCTCAGACCTTTTAGTCTTTACACTCTGTGAAATATTAAGAACTCGAAGCCAATTGTCTTGAACCAATAGCAGAGATATATTACATGAACATGAGCAAGGATTTCATTTTTGTTGATAGTGAGGCTGAAACACATCGTGTTAACAAGGATTAAAGTAAAATTAACTTGTTAATTAATTCTTCTGCTCTTAAAGCTCCAGGCCTTTTTAGTTATTGGTCATTAATCACTGGTTACAATATTTATCTACAATATAATTAGTACTGTTCCATTGCGACAAAAAGTATGTTGCTTTAACACATTTACACGCTTATTGCTATACAATCTTACAGACAAAAGCACCTAGATCCACTGACTCTACAGGACAATTCTCAAGAATACATTTAATTTACCATTCCATTTGTTTTCCATGATACTACGACTAGCAGGCTAGGTGGTGTTTTGACTGAAGCAACCGCCATTTAAATTAAGCTACAAGTGCCTTAATGTTTTATTTTTTTATGGTTATTTGGTTGAATGGCAGAAAATAAAAAAATAATAAAATGGTAGTAGAGGAGGGAAAAGATTGTTGAAAACATGATAAAAGCATGAAAAAAAAAAAAAAATCAGTGTTGATGTTATAGTAATAAAAATTGCTTTAGCTTTTTTTCTTTTTTACACTGCTCAACTTATCATACAGTATAATATGCAAATATCATTCCAAACATATAGTAACCTGAATAATGTTGCTGCTATAAAGTTGCTACTAATTAACATGCAATAATCTGTCTTCTATCTAACATTCAATCTTGTATGAATGCAATTACAAAGATAACCTTCAGCTGGAGGGAAGCCACAGAGCAAACTTTATTATTAAGAGAGACTTTATATTAAAGGTAAATATTATCAGGGATAAATAAATCCTACAGTTCTTAATCACATCTTTTTTATTATTATTTGAGGTTCACGAGCTTGTATAAAACTTTTAATTAGTATTAAATTATTTTTTCTTTCTAATTTCTCAAATGTTCAAATACCTGTCTATATTTTAGACAGCATTTTATTTTGATAAGAATGGGTCAATAATAATAATATTCCTTACAGTCGTATGGATATTGTATTGCTTACATTGCTTACTTTATTGCATGCTCTAAATACAAGGTAATAGTTTTTGATGAGCTTACACCTCTCTATCCAGCTGGTCTTGCTTTAGTCTCACTGGAATTTGATATTTTTAACCTCATTTTATATATTTTTGCTCATTATAACATTTTCAAGGAGCATCTGCCTTTTGCTGGACTACCAACAAAACCTGCCTTTTCCTGTTTGGTTTCCTTCAACAAAAGCAAAAAAGGAGGCAAAGCAAAAGCACATAGAAGCAAAAGGTGACTCACTAACTTCCTGCTCTCAGAGGACTCTTCTGAGAGCAGCCAAAAAGCATGATTTCTAATAGATGACGAGCAACTCTGAATTCACAAACACTGGAACCAATTATGTGCACTTCTTACAGGAGATGGAGGAAAAACAAGCGAGGCAGTGTCAGGCAGCATGGCAATTAAAACCCACACAGGGACTGTGTTTTCTCCTCTCGCTGGCCTACAACTCAAACACTGGGCTCTGCTGTATATCTGATCAAACATGTAAAATATATCTCAAATATTTTTACAAAAGAGCATTAAGCAGATTGGTGCAGAGCAGATTGCCCTACACCCGTGTGCTTGAATGCATACAATATTTTATTGTTGTTGAAGATGAGCCTCAGCACTTCACTTCTGAGGGCACCAATTAAATATTTTGGCACATTTGACTCTCGATGTGTACAATGCAATCAAATTCAACCATGATGTGACAACTGGGTTAAGCCAATAGCTAAGTGTTACTTTTATGTTCATTGTGAAGATGAGCAGATATAAAGTACTTTTAATTTGCAAATTATCGCTTGCTACAGGTCTCTCTTGTAAATGAGTCCCCGAGGCTCAATCAGACTAACTTGTATAAATAAAGGTTGAATGAATGATACAACAAAAATTGAAAAAAGCTATAAACTGAAAAATAAAAGCCATAGACAAAGCAGGAAAAAAAAGGAAGGATGTTAAAACAAGTAACAGCGTGCAGAAAACATTTTGGTTCAGGTGTTTATCTCTGCAAGTCAATGATTTTTGATAAGCAATTTTAAATATGATGCGTCCATTATAAATAACTGTCAGTTTTGCATTAATTTGGTGCCCAATGTGTGTCCCAAGATGCATTTTTTGAGTCAGTCTAAACAGAACCTGAAATGACATCTTCAATGTGTCAGTGAATTCTCTGAAAAGCTTGTCATTGCTGTACGGAGTTTATAGGCAGACACCCTAGTAGAGCAACTGTTCCAATTAAAGACTTGTTTACTTTTAATCAACTCAAAGGATCTGTGATGGACTTGCCACCTGTCTAGGGCATCCCCTGCCTCTCGTACAGTGACTGCTGCATATGGGCACCAGTGACCCAAAAAGGAAGAAGTGGGTAAAGATGATGAATGGGTGAATGGATGGATGGATGGATGGAACATAAAGGATGAATGAGCCTGATTTCATTTGACGATGCTTCAAATCAGCTCAGCTTAAATAAAACTGCCCTTAAGGCTCTGCGCATTCATTCAATCAGCTACAAATGTGTGTCAGATATGTAAGGGCCGGCACGCAAACCGAAGAACTCGAGTAGATTCAGCGGCTGATACTTTTGAGTGGCTGGCATAAAAATGAGGAATATTAGCCCCTAATGCAAAGGAATAGTAAGATGAATCTGTTTTAAATGAATTAGAAGAAAGTTGTTTTATTTACCTTAAGTCTTTTGGTGGGAAAGGGTCTATCTGTTACAAACAGTGTACACTTGTTGTGAGTAATGAACTACAGCATGAGAAAATGCATTTAGACAGATAACATCACCCTTCAGACATATGCTTATAAGACGTCTGGATCTACCTTAAATAGTCTGCACTGGTTAACTAATTTAAAATCTATAATTCCAGTGATCCAATGTAATACTCCTTTGCAAGACAGTGGTGAGACCAGCTGTGTTGTATGGTCTGGAGTCAGTGGCATTGACAAAAAGACAGGAGAAAGAACTGGAAGTGGCAGCAATGAAGATGTTGAAGTTCTCCTTAGGAGTGACAAGGATGGATACGATTAGGAGTGAGATCATCAGAGGTACAGCACAGGTTTAATACCTGGGAGATAAAGTTAGAGAGACCAGACTGAGATGGTTTGGACATGGGACAGTGGGTATATTGGTAGAAGGATGTTAGAAATGCAGCTGCCAGGAAAAAGACAAAGAGGAGATGTATGGATGCAGTTAGAGAGGACATGGAGGTAGTTGGAGTGAGGACAGATGATGCAGAGGACAGAATGAGATGGAGGAGGATGACTCGCTGTGGCGACCCCTGAAGAGGGGAAAGCTGAAAGAAGAAGATGAAAGTAATGCTCCTTTGATACAATATAATAAAACAAAATATGGTACGATTTGTTCTTTGGGGTTTTTTTGGTTTGGATGTCCCAAAAGTGGCCTTCCCAAAGGCTCTATCAATAAATAGACCATTACAGCGATCTTACACAATGTGGTCCACCAATAAGAAACAATGCACACTTTACATTTTAAAGAAAGTGTCATTTGTGTCCTAACGTTGAAAAGCTAGTGTGGTGGAACAAAGAGAGATGGAGAAATTGAATAATTAGAAGAAAATATAAGATAGTGGGTTGTGGACTGAAGGGTCTTGTGTAAGCAGTACAGACAAACTGAGTAAACAGTTACACAATAAAATGTCGCTAACTGAACAATGTGTCTTTCTGTGGAGCTGCCAAATGACTGAGAAGGGCATCTGTGTGAGCAGTTTGCAGATCCAAGATACCTTTTGCCAAATAATCATTTACATTAGCCACTTGTTTGGTTGGTTACAACACCGGTGGCAGGAAGTGATGACTTTTTACTAGATAAAGTCATGTTTAACTCACAATGCAGCAGTTTTCTCTTGAAGTGGCTACAGTCATCAACATTTGAGTAAAAATATGCCCCCACATCTCCCTGGGATGGTTTGAGGCCAATCCAGTAACACACACTAACCATAAAATGAAATCTAGGCCAGATACAGCTGCTGATTTCAAAGAGATTGACCAAGCACCATTTATTGTTGTTCACTTTATGTCTGACATTTATATTTGATTATTCTAATTTAGCTTACTACTCTCAAGCAATAAAACCATTTTTTTCCCCTCAGTGTGTTGATGTTTTATTTTTATGGCCTTATTTTTAATGTGCCTAATATAACCGGTCTTTCAGTGCTAATGCATCTGAGTCATTATCTTTCTGCAAGGCAATGGGACTAAATACCAATGGTCTTGCCCAATCTTAATTACGCAAAAGCAATAATCCATCTGCACAAAGAAACGTATAAAAATCTAAATTTTCCCACAAAAAAAAATACAAGTAAAAAATGTAATGATCACATGGTTTTATCTCGGCCTTTTCTCCTTTTTTGAAGAAAAGCTGCAAAAGTAACTATGACCTTTTAAAAATGAGTGAGCTTGACATTTCCCAAACTGATACGAAAGGTAAGAAGGAGCTTTTATCTTCACTTCAAAAGTCACGTAGAGAAGCCAATTGCACAATATCACTAGAACAAGTTGGAAAACTAACTTGATCTCAAAGAAACGCTCCCAGTGGCAAAATACGTTAAAACAACTGTCCCAGATTGTTTCAATGTTCCTTGTAATGGTAAATACAACAAACGTGGGCTTTTAACGCTTTATGCTCCGAAGCACCACTTACCACATTGTGGGTCTGCGTTTGTCCAACGAGGATCAATATGTTGGAACAGATTATAGATAAGCAGAAGTTCAGCAGGATGATGGACCTTTCAGAGCGAATATATCTAAAGGGAATAAAAGTGATTGGGTCAGTGGATTTGTTTGTGAATAAACATTTAAATAGCATTAACATCATAGCACCAAGGATGTTCTATCATAAGGTTGATGCCTTTAGTGAGTTAAGTTTACCTCCATAGCACAGTGTAGATCACTGCCAGTGTGATCAAGGCCAGGCAAGACAAACCACAGCCAACTATCAATGTCACAGATGGGACCCCTGAGTAGTCCATGGTCTGTGGAGAAGACAGAGCGAGACGAAGCAGTCAGTGGGAGGCTGGATGTGCTTCACACAGGACAGTAAATCTTTATTACTGCCGGGAGAGAGGAGCAGTCAAAACAACCACCACTGATCTGAATAATCCACAGTGGGCTCCTTAATTAACTGTGAGGTTTGAGGTGCGTGGGCTTGGAGGATGTTTAGATGGGTGCACAACAACAGCAACAAAAATAAACTTTCCGTCTGCTGGAGTTAGAGATTACATTCACAATAAAGACAGGATGGTAGAATAAAAAAAAATAAATAAAAAAAATCAAGTTTAAATTGAGGAAAACTTTTTATGGCAAGCTAATGTCCGCCATGTTTCTATTGGCTGCTTCAGGCCTGCAGCCACAGATTTCCTGCTTTGCACTAAAAGTGATCCCTGTCTGCACTGGTAATTACTTCATCTTCACAGGAAATTACAGCTCTAGTCTCATTTCAGCAGATCACATGATCAAACCTGCAGCAGCACGTCCCCCCCCCCCCCCCCCCCCCACACACACACACACATGCACACCATTTATCCCAAATCAAAAGTGAATACATGATAAACAAGCATGTGCGTGCACGAACCTTCCCGCGTGCACGTCCCTACTGTAGACTATGAAAATCTATGGGTGAGCTTGCACCACCTCCCCTCCTCCCACCATCACCACACACACACACACACGCGCACACACAAGCTTCATTTACAGTTGAATTACTATTTAAGGGGATTAGCACGCAAAAGATTTAATTTTCCTCCTCACCAGCTTCCTCCCTTACGCGCGCGCGCACACACACATACACACAGGCAGTATTTCACCTTTGCATTAGCCCACGAGAGCCACACTGAATAACAAATCGATCTACTTACTATTCCTCTTGGTTGCTGAGCCAAAATGGCGAAGGTAGAGACGCGATCACACAAGCATTTCGTATGGGAGGCATCTGTGAGCACCGTCTTGCATCCTTTCGTGGACCAGGCTCCCCAAGAATCGTTCCTGCGAGGAAGAGGAAGGAAAGGAGGAAGAGGAGGAGGAGGAAGAGGAGGAGGCAGTTAGCGCGTTTTAATTCCAGCGGTGACACGAGCACTTCCCGGGACGCACTGACATAACGTCGGCTGCTCATTGAACGACTCGGAAATGATAAAAAAAAAAAAAAAATGAGGTTGGAGATGAGAAGGGAGACGAGTCGGAGCAGCTTTTCAGCCGGCGCGGATGGAGAGGCAGAGCCGCGGAGGAGGAGGAGGAGGAGGAGGAGGAGAGGAGGAGGAGAGGAGGAGGAGGCGCGGAGCTGTCCGAGCAGACCGGTGCTGATTGATTCTCTGTGCGCTGATAACCCGGATCACCCTCACATCAGTCGCAGTAAAGCACGGTTACAATCACCTGTCTGTGGAGGGCTGGAG
>NC_056498.1:53893648-53934065 GCF_014905685.2 Nematolebias whitei
AAAAAAAAAAAAAAAAAAAAAGCTTCCTTATTAATTTTTCTGCGCTTGTCTTTTCCTTTTTTCCTCCTTTTCCACTGACTGTTTGGACAAACAGCTTTTGAACGCTTCCGCTGTGTGTGTGTGTGGTGGTGGCCGGGGGAGGGGGGGTAAAATAAACTTGTTTGCCATAAGAAACAATCTATTATGTATGTATATGTACATAATAGATTGTATGTGTATATATATATATATATATAGCCTTAGCCTATAGTTTGCATTCTCTCTTCAAAGCGACCCCCCCTCTAGAAATCCCGCTCTGCAGAGCTCCCCCGCACCCCACCCCCCCAGCAGACACAGCCAATGGTTGCAGCCATGTCTCCCACTTCATAAGTGAAACGAAAGAAGCGCCTTTATTACTTTTTGTCATCCGGGCTCTTTTTGTGCACTGGGGTATTAATAAATAAATAAATAAATTTAAAAAAATAAGTCAAACCAACTTGTCTGAAAACTTTATGGACACAAAAAGATGGAGTGGGGGTGGGGGGTGCTGTGTGCACGAACACCTGTTGTCCTGTGGACGTCTCCTCCCTCCTCAGCATCCTCCTCGTGACAAACAAAACAAGATGCATGCCGCTGATTTACAGCCGCACGGAGCCACGCGCGCGCGCACGTTGATTTGTGGCAGCCGCGCTGTGCAAGGCAATCCTGCTTTGTCATTTGATCGATAAGGCAGCAATATTTATAAATCCTGGGGGGGGGGGACCTTGGAGCCAGTGGTACATTTCCAAACTGGGGCCAAGCAGTGCTGGGTTCAGCTGTGGAGCCTTCACTTCTCATCCTGACTAAAAGTTTCACTGAGTAAACACCAGATTATTCCAGACTAGAGGCCAAAAAGCCTTTGATTCTAGAAGTGAAATATCTGGGATAATGCCCAAGATAGGAATTAAAGAGGAAAACTCATAAAACCAACACAGTCATTGCTGACGTTAAGAAATCATACTCTTTTATTTATTTATTTACTTTCGTCCACGAATATTTGATTAAAAACTGTTATTGACATTCATCAATTTAGAGATCAGACTGAATATAAGCTGAAAAATAGCAACTAAACAGCATGAATAAAAACTGGGTTCAAAGTAACATTTAATATTAACAAAATATATTTTCTGATAAACTAGAACATAATTACCACAATTTCTGGACTACTGAGCGCACCTGAATATAAGCCACGCCCACTAACTTTAAGAAGTTATTATTTTTTTTTTTTAACATATGTAGGCCTCACTTGTAGCCACGGGTGTCCATGTTGTAACATAAGCTATTTACAATGAAATACTTTATTAAAAACTTTTAATTAAATATGTATCGGTAGAATACACAAATATGTACAGTAAATTATTATTTTTTTTAAACAGTGTCTGTAACAAGGCTGGTTAAAAAAAAATAAAAACGGTAGTAGTGGACGGTAATTTTGTTGGTCAGATTATTATTATAACTATTATTATTATCATCATTATTATTATTATTACCTTTATTTATACAGACAGTCTCATTGAGTCATGAGGAACCCCCGCACACCCACCCAAGAGAGACATGTACTGGTCAGCTATGTGAGTGCACAGGTGTGGCGAGGCTAAATGTTGTGACGGCATGTAGCTCGTTAGCCCGTAAAAAATAATCCATAAATTAGCCACTACATTGTATAAGCTGCAGTATATGGACAAAAGGAACAGTTTATAGTCTGTTAATTACAGTACCGTAGTTCACTTCTGAAGCCATTTTACTATTATTTTTTTCAAAGTATTACTATTTTAGTATTAACATTTGTATTATTAATAGTACAATTTATTATTATTCTATTTTTATGTGTTTAGTTATTCATACAATATTTTGCTAACGTTCAGGCACATTTCACTCCCTTATTTAATGGCAACATTTTACAATCAGATTTTGACAGATCACGAGTGCTTGTTTGTGTTTTGAATGACTCTCACCTACTACCACAATAAAGTGTACCTCAAAACCTGTCAAATTAGCTGATTTACAGCCTTTTTCTTTGTTTGGTAAGGTTACTTAGCTGTGGCGACCATCTTGAATAGGTTTAAATTCAAAAGGTATTTATAGTTTTTTTTTTCTTTTCGGATTATAAACTGCAATATCAATGAACAAATCTGTTTTCATAGATAAGGCAAACCGGATTATAAGGCTCACTGTCAATTTTTGAGAAAGTTCAAGAATTTTAAGTGTGCCTCTCATGGTCTGAAAAATACGTATTAAATGAGTATTTAGTAATTTATTTTGGAGCGTTTCATCAAAATCTATCCAGTCGTGCTGGACTTTGCTAAATCTTGACACTGTAAAGCACGAACGCGTTCACTGACTCGTCAAAAACATTATTGTTACTCCACCTTCAGCGACGGGCAGTAAAAAAGACGTCTCTCCAATATGTTTTGGAAACAAAAACACCATGTTTTAATTCCAAAACAAAAATATACACTAGTGAGGATACTAAAGTTAGGCTGGTTACTGGAAAAAAAAAATATTAAGATGTAAATAATTAACAGTTAAGAACATTGTTGCAAACCATTGTGGCACGTTCCACACCAGTATATCTTTCAAACCAACAAAGTCCATGCTCAATAATCTAGGTATATAATCCAACAATTTTCAGTCAGGTCATCTGGACAGTTTCTTTTTTTTTTTTGTGCTGAAACGTTTCACCTTCCATCCAGAAGGCTTCAACAGTCAAGGAAACGCACAAGACAAAACTGATTCTTCCCCCCACAGCTTACTCCAAAGTGGAACAAACCAGTTATGATGGTCTTTTTGGCACGCCCCCTCCTCCAGCGCCGGCCCTCTCCCTCGTCGACAGTCATGTCAAACTAGTTCAAAACCAACAAAGTCCATGCTCATGTATCTTTCAAAGTTTAAACCACTGATAATTATTATTTTGACAACAATCAAACCATGATCAAAACGGACATTTTATGTGTGTTTGACATGAAATAAACATGCTTTCTTCAACATGCTATTGCTTAAGTTGCTGAAAATCGTCTATAGAATCCAACAGATTTTATGCATTTTGGTCTTGATAATTTTAAATGAATCCACATCTTCCTCAGTGACGTCTACACGTTCTTTCTCCAACTTCTCACTCTGGATAATCGCCTCCCCCTCGTGCCATGCAGGAGATGAGCTGACAGGAGACCAGTCGCTGACTAGGGATTTTTGTGTGCCGCTTTTGATGTGTTCTGTAACTTTATGAGGGCTTTGCAGCCCCCACAACACAAAAACTCCCCAAGGGAACATGTCAGTGTTAACGTCAACCACAGAGAAGCTGATTGCATGGCATTAACATATACCCTTCTATTAATGTGATGTGTTTACATACTGTTTTACCCCAATGTCAATGCACTTCCTGTTTGTCTCAATACTGACTGGAAAGTTAAACGGAGCACATCAGCACCAATGAACTGACCACACTGCTGCCATTCTGTCCCCTCAGCCAGACAGTAAATGAGCATCTCTTTAACGTTGCAACATCTTTAAATTCCTCACATGCCCACATCAGATTATCTAGACGCTGGGACGTGAGTTTGAAGAGCGCCTCAGGCCGTGCACTTCCGGCAACTTTATGAAATCTTGAAAGACGACAGGCAGAGGAGGAAGGTGGGGAGGCAATGCTGGGAAATGATTCCATCCATCTTGGATCTCCTGATGATGGGCAATTTATATGAGCCTGTGGGCCACACTGAGTGTATTAACTGAATGAGCAGAAAGAAAAATGAGCACGTATTTCTGCATAGCTGGGGAACTTCTATTAATTAAATGTGAGCCTAAACTCATAAAATGGTACAAAGAAGTGAGAGAATCTACAGAATGGGTGTTTTAAATGAAGCTCCGTTCGGCTGAAAGGGAAAACAGGTGATGGCGGTGTGGTTGCAAACTTGAAAAATGGCTACCGTGTTCGTCCCGCTCTGCTACGCATGAACGTCTGCTTCAATGAGCATAAATGAAAACAAACAAAATCAAACTGCCAATTATAAATCAATGCTGAAACATCACCTCACTGCACCGTGCATGCATTTTTACAACATGTTTACACATGGTTCACACACACACACTTGCACTCAAATACAACACCTCATTTGAATAATGCACACTTCGTGTTCCCAGGAGTCCATCATGAGTCACTGCCACTGTGAAACTTGCAGGTATTGTAAACATCACCCACATCGTTACTTATTCAGGTTGGTGGCTTCCTGTTCCCACACACACAGATTAATGCAAAGCACAACCAAACACCCGCAGCAACTTTAGGTTAGATTTAATAAAAATTAAAAAAAAGATAACCTCACAACTTCCGTCTTCATATTTACGCTTGAAACGGTTTCCAATTAGTGTTAGTCCCTTCTCTGATATGACACCATTAGAAAGCACATTCCAACTAAGGCATGAGAAGCAGCTTTAACACAAATAAGTTAACACAAGTCAACAAGTTTCCAACAAGTCTCTGAATCCACAAAAGTCCTGCGTTCCTTAAACACAACCCACCACATCACCTTCCAAACAGCTTGAACGCAGCATGAAGTACATATACATAAAGCAAACCAATATTTATTAAAATTTACTCTCTCAAATATAACTAAAACAAGCATTTCTAGACCCTAGCATGTGTTTCTTACAGTAAACAAACTATAAGTTTGTTTGAATGATGGTGTAGTGTCCAACATATGTCCCTCAGAAGACTGAGGGGGGGGGGGGGGTTGCCATCAGAAACAGGAACCGTCTCTTACGCCCCTCTCTGTGTGCTAATCTACAAATCTGGGAGTCAGTAAATACTGACCACCCAAAGACAGTGACTGTATGATAATTAACCCTCTGTGTTTATTATTCTATTCTTGGGTCAGACAAAGTGACTCCTCATAAAATTATACCATTTGTGCTAATCAACCATCTTTCCTGGGAAGGGGCACGCTTGGCGTCTCCGACAGGACTCTATATCAAAAGGAAAGGTCTGAAGCATGTCATAGCCCACGAACAAGGACTGTGGTTGCCATGACAACCAGGATGTACACCCACCAGCTACACAGCATCAAACAAAACTCTGTTTGTTTACAGTATTGTGTCAGGAACCAAACTTGCATTTGTGAAGGAAATAGTTTTTTTCTAATAATGTAAGCAAAAGCCATTGTTTCCCTCTGAGACTTTGCAAGGAGGGTTATATAATTAAAATTAATTTATGTAACTTGGTTCACACTAGGGCATTAACAGAGTACTCAAGTAATCTACACATCGATTGCTAGGACATCTATCGAGGTTAAAAATGTGACGCTGAGTATCCGTTGTGACGTCATATTATGTGACCACGTATGACCGTAGGGGGCGGTGTTGCACTGTTGCAGGTCACAGAGTATGGTGTAACACCGGGTCTAATCCACCGAACCAGAACCAAGTTCGGTTTAAGTTTTGTTTTTGACGTGCTGCATGTTTCTTCACGTTGGCAGTTTAATAATAATAACTAATAGTTTAGTTTTTCCTGTGACTTATTTGCAGTATGATAAATGGTAGGAGCATAATACACGCTCCCAATGTTTTGTTGGTCTTTTTTTGTAAATAATTGGCTTTTTTTTGCGGTTTTATTTATTTATTTAATTTTGTATCTTGAGATCTATGACGTCATCAAATACTCTAGTTCTACTCGGGTTTTATTATGTTAATGTCGAGTTTAAAAATTATATACTCGTTCAACCCCTAGTTCACACCCACTGTTCGTAGCTGAATTAGATTGGTTAAGATCAGAGGCACGGTTTCTTCTGGTGTCAGGTAATACTGACACGTCAGGGCAGTTGAAGAAGTTGTCCGATGCTGGCAGAAGTGTAACATCCTGGTGGAGCGTTGGCTCTGGGCCAGCCCAGAAGTCCATGGGACTCCAATCCAGTCAGCTGAGAGATGGAGAAAAGTTCTGGTAACTTCCTCAGACATCCCCGGAGTGATGCATGCACAGCTGGATCAGATGTGGCCTGGGAGGAAGACAACCATAATCATATCCATAGTGGTAATGAGATGATGATGGACGTCTCCTGGTGGGACAAACATCTTTCTTCTGATGAGAAGAACAACTAAGCGCTGGCTCGATGTTTCTTAGACGTAATTTAGTATATTTATCCGATATAATGTTTACCTAAATTTTAATATAAGAGCTAAAATTTTAGTCCTAAATTTTAGATAACTACCTCTTCTCAAAGTTAAGACTATTTACATAATGCACCCTCTGAAATAATACTATTGGTTATTCATTCATATTTCATATATATTTGCCACATTGTAATTGTACAAACTGAAATAAACGTTACATAATTGCGATTTTAACTGATATCATTTTGTGTCTTTATTTGTGGGAGGGGAACCACAACAATGCTAAGAACTCACATTGTTCTTTTGATTGAGGTTGGTCAACATTTATTACATAACTTTGAAGGGTTAACGTAAACTTCACCACTTGCTCTTGCTGAGATCGGATGCTTCTCCCCTCTCCTCCCTCTCCACTTTGCTTTGCTGCTCTGTCTGTGAAATTGCTTGTGAGCCTCTCTTGCATATTTTCTGAACCATATTTATGGACCTGTTTTGATCAGTTGGTCCCTCAACTCAATTCTTAACATTTCTTCGAAGAGAAGACAGGCTTTAGGCGAGCAGATTTGCCCTGTTGACACACACGCAGTTGGATATCTTATCGACTTGGAAGACTTGATGATGTGTCTATCTCTGCTGTCACTTGTGGATTTTAAGGACGCGTATTTAATAGGATTTACAATAACTAGTTCCTGCTTTTTGGATTTGTCTGGTTGCTGGTTTTATCTACAATCAAGGAAGTCATCGGCAGCAAATTTTGGACCCTATCACGCTACTTGCCTTTATGATGGCTTGGTTCGTGTCTCGAGTACCCAGACTCAAATGCTTTGGACTGAATGGATCAGATCTCGGGGATTTTACTCAGTCACATTCCATCGGTGTGGCCATGTAATTTGGACATTTCGGAATCGAGTGGACCAACACAGACTCAAGGTAGATGTCATTAAGTTCTGCCTGTCCCCCAAACAACTGTGTGTTTATCTGAATTTGGCTCCCTTGGCTGGCCTTGAAGGTCATCTTATCTGAATTTGCCTGGAGAACATGCGATCTGACACTCACCACCCCCTCCCTGAGGAATTTCCAACTGATAACCAGATGAAACTAGCTGAATAAACTTGTGTCATCATTTCAGGACTCTTAGATTCTCATAGTCGTTATTCTTGGCCATTCCTCGACATACCTCGAGAATGTTTATGGATCTCACCGGAAGGCATTGACTAATTATTACATCTTTATCAGAACTCTTACAGTGCCCTTGAGAGCATCTATGATCATGCTCACCGCTCTCGTCTCCCCCCTCTGCAGAATGTCTACATCACTATGTGCTTGTTTGTGCAAGGTGTTTTTTAATATCAGTTTTTTTTCTTTTCAGGCAGGAAAAACAATGTCTGATAGGGAATTTTTTCGCCTCCAATTCCTACATGTGTCTAGTTTACCACTTTTATTCTCTGTCCAAACAGGTCTCACTTGTAAATGAGTCTTTGAGGCTCAATGTGACTTATCTGTTTCAATAAAGGTTGAATGGTTGAATGAAAAAAAAAAAAAAACACCAGTTACAAGGTGTCCAGACCTCTCTAAGTATATTTCTACAATGGGAATTAAGGAGACAGCTACATTTCTTCCCACATTTGGATAATTTCCAAACAACACCACATAATTCTAATATTAACATTCAATTTTCTTTTTAGGGTTAAGTTTATAAATGAATATTACTCCATTAGGCCAGAGCCAGCAATTAACCATGTTTAAGGATAGCATAGATCACTTTTTGATGTGAAAATCCCTGTAGTAGGCGGCACAGTGGCGCAGCTGGTAGAGCTGCCGCCTCTCAATGAGAAGGTCGCCGGTTCAAATCTCGTCCAGGGCCTTTCTGGGAGGAGTTTGCATGTTCTCTCTGTGCATGCGTGGGTTTTCTACGGGTACTCCGGTTTCCTCCCACAGACCAAAAACATGCATGTTAGGCTGATTGGTAACTCTAAATTGTCCCTAGGTGTGTGTGAGAGCGTGAATGGTTGTTTGTCTCTATGTGTCCCTGTGATGGACTGGAGACTTGTCCATGGTGTCCCCCACCTCCCGCACAGTGACTGCTACACCAGTGATCTCCATGACACGAAAAGGAAGAAGCTGCTAAAGATGATGGATGGATGGATCCCTGCAGTAGCCAATATTTTCTTGGTTGCCTCGGCGACACCTACTGTGTAACAATCCTGTTTTAAAGGCTTTGAACCATTTGATTTGCGCTACGGATGATATTTACATGTAAATATCATCACTGAAATATGTGGCCCCTCACATGCAGTTTACCTCACAACCTGATTCTCCGTGTAAGCAAACAACCGGTGGGTCATTTTAGGAGGTTAGTAAGAGTTGGAGTGCCTCCTGATGTTTTTTAACTTATCATCAAGATCTAATATCTCACTAAAAATTAAATTTGATCAACTATGGAAACTCGTAACCTTTGTTTTTGTCAAACATACCAAAATAGTGCTACTTACAAATATGAGCATATAGCTCTTACACATTTTGGGGTTCTTCATCAGTGCAGTAGCTGCCAGTGTTTGCTGTGACCTGATTGGCTCCAATCCAAGATCTCCAGATGTTCGAAACCTGAATCTGCAGCAGCTGCTTTCACACCTTCAAATGTGAATTATTAACACGATGGGATTTGTCAGGAGGTTTAGTTATCGTGGGGAAATTCAACAATTTAGCACCGTGCAGTAGAAGCAAGCGGGTCATATTGAACATTATTATTATTATTGTTATTATTATTATTATTATAGTATTGGGGTGCGAGGTGGAGCAAAGGCTAGAGAAGGTGGAGCTGTGATCGGAAGGTCATCGGTTCAATTCCCCAGACTGACAAAATCAAAACATGTGGGTGGGAAATGTGACGCACCCACACCTGCTCCACTCTCATTTGCCCCACCCTGGACCCTTGAGCAAGACCCTCAACCCCCACCATCTGCTCCCCCGGGGCACCCCAGATGGCAGCTCCCTGCTCCACACAGAGGGCTGTGGTAGCTCGGTATCTGTAGTTGCATCAGGAAGTGCATCCGGTGTAAAAACAATTGCCAAGTCTTTGTGTGAGTTAATTCACTGTGGCGATCCTTAAAGAAGGGAGCAGCCGAAATAATATATTATTATTAATGCACATATATTTGATGTTTTTGTTTACAATTCTTTTGTTTTTATCCTGCTCCATGTTGTTTCATTTCATGCCCCTGGTTTATATCTGTCTACCGTGCAGCTCTCTCCGTTCATGTGGGTTCAGTTTAACACCGTCTGTGTAAAAACATCTCAACATTTCCCTTGTTTGCTGCCAGACTGTCATGTCCACCTGTCTACTTCCAATCTCTGTCTTTCTGCTTTCATGTTTTACCTTTTTTCATTTCATTTAGCTTCAAGGTCTGGATTCCTGCCTCGCAGTATTTTGTTCTGAGTTTTACAATTTTCCATGGCTTTTGTATGTTTCTCTGCATGTTGGTTCCATCCTTACAACACGGATAATGATAGAAAACATGACGTACAATTCAGAAGTGCTTGGATCCAGCAGCTCTATTAATAGACCGTGATTTTAATTTCACCTTTATTATTTTAAAATGACTCCAGATTTAGTTTTATTTCTCAAAATTATATTTCAATGCAGGTAAACGTATCACATGTGGCTAAAAAAAGATGGGAAATAAACAAACGAAAAGTACTTTACCTTTTTTTTTTACTACTTTAAAAACATTGTATTTTTAACATTAGAAAATCTATTTCAGAGATAATGACTTCCAATTACTTTAACAGGAGAAGCAAAATATGCTTTTTCATTTTAGAATTCCTTAAATAATTTGAGAGGAGAATTATAAATTGATCCAAATTATTTTTCTGCTTCTAAAATTCAAGTGGGTTTAAAACATCAAGCCACAGGAGCATAAACTTGTTCAGTCAATTGTGTAAGTGGCTTAAAATAAATAAACAAACAAGCAAAAAGCTATTGGAATATAAAAACTACATGGGATTACAATCCAAACATGATGATTTGAGCCCCCCAAATATAGCGTTTGAAGTAAAGTACTGCTTGAATAAATACTCATTTTTTTATTTAATATTTTCCAATGCAAGCCAAGATTTTAATGGTAAAAAAAGTTTTAACATTGTTTTATGTTTTATTTTGTTATATATGTCCATCCATCGATCCATTTTTTTTACCCGCTTATTCCATTTTGGGTCACGGGGGTCGCTGGTGCCCATGTCCAGCAATCACTGTGCGAGGGGCGGGGTACACCCTGGACGGGTCGCAAGTCCATCACAGGGCCACATAGAGACAAACGAGACAAACAATCATTCACTCTCTCACTCACACCTAGGGACAATTTAGAGTTACCAATCAGCCTAACATGCATGTTTTTGGACTGTGGGAGGAAACCGGAGTACCCGGAGAAAACCCACACATGCACGGAGAGAACATGCAAACTCCACCCAGAAAGGCCCCTGGACCGGGGTTTGAACCAAGGACCTGCTTGCTGAGAGGCAGCAGCTCTACCAGTTGTGCCACCGTGCTGCCTTGTTATATATGTAGTGGTGTTAAAAAAAAAAAAGTTAATGAATAGATTTTTTTTATTTAGTTTAATTTATTTAAAGCAAACAGCAAAAAACTAAATAAAGAAAATACATAGATATGTTTCAAAAGCATTACTTTGCTATTTACTTTACTTCTTATTAACATTTACTTGTTAATTTGGCCTATTAGATTAATTAAAACGTGTTGAATATTTAACATCTAAAAACACAGTCTTGTTTATCGGCATGATTTTTTAAAAGAATCAAATACACATGTTGTCTTGTTAATTTGGATTCACTATTTGAAATGCAAACAGAACATATGCAAAGGTCCCATGTGACGTAACATCAGGGGCATTTTCATTTTTCATTTACCCTTTATTTATCCAGGTAGTCTCATTGAGCCACGAGAACTCATTTTCAAGGGAGACCTGTTTTAGGGAGCAGATGGTGACAAATGAGCAAATTGTGATAAAGGTCATTATTTTCCATAATGTAATGATAAAAATGAAACTTTCATATATTTCAGATTCATTGCACACCAACTGAAATATTTCAGGTCTAATTGTTTTAATACTGATGATTATGGCATACAGCTCATGAAAACCCAAAATGCCTGTCCCAAAAAATTAGCATATTTCATCCCACCAATGAAAGACAAGTGTTTTTAATACAAAAAACGCCAACCTTCAAATAATCATGTTCAGTTATGCACTCAATACTTGGTCGGGAATCCTTTTGCATGAATGACTGCTTCAATGCGGCGTGGCATGGAGGCAATCAGCCTGTGGCACTGCTGAGGTGTTATGGAGGCCCAGGATGCTTCGATAGCGGCCTTAAGCTCATCCAGAGTGTTGGGTCTTGCGTCTCTCAACTTTCTCTTCACAATATCCCACAGGTTCTCTATGGGGTTCAGGTCAGGAGAGTTGGCAGGCCAATTGAGCACAGTAATACCATGGTCAGTAAACCATTTACCAGTGGTTTTGGCACTGTGAGCAGGTGCATGAAGTGCTCCAACATCTCCTAATAGCTAGCTGCATTGACCCTGCGCTTGATAAAACACAGTGGACCAACACCAGCAGCTGACATGGCACCCCAGACCATCACTGACTGTGGGTGCTTCACACTGGACTTCTGGCATTTTGGCATTTCCTTCTCCCCAGTCTTCCTCCAGACTCTGGCACCTTGATTTCCAAATGACATGCAACATTTGCTTCCATCCGAAAAAAGTACTTTGGACCACTGAGCAACAGTCCAGTGCTGCTTCTCTGTAGCCCAGGTCAGGCGCTTCTGCCGCTGTTTCTGGTTCAAAAGTGGCTTGACCTGGGGAATGCAGCACCTGTAGCCCATTTCCTGCACACGCCTGTGCACGGTGGCTCTGGATGTTTCTACTCCAGACTCAGTCCACTGCTTCCGCAGGTCCCCCACGGTCTGGAATCGGCCCTTCTCCACAATCCTCCTCAGGGTCCGGTCACCTCTTCTCGTTGTGCAGCGTTTTCTGCCACACTTTTCCCTTCCCACAGACTTCCCACTGAGGTGCCTTGATACAGCACTCTGGGAACAGCCTATTCGTTCAGCAATTTCTTTGTGTCTTACCCTCTTGCTTGAGGGTGTCAATGATGGCCTTCTGGACAGCAGTCAGGTCGGCAGTCTTACCCATGATTGCGGTTTTGAGTAATGAACAAGGCTGGGAGTTTTTAAAAGCCTTAGGAATCTTTTGCAGGTGTTTAGAGTTACGTCGTTGATTCAGATGGTTAGGTTAATAGCTTGTTTAGAGAACCTTTTCATGATATGCTCATTTTTTGGGACATGCATTTTGGGTTTTCATGAGCTGTATGCCATAATCATCAGTATTAAAACAATTAAAGACCTGAAATATTTCAGTTGGTGTGCAATAAATCTGAAATATATGAAAGTTTCATTTTTATCATTACATTATGGAAAATAATGACCTTTATTACAATGTGCTAATTTTTTGAGAAGGACCTGTAGACCAGATGTCCTCAAATACTGCGACAGAGGACAGAGCATGCTCAGTTTGCATATAGTTTAAAAATGGTTTTAAAATAATGGGTTATTGATTAGTCTGCTCTCATCAAACCTGCGCAAATGGGGTGAAACAAATCTATAAATATTTAAGCTGCTCATCTACCTGATTCAGACAAAATACACTAAACACAAGATTATATCAGTTTCTTCACCAGGACAGTTTTCCATGTAAAAACTCTGCCAGGTGCCATTGGTTAAATAAAAACAGAAGTTCTGTAAATATGTTCACAAATTTTAAGAAACTGCACACATGGATTTGCAATCTCTTGTCTCAGTTTGCTTAATCCATGCACACAGTTTACAACACCGAGGGAGTGGATTGAAAAAAAAAAAAAATGTTAGCAATCAACATTCAACTTGAGAGCAAATATTGGGTCAAATTTTGTTTAAATAATTTGAAAACTTAGATCAATTCTCACCTCCAGGTTCAATATTGGCTAAACGACAAACTCTGAACGTTTTCTACCCGCAACAAAGAAAGACAAGATATTGAGTCGCACAAACAAGTCATACTCTAATCCTGACCAACTTTTAGGAACTGTCAGCAAAGCAACAATAAAATGAACATCTGTCAAACATACCGTATTTTTTGGGACTATAAGGCGCACTTAAAACCCTTTAATTTTCTCAAAAATCAACAGTGAGCCTTATAATCCAGTGTGCCTTATATATTAATTCTTGTTGTGCTTATTGACCTCGAACTGATTTTATGTGGTACACGGTGCTCAAAAATGTCAAAATGAATTTGTTTTGCTTAATGCGCCTTATAATGCGGTGCGCCTTTTGTATGAAAACAGACCCGTTCATTCATATTGCGCCTTATAGTCCGAAAAATACGGTACATATTTCTTGTTTAACATCTGGAAAAGGCATAAATGTTATATTCGTGAATTCCTGATGTGGCAAAACTATTATTGCTGTCAAATAGTTTATTTAGACGTTTAAAATTTTGAACTGCCTAAAAATCCCTGTTTCAGTTGCGGTGTTATCTGGTTCCCTGACTAAATAAAAATTAAATAAACACAGCACCTGGTATTGCAGATACAGTGGTGCTTAAAAGTTTGTGAACGCTTTAGAATTTTCTATATTTCTACATAAATATGACCTTAAACAACATCAGATCATCATACAAGTCCTAAATGTGGATAAAGAGAACCCAGTTAAACAAATGAGAGAAACATATTATACTTATTCATTTTTTTATTGAGGAAAATGATCCAAAACTACATATTTGTGAGCGGTAAAATTATTCGAACCTTTGCTTTCAGCACCTGGTGTGACTCTTTGTCTCCCCCCCCCCACACACACACACACAACAATAACTGCAAATACACGTTTCCAGTAACTGTTGATCAGTCCTGCACACCGTTTTCGAAGAATTTTAGCCCATTCCTTCTTACAGAACATCTTCAGATATGGGATGTTAGTTTCCTCACATTAACTGCTCACTTCAGGTCCTTCCACAACATCTGGATTGGATTAAGGACTTTGACTTGGTAATTCCAAACCATGAACTTTATTCTTCTTGAACCATTCATTGGTAGAAGCACTTGTGAGCTTATGGTCATTGTCTTGTTGCATGAGCCACCTTCTCTTAAGATACAGTTCATGGACAGATGTCCTGACATTTTCCTTTAGAATTCTCTGATATAATTCAGAATCCATTGTTCCACCAATGATGGAGAGCCGTCCTGGGCCTAATGCAGCAAAACAGGACCAATGCACGATACTTCCACCACCATGTTTCAAAGATGGGATAAGGTTCTTATGCAGGAAGGCAATGTTTTCTTAACCCTACATTTAGGACTTGTGTGAAAGTCTGATTATATTTTAGGTTATATTTATGCAGAAATATAGAAAATTCTAAAGGGTTCTCAAACTTTCAAGCACCACTGCAGTTTCCTAAACTATGGGAACACATTTGTATAACCTCTGTTTTTATTTTAACTGCTGGCACCTACCGGGCTCCAAATTTTTACACTACAGTACATGTATAACTTTTAAGATGTTCAAAATGGTTTTCCTCTACAAGTCTAAATGCTAAACTCATTTGATTACATTAATATTTCTGTCACTGTAACCCTCACTTATGAATAAATAATAATAATAAAAATAACCTTCAATTGAATTAAAAGAGGACGCCACATTAAATTGCTAATGGTTTTGATCATCTTAAGCTAGGCATAACTTCATGCTGGTTTTACAACACGTGAAACAATAACGTGGATTGAGCAGTCTCACAACATTCACCAAACTTTCTCATAAACCTATTTATGTCTTACACATTACATTAAATGCAGACATCTTTACTCTTTTTAGTATTGTAATTTGCCAGTTCATCACTTTTATTTTGTTTTTAGCCATTTATTTCAGCTCACCTCATGCCTTCAGGTCAGGCAGCTTGCTGCCTTCATCTGGTTTTATATTTAGCCAACATGTACCTGCTCTGGTCTTCAACAGGCCGCTTTGCTGCACTTCAGTGTTTGACTGCTGCCTTTGGTCTCATGTTTTCTCACTTATAGCCATCCCTATGGACCCACTTGTTCTTTAGTAGATACCATGCCAGTGTTGCACCTGTGCTGCTTTTATGGTCAGTAGCTGTGGACAAGCTGTTTTAGTGATGCCAATCCTGTGAGAATATCTAATCTATGTTTGTCTCATTCACTTTATGTTTTCCCCTTTTTTATATCATGTTAAAGCATAAAGGACAAACGAGGTACTCCTCGATAGGATAGAAGGTGTTAAATATGGGTTTGCGTGATATTGGTTTGTTTTGCACTCTGCCTCATTATCTCTCCTCAGGCTTCAAGAATTGTAAAATAGTAAGGAATTATAAGTCAATTCAACTATATTTATAGAGCACATTTAAAACAGAAGCTGTTAGCAAAGTGCTTAACAATAGCATTAATGAGAGTAAAAATAATGGAAAAAATAATATTACTGAAAATAATTAAAAACATGGAATACAGAACAAAAAATACTAAATCAAAAGATACTACATCAACTCACACTGTGTGAAATGCCAGAGAAAACAGATGTGTTTTTAGCAGCTATTTGGACACAAGAAGGGAGGTGACATGCCTAATGTTGGGGGGAAGGTTGTTCCAGAGTTTGGGGCCCATGACTGAAAATGCCTGATCACCTCTGAGCTTCAATCATGTTTTTGGAACAGCCACAAGCAGATGATCTCAGGGTCCGAGAGGGAACATATGGTTCCAGTAGCTCAGAGGGTGCAAGGCCACTTAGGCACTTATAGGTAAAGGAGAATTTTAAAATCTATTCTAGTATGCACAGGGAGCCAGTGAATGGAGGATAGAACTGGTGTAATATGCTCAAACCTATGACTTTTGGTTAAGAGCCGAGCAGCAGCATTCTGGATGAGCTGGAGACAAGATGGAGGCCTGGCTGAACCCAGAATAGAGTGCATTGCAGTAGTCCAGCTGGGTCGTGATAAAGGCATGGACTAGTTTCTCAAGATCAGGTCTAGATAACACTGGCTTGAGCTTAGCTACTTGTCTTAATTGGAAGAAGCTTTTCTGCAGAACAAAGTTGATTTGTTCGTCGAAATTTGAAGCCATCCATGCCTGAATGTCATCCAGACAGTTTAGGAGAAGGTGAGTGGAGCAATCACTAGTTGGTTTCAAAGGCATGTAAATATGACAATCATCAGCATAACAATGTAATGGAAGACCATGTTTCCTCAGGATGGACCCCAGTGGGAGCAAATAGAGTGAGAACAGAAGGCGTCCAAAAATTGAGCTCTGTGGGACCACATACGAAAGAGGCATTGAAGCGGATGGATTATTACCAACCTTGACACAAAAACTCCTTTCACTCAAGTATGAGCAGGACAATCCACATCAGCATCAATAACATTGCCAACTTTAAAGCTGTGTACTTGAGGACTCCAATTAATGTTGTTTAACTTTTAGTCATCCTCAGCCATCTGGCCTGCCTTCTGATTGCCATCAACCCCGTAACCTGTAGCCTTGGTTGTTTATAGCAACAATTCAGCCTTCCTCTTTCCTCTTTGACCTACAGCTGATCACCAGAGCTCTCAAGACCTACAGATTTTCTGTGCTCAGGCTGCCCACCTCATCCAGAAACCCAAAACACTTCCTTCCTCTCTGCTCTTCACTTTCAAACCAACTTAGTGAAATAAAACCATCAAGCCTGCAAAAAATGTTCAGCTACCTGTTCAGCAACTGACAAATATGCATCAAATCAGCTTAAAATTCACCACAGCGCATGGAAGTAACAAAAATATCAAGCAACAAACAAAATCCTTAAAATAACAAACATAGGTAACTTCATACATAATGTAGAATTGAACTGTAAAAATGTTTATTTTTCAGCAACTCATGCGGTAAAACTTGGTTTATCTTGTTTCCATTTTTATGTACACCCAGCTGTTAAAATGCACACGTTATAATAAATGTTTTTACTGCTTTGAATATATTATTCATTGTAAATGTATATGGCAGTGGTAAAGAATAGAAAGTGATTTTTTTCTGTGATTATAATGTTCAAGGGGTGATTGTATGAGTCACGCCTGACTCATATTAAAGCCTTGACGGGATAACATTACAGCAACACTGCAGCTGTGGCACCTCAACTCCCAAGACCCAAAGGCATCAAAAAAAAACTTCACAGATTTACAACAGCTTTAAATCACGGCATGTTCAAATCCCTGCAAAACAAAAACATCACTTCACTTACATCTGTCTTATTTGACTCTGGAGGAGTGTGACTCCCGCATATCTATCCTTTTGTTCAGTATAAAAAATATGACAAACAATAAGTTCTCAGTTAAAATGCCCACTTACATTATGCTGCTGTCCCACAGTGCACAGTATGGGTTCATTGTTCCCTGAAATGCAAAAGAAACAAGAGGTTTGATCAATTATGGTGAAAAATGCTCATTTTTTAATCATCTCATCAACTATATCAACAATTATAACATGTACCGTACTTGCTGCCTATGTCTAATAAAGTGGAAAAAAACAAATACGTCGCTTTGCCGTATAAGTCTCATCTATTATGCGTCACCGCTGACCACCCAGAAACGTGAGCCGGTGTTTTGTGCCAAAAATCGATTGGCTGCCATATGGCGGCCACGGAAATGTGCACGGGAGGACTTTAACAAGAATTTAACAAGATTAACAGTTAAAAACAACTATTTGTTTGCTCGAAATTATACCAAAGGTGTGTCTCGGTTTAACTTTTCCCTTAATAAATGCACTATTTTGGTCAAATGAGCTGCATTTCAAAAATCAATTTGCAGAAGCAGGAACGCGCAGAGAGAGGACTCGCTGTGCATTTCTTCGAAATTGAACAAGATAACCACCTAAAAACAATTATTTGTTTGCTCGACATTATAGTAACGGTGTGTCTCAGTTGAACTTTTCCTTAATAAATGCACTTTAATGGTCAAATCAGCTGCATTCCGCCTAGGCAGCGTGGCGAAATTCAGATGATTTGATGTTTGCGCCAGGAGTTCTGGAGCAAGACAAAGGTGACTTGGTATGGCAATCCAAGTGTCTCATTAATAGCCACTTTTACCTAATTAATGAGATGCTTGGCTTGCCATATAATTTCAACACCAGAGGATCTGTGTTTTGAACCTGTACGCTCCACACTGGTTTGTTGTAATATTTATTATCTGCATTGTTTTTATGTCTATATTTTTGATTTACTTAATTTTGTATATTGCTTCGTGTGTTGTCTGTTGTTCTGTCTGTACAGCACTTTGGTTGGCCTTGTAGCTGTTTTAAGTGCTCTATAAATAAAATGGTATGGTGTGGTATTAGTCGAGGGCCCTCTAGCTGCTGAAAATGGTAGTGTTCAATATTTTCCATGTCAGAATGAATTAAATCGTCAGATCTCAGCCAAAACTTGTTTTATAAATATTGGAAAAAAAAAAAAAAAAAAGTATATTAGTCGCTTCAGTATATAAGTTGCAGCATTTGCAAATTTATGCAAAAAGGTGCGACTTATACAGCGAAAAATACAGTATGTGGCCATGTATGACCTATTTGAATTTCTTTAATATGTGATTTTTGTATCGTAGAAATCATATATTTGAACATAAACAGTCATACCCAGTTTGATGACATGCTCAGATTCAAGTGTTTTGGTTCTAATAAGTAGCTGAATCACAAAAAAGTTATTGTCCTTATAACTATTTGAAAGACTCTCCTGACTCTGAGTGCTCGGAAATGATTTATAAATTCAACAAAACACACAAGGAATATGAGACACTGTTGAATATTTAATCAAAGCTACAATTTTTTTTATCCACATAACACTATGGAGAACAGCATACGTCAACGAGAAATGAAAACATTGGTCATAATAGATCCAAACGATGCTTTGTGTTTAGAATTGTACAACTGCGTGTGAACATGTCTGGTAATGTGGTTCAGTATAACTCTGCTGCTTACGTTTTCTAGGTGAGCCAGTTCAATCTCGAGTTGGGACTCCGTCGCCTTGGGCTCGGGTCTCACAGTCACAGCAATTACCTTGGAGTTCACAGCCGTGTGGTTCCTGCGATGAAGACAAAAACATAATACTCAAAAATCTGATCTTTTTTCCTGCTGAAGATGGTTTAAAAAAAATCAGCTCAACCAGTCAAGCTCATTGCATTGCATGTCTTTAAATACATAATTCATAAGAGGGTGTTAAATATAATTCATAAGAGGGTGTTAATGATGAACTACCGTTATTGTAACACGATTTTCAACTGCGAACATGGCCACACAAAACAGCATACCAACCCATAACATGTAAAGTTTAATACAAATACTTGTTTACTCCACGTATCTCACTGTGACAATCAAAAGCCACAGCTGTAAAACTGTCTTAAATAGTGAAAACAAAGTTGCATTTTTTATTTACCGTATTTTTCGGACTATAAGGCGCACTTAAAATCCTTAATTTTCTCAAAAATCAACAGTGAGACTTATAATCTGGTGCACCTTACGTATTAATTCTGGTTGTGCTTACTGACCTTGAACCAATTTTATGTGGTACACGGTGCTCAAAAATCTGTCAGAATGTTTCTGTTTCACTTAATGCGCCTTATAATCCAGTGAACTTTATGTTTGAAAACAGACCCGTTCATTGATATTGAATCTTATAATCCGGTGCACCTTATAGTCCAAAAAATACGGTATACTATTGCATAATCAGTAGAAACGTCTGTGGAAATGTATTTAGATACCTGCAAATGTTACATTTACATCTATGTTTACAACTACTGCTGTATTTTTAAACCTGCTTTAATTCTGTTTACCTTATTTTCTATTTATATGTCACCTTTTTTTAAACTGTACTGCCTTTATTACATTATTACTATATGATGGTATGGAAAGGTACCAAACATAATTTCATTGTGCCTGGGTATGATGACTATCACTACTCTAAATACGTCCATTTACGTGAAGTTTATGTTCAAGCGTTGCATCAATAAATCTTAAATCTTAATCTGATTTGGTGCTATAGGCATGCTTGCATGCACATATTTTTAATTGAAAGTTTACCCTTTATTGCTAAAGTAGTCAATTCAAAGTGTAAAAAGTCAATAATTTCCAATTTAGATGAGTATAAGACTAAGATTATTTCTCTAATGTTCTTTCTTCGTAAATATACACACAAACATGTTTTTTTTTGGCCATATGCTTTTTCAAATATGCTGTTAATGTCATGTTTCCAAAACAGGCAAAACTGTCACAAACACTTTTGCACTGAAATGAAAACCGTCAGCTACAAAAAAAGTATAAAAAAGGGTGGAGGTGAGACTACAGCAGCACCTTTCTTAGTTCTATCCTCAACACCCCATGAGCTCAAACAATTTTTTTTCATGTGCAAAACGTCAGATTTCTACAAGTGTCCAGTTGATCTGCATTTGGCCATGTCAGGCTGAAAGGGGAAGGCCGAAGTGTCCCGTTCTGGGTTTGTCTCCAGCACAAGGAGCTGCTCTTCTAACAGTCACGGCTAGTCTGACAGGTCCTGAAAGCACTATTTTGTTCTGGTATCTTAGTGTCAAGGACAAGATGACTTGAAGATAGCACCGAGTGTTTCTTTGTGCCACCCTCCTGCTTTTTCTGACATTAAAGCCATCCTTATTTAACTACCGTACTTTCCGCCGTACAAGTCGCATCTATAATGTGTCACCACTGACCACCCAGAAACGCGGGCCAGTGTTGTGCCAAAAATCGATTGGCTGCCAAATGGCGACGATGGGAGCGTGCATGGAAGGACTTTAAAAAGAATTTAACAAGATTAACAATTAAAATCAGTTATTTGTTTGCTCAAAATTATAGCAAAGGTGTGTCTCAGTTGAACTTTTCCTTAATAAATGCACTTTAATGGTCAAATCAGCTGCATTTTGTCTGGGTAATGTGACGAAATGCAGTTGATTTGATGTTTGCTCCAGGAGTTCTGGAGCGACTCGAAGGTGGCTCTCTATGGCAAACCAAGTGTCTCATTAATTGCCACATTTACTTATTAATGAGACACTTGACTTGCCATATTGGTCAAGGGCCCTCTAGCAGCTGAAAATTGTAGTGCTCAATATTTTCCATGTCAGAATGAATGAAATCGTCAGATCTCAGCCAAAAATTGAGTTATAAATATGGGGAAATAAACGTATATTAGTCACTTCAGGGCAGCACGATGGTGCAACTGGTAGAGCTGCTGCCTCTCAGCGAGCAGGTCCCTGGTTCAAATCCCGGTACGGAGGCCTTTCTGGGTGGAGTTTGCATGTTCTCTCCGTGCATGCGTGGGTTTTCTCCGGGTACTCCAGTTCCCTCCCACAGACCAAAAACATGCATGTTAGACTGATTGGTAACTCTAAATTGTCCCTAGGTGTGAGTGAGAGAGCGAATGGTTGTTTGTCTCGTTTGTCTCTATGTGTCCCTATGATGGACTTGCGACCCGTCCAGGGTGTACCCCGCCCCTTGCACAGTGATTGCTGGACATGGGCACCGGTGACCCCCATGACCCAAAATGGAAGAAGCGGGTAAAAGATAATGGATGGATGGATAGTCACTTCAGTGTATAAGTTGCAGGACTTGCAAATTTATGCAAAAAGGTGCAACATATACGGCAAAAAACATGGTACATACTCCTTGTATGATTATGTTTCATTTTTTGGATTACAGTCGTCACAAACCTGGAATATTCTACTTTTTTAAAGGCACAAGATGAAACAAGTAATATAATACAAACTATTTTTGTGTCTAAAGTGGAATCTTTCAGGGTCATCGGAGCCACATGTTGTTTTTTCAGACCTGATCTATGACCATGAATAAAAGTGGACTCCTCTGCAGCTTCCAAAGGATTCAATCAGTCTCACATTTCCTCTCGCTAGCAGAGCAGAAAATATAGACAGCAAGAAATGTCCCCTTACTTTGGTGAAGGTAGCATGAGGCCAAGAGTCTTGTAGAGGACGGTTCCCAGAATGAAGACAGGTGACCCCTCCATGTCTGAAAGAGGAAATGAGACACCAATTAAAACTATTAAAATTACACAGTTTACAGCACAAGCTTAAACATGTAGTTTGATTTCAGAGATGCACAATAAAAATAAATTGTGCAAAAACATTTTTTTCTCTTACATAAATCAACAATTTTTTTGGTAACAATAGTTTTTCAATGCAAAATACACAAGATGTGCTAATCCTAATTCCATTCAAACTGATATCTCTTTACAAGTTTGAAGAATTTCTAAATTCTCTCATTGTTTGTGGTGCTCAAACTGTCCACATTTCAACAAAAGATGTAAGCACGTCACACAAAATCATTTTTAGACGAGACTGATTACATCAATTTAAGAAACAAAGGCCAGCTCTGGATTTAGATGCAAACAGGCAACTGCAGATTTTGAATGTATCTTTGACTTAAAAAATTTTTTTAAACTAATAAATCATTTTAGCTAACTTTTTTAGACATCTTCTGTCAAGCCAGTGGCCAATGAAATGAGGTTCCTTCATTAAATTTTCTCTTTAAATGAACCTCTCATGTTGAGTTAATTCTAAAGTCAGAGAAATAAACGCTCAGCCTGGATGTTCAATTTACACATAAAGACAGTTTGTGCAGCTTTGGTTCTTGCACTGAGCAGGAGGGGATGTGCTCGTGTGATGCAGTGGACATGTTCGGTGATATACCTGCTGACTGGGAAACAAAGAGGCCCTTTGGGATGACCACTTTATCTTCCGAGTTTCTGGCCCAGTCAACCATGCCTTTACGACCTTTCATGGGGAAGTTGATGTCAGTCATCACAGACACGGCAGGAAGTCTCTGGATGCTGGCCACTGTGGTATTTGTACAAGCAGACACAGACAAATACAAATGTTCTATTTAAAAAAAACATCTTGTGAACAATTCTCCTTTTTGAAGATTCAGTTATTCAATTTGATCACATGGAGGTATTATATATGTATCAATATAAACCAGTTGGATTAAAGACGAAACGTTTCAACAAGTTTTATTTTTTTATCTTTCTGAATCCATCCACAGGAATTGACTTCACTTTGTTAGATTTTTCTGGATTATTGAGCATGCATCAAGATAATATAAACCAATATTTACTTTATTGTTAAGAAAGCAACAAAAGCAAAAAACACATCTCTTGTATTTTTCTGACATGTTTTAGCTTTATATGGGAAGCTGTGACCCTATATACCGTATTTTTTGGACTATAAGGCACACTTAAAATCCTTGAATTTTCTCAAAAATCCACAGCGAACCTTATAATCCAGTGCACCTTATGTATTAATTCTGGTTGTGCTTACTGACCTCGATCTGATTTTATGTGGTGCACAGTGCTCAAAAATCTGTCAAAATGAGCTTGTTTTGTTTAATGCACCTTATAATCCGGTGCGCTTTATGTATGAAAACAGACCCGTTCATTGATATTGCGCCTTATAATCCAGTGCAATTTATAGTCTGAAAAATGCGGTAATGTGAATGGGTTGTGTGCTATATCTGTGCTAAGATGAACAACAATAAGCCAAAACTGGAGGAAAAAACAAAAAACACCTGGACACAAAGTGTCTTGAATTTTGAGTGTGATATTTTCTCCTTGTGTGAGTGTGAGAGTACACGGAAAAAAAAAAAAATGACTGGGAGGGAGCAAAACCTGAAATTGGCACAATAAATCTGGTAGACAGGTGATGTCCTTAATCACCTTTTCCTCTCCTCATCTCCTTGACATTAAAAGCCAGTTTGTGCACTAAGACAATAACAAGAAAAATATCCGGCCTCAACGGAAAAGACAATAAAATTACAAGGGAGAGAATAAATCTCCACTGTTTCCATTCTGGTATCACATCCAGTCCCAGTAAGGTTGTGCTTCAGATTGGGAAATCTGAGCCTAATCCCACCATTGGTGCTAAAACTCCATTGTCCTCGTGTTGCTTCAGTAGTGCAATTTGAATTCTGGCATGGTTCCTTGAATGAGTGAAATCTGTGAGGGTAAAATATGTGCCTGTATGTTTGGGATCATCCTACAGTGAGCATGAAATCACAGAGCACCGCGAGGCCTGCCTTTTCCAACGTGCTCACAGGACCAGATGCTTGGAGCAGCGGTGATAGGTGTGTGTTTCTCTGGGTGTGGGGTTTCAGTCACAGGGCACAACATGAACAACGACAGGGTTCTGACAAAGCTGTGATTCAAGACTCTGGATGGTACTGCAGGAAAATGGGGCTGGAGGTTTAGTAGCTAAAATAAAGCAATCATCTAGGAGGCTGATGACTTTGAGCACAACACTAAGATTATTTTCAAAGGTGCCAAGCTGGGCCACTGCTACCATGTCAAAATAAGCCCTTTCTCTTATGTGAGTTGCACTGGAAGTCCTACAGCCAGCTGCTACAATTTCTAATTCTGTTAGCAATTATTCATGAAATTATAAGAAAATATCTGTCACGTGCGAAACTGATCGCTGTGTAAAAGCTAACGTGTTCAAATGACGGGCCATAAACCCAACAAAGTTCAGTCAGGTCACCTGCGCAGTTTCTTTCTTTTTTTGTTGTTGTTGATACATTTCATCCTTCATCCAAAGGACTTCATCAGTCCGAGGAGCCACAAACAAACTCAGTCCCACAAGAAGCACACTCCCATGGTGGACCAACCAGTTTTCTGGTGCCACTATGTGAGTGTGCTGCTTGTGGGACTGAGTTTGTTTGTGACTCCTCGGACTGATGAAGTCCTTTGGATGAAGGACGAAATGTATCAACAAAAAAAAAAAAAAAAACTGTCCAGATGACCTGGCTGAACTTTTTTAGGTTTACGGCACTTCATTTGAACATTGTGTTAGTTTTTACACAACTATCGATTTTGCACTCGACATATTTTTGCTTATAATTACATGCTAATAGCATTTGAGCTAACTGTAGGACTTCCAGTGCAGCTAAAAAAAACAAAAAACAGTAAGAAATAAAAAAAAGAAAAATAAACCATCCAGATAACCTGACTGAACATTGTTGATATTTTTCATCTGGATTATTGAGCATGAGCTTTTATGTTTTAAACCACGTTGGCTACGTTGGCTATGGCTGCCTCAGAGGAGTCGACAGGGGAGAGGACAGGCCCCGAAAACCATCTTATAATCCACAAAATTGGTTGGCCCACTATGTGAGTGTGCCGCTTGTGGGACTGAGTTTGTTTGTAGCTCCTCGGACTGATGAAGTCCTTTGGATGAAGGACGAAACATCCCAACAAAAAATATATACCGTCCAGATGACGTGACTGAACGTTGTTGCATTTTTGACCTGGATTATTGAGCATGAACTTTGATGCAGCGCCATAAAGTTTTCTGTATTTTAGATTGGAGTTGTTTTAAGACTGCAAAGATCCATTTTGGTCCTTGTCTCATTTGGAGAAGCTGTTAGCGTGTCAGTTTGGTCAGAATTAGTCTTTATTTCTCCAAACCAGCATCATTATAAGATATATCTACAACAGGCAACATTCAGTTTCTTCGTATCTTTTCCATATAACCCTGAACTTTCCCTTTAAGGTTTATTTGTAAAGATTTGATTTCTAACACAAAACATGAGTTAATATGCTCATAAGAGGTTCAGCATTAAGCCAAGAGTGAAATCAAACAACACATACCTTCTGTGTTAAACAAAAATAACAATCTAAAGTCAAAAAGCAATTTATCAGTATTAATTTAAGAATTGTTTTGTCCACCATGAAGTGCATCCTTAAGGAGCAGCTGGAACAAACGTGCACGATGTGCCTTGCTCTCAAAGCAGCGTTTCATTTTCTAAGCTGTCCCAAGCTTTACTTTGTCCTCCAAGTGTTAGCTTGTAAGGAGTGAGAATGAGCTTGCGGACTGAAAAGCCTTTTTGCAATCAAGGTTATTTAACTAAAAGTGGGGGAGCAGAGGACGACACAGCGGTGACAGCTATTATTTATCTGGGTGTCAAGAGGCTGCTATAAATTAGTGATGAAATGATGAAGCAATATCTTACTCAGCCAGATGCTTTTTACTTGGCTGCCACCAGTGGATACACAAAACTTTCCATTCCCTTAATCAAAAGAGACAAGTAACCATCAGGACACAGTGGTTAAGTCTGAAATTATTGTTGCTGGCTTCCAAAGCAAATGCAAGTATGACGTAATACTTCCCCCAAACCCATTACTATCCTCCTCGAGATAACTCAGCAAAGGTAGATTTGCAAACATAAACATCAAGGATTATTTCTGACATTTCAAACAAACAGGTGAAACCTGTAACTAGTTTTTGCCATAGACGTTTCCAGATTGAGACCTGTACATTTTGACTTCAACCACCATGCAGCGAGGTGTAGCCGATTCAAGCCAGAGGCAACTTGCTGCTGAGTCTCGTCACTGCTCAAAAGACAAATGGAATATTTCGACATGTCGACTAAGATCAATTTTCTTTTTGGTCATATCACGTCTGCGTGATGGACACAGACGAGATGAACAGAGGCCAGACAGTCAAGTACCTGAGCAATAAAATACAAGTCAAGTTATTTTATCAATGTACCGTGGTTGCCGCCGTACACGTCGCACCGCCATGTAAGTCACATCAGTGCAAATATGTCTAATAAAGTGGGAAAAAACATAAATGCATTGCTTCGCTGTATAAGTTGCATCTATTATGCGTCACCGCTGACCACCCGGAAACGTGGGCCGGTGTTGTGCCAAAAATCAATTGGCTGCCAAATGGCGGTCGCGGGAATGTGCACGGGAGGACTTTAACAAGAATTTAACAAAATTAACACTTAAAAACAATTATTTGTTTGCTCGAAATTATAGCCAAGGTGTGTCTCAGTTGAACTTTTCCTTAATAAATGCAATTTAATTGTCAAACCAGCTGCAGTTCACTTAGGCGGTGCAACGAAATGCAGCTGATTTGACGTTTGCTCCAGGAGTTCGGGAGCGAGACCAAGGTGGTTTGGTATGGCAAGCCAAGTGTCTCATTAATATACACTTTTACCTAGTAATGAGACAATTTGCTTGCCATATTATTTGACCGCCCTCTAGTGGCTGAAAATGGTAGTTTTCAATATTTTCCTTGTCAGAATGAATGAAATCATCAGATCTCAGAAACAAATTGGGTTAAAATATGGGGGAAAACAAATAAGTTGCTTCGCTGTATAAGTTGCAGGACATGCTAATGTATGCAAAAAACAGTGACTTATACAGTGAAAAGTATGGTAAGCTAAATGCTAGAGATAAACACAGTTTGACAGGACAGTTAAATTGTTTTGAGAGCAGTGGAGGAGTTTTTGCACTTAAAAGGGATGACAAATAAATTTGGACACCAATCATTAGGGCACATTAACAATAAAGATCATAAAACACAAGAAAAGCACATGAAAATGTCTTCATCCACATAAAAAAAGGAAGGAAAAAATATTGAAATGCTTGGCATTATGAATGCACTCAAGCTTTTGTGTCCAAGTCTAAAGTTATTAGTTAATTTGACTCTTGCTGTTTCATAATGGCATTTTGATGGGTGAATTTATTGAACCACATTTGGTATGCTATTCCTGGGGCCTATTCATCATTATGGAAATCATATATCATAAAGAGCCACTGAGTGTAAGCATTTGCTGGAAGTGGGTCAAAATGTTAGCTATTGTGAAGCATAAAAGGAAGAATCCTCTCTTTTTAAGCTCTACAATAAATGCCCACATTCACAGGCATGAATAAGTCAAGTCACACTTACTTCCATTATTCCATTCTAGGAAGAAACCGTTTCCTTCAGAGAATGAAACAAAATGGCAAAGTGACCTGAGATCCTCCATGAGGAGCTGGAACCGCAACTAAATAAATAATAAAATAAATCATAAACCTGGGGCAACAGACGGGAAAATAAATATTGTTTAAACTCCAGAGTCAGAGTCAAGAGACCAAAAGGAGGAGTAATAATGTGGACGTAGATTTGTGTAGCAGAAAGAGCTCATAACAGCTGGAAAAATATAATGTTTCGCTAGTTTTGCTTTTAATTTTATGGCTTTTAATCAGAAAATATATTTGCATATTTTACCATGAATTTCAATGAACTGACTTATAAGCTATTTTTTTATGCTGCACTATTGCCAAACATGCTTTAGGGCTCATATGATTCCCATAGAGCTGCCGTGGAGACGCAGTATTATTTCACCTTCAAACATTGCCATTTTGTTCCCTAAAATATTTTGAAAGTATGCATCAGTAATAACTGTTTATGTCAAATTAACTCTGGAATTAGAAAAAAAAAAAAACACAGGGAATCTTAATACCTTCCAGATATTTTACTGGCACTGAAAATAACATGTAAATGATACAAATAAATTCATATTTGCATACTTGTATTTCTAGGGTTAATACTGTAATATGATGTTAAGTATTTTCATAGGAATTTAGCACAGTAAGAACAAAATAGTTTCAGTTTTTAGTTATTTCTGATTTGCAGCATTTGTTCTCCCCTCAGCCTCATCCTACTTTACTGATGGTGGGGAACTACATATCATATTATTCAATATTTTCCTATCAGAGCACTTCACTCTCAGACTGCAGGTTTACTTGTGGTTCCTAGAGTTTCCAAAAATAAAAGGGGAGTCAGAGCTTACAGTTATCAGGCTCCTCTCTTGTGGAAACAACTTCCAGTTTATGTCCATGAGGCTGACACCTTGTGAAATTTGTTTTCTTTTTTTATAAATCCTATAGTTAGGGTCAGCTTGGGTTTTCTGTGCTATCCCTTAGTTATACTGCTATAGGCTTAGACTGCTGGAGGACAAAGTGACCACATATCCTCACTCTGCTGCTGTCTTTATTTGCTCTACTCTACCTGTTTGTATATATAATTATTTCTATCCTTAACACATTTTTTTTTGTCTTTCCTTCTATAGAAAGTTCACCTGGACCCGTTGTTCTATGTTTGTCTGTTTCTCCTTCCTGTCCTCTCAACCCCGAGCAGATCGAAGCAGATGGCCGCTCGTCTTGAGCCTGATTCTACTGGAGGTTTCTTCCTGTTAAAAGGGAGTTTTTCCTTTCCACTGTTGCCTTTGTGCTTGCTCAGGATGGGAGACTGTGACAAAGTGAAGATTCAGCGCAATCTTCCAGCTTCCTTAGATAGATAACTTTTACTAATTAGCTTTTTTATGTACAAAGTATGTGAATGCTTTTGTCCAGTGCACTGAGATGACTTCTGTTGTGCACTATATAAATAAACTGAATTGAAATAAACTGAAGTGAACTTGACTTGGACAGACAGCTGAGAGCTGGGATTATGTGTCTCTGTCAAGACGAGGTAAATGGTAAAGTGAGCTGTAATTCTCACCCAAGTTTCCAGTCATCAGGTAGGCATTGTGAAAATCCTTCATGCCCAGTCCAACAATGTGGATGAATTCCTCGATGACCTGCATGAGCTCCACTGCTGCAGGGTAGATCTGGACAAGAAAAAAAAAGGACAAGAGGATGATAATAGTGCTTTTCTCATACCTACACACCTGGCACTGATGAGGGCTGCTAGAGAAATAAGAACCAGATTAATAAATATATTAGATAAATCAGAGTTGAAGCAATAAAAATACAAAGAATGTGCAACAGTTGTCAAGACAGTGGTTATAGCTATGCATTACTATTTGTGGAAAAATGGGACATAATGGAAATGTAAATAGAAACAGAATGCAATGACTTACATATGTCAATAACCCAAATTGTTTTCTTAATAAAATGCAGTAAACACATGTTTCAAATGTTTAAACGAAGAAATTGTGCAATTTTTAGGGAACAAAAGAACAACTTTTATAGCAGCAGCACCTCTCAAAACTGTTGGGACAGGTGCAACAAGGCCCATAACAGTTAGTTATACAAGTAGGAAAAAGACTAAGTATTTTTCCACCCTAGGTTAATTGAAACAGGTACTTGGTACAAAAAAAAAGAGCTTTTAAGAGAGGTTGAAACTCTCAGGAGGAAGAGGCTCACTAGTCAACAAAAACCCTGAGTGGAAATAACAGGAAAAAAAAAAAATCCAGAATACAGTATTGCTCCTCATCAAAATATTTGGAAGATTTTGCGTATTCAGCACCATTATTTACAGTTTATAATAGAGATTTCAAGAATCTGGAGAAATCTTCGAGCTCAAAGAACAGGGCTGCAAGCCAATGTTGGATGTCTGATTTACAGGCCCTCAGGGGCCACTGCATTAAAAGCAGGTGTGGTTCTGTTCTGGACTTCACTGCATGGGATCATGACCACTCACGCATATCATCGTCTGTAAGATCCACTGTGGCATCCGCAAAAGCTGGTTAAAATGCAATCATGCAAAGAAGAATACATATTTAAACAGCATCCATAAACAATGTCATTGTCTCTGGGGGAAAAAATAATAATTTCAGGAGGACTGAAAAGCAGACAAGTGTCCTGTGGTCCATCTGATAGTATGGAGGTGTGTTAGTGCTTAAGGCATGGGCATCTTACACATCTGGAAAGGCACCATATTTGCAAGAAAGTATACACAGGCTTTAGAACATTATGCTTTTTTTAGGTAGAGCCTTGCATATTTCAGCAACATAGTGTTTAATACGTTTACCCCGTTCCGTTGTAAGTAAAAGTGGGTTTATGATATTTGCAAACCATTGCATTATGTTTTTTTTATTCACAATTTAAAGAAAGGTCCAACATTGTAAATACATTTGCTTGCATTGTAACCTGAATACTGACAAGTGTGGGTGAAACGATGAGAAAATATATTTTCTGCAACCTAATCTGAACCCTCCATGTGACATCAGCTTCAGAGCTGTAATCAGTGGCTCTGCCAGCGCAGTTGCTGCTTGGCTTGTCCTTCGAAAAGGCCCAGCCAAGTTAAGGGCGATGGCCTCAGTTCATGTGCGCACTCAGTGAGAGAATGCAGCATGGAAAGCTCCATGGCTTGACTTGTGGCACTGCTGGTCCTGTTGATGATCTTCCTCGAATAAATAAATCAAACACGTGTTAATCCAATACATCACTCTGAAAAGATTGCGCGATTGTCCTTACAGAGGATGGGAAGCTGTGGGACCATACCTGACCACATTTTAGGCAAACTCCAAACAGATTTGCCTCTTTCACAAAATCTCAGCAGCACAGGACAGAGCACAGCCTCTGACTGTAATTTAGTAATTACCCAGCCAATCAAATTTGGTATTCAGCAACCACTCAAAGCAGGACTTTTCCTCCTTTGTGGCATCTTCTGCAGCTGCTTCTACACGTTTTCACATGCGTTGCCTTTAATTTGTCTTTAAGTTGGTCAGTGATGCTGAAGTTGAGAGCCTCTGACACAGCAGAGTGAAAGCCACGGTGGCAGGGAGAGGGGAGTATCACGTCGCCCCTTCCGGCATATCTGACGCAGAGTGCAGTCATGCTCATTCTGCTGGTCTCCATGGCAACCACAAAGATGTGAAGGCAGCACAGGGAAATGGCTGCAGAGGAGGTTGTGTAGACAGAGCTCTCTCTTTCCTCGCCATGGAAACAGTGACAGGAGGTGAATATATAGTGATCTCCGCACAAAGCCAACTCTACAGCCAGTAAAACCTCATAGTGAGGCGGTTCATGTGCGGGTTCTGAATGTCCGCAGCACACAGTGTGTGGGTACTGTGGATGCTGAGCTCGTTAATACAAGTAAACCCAGCAAGTGAGAAAAGCAGTTAACCGTGAAGCCGAAGCATCATCTGTTGAAATCAGGCATTGTGCGACTAATACAAACAGCGGGGTGATAAACTAGACACAATAATTCCTAAAGAATGGATGCAATTTGTCACATTTCTATTTTGGGTTCTCAATCAGCAACATTTCCAACCATGTTCTCGACTCTGTCCCCATCTCTGACGCAGTCTTACCAAAGGACCTGCTTGTTTAAGGCTCGTCTCAGACAAAATACCACTGGGGGCTGCCAAACGAAAGCTCCAGAAAGTAAACACCTAATTATTCCCTGTACAGACAGCCAAGAGTCATTTTCAAAGCAGTGTTTGCACTGCCTGTGTTTGAGCAGAGTTTTAACGAAAGTCACATGTGAAGACACTCCAAGAGAGGAATCTGACTTGTTTTAGTGCAACATCTGCATGTCCAAAAACCTGCGTGTGAGGCTGCCTTCAGGCCCAGTTTTCTCTAGCAAAAGAGATCTTAACTCATCTCAACTTTAATTTGGTAAATTAAAAACATTACAAAAAAGTGAATACAATTATAAAATGGTAAATCAATCATTTACCAAAAAAAAAGGAATATACTTATACTTACCTACCCTCATAGACCCAGCAGTCTACATAATGACAGATATCTACTGTCCATATACATGTATAAGTACACATACAGACATTTAATGCATATTTAAATATGCATGTATATAATACATACACATACTCACATTACATACATACATGGTTACACAATACATATATACATCTACATAACAGAATAAGCTTTTTTTATTTTACATTTTAAGGCTCTTTTAAAGCTCACCTAAAAAGCGCATAATTTGAGATCATCACTCACTTCATTGAACAGTTTCACGCTGAATACATCTAGATTTTACTTTACTTTTCTCTTTTAGCGTGTTCAAATATTAACAAACCTCGTAAATTATATTTACTCTCTCTTAAATAATTATTGAATTCCTGACGGAAGACTTTTATTGAGTGCTTTATACATTATTTCCAGTATTTTTATATCTACATTGTCAGTAAGTTTTAAAGTATTACTTTAGACATTTGATATGTGATCTCAGTTGGGATTTGTCTGGTTAAATAAAGGTTAATAAATAAATAAATAAATAAAGTGCCAGCGCAGGTGACACTCAGTTTAAGAAGAAGAAGAAAAAAAAATCCCCACTGAAGGTGACAGCTGAGCAGGTGCCCTTTGCGGCGTCGCGGTCATCACAGATGGCATCTTGGTCAGAGTGTGGACGTGTGTAACGTCAGGGTTGTGTTCAGGCACCGGTGGCAGCTTTCAACACGAAACTTGCCACCCTTCAAGCTGAGAGATGCATCTAAGAACTTACCCATCACAAATAAATAAGTCAAGCTTTAAATCCCAAAACCCACAAAAATACTGTTTCACCAAATGTGTATGGGAATTATATCAAGGCTTTTTCTACAACGTAGCTGCATTTTCATCATGAACTGATTCAGCATAAGCAACAAAATGAGTCAACTGTTGTGGTAAATTCCTACGTGGACTGCGATCCAATCCCACTAATTGCCCTGATCTATATGATCTATAAGGGCTTGGTGGAACATTGTGCATGCAGCAGGAAAGAGACACTGTCTGTGGCTGTGCTGCTGCCACCAAGTGGAGGCCTGGGGAACTGGTTGTCTGATTGAGGCCAGATGTCACATCTGCTAAATGACATCACAATCATATCAATGAATGTGACGTTATTGTTAAACCCACCTGACTTTTCCTTACTTCTGTTTTTTTTTTTTTTTTTCCAAATGGAGTTAGTGCAGACAAGCCGAATGCAACATTTATGAACAGCGTTCAGGCAGAAATCTGAATTATTTAGCGCACTGACAGATGCTTACCTTTTGTGCATCTTCCCATTTCTCCTTATTCTCCTCCTCCAAGAGGTTGCTGATGATTTGAAAAAAGTTCTGTGGAAAAGGATAAAGGAGAAAATACATAACACGCCCACACACACACGAGCAATACAGGCACTGCAGCAAGCTGCTTTTAAAAATCATGACTTTAGCAGCACACGCGCAAAAAGAAGACAAATCTAGGAAATGTAAAATATACTGACATTTGTGAATGCATAAAAACACGACTTTCTATAAGGGGATAATGACAGTCCCTGTAGGGCTCAATAATGCTGCAGAATTTGGAGCTGGAACCATGTTGGTAAACAAATGGAGAAAAGATGGAGCTCGTGGCTGAGCTGCAAATAAAAAAAAAAATACACCTTTAAATCTCCTGCAGCTTGCAGAAGACATTATAGCTTCCGGAGACAAGCACAAGCTGCAATCAGTAAAAAATAAAATAAAAAAGTGATGAAAGGGAATGTTTGAGCAGCTGTGTGGATTGTCTTCTTCAGCTATGGAAACCAGGGCCTGCTCTGGGGTGCATGCCTACAGTGGTAATAGGACCTGGGTCCGCTCTTACGTCTTGTTATATTGCCTGGTCTACAATAAGCCTGAGGGAGTGGCTCTCTCTCTCTTGACACAGGCTATCTTGTTTTCTACTTGAATGCTTATGCTCCCTCTGGTGGTAATGTGCCCACTTTAACACTGCATTAGCGCACAGGCATACACAGTAAGGGTTGGGCTAGCTGGCTCCTGCCTGCCCACATGCACACACATACATAGAGCTTTCCTAATAACCAGAGATGGGATGCGCTCCTCGGATTTTCTATGACGGGGGAAATGGCTGAACGGAGCCAGGTTTCCTCCATCCATCCACATTTGTGTTTTATTTTCAGAAAAAAAAAATGTTGGAAGAGCCATCCATCTTAGAGTGGGTGAAAAGTGCTGATGAATGAGCACAAATCAACAGGAGGCTAAGGAAATGATGTCCCTGGCATTTTGTAATGCAAATACCACTGCACTTTGGAAGTGCGTCATTAGGTGAGTTAAACACTTGTGCGATTTATTTATTTACCTATATCCCAACCTGAACCAGAGGTTGTTTGCTGGTTGAAAACAAATACACACATGAAAACGAAAATGGAGGGAAAGTGTCGGTGTTCTTAATATCAAAGTTTGTTTATTTCCCCTTAGCCTATTAAATTATACACTGATATTTAAATCAATATGAGTATAATTTCATATTTAATATACTCAAAAAAATATTTTTAGTCAGCTTATCCGGCAACGTGATATAAGATTTACTACCATATTTTTCAGACTATAAGGCACACTTGAAATCCTTTAATTTTATCAAAAATCAACAGTGAGCCTTATAATCCGGTGCACCATCCATCCATCCATTTTATTTCCACTTATCCGGGTTGGGTCGTGGGGGTAGCAGCTTAAGTAGGGAGGACCAGACTTCCCTCTCCCCAGCCACTTGGGCCAGCTCCTCCGGGGGAATCCCGAGGCGTTCCCAGGCCAACCAAGAAACATAGTTCCTCTAGCGCGTCCTGGGTCTTCCTCTGAGTCTCCTCTCAGTGGGACATGTCCAGAACACCTCACCAGGGAGGCATCCAGGAGGCATCCTAACCAGATGCCCGAGATACCTTATATATTAATTTTGGTTGTGCTTCACCTCCTTCTACAGGTGTGCAGTGGAGAGCATCCTGTGCTCCAGCATCAACGTGTGGCATGGAGGCTGCACAGCTGCAGAAAGAAAAAGCTCAGCAGAGAGTGGTGAAGGCTGCACAGAAGTCTGTTGGAGTCAGCCTTCCCACTATCACAGACATCTACACCTCTAGAGGCAGGAAGAGGTAAACCTGCATCATGAAGGACCCCACACACCCAGCACACAAACTATTTGCCCCACTCTCCTCAGGCAGAAGGCTGAGCAACAGCTTCTACCCTGAGGCCTGAATCTCTAACCAGAATAACCACTGTAAACATTACTGTGAAAAAAAAAACCCTGAAAATCGCTGTAATGTCACTTGGTTGTTGATATGTGCTGCTGCCTATCCATGATGCTGATCTCATGCTGCTGATTATTTCATGTTGCTGTGTTCATTAGTCCTCATCTGCCCACACAGACTCATGTTTGTGCTGCTGTTGCTTTGGCGCATTGTTTTTGTACTATTAGTGCTATTAGTGTATTCTTAGTTTAGGGAATGTACTATATATATATATATATATATATATATATAGTATATATATATATATATATATATATAGTATATATAATTTATATAATTTCCGTCTGGGATTAATAAAGTATTTTTGAATTGAATTGAATTGACTATTCTTAGTTTATGACTCGGATCTTACTAATGTTTTTCTTTACAACTGGATGCAACTGGGACCGTATGTACATAGTTTCGTCCCACCTCATGTATCACATGTGGTGTCTATGACAAATAAATCTCTCTGACTCTGACTCTCTGATTTTATGTGTTACAGCTGAACAATGTTGAGAGTTATTGTGAATGAGCTGAATAAAGTTGGACTTATCTGACTGTTTTGTTTCGCTTAATCCGCCTTATAATCCGGTGCACCATATAGTCCGAAAAAAAAAACAGGTATTTGCACTTTTAGATTATTAAAGAAGCAACCATTTCCACTTTTATATAAAAATGGCTGCAGGACACTTTCTGATTTCTGAGTGCTCACATCCCTGTGGGAGTGGGAAGCGGGTGGGGTACAATGACATTGATCCATATTTGATAAAGTAACAAAGCAAAACAAGGAATAAGGAATTAGATTAATCATACCCACAGGCTTGTAATATTGAGTTTTAGTTTTGTTGTTAGCGCCACAAAGAGAATGACGATCTCATTTCTATTCATCTATCACCTCTAAAAAAATTGAAATAATCCTCTACATAAATATAAAGACAGAAATATTGAAATTTTAACATAAATTGTAACATGAACAAAGCCACAAACACAGTCTGAGAAGAATGTCTTTGAAAAAAGGCTCAACTTTGAGGGCATAAAGGATCTGATTGGAGATGGAGGTGGAGCTTTAGCTTTAATCTCCATCATCCTATTGACAAAAAAAAAGTGAATCAGACTCCAGTTAACCTCCTCATGATGAAATGAAACAGCTTAGGATGTATCAAGATCTCTTGATATGATAAAGTCATGAGGGGCGTTTGCCAGCTTTTGTGTTATGTCAAACATGTTAGAAAAATGTTTTTCCTTTTCTTGTATTATCCATCGTTGGTAGCAACATGAAGGATTGTTATCTAGCATCTGATAAAAACAGTGCCATGGGGTGCAGTTTTAACAAATAACTCCTGTATCTAAAAAAAAACAAAAAAAAATCTTACTTGCACATCATCTGACGACGGCTCGTAGCTCGCCCTTTTGAAGGTTTCTGTCACGTTGTGAAGGATTTCCACCGAAGACAGCAGGTCGCCGGCGTAGAAGTTCCTCCTCTGGGTGAGATCCAGCAGGTTTTTGGTGACCTGGGACATCCCATCCCCCGCCAGCATCCTCTGACCCTTCGCAAGATGCCCCTGAACCTCCAAGAACAGGAGAAGACAGAACTTGGGGCATCGGTGTCCTCTGCCAGTTCATAATGCACACGCTAAGCTACACATTCGGAGTAAATGGAGTGCGAAAATTCAGGAAGAAAGGATGCGACTCTCCGAGGCCCTTTGTTTGACTCTTATATCTTTGCCAGGCTGAAATGTTTTCTGCCTCGCGGATGTTTTGAAATGAACCAGTATGAATAAAGGGAGGGAACTGGAGCAGAAGGCACACATTTAGGCAGAGATTGCACAGCAAAATGACATTTCACATCATTGCACTGGAATTATGTCCATAAATGCACAACCACAGGTGCAGACGTGTATGTGCGATCTCAGCCTTTGTAAATCATTTTGTCTTCAACTGTGGTTGGGGGCTGTTACTAAAATTACCTATTGTAAAACCAGGCTATCTCGAGGCAAACACAACACTTGTTTTTTTTCAGTAGCACAATATAATGTATTTAGGCCTCAATAAAAACAGTTTATATATATATATATATATATATATATATTGCAAAACATCCATTAACTAATTAAAAGAAAAGTATTGAAATTCACCCAAAGTTCACTTGTTTCCAAAGGACTATATTTTTTGGTCAAAAAAGAGGTTGACTCATTGAATTCCCCTAAATTTTTATTACCGGCTTTTATTATGTATCAGTGCTTGATAATACTTTTATAATTTATCGTGGCAGTGCATTTTAAACAGTGCAATTAGCACAGTGTTTTTGAGGTCTCTGAAGCAAAGATCCAAATGAGAACACGCCATAAACTATAAATCAAACAGTTTAAGGATTTGATGATGCCCATTCATTTATAAGAGAATATGGCCGAATCTGTATTTTAATTTGCTCCTCTACTGAAAGCGGTTAATCTTTGGCCACGGGCGTGATGAGAGTGGAAGGAGGGGGTTGGGGACAAAACACGAGGGAGGTAATTTATGATACACTGGATACAGAGGCTGTGAGAGGAAGCTGACTTTGCACCTACTGATTGCTGCAAGTATCTGAATTCGTTTGTTATGCATCGAGCGTAGCTGGGCTGCTCCCAGAAGGCCATGCCACGGTGATCCAAAGAGCAGCGTCGACTAGTGGTGCCTGCGAGAGGGGAGGGAGACGGCGACAGATTTGGAGAGGAGAATCATGAGGGAGGGATGAGAGTAGAGATGAGTCGGCACAGAGAACATTAAAAAAAGGGGGTGGAGGCGGAGGGGATTCAGAACATAGGGTAGGGGGGAAGAAAAGGCAGATGGAAGTGGAGTGGAAAGGGTTAGGACAAAAGAAAAGAGAGAGAAATAATTATTTTAGTGAGAGGCTTATGCTTTCTCCTCTGACCATTTATTTTGCCCTTAACTTCAAAATCTTATGTCGCCCATTAAGGTTAGTGTTTAACTTTAAGCATGTTTTCACAGAAAACGGAAAAGTAATAGACATATTTGCATAAAACTGCTTTATTCCTCACAGTCCCAAGGCCTTTAATGCGTGTTTTGCGTGCCACGTTGATGCGGCTCACAGTTGTTAGCTCAAACATGGCAGCAGCTGAGTTGTGATCGCTGTCAGGCATTTAAACAGTGATCCAGAAAGAGAACTACCCAATATCCACCCACTTGGATATTTGCAGCCAACATAAGGGCCCAATATCCCTTGGAGTGCTCTTCACTCCTCACCCTGCTTCTCCAGCACAGGTGTTTCACATCCTAAAGGAAAACTCCCACAGTACAAACCATTTCTCCCTGGCATTCATGCTTCATGTAAACTCTTTACTATCTCCTCTTCTTTCTTTCTGTGTCTGGTCTTCACACTAACACACACAGAGAGAACAGGATCCAAACCGTACCTCCTACACCCTCCCTTTCCATGGCTACAACTTGGAGATATTCACTGAAGCTGCACAAAAAATAAATAATAAAAGCCTTAGTGTGCTGGAAGCATCAATGCAGCACCACGAGCCAGCCCACAAAGCATCAGCAGAGGCCTACTGCTTCACACTGCAATGAGCATCTGTCGCCCTCCAAACTGGCTCCACTTGGGTGCTCGATGTTACAGTACCAACCATCAAAAGAGCTCAGGCCCAGTGGCCCAAAGAAGTTGGCAGTAAATGCATCTTATGACAACTTGATATACTTAGAAATTAGGTGTTTATTTGGTGTTTTGGCTCCTAAATGTTGCTGTTCATTAAGAAAGGCATCATGCTTTACTTAGAGGGAACTGGCAATAAGACCTAAAAAAGTGTGACACGGTTCAAATCAGCTCGGTTTATTTATTTAGTGCCAATTCATGACAACGGATGCACACAAGGACTGGTTGAAATTAATTGATATGCTTACAATCAATTTAAAAAATATTAAATTGTTTTTACCATATTGTGATAAAATACTTCATAACAGTAAAATAGACTTAAAATGAGTTACGGTAATATTGTTATACAATATGTTATTTTCCTCTCAAATGAACTTGTTCTTGCTTTAACTTTAAAAAGCTGTAAGATGTGACACTTTTGTTATTTCAGCAACAACAAAAGACAATTAACTACACAACGTTTGCATGATTTGAAGGCTCAATCAAAACTAGCACCGTAATTATGTTACTTTATCAATGCTGTATTTCTTGTGATGTACAGTTTATGCAACCCTGCTTAACATTTGGTTGTACACTAGTCCCTCACTTATCGCAGGGGTTACTTTCCAGACACCCCTGTGATAGGTGAAAATCTGCAAAGTAGGAAAGTTATATTAATTTTCTTATATATATATATATATATATATATATCCATCCATCCATCCATTTTCTTTACCCGTTTGTTCCATTTTGGGTCACGGGGGTCGCTGGTGCCCATGTCCAGCAATCACTGTGCGAGGGGCGGGGTACACCCTGGACAGGTCGCAAGTCCATCACAGGGCCACATAGAGACAAACAAGCATTCACTCTCTCACTCACACCTAGGGACAATTTAGAGTTACCAATCAGCCTAACATGCATGTTTTTGGTCTGTGGGAGGAAACCGGAGCACCCGGAGAAAACCCACGCATGCACGGAGAGAACATGCAAACTCCACCCAGAAAGGCCCCTGGACCGGGGTTTGAACCAGGGACCTTCTCACTGAGAGGCAGCAGCTCTAC
>NC_056498.1:53934465-53974118 GCF_014905685.2 Nematolebias whitei
ATATATATATATATATATGACTTTATAAACACTTCCCACACTTTTGCAAAGTTCATAACAATGTTCTAAACTCTCTAAATGCTCTAAAAGAGCACAGCGAAAGAGAGCAGACAGACTGATGCTATGGTTACTGAGCCAATTAGACTGGGCAATGGGAGCAATGGGACATTTCCCGGTGGCCTGGCCTGCCCAGTGATTGCCGAGGGGGACTAAAGACTCAGTTCAGGTTGCGCTTCATTAGTTTAAATAAACAATCCATGCCACTCGTGCACCTCACTCAGGTGTGATAGACACCCCGCCCCCTCCTTTCTTTTTCCGAGGCTGTCAGTTGCGTGCCCGCCTATGACAGACAGCCTCAGAAAGAGAAAGGATGGGGGGTGGGGGGGTCTGTATTATACCTAAGTGGGCCACACTCAGCCACCCTTTTTGTCTTTTTAAACAGATTCACCCTTATTTTTCCACCTAAGCATTTTTCTCAGATATTCTACATGTGTTCTTCTGATCTGTTCATCCCTACTCCCTGTGCAGTAGTGATGGGGAAAGACAGATCCCACCCTCACCCCTCCTTTCTTTTTCCAAGGCTGTCTGTTGCACGCCCGCCTGTGACAGACAGGCTCAGAAAGAGAAAGTAGGGGGCAGGGGATATGGTCTGTCTTTCCCCATTGCCAATCATGTGTCGTGTACAATCTGTCATTGAAAACCCACAACAGAGTGAGTCGCAAAAGTTGAACCGCAAAGTATCAAGGGACTACTGTAACCCATTTCTAAATGGCTGACACAAACGTATGACATTCCAAACAGTCTGTAACATAATAGTTTGTACAAACACTGTGCTCAAATTTGTTGTGGTTGTAGCGAAGACATTCACAACACATAATCCAAGTGCTAACGAATTATATTTTGTCTAAAACATTAGAATTAACTGTTAGGGTTAACCCTGTTTGTCTGTTAGGTAAATAGCTTATTTCATATAAGAAATTAATCATGATATGCACATCTACAGTTGATTAACTTTCGGAGTCAAGCCATCTTAACATATCTATCACATGTAATTAACATTATTAGTTGACATAGAAATTGCTCTACACAGTAAGTTTTATAGACATTGAGATCAAATCTTAAGTTGCAGTAGCTGAGAGTCATTCACAGCATATGCTAAGAGCATGACATGGTGATGTTGCATGCATATACACAGAAAGTTATATTTTATTGTTTTGCCAAAACAGCTGCAGAGTAATGCTATCATTTATCAACATTAGATGATTTTAGTTTGAATTTCTGGGTGGCGGGCGAAACGCATTCCTTCAAAGAATGTTGAGCCTTATTTGATAAACGGATCTCTTGTTGCTTTTCTAGTGTTGATTATGGGGTCACACTGGGTCAGTGGTGAAAACTCAAGACCTTGACTGTGATTCCTCACTAATAAGTCCTCTGTCCTTGCTTCATTGCTGAAGTGTGTACAGTAGTCTGAGTATGAAATATGGGTCAGTGAAAATGTGCTTGATCAAGTCCAAGGTTGCGTTTCACCGAGGCGTTGACCTGTCACCATCTCTTTTTACAGCATTCTGAACATGGAGCCCATTAAAGGAGAAACTTTTGTCCTCTTCGACAAAAGGCTAAATCAGAGTTGGAGATACGAGGTACCTACAAATGCTCTGAGATGAGGAACTTTTGGTATAATTAGAAGTGATAAAGAACACAATAATATAATAATCACAGTAAAGGATGCAGGTATCTTTACACGATCCTAAATGTGTTTATGTGATTTTTTTTCTTGTCCTGTTGTGCTTTGTTTTAGCTCACATATGGTGATCCAGGCTGTGCATGCACAACACACTATGTGCAATTTATGATTTTTTTTTTCTTTGACTAATGCAACAGGAACAAACTCGTCTTCTGCTTGTATTTGTCTTCCAATCTTTTCCTTCCCTCCTGCCTCTGATGGCAGTTGTCGTCCATGATCACCGAGGCGGTGCTGATGGCACGGCACTCTTCCTGTGATGACCTTCATGATGACAGTGTCAACGGCTGAGTAGGTGCCGAACCTCCCTGCCACATTTGGATGCTTTGGCCGTACAACATTCGTGTTGCACATTTCCTTTAGCTGATTCTTCCATCTCCGCTACCAGCAGCCATTGCATATCAGACTGATGTGGAAGACAAACTATCTGCACTTTTGCAGTTTTCACACCGAGGATTTAAGTTTGATCTTATTGCAGATCAAAGGTTGTGCTGTTTTCATTTATGGATTCACAATGTGGGCCCTGAGCAACCTGCCCACACCACAAGTGTGATAAACTGCTTTACAAATAAACTTGACCTGACCTTACCTATTGTCTGTCATGATCTTTTTCTTGTGCACTGCGCTTGCTTTGACAAGCAGAGGCTGCTGTGCTTAAACATGAAATATGTCTTCTTGCTCTTATTTTACACTTCATCACACGACCGTTGAGGAATTGTGTGGTTCTTTAGACAAGTGGAAAGCTCATTTAAGTTTTATTTAAGGCAAACTGTTCTTTGTGGACTCTGCAACTTTTTTTTTTTATCACAAAAAACAGCGTAACATGAACAACGTTTTCATTGCTCACCACTGAAAGACAACAATGTTTTATTGCCTGTGTCTGTTATCAAGATATCTCATGAACTATTGAACACATTTTAATAAAACTTGTAGAAAGTATTCATTTCATCTTTATCTACAACTGATGAACTTTTTAGGGTCAACCAAATTCAGAATGTCTATAACGACCAACTGACCTAAAAAATAAAAAATAAATACAAGCATGCCTATACCTCAGACAAATTTCTCTAAATCTTGTTGCAATGGCAGAGACTGGTCTCCAACATTTATTTTGAGTTTTAACAGACTGCTCAATAGCTTTGTTTAGAGATGTACAAACACCAGATTGTAATGAACTCTTTATGTCTGTTAGCAAAATATTTCACGAATGACTGGATGGATTTTAATAAAACTTTTTGGGACATAATTATTACATCTAAACTTTTGGAGCCAGCCTCATTCATCATAGCCACAACAAGCAACACAACTTAGAAAACACAAAAAAGTGGTTTAAATAATTCAGTTTTACAGACATTGTACTCAGTTTTGTCATAACCAAGAGGTTTTCTCAACATATTTCAAAAAGTTACTCATTGCACAAGAAATTTGCTTAAATTTTAGCAATCATTTTTGAAGTCCACTTGGACTGTTAGCAAAATATATCATAAACTGTTTGATGGATTTTATTAAAACTTTCAGAAACAAATTATTTGATGCACTTCTACAACTGTTTATCTTTTGGAGCCAATTCCTTTAAAGATGGCTGCCACATCTAATTAATCTAAGCCAGGGATTCCCAACTGTCGTCCTTGAGGAACACCATCTGGCATATTTTAGTTGTTTCCTGCTAAGACACACCTGCTTTTAATAAAGGGGTGTTTCACAGGCTTCTGCAGAACGAGTGGAATTAATTAAATCACTGAATCAGCTGTGTTGGAGCAGGAAAACAACTAAAACATGCAGTATGGTGTTCCTCAAGGACCAGGGTTGGGAACCACTTAATTCTAAGCAACACAAAAATAGTTTAGTCAATTTTATAGATATTGAGATAAAATGTGATACACTGAGCATACCATTTTTTTTACACATTATAGCATAATGTTGTTCATATTGCTGTTTTCAAGTTTTAACCAAGATGGCTACAACCTTATTCCTTCTCATCATACGTTTGAAACTAACATGAAATATGTGCATTTGCTCAAGTAATACTAGACTATTATTCTGTGAAGAAACGGAGGCAAAATAATTAGATACTGCTCAGGGTCGAAGAGTAACTCTCTCACTGGTCTTGCCCATAAATAGATTTATATTTACATAATATGCATGTAATTATTACATAAACGCTTTATGTTTCCAACAACATCACACAGATAAGCAAACGTTCCTCTTCAATGCAAGCTGGAAATAGGCACCATGGTGTCACACCGTTATTAGCCATAAAACTAATGCCAAGCCAAAAAGTTAATGTCATTGTAGTAAATCTTTCTCTGTTTAACTTTGCCGCAGGTGAGCCATCTGTGAATAACAGCAGGTTTCGCTACATGTTTACTAGTGCACTATTTTATTGTTCCGAATGAAACCTCAGCATACAGCCTGAGCATTCAACAGCCCCTGTTTGTCCTGTTGCGTGTTTTGTGACCAGATTGACCTTCAGCAAGAACAAAAGTAACCTGTATCACAGCAGATTCATCAGAGGTTGCATGCCTTTTTATCATCTCCCTGCTCCCCCCTCCCCTTTAGAGCGCTCCCCTGATACAGAGCATGCTTCCTCTGTGCTAATGCTCTTCTCAGTCCACCGATTAATTCCTCCGCTTCATGTTTTGATAACAGATCTGAGCATGGCTTTCTTTAACCTTTAACAATGCCTTCAGTATCACAATTAACCACATGTTTCCATCAACTGTACATGCTGTGGGCTGACAGGTGCTGCCTGAAATAACATACAATTATAGACACAATTTATGTCCTATTTTCAGATTGAAAACATATTCTGCTACTATAGAACTATAGTAAGTTAGTAAACGTTTTACCCTCTAAGGGACTTGCAAGTAAAATATAAGAACACTTGGAAAGGTGGGCAGTGTGTGGTGGGTTGGCATGGAGATGGAGGGAGTTAGGAATCCAACTAATGATCGTCCAATTAAACCCTTTGACTCTTGAATTACAATATGTGGTTGAACAGTTTGAACCCTGCTCCAATGTAACGAGCCTTGCTGCCCTTCCACTTGATCTCTTGGACACATAAAACATCTACCTTCCTTCTCTGCATCATGCCAGCCAGCTCTCTACCTTTGCCTGTCTTGGTCCCCACATAGAGTTGCAACCCTCAGTCCTATATTCTTCACTTTCCTCTTCTCCCTCTGTCTCCTGACACGTTTCCCTCCTTGTGCTCTTTTACTAACAGTAGCACAATTTCCACCGGCGACCTGTTTGTCGACAGCACAAGTGGCAGTTGTTGTTAACCCGGGCCTCAACCAATGCAGTATGGTTTCACTTTGATGAACTTACATTATAGTTTTGGCTAAAGTGTTTTACATCAGAGGCCCTTCCTGACACAACCCTTAACATTTACCCGGGCTTGGGACCGGCACCAGAGATACACTGGCTTGTGCTCCCTAGTGGCTAATTTCCTCTTGAGCTATAGCAACCTTAATTTTCATCCAGTCTTTAAATGTTTGTGTGTATTCAAACAGGATTAGTATAACAATAAAATACAACTGCACAAATTCTAAATCTGTTCAGTTCTTGGTACCAAAAGTGGGTTCTTCAGTACTCAAAATCCAAAACTTTCATGTTACATGTCAAAGTAATGAACTGGAATATCACCTTATAAATAAGCAAAGCAAACAGTAAACAGGCAATTGAAAATATTAATGAGATTACTGATGAATATATGATATAAAAAGACAGAGTACAGTTGTTTTTGTTCTTACCTGTGGCATTGGGTGGGCATCTGTTAAAGGCAAGTTCCCCCGAAGGGGTCCGTCTCCAAACCATTGACATTGCATAGTCCTCCGGACAAATCTCATACGGTGCTGGGGAGCAAAACGATACAAGTGAAGCTAAAAGCTATGCAAAAAAAAAAAAAAATCTGTATTTCCAACATGATGCAATAATTTCTTCATACTTCACATGAAGAGGTATGGAAATATAGGAGATCAAAGCCGTACAGTGTCAGTGAATACGAGCATGTAATTTAGGGATTATGATAACGTGTAAGCCCTTCTTAAATCACAGCTTTTGTGAGTGTAGGTGCCACATCTTTAAAATGGTTTTGATGTTATTTTTGTGGATTTTTTTATTTGCCAGAACAGAGTAAGGGACTGCACTTCAAAATGAGATGTTTTGCAATGATTTTTCCATTTCTCATTATGTCCTTAATGCATTACAACATATTCATGCTCTGTCATGAACCCCATCTTATCTGCATCTCCTCTTTAGATTCTGTATTATCTTATCTTGTATAACGAGCCACGTCATCCACTCCACATAGGAGATTATCTACCCTCATTCTCTTTGCTTCTTTGACGCTGCTGTCTCCTCTGACTCACCTGGGCAGCGTTGGTCACTGCACTTCCGGACTTCTTCACCGGACCCGTCACACTGTTGTCCAGTCACCGCTGCCCCCTGACACACTCGGGCTCGTCTCTGCCATCCGCCATCACAGGACTTTGAGCAGCCGCTCCACGGACCCCAAGGGTTCCACTGGCCATTAGCTAAAACAAGAATCAATTACAGTAAAAAATAAAATTAAAATTAAAAAACAGATACTTTCAGGAAAAGGAGAATGAGAAACAAACCGTATAGACTAAAACCATTGATCAATTTTTCTCTTTAATGCCATTAAAGCTTTCATGTGTGTGTCCGTTTGAAAATATGGTTTTGATTTATTCCTACTTTTAGTGTGTTTTTTTTAGATGCAGTTCATTGGCAATAGCCCAAAGAAGAAAATTACATTGAACGCTAAGTAGTTTTTGTATTTCATGGTTAAAGAAACTGCTCCAAAGGTGGTTGGTTACATCACTTTGCATTGAAAACACATTTATTCTGCGGTTCGCAGAACGAGCAGCACATTTTATGTCCTAGTAACGAACACAGTTTGAGCTAAAAGAAAAGCAAAAAATTAATAAATAAATAAATCCCTTTCAGCAATGTAGTAAATCACATGCCCTCGTCTGAACAAAAAACACCTTATGAGGAAAAACACAACCTCCATTTATGCCTCCCTCAAGATAAAAGGCCACATTTCATGCCCTACAACTAACCTCTGTCAGGAATGCTTCCTGACAAGATGTAAACCAGAAAGTGTTGTGACCTGTTGCCTAAAACTATCCATGATACTGATCAAATCCCAGTACAGGGTGATGCCTCAGCCCACTGCGGAGCAGCTGATTTCTCAAACACATGCGCACTCATGTGCTTCAAAGAGCTCATTGTGCCAGCGCTCCGAGATAAATTCTTTCAATTTTCAAACACATAACACTGAAATGAAATCCTGCACAGGCCTTTATTGTATGTATTTGCCAGTTATTTGAGATTAGCCTGTTATGTTGTTGTTGTCCACCCAAAAAACGACTATTGCTTTTTTAGAGTAGTTGTATCACAAACTGGAGTCCCCAGAACCCCGGGGGTCAGTGAGCCAGTGCTTGGGAGGCCGCAAAAAAAAAAAATAAATAATAAATAAATAAATATATATATATATATATATATATATTATTGTTATTATTATTATTATTATTTATTTGTATTTATATATATTGTACCATTTAATTCAGTTTATTTAAATAGCACCAAGTCACAACAGAAGTCATCTCAGGGCACTGAACAGAAACATTAATATACAGTATATAAAAATTAAGTTAATAACATTAATTATCTGAGGAGCAGACTGCTTTGAGTTTAACTTCATTGCAGACTCTCATCTTGAACAAGCATGAAGGCGACAGTGGAAAGGAAAAACTCCCTCATGAGGAAGAAACCTTTAGCAGAACCAGACTCAGGACAATCTGCTTTGACTGGCTGGGTTTGAGAGGAACAGGAAATAGGAACAGATACACAATGCCAGGTCGAGAATCACATGTTAAAATAGAAATGGCATCAAATGAATATTATTCAGTTGTAACAATTCATTTTAAGAAATGAGGTCAATTTGTCCTCCATTAGTCTAAGCCTATAGGAGCATAACAAGCCAACCCTAACTATAGGATTTATCAAAAAGGAAATTCTTAAGCCCAGACTTAAAACTGGACAACGTGTAGTGCTGTCATTTCTAACCCGAACCTGGAGCCCGGCTCTGCCCGACCCAGATTAGGGCCAGGCCATAATAATGTGCTTAATGTGGGGGCCGAGTCGGTGTCAGGCTTTTGATTGCATCAGAAGACGCGCGTGGCTGATGACCCAATTATATGGAAACATGGCTTGCCGTACAATCACCTGCTGCATGCGGCCATTTGACCGTGCACTGACCAGCCTTGAAAGAGGTAAAAAAAAAAAGTTCAGTTAAGCTTCAGAGGGACTACTGCCAGCAATCCATCATGTGAAAATGGACGTTCATTCAGCCGCTGCACTCAGAGGACATGGGCGACTGACGACCCAAACAGGTGAGATCACAAAATGTAGGACATGTCAGAGCAGGGTCCGTGTTTGAATAATGCAGAATGCAGACAGAAGCAGGGATTTAATGTGCTTTAACCGCCATGAAAGGACAAACACCCCATCATCTCTGATCTTCTGTCCCCTTAGCCAAGTGCATCCGTCGACCGTAAGTAACTATATAAGCATTCAAAGCTTAATTAAAACTGTTGTGGGGGTTGTGATTTCTGGTTCGGACCTGTAATTACTGTTAATTCATCGGGTTGGGTGGGGTACGGAAATGATGGCTACAGGCTGGGGACGGTTGGGTCGGATTTTTTTGGGCACAAATGCAACTCTAACAATGTGTCAGCCTCACTGACAGAAACTGGAAGTTGGTTCAACAAGAGAGGAGCCTGATAATTGAGAGATCTTCCTACCATTCTGCTTTCGGAAACTCTAGGAACCACAAGTAAACCTGCAGTCTGAGAGCGAAGTGCTCTGTTAAGAAAATAAGGGGCAATAGGATATATATAGATATACGATGGATTACAAACATGTAGATGTTTAACAACACATTAAAATACACCAAAATGCAGGAAATCACATCTACTTCATTCAAAATTTGCTGGGGGAGGAACTGTAAGGGGTCCCTGAACACAAAAAGTTTGAGAACCCCAGTTTTAGAGCACTTATTATTCAAAATGCTATCGGTATGGCTCTGGACAGCATGCTTCTTGTTGAACTCTTTGTCATAGCAATCTTTCCAGCAATCATGGTCATTATACCGACTTGTTAAATAGACTCTGTTGAATGCATAATTTTTGATCTCCCGACTTTGTGAACAAATAAGAATTGCTAAAGAGGCAGGCCTCATTAATGGAATAAATTGCACAATGCAGCGTCTCACTCCGAGGCAGACAACAGCTTCCTCTTCATCGTCACGATTGGCACAAATTAAACTTGTGAATCTGTGAGCAGTTATTGCTGTCTCGTGGGTCACAAAGAGAACAAGGTTGGTTGACTGAAATCGCATTTTAGACTCAAGTCATGCATATAACATGCTACACACACACACGTGCACGCACATAAAAGTTAAATTCAGCGTGACCGCCTTGCTGTTTTACGCTGCTTCGGTAAAAATTGCATCAGGAGATTATGAGAGTGCTCAAACCCTTCACATGATCAGACAATTCAAAGCCTGATCGAGACCATTAAGCTGACGCTTTTGAGAGCCTAATGCAACTATGATGTCAACAGACAGTTTGGGCAGCTGATACTGACTTATATGAAAGGCGCTCACTATATCTAACTGAAGTTTGCAAATCCAGTTGATGGGCAGTGGTCTTAAAAATGATTCTTACTTCTTATAATGGGTTTTTGAATGTTGCAATTGGGGATGCAAAATAATCATGGGCATGCTTGCTAAAATCATTCTAAATGTTTAATCTATTTAAACTATTGTCTAGGAATGACTGTAGAAATGTGGAAAATAATTAAAAAGGAGAACATGGGATGGGTAGGTTTCATTTCGTGTTTGAGATCATGGTTTCCAATCTGGGCGTGGATGCGGAAAATGAATCAAGAGGCTCTGGCTTTTTACCTGTACAGTCAGGATTATGGCACTCTCTGCTTTCTGCCCAGTGACCGCGACATTCAGATCCCCCATGGGCGGCCGCTGAGCACTGCCTGGTCCTCTGCTGAGTGCCATTGGCACAGGTCACTGAGCAATCGCTCCAAGAGCTCCACTCCTGCCACTGTCCGTCCACTGAGGCACCAACCACAACCCAACAAGCACGTCCCAAGTGAAGGGTAAAAGAGGGCAGACACAAACAGGAGGAAATATTCAGATTTCTATTCTCTCTCAGACTAAAAGCCAGTAACACAGATATTAACTGGAGAGCAAAATGTTACATGAATACTTGTCTGTTTTGGGGAGATGTACTGTGGTTGAGATTTCACTTTGGTTTTTTGTTGTTTTTTTTTTTTTTTTTTTTTTCAAGCTTGAATTTTTTATATTTAGCCAAAGGCAAAACACAGTAAGTAAAAACTAGCAGTGTCTTTACATTAACGTATTTTGCATTAATATGTATTGAAGTTTTAATATAAACAGGAACTGTTTGTTAGCTGTCTCCCTGACTGGCCATGTGGGCTTCATGAACTGAAGGGTCTCCATTGAGTCTGCTACCAGAGCAAAGCTAATATTCACTATGTGCAATACTTCTTAGTCTCTAATCTGCTTCCCATTCATAAGCAATTGCATCCAAGTGATTTTAATGTCAGTATTACAGTATTCACTCTCAACAGAGCTATTTAATCTGTATTAATTATAAGCACACTTGAATGCAACACATATCCTGCACAATTTTTTTGACTTACCTTTGCACAATTGCATTGATTATTGGTTACTACGAATACTAAACCGCAACCATGATTAGGAAGAGGTATTTAAAAATCTGATTTAAAGATTTGACAGTTTTTATGTCTTCATGGCTTTACAGCTCATTGTTCCTGAATAGATTTATAGAGCAGGTGCATGATACCTGGGCATAGCGCTATGTTGCAAAGCTTAGTCTGGGTCTCAGGTCCATCACAGGCCCTGCCTCCATGTTGGGGAGGAGCACACATCCTAGTCCTAGTGCGGTGACCCCGGCCACACGTGAATGAGCACAGGCTCCAAGGTGACCACTCCTCCCATACACCGTGTACTGCGGGCACAGAAAAGGCGTCAGGCCTAATCAAAGTCTCTTTCACAGCGTAAACAAACCCGTCACGAACAGCACTGAGCCCGAAACGAAATCAAATCGATCACAACATTTAGCAACATGTTAGTGAAACAATGAACACACAGACGGGGCGGGGCTACACCAAGTCTCAACCTTTGGTACCAGTCTAAGTACTTATCGCATGCACAATTATCGGAAATACTTCACAACCAATGCACAGAGATGATAAAAATAATTTAATTAAAGTTTTGCCCAAATGTTTATGTAAATTGTTACAGGTTGTTTCTTTCAGGTTGACTCTTCTTGGTATGATGGGGCTCTAACAAGAGTGGATTGTCAGACAAATGAAATCATTTCTATGATTCAGTCTGTACAAAAGTCACGGTAGCTTCACATCACAACCACTAATTTGTTTCTAGACCTTTGCATACGAGTCCACATTTTACATTTTTTTAAGTTATGTCTTCTTAAATTAAATATCAGGCAATAACTAATGTATCTTATTTATTTTTAAATTGGAAGTGTCTGTCGTATTAATTCTAATTACTTTCACTTTTTCTTTCACCATGTAATCATCATTTTCTAGCTCATTTGTTTGATGTTTCTGATAAATTGTCCACTTTTTATCCCTGACTGCATAAAAAAAACATTGTTTTGTTGTAAAACTAAAAATCAACATGTAAACAAAATCACTGAAGGACATTTCCACTACCTCCTGGATGGTGTGTAGCACAACTGTGTTTAGACTGACAGATGGTGGATTTTCACAAAACTGCAGAGAATATTTGCATTTGGCTCCAAGTTCTACTTTGGAAATGAAAATATGGAAATCTGAGAGGCAGGCTGAAGTAAAACACCTCCTGTTTTGCCTGTAAAATAATGCAACCCACATCTTTCAAGATGTAAACGACATCTCCGATTAATTACATGGTGCTACTGTTGACTTCTTTGTCAAGCCAATAAAGTGCATTCACTGATACAATTAAGACCCAGATTTTATTTTCAGGCACGGTAGTGTTAGTCAGATTAGATCACACTGTCTGCAGATGTATGGCATGCACAGGAGACTTTAAAGCTGTCCCTATATTTTGTTAATGAGCTACGCTGGCACACAGAAAACTGCACAGGGATTGGCAGGAAGATGATGCAGCTGCACATTTTCAGGTGTTTCAACACTTGGGAAACAACAGGTGAAGCTGATGAAGGTTGGACGTAGACTCAACATATCCGTTGGCTTTCATCATCTTTTAACTGCAAGTAGGGCTTAAGAAATAAGAAATTTGACAGCTTTGTCCACAGGGAGCTGATGATTCTTCCTCCAAGGGGTCATTTTTCACAGTGTGTGCTTTGAGGTCATGAAACGCAATATTGGAATCTGGCTGGATCTCGGGGTCAGGTATGTGGTCGGCCATGAGGCAAACTAGAGTTCGGCCTGAACCTTGCCTTTAGGTGCTGCTTTGATGCTCTTAGCTAACTGTCCCCTGATGGCTGAAGCATTTACTTTGAAAATGTAGGCTTCAAAGCAGGCAGTCGCCACAGCTAGCTGATTAAATAGGACTGAGCTTCTTTGTGTTTTTCTTCTCTGAACTGCAGCCATGATCATAGCCATGAGCATCCTTGATGCACTACAAGGCAAGACATATTTGAGTTGCACAAGACCACAAACAAAAGATTTAAATATTCCAACAAAATATTGGTAACAGATTCTTTAAAAAAAAAAAGATCTTTTAACTCATAAACTTCACAAAATTGTCTCTTAGTTGTAGCGTGTGAAGTAGCTTCCACTGAAAACACGATGCATGTTAATGATGCATATTTTGAAATTAAAACACCTAGTCTTTCACTTGGTACAAAATGTATTATTATAGTCAGATATTTTTATTGTTATTATGAACTAAAACAGTTCATGCTATTTTGTTCATGTTTTTATTTGTATTCATTTTTCTAATTGCATTATTTTGATCATTGTTGCTTCTGGTAACTAGATTGAAAGCATTAAGCAAAGGATTAAAAAACAAGTCACAAAATATAATACATTTCCTTTTACAAAAAATGGTATTTGTTTTACTAAACAACTAGAGTAAAAAAAAACAAAAAAAAACCCAACTTTTAATTTAGGCGAAACGTAGATCAAATCTTTCCCAACATAATAAATCTCCATCTTTGTGAAGAGTCAACATCTAATGTCACCTTGTTATCAGGTGACAGGTGCACATGACCACTCCAATGTTTGTGTTTGTTTCTTACAGCTGAATAGGCTAAAGCTAGTGGCATTTCATCTTATTACTTCAGATCAAATTTGAGGTTCTGTCAGATTCTTTATATCCTCTCCAAAACAGTCATGTTAGGTTATATACCGTATTTTTTACCGTATCAGCTGCACCTTTTTGCATAAATTTGCAAGTCCTGTGACTTATAATAATAATAATAATAATATTACGCATTGTCATCACTGTATGTTTTCATACAATGGCGAAATTAGTCTCTGCATGTAACCCATCCACCACCAGGTGGTGCAGTGGGCAGCTATTGAAAGTGCTGGGGGGGCATTTTGGGGATGAGGTGTGCTGCCCAGAGACACCACGAGGTATGCAATGACCGGGGAGCGAACCTGGGGCTTTCGGGTCGTGAGTCGGCTGCCCTGCCTCTACACCATCTCGCCCCCAACACAGAAGTGACTAAATATGTGTGCTCCAAATTTTTGAAATGCAGCTGATTTGACCAATAAAGTGCATTTATTAAGGAAAAGTTCAACTGAGACACACTTTTGCTATAATGTCGAGCAAACAAACAATTGTTTTTAAGTGTTAATCTTGTTAAATTCTTCTTAAAGTCCTTCCGTGTGTGCACCCATGGCTGCCATTTTGGCAGCCAATCGATTTTTGGCACAACACTGGCCCACATTTCCGGATGGTCATCGGTGGCACATAACAAATGTGATGCGTGAGCGTTGAGGCATAATAGATGTGATTTATATGGTTAAGCAACTTATTTATTGTTGAGTTTTTTTTTCACGTTTTTAGACATTTTTGGACTGATGCGACTTAAACGGCGGAAAATACGGTATATTATCACACAACAGACAAGTTAGGCTATTTTTTTAGCACCTTTTGGTAAAATTTTTAATTGCCACGTTGGTCACATCTGAATTTTGTTATTTTAATTGTTTGTTTTTATATTTTAATGAGGAACAAAGACTATTTAGATAAATTAGAGCATACAGAGCAACATGACTCTGCTGTTGACCTCAGTAAGTCTCATTCTATGCTCTAAATGACAGAAAGCAACATTATTCTTGTGTTTGGACTGCATGTTTGTATTGTTAATATGCTCTGGAAAAAAAAGGGCAGAAAAAAAAATCCAAATTCCTGGGCTGCTCTCCTTCTGCAGAACAAACTGACTCAGGTTCAAAGGCAGAAAGGCAAGGTTGGTTCAGTTGTAACGGGGGCTTGTGATTCAAAGGAGATATTTCATGAAGCAGAAATGTATTTTGGCAGATGCATTGTTTTGAAAATGGCATCAGAGCTTTTGTGGAGGCCCAGGATTTCTAGTGGCGTGCTTGATCTCAGGCTGCAGTGTTCGCCAATGATGTTGCTGTTTTCACCTGCTGAATAGAAGGTAGAACTAAACGCTATAAGCCATTTTGTATACTATGTTTTAGAGGTGCTCTTTCCATCCAAACAAACTGCAGACAGCCTAAAGAAAGCCAATTGATCTGTCTGCCTTACAGGATAATAAAACATGTACACCTTCCCAGGCTGGTTTTATTCATCCCAGCCCCCTGCTGTGACTGTTAGCGCTTCATTTTTATTAGCTGTAATTTAGGAACAAATGGGGAAAAAATAAAAAGTTATATATATATATATATAAACATTCTTATTGCACAAACAACTTAACAGCAAAACAGGATCATGTACGAGAAAGGTTGAATTAACCGAGAAAATAAGAAATTAAAATAGACTAATATACGCTGCTATTGTTTTATCTATTTACTGAGGTCACATTATGATCTAAATCAGGGCTATTCAACTAAACTGCTCAGGGGGCCACAGTAAGAGCTCAGAGGCTGGGCATCCAGCAGTTATTGTCATGAAGTAAGTTTGTTTTATGGTTTTATTTAAAAATGAACCCATTGGTGGGACAAACTGAGTTCATCCTTGGGCCTGATTTGGTCCCCGGGCCACCAGTTGAGTAGCCCTGATATAAATCATAACATGCTTTTGAGTTGGTTTCAGTATTACTAACAAGTTACTGGTGTTTTAAAGCATTAATGTGCAAATTAATGTTCTGGATCCACTGTTAGCCATATCAGCACATTTAAGATAATATCAAGAGCAATGATCAGTCCACTTTAGGTCCTAAAATTAATTTCACTGTCTGTTTTTCTGTTTGTTTTTGTTCCCATGAGGAAAATGTGAACTTATGCTTATCCAAGTTCAATTTATATGAAATATAAAGGAACAGAAACTGGTTTCTCTTTTAAAGTGACTCATCCTCTGGCTTGCGTTAAGAGCTCACGTTCAATAAGTGATTGACCCTTTGAAAAACTACTTCTTACATGTGCCACATCTAAAAATGAAGCATGACACACCAGAGATCGGGCTGTCGGAGGGAGAGGGTGCAGCTTGCAGGATTTCTTTTTTTAATCATACTAACTACTTATGTGTGAGGGATGTGGTCACAGAAGCACTGCACTTATTAGCATCATCAAGTATCTTGACTAAACATGAGTGCAGAATGTCATTATTGAATCTACTTGTTTTTCTGCGTAAACAGTGCCAAAATATGAATAACGATGACACTGACTCGCTTTTCCTTTTGGATGCATGCTAACAAGCATGAGCATGCTGCAGTTTTCCGTCAAAAAAGTCGTCCCGATTTTGATACCTGGCTACCAGTGACTCATCTGCCATGCCATCATGGGTTTATGATGAAATGCCTCCCAGCGTGTTTTGAAGAAACACCGCCGAGCTATTTTAAAATGCACAGTTGACCTTCAAGGAAATGACGCTGAAGATATCAGTATCTATGGTTCCCCAAGCTCCATGCAGATCCACACGTCACGAAACCTTTTAGGTGCTGATGAATCGTTTTCCAGTTAAATGATATGGAGAACACAGAAGTGACAATGAAGGGGGAAAAAAATAGGCGAAACCGCACTTAACAAAATAACCTCAAAGGAAGGATTAGATTCAATATTATAGCTGTAAAGACAGTAACATTCCTAAATAGACACATTCAGATTATGGTGAATAAAACAACACATTTCCTCCTATACAAACAACAAAAGAGTAAAACATTCAAGAATCTGCGGCTAACACTACCTGGACAAGGGGCAGTGTTATTGCAAACCCTTGATTCTCTTAAAGGGCCGCTGCAGTGTGTTCCGTATGGTGAGACACATGTTCTTGTTCGCACCTGCGACCCTTGACCGCATGTTACAGAGCATGAGCTCCACTGGGACCACTCCTCTGCACCTGATTCACCTGTGTGGGAGAAGGGTGACACTAGTTAAAGGCAACAATAGGGTCCTGCATGGCTCATGGAGCGGGGCAAGTTTGGCAGGGTTGAAGTTGGAAGGGGCCAACATGAGTCACGTTGGGGGTTAGGTGGAGAGCTAAAAGTTTACAACACCACTATTTACAGTCTATGCTACCTTAATGTGATCTTTGATGAATACTCCGTAGCTCATGTTATCTCTCAATCGTTATTCAGTCTCGTTATTCAATCGTGCTCCTGGTTGAATTTTGTGTGCAGCGCAGTGGCTGCAATCATTGAAAGTAGTTGTGTTAATGATGTTTACCGTGTTGGAGAGATATGTAAATGAATCATCCTTTCCACAACAAACTTAAATGTGTATTTATGCAAAGATCACAGAGAAGGCGTAACAGTAGACATCGAGATAACATCTAGCTGTTTCACTTCATTTAAAGGAAAAATGCATGCGCACCGTGAAAGCAAGAACAAATAAAAGTGGGAAAATCACTCTAAAGAAAATTCTTTAAGAGCATGGTGACATGCAAATAAATAAATAAATAAAGAAAGAATAGCCATCTGCAAAAAAATAAAATGGAATTTAATGGATGTTAGTTCAGAAAGAGGTCTTGGATGTGGATTTTATTTTTGCTCTGCAGTGAAACATCCAGTTCCTTTGACAACATAGAAAATATTGTATTTGTCTTTAGTTTTTTTTTTTTTTTTAACTGCATCATGACCATATAACTTCCGTGGATTGGAGCGAAACAAACAAACAAAAAATAAATACTTTTTTTGAACAAATCACAGCCATTTCCATGTGTTTCCCTTAAAGCAGACTGTGTCCAGTATAATCAAATTCTGGGAAATAAACAATACTGGTCCAATTTAAACCATAGTATGAAGACAAATTCTGTTGCCATAGATAAGGCTTTTGATTCTGCATAACAGTGCAGGTATTTAACTCTGCATGCAGACTTTGTCCAAGATAAAATTGCATGTATTTTAAGTCATTTAATTGTAGGAAACAGCACAGAGCCTCTCAGCGATCATGGTTTTAAAAGCTATAAAAATCTATGAAATGCTAAACAAAACCATAAGTGATGATGAGGTATGGGAGTGATAACCCAAATGCAAAACAAATGTATTAATTTGATGAGAAATAAGTGCACAATAAAATTCTTCCATATGAGTAGTCACCGAATAATTGATGTTTGATTATGTTAAACCCCCAGGTGAAGTGTTCATTTTCTTTGAGGCTTAATGTATTAGAGAAATAATTTAACACAGAGATGAATATTCTTTTCATTTGCAGCTCTGAATACATTTATGTCATTGTAGCCATCGAATAGGGTAAGAAATTTAAAATGAAAAAAACGTGCTTCGAAGTTGTTTCACAGGACACAAATTTGGGCAAATAGGATCTTAACCCTGCCTTTAATTTTGGAGATCATAAAATAGACTGAAAGGTGGATCAATTTGGTCAATGAGGCATTATAGGGAGGGTAAATTGTCTGAGGATGAGGAACAGAAAGGCACGGCAAGGCGACTTAACAAGGAAACGACATACCTACGGTGAATGGAGAGAAGAGATGTTAATGAGCAGATATTAGTACAGGCATGTGTGTACCAAATGTGTGCTTCATAAATAAACAAACAACAACAAAAAACTAACATGGACTGAATGAAAAAATAATAATTTTATAAACAATGACATCAAACTCAATGGAACGACACATAAAAAAGTAAATAAAGCATTTCCCACAAATCAAATAATTAAAAATAAAACTATCTCAGTAGCAGCTAGATATAAACCCACCCACTGAGAAAAAATGTCTTACATAAATTAAGCAAAAAATAATAAAACAAAAATAAAAACATTTGCTTCATTTCTTTCTAATCAGATTAGAAATAGGTTGGCATGCTGTAAGAGCGTTTGTGAATTTGGATTTTCTTTTAAAGTTTCTTAGAAATTAATTGATGCTACACTTTATTTTACTTGTAAGGGCAGCATCTATCAGTTCACTCATTAAAAGTGATTTAGTTTGTGCTGAAGGGGTGGGTTTTACACCGAATGACATTTCATTTATCACGTTTTGGAGAAAACCATTAATTACATCAGTCCCTTCGTTTTGAACTGCTGTTTAATTAATGTTCTCTAAAAAAAAAGAAATTCTGCTGGAGTAATCCACTCGTCACCTCGCTATAAGACAATAAAACAAACAGACGCACAGAACCCAATTAGGCTTGAAGTTCAAAGTAAATACTCATGGAAAAATGGAAAATTTATCGTCCTTATTTATATGTGGCATTGGGGAATGGGTAGGAAAAATAATAAAAATAATGCAAAACATTTCCACTTGAGAAGTGCAGTACAAGAGAGAGAGAGCATGCATGATGAAATTAGGTTTAGTTAACAAAATAAAGAAACATAACTATTGCATTACCAGTTTGTGCCATAAATTTAGCAGATTCAGCTTGCTCCTGCAGGGCCTTTGTGTCATGAACTGATCTTGGCCGCTGACTTTTTACTGTATGCTCTCCGATCATTCCATATTCTATGGGACAAAATAGAGGTTCATATGAAAGCTAGGCTTAGACATAATCTTAGAACAAAAGCTTATTACATTCTGTTTTCAGGATGTTTGAAGCATGGCTAGAAACAAAGACCACACACGATTTCTTTTTCTTTCCTTTTGGTAAATGCTGTATACTTGTGTCCTCTACAAGGCATAGAACAATGCAACATTTTTTTAAGGGTGAGTTGGAAGTATTAATTGAGCTTGAAAGCACAGCGTGGACACAGCAAACATGAAAGGGGTTTTCACATTTGTTTGCAAAACCTTAGCATCTTACCCGACAGGCCCCAAACCCTCCCAGCCCACCCTTTCTGCACAGCCTTAAAAAAAAAAAAATTAAAATATAAATAAATGAAAACAAACAAAAAAAAAAAATGTGTAAGCCATCTGAAAGCCACAGAGGAGGGGGTCATGGACGTAACATGCGATTGATCCACGGCTTCCTCAGTAAGTTGACATCTTTGTGTCGTTTTGTTTTGGTTGACCGTGCCCAAATTTTATTGTCAGATTTAAATGTATTCTGAGCTGTATACGTTACAATGCATGTTCTCTTTGTTTCCCACAAAGGAACAAAGACACGATGAGTACGGTGCTCCAACACTGAGAAAAGTGATGCTAGAAAATGGCATTTTGGACTTGAAGTTAATCTAATCATTGCAAAAATAACCCATGCAATTATTATTTTTACTATTACATTGAAAAACTAGCATTACTTCTGACAGTGTGAGCCTATGGAGATGGTTTTATACTTTGCAAGTCAGTGATACAGGTGATGCATTAACAACAGATCCACACAGAACTTATGTTAGTACATTAGACAATACAATGCATCAGCCAATGACCGGGATGTTTAAAACCATCAGTTTTATTTAAATTTGTGACTCGAGTGTCCTACAATCTCGAAAAGAAGCTGAAATCTCACAAAGACTGACCTCCAGAGGAGCATATACAGGGGATCTGTCATCTTATCTGATCTCACCATGATGCATAGCAACTTGGGGATTTTATGACTAACTATTGTCATGACAAAAAAAAAAAAAAAAAAGAGTGGCATCATCAAGACTTTATCAACAAACATGTTGCATGGTTGAAGTCATTGAGGGTTCAGCTACCGTTAAACATCACGTCCCAGAATAGCAGCAAGAAAGTGTTTGTGTTTGCATACAAAATGAGAATATTAAGAGGGAATAATGAAAAGAGTGGAGAAGCCGCCAGGTAGAAACAAACATCACAGCCTTTTTTGATGCTGATAGGCATCTTCAGGACCATGAATGCATAAAGCAAGCATCAAAAGCAAGTTCAAAGGTGTTTGATTTGATTCTGTCCACATCGTATTTGCTGAAATTAGGCTGAAAGCACAGTGTGAACTCTGTCCTCCAAAAAGACTAACAGCGGGCCGTTCAACTAATACTCAGTCCTGTCAGCAGAGCTAACTGCTGTAGATGTTTGACATGTCTCCTACGATGTGTTCCAGGCTGCACTCAGTGGTGTCCTGAATCATGAACCTTTTTTTTTTTTTTGGTTCTGTTGCAAAATAAAAATAAAAAAAAACACAGTTTATTGAATCAGCCTGAATGTTTCTGCCTTTGATGAAATCTTTAAGATCTGTGCACTCAGTCATTGGTTTTATTAATTCAAATGAGGTAGAACGCACAACGATACTCATATAAAATTGCAGGTTCACAGATCTGCCTGATCCAACACAAAGGTGAAGGATTAGTTTCATGTTTTGAAGCTTCCAGGTGTGAAAAGTCATCCTGTAGATATGAGCATTTGGTCATCACAACACGCTTTGTGCCAGCATCCTTTTGTAACAAATGGACTTAAAAAGTATGGAAAATGCATCAAATATTAGGAAGTATAAAATGTACCAAAATGGCTCCATAAGTTAAAAAATATAAAATGCATATTAGGTTAATCTAACAAAGTTCAGTCAGGTCATCTGGACGGTTTCTTTTTTTGTAGATATGTTTCATCCTTCATCCAAAGGACTTCATCAGTCTGAGGAGCCGCAAACAAATGCATTCCCACAAGCAGCACACTCACACAGTGGACCAACCAGTTTGCTGATGATAAGATGGTTTCTGGGACCCGTCCTCTCCCTCGTCGACTACTCTGAGTCAGCCGTAGCCAAAGTGGTTCAAAACATCAAAGTTCATGCTCAATAATCCAGGTAAAAAATCCAACAAAGTTTAGTCAGGTCATCTGGACTGTTTTTTTTTTTTTTTTGAGACATTTCGTCCTTCATCCAAAGGACTTTGTCAGTCCGAGGAGCCACAACAAACTCAGTCAAACAACGTTGGCTATGGCTGACTCAAAGGAGTTGATGGGGGTGGAAGGACGTCCCCAGAAACCTTCTTATCACCAACAAACTGACTGGTTGGTGAGTGCGCTGCTTGTGAGACCGAGTTTGTTGTGGCTCCTCGGTAGAGTTGCATTCGGGCCCAAAAAGTTTGACCCGACCCGGCTTCAGCCCGTAGCCATCATTTCCGAACCCCACCCCGCCCGACAAATTAACAGTAATTACAGGTCTGAACTCGAAAAATCCCCGACATTTTTAATTAAGCTTTGACTGCTTATATAGTTATTAACAGTTGGTGGACGCGTTGGCTAAGTGGGAAGAAGATCATAGCTGAGGGGGTGTTTGTCCTTTCATGGCTGTCTAAGTGCATTAAATCCCTGCTTTTGCCTGCATTCTGCATTATTCAGACACGGACCATGCTCTGAATAGTCGGATATTTTGTGACCTCTTTGGGTCGTCAGCCTCGTGTGTCCGCTGAGTGCAACGGCTGAATGAAAGTCCATTTGGGTGATGGATGGATAGTTGGCAGTAGTCCATCTGAAGCTTTACTGAACTGTTTTTTATCTCTTTAAAGGCCGGTCTGCGAGCGGTCAAATGGCTGCGTGTGGCTGGTGAAAAATATGGCAAGCCATGTTGCCATATAATTGGATCGTCAGCTGCAATCAAAAGCCCAACACCGGCCCACCCCGCAGATTAAGCATAATATTATGGCCTGGCCCAGCCCTAATCCGGATTGGGCTGGGCTCTGGGTTTGGGTTAGAAATGGCAGCTCTACTCCTCAGACTGATGAAATCCTTTGGATGAAGGACGAAACGTCCCCACAAAAAAAGAAACTGTCCAGATGACCTGACTGAATATTGTTGGATTTTTGACCTGGATTATTGAGCATGAACTTTGATATGTTAGATAAAATTAAACTCTTCGTAATATTACCTGCAAGTATTGTAGGAATGGGCTATTGCAATTGACATAGAAGTTTTATAAATATCATTATTATAACTGTTCAATGCCACAGCATTCCAGAGAGACCTTGTTTGACAGAATGACTACCAGTGTGATGAAAACTATTTTTGAAGATTATGTCTATTCTAGCAAATAATATTGTGTCTAATTATAGCCTTTAATAGGATTCAAAATGGACACAAAGCATTTTGTTGATAAGAAAAAAGAGAAGCTAAATTATAGTCGATTTTGGAGATTGGGTGGACCCATTACACACTTTGGCCTGATTCTAACTTGTCAAATTATGTGAATAATTTTAATTATGTTTGCTATTAGTAATGTTTAAAACCATTAGTTGTGAGGACATGCCCCATGCAGAGCTGAGGGCTGTTGTCTTCTGTTATCCTTATTAAAATGGCAAATAATAATGGCTTCAGAAAATTATAGATTTATTTTCCATTCCTAATTATTTGCCTCTGCACAACATTGATTACTTCAGTCAATTAAGCTGTGACGTTACAGTCTGTCTCACATAATTTAATCCATCTCAAGCAGCTCACGATGAACAGGACAACAAAAGTGTTGCAACTTGTCGTTAACCGTGGAGTTGGTAAACAGTTTGAATAGCAAACCGGTATTACAAAGCATGCTCTGTCTGAATTAGGCTTTGGGGCATTTGAGAAATTATATCTTTATCAGTTTGGACATGAGACTATGAAGAAACGCTCACGCTGTTGGTGCACAAATTAGAAAAAGCTAATTCAGAGGAGCACGATACGTCTCAGTTTTAATACTACGAGACTGGAAGAACCGAGAAAATCACCCTGCGTTGTATTTCACAACGCCTAAAGTAGGAAGAAAACAGGACGTCAAAAGCGAACACTAAAAATGTTCTGTGAAGCATGACTTAATTGAACTTCGAGGATTGCATCTAGGCCTGTGGCCATATAACGGTAAACATGAGAGACAAAGCAGAATTTTAATAACTGCAGAGGAAAGCTGTTGCCGTTTGTCAAAGCAAGCCAGAACAACAGAGCATTCTGAGGCAGACAGGTGATGCATTCTGTGTGTCATTACTCAGAAACATTTCTCCTGGTTCTGGCCAGTATTCAAAAGTTTTAAATGGTTGCGCTCGAGAGAAAATTAGGTTGAAGATTTACGAGGTGTCTGCCATCCAGTCAAAACTAAAGAGAATACTTATTATTGATATCCATCAGCCATAATGCCTCAACAACAAAAGGAGAAACAGTAGCATTCGGAAAAATCCATCAATAAAAGCTCGCATTGGTTTTGTGGAATAAAAACGTGATTTATTGTCTTTGCTTTGCGTGCTCTCTCCAACAGCCATGCATTCTTTGCACTGAATGCGTTTTTATGGCTACGAATTAAAATTGACTTCTATCAGCTAAAGCAGTGTCCATTTATTTTCTCATGATTGAACAAAAAGGGCAACAGTAGGGTTGCTTTCCAGAAATACACATTTATGGAGGATTTGTGGAATACATTTGTCTAAAACACTCAGCTCATTTGATTTAGAAGCAGCCATCTTTATATCCACAAGAGGCTTTTTTAGCCTTAAATCAAGGCCATGATAAATGGTGTATAGTTGCACACGCATTTTACAAATGCATGAAAAAAAAAGAACTTTTTGACATGGAAAATCTTTTAAAAGTACAGTCAGATTGTGTACCATGCAGACTGTGCATGTATTGATATTGGATTGCAGCCAGCGCACAGTACATGGAAAAAATGTAGGCCATCTTTAACGTGAAAAAACTCGTCAGCCATCTCTTTTTACTGGGACAAAGAAACGCAGACAGTCAGGACTTACTAGCTGTTTATTTTGTAAACGTCTGGCAGACTCAAATTTCAACATGCTAATAGAACAAAAAGACATTAGTCATTTACAAGACATTTTTTTTGTGTGTGTGTTGTTTTTGGCATAGATTGGCCAACTCTTCCAGGAGCTCTTAAAAAGCACAGTAGTCTAACTCAAATTTTGCAGTTTTAATCAAAGCAACATAGATTGGCATGGAGGTTTAAACATGTCCCTCTTCAGCTCATGCTGCACCTCTCCTCTAACGTTTATAGAATTATTTATTTAGTTTGGTTCTATGATAAGATCTTAGTGATGAACAGTTAACACTAAAAACATCAAAACCTCAGTGGAGCACTAATTATCCATTTAAGTATTTCTAATGAAACTTGGGTTCCCGTCTAAGAAATTTATCTAAGATTATGAGCTCTGAGCTGTAAAATGAACATCATATGCATTAGTTTCATCCGGTGGTTTCAAGAAATGATTATTAGCAGCAAACATTCGTCAACATATTGAACAAATAATTTGGTCGACACAAATCTTTTCCCACTATATACTGTATATATATATATATATATATATATATATTTTGATTTCAAAAAATTCAGTCAGGTCGCTTGGACGTTTTCTGTTTTGCTGTTGAGACATTTCATCCATCATCCAAAGGACTTCATCAGTCCAAGGAGCCACAACAAACTCAGTCCCACAAGCAGCACACTCACCTAGTGGACCAACCAGGGTCATAAGTTTGTCGTGGCTCCTCAGACTGATGAAGTCCTTTGGATGAAGGACGAAACATCTCAACAACAACAAAAAAAAAAGAAACTGACCAGATGACCTGACTGAACTTTGTCGGATTTTTCTACCTTGGTTATTGAGCATGAACTTTGACCTTTTGAACCACTTTGGCTATGGCTGCCTCATAGGAGTCGACAAGGGAGAGGGCGAGCCCCAGAAACCATTTTATCACCATCAAACTGGTTGGTCCACTTTGTGAGTGTGCTGCTTGTGGGAATGAGTTTGTTGTAGCTCCTTGGACTGATGAAGTCCTTTGGATGAAGGAAGAAACATCTCAACAACAAAGAAAAAAAACATCCAGACGACCTCACTGAACTTTGTTGGATTTTTTTCCTGGATTATTGAACATGAACTTGAATGTTCATACTGAGTCATTTAGGGAAAACATTTGACTTCTGCGACAGAAAATCACTCCAATAAAAACAAATGAAACAGTACAAGATTGACCATACTCCTCCTATCACTTTTCTTTTTTTAATAACATTTTTTGGATTCTAATTTGCCAAATAAAGAATCAGAATTATCACTCGATGAAGCTCCCAACACGTCGCAGCATCAAACTTACATTTGCTTCCTGTAGAAAAACAACAAAAACTGCAAGCAAACGCAGCTTTTGTGTCACTGTGCTGTGTCATCACTTTAAAATGGCAGCTCTTTCGCCCACTTTCCAGAGATTATCAACAAATCAAACGAGTAATAAAGAGGTGGGGAATGAGGTTTGGCTATTTTGAGCAGAAATCCATTTGTCTTAACTTTAACAAACTACAACGAACGAGCGGCTTGTCTCTCGAGTCAGACTGCTTTGTAACTTGATTGTACTGAGATGTGTCTGGCTGTTCCAGAAAGGGGGTGAGCTGGGGGCGGAAGGAAATACCTCCATTATTCCAATCAGCTTTACACTGTGATTTCGAAAAGTGCACCTAACAGAAACAACCATGGCAGCTATGATTCCATCAAAACAACCAATATGAAAAAAATACACCGGTTCAAATTACAGGTCACGTTGGTGCATCGACCTGCTTATAACCTCAGCAGATTGTATATCAGGAGGATTTACGGTTAAGAATTCAAGGTAGTGTTGCAGTTGCTCCAATCCCTGCACCCATTACGGTGTAAAAGATGTGCATTAATGAATGCTGCTGGACTATTTTGTGCCGAAGTCAAACTACGTGACCCTAATTTGGTTCAAAGCTTTCCTTACCCATCACGGCTCACAGAAGCTTTTAGCTAATTAGCAACAATAAATTCTGTGATACTTCTGCTTGATATATTTAATATCCCACTAATAAGTACATAAAGTACTAAATGAAAGCTTCGTGTGACCATTGTCATTGCTGAGGTTTTGATCCACCGCCCGCCCAGAATTTTAAACTCAGACTGATGGCGATCGAGCCAGGTGCAGAAAATCCAGACATTTTAGTTCCAGGTTCTACCTCCGCGTGCGGACACGTTCCATGTGTAATTTTATTGAAAGGCAGTAAAAGCCAGCCCCATGTCCAATGACTGATGTGTCTAACCTTGCATGAAATGAGCCTTTACTCAGAAGCCACAACGAGTAGCTCCTATCAGGGGCGCTTCACTTACTGCCTTCTGTGCATTCCTGACTGACTGACTGGCACGAATGCGGGTTTTAATGAGAGGCACTTCATTGCCACTGCACTTTGAAAAGGTAAAGTCCCTGAATATAGCGACGATGTTCCAGACAGACAAGGAAGAGGAATGCGTCCTTAACCTGCGCTCGTTCTTGATCCATTACCCAACACACATTAAGCTGCTGAGGCTGACAAACTGTGTTTATTTGTAGTCGTACGCCACTGAGTTAAAGATGGATTTTCTCATTCAAGTCATAATTTACAAGGAATATACACGTTTGCTTTTCACATATAGCAATACTAAACAACTAAAAGATAAAAACATTTACTGCAGTTTATGCTTCTTTTATTCTTGTTACCACCCACTGATGTTGCTATTGTTAACACCTAATATCATTACAGGTAAAATAAAGGGTAAATATTAAAAAAAGAAACAATAAAGGCATAATTTACATGATAAAAAAAATTAATATAAAAGAGAAAAAGGAAGAAGCATTTTAAAGGAAAGCAACTAAATACGTAGCAGTGGAATATCTAGGAAATGTATTACATGATCATATTTTTTGGACTATAAGGCGCATTAAGTGAAAAAAAACAGATAAATCTAATTTTATTCAACTCGCTCACAATAACTCTCAACACAGTTGTACAACATAAAATCAGTTTGAGGTCAGTAAGCACAACCAGAATTAATACATAAGGTGCGCCGGATAATAAGGCTCACTGTCGATTTTTGAGAAAATGAAAGGATTTTAAGTGCAACTTATAGTCCAAAAAATACGGTAACTTTGTTAAATATGCATTAAATCTAAGTAGAAATGCTGTTTTATTTATTAGCAAAAACCTGTTGGTGGCAAAATTGTGACAAATGTTTTTTTTTTTTGGGATAGAACTAAAAATAAACTTCAATTCAGTGAAAGAAACAAAAAAAAAACATGATAATGACCGACATAGTGATCATGATGTAATAAAACCCATCATATTTTGGCACATGAGTTCACTTTCATTTCCAAAACGAGTATTAAATGTTTGTCCAACCTTACGTTTATGTTGGCGTACTCCTTGTCTTTGTTATATAAAGCCCTAACTATTGGTGGAACCATATGCTTGAGCCAATGAAAAATACTAAATTAGTCCCTCATTAAGAAAATGAGGGGGTTGCACAGAATCAGATACAAATTACGAATTGTCCTCTGAGACATACAATTATCCATCATATTCCTTCTGCCATCTGTTTGCTTCCTGTTGACTCTCCTAATGACTGAGACCGAAGCCAAATTAGAATTCTGCGCATCAGCCACTGCACATCATCGAAAAGTCACGTGAACTTGCCTAAAAATGGAGGAAGAGCGGTGAGGCACGTGCTCAGAATCCACTCTCCCCTACGCAAAGAGAGGATATTGTGTATGACTAATGTGTTGGCAAATGAGTGGCTGGGGGAGATTGCATTGACAGTTTACAGCACGGCGTAAAATTACAAGGTTGTTGAGCAGTACCTCACCAAGCAACCTAGATGGAGCTCTGACGTTATCAAAGCTGTGCATCAAGCAGCCCTGTTGCTGGGTGCTGTGAGCAGATAATTCCTCCTCTTTTACCCCCTTGAACTTCTGCAAACAAGCTTCAGCAGTCTGCTTTTACATAAGTGCTTTATAAATTGTAAAAGATTCACACAGTTTCGGTGCAGATCCTGAAATCTAAACATCGTGTTTCCAGCATGCGTGTGAAAAAAAAAAAGGAACAGACGCACGGTTGTTGTCAAAAGCAAGCGTTTGCTAATCAATCTGAGGAAAGAAGACCTTAATTTGAGTATAAATAAGTAAAATAAGAATATTAAATGTAAACAACAAGAACTAAAAGTCTACTTTCCCCGTCGTTCACCCTTTGCTGAAGAATGTGTTGGGCCTTAATTTCAGCTTCACTACGCAATCAGAAAATGGATCTGTGTAAGGTTTTAAAGTAAAAGCAATTCCAAGACTGCAGCTTATAACTTATAAAAATGCCAGCCTTTTCACGAGAAAAGGAAAAAAGGAAAGAATGTAAAAAAAAAATGGGGGACATGGTTGAACCGCCCGTGACTAAAAGTGGGGCTGCTGCAGGGACACAACTGAAAGGACTACTGTGCACCGACAGAAACAAAGATGGAAGCAGATTACTAATGAAACCATTTCAGAGGGAGAAGTCAGGTTACACAAATAGTGAAAAAAAAAAAAACATTTTCTGTGCAACATATAAAATACAGTCAATTTTATGGGGTACTGTTTGTAAAGTTACACAGTCAAAAATGAACATCAATATTTTTGGTTTATTTAGCCTTTCATAAACAAAATAGTATATATTTTTTCAAAGTCATACTTTCACCAAGTTATTCATACATTTATAAATGTCACAGTTCCAAACTAAAAATTAAATTTACAAGCTAAATATTTGGTTTACAAACTAGTTAGCAAGCTAAAAATCTAGCTAGCAAGTTACATTTTTTATGTTAGATCTATTTTTTGGAAATTAAATGTTTAGTTTGGAAAATAACTATTTAAGTCCGAGCTAAATATTTAATCTGCAAATTAAATATTTAGTTTAGGAATTAAATGGGGCAGCACGGTGGCGCAACTGGTAGAGCTGCTGCCTCTCAGCGAGAAAATTGCTGGTTCAAATCCCGGTCCGGGGCCCTTTCTGGGTGGAGTCTGCATGTTCTCTCCGTGCATGTGTGAGTTTTCTCCAGATACTCCGGTTTTCTCCCACAGACCAAAAACATGCATGTTAGACTGATTGGTAACTCAAAATTGTCCCTAGGTGTGAGTGAGAGAGTGAATGGTTGTTTGTCTCGTTTTTCTCTATGTGTCCCTGTGATGGACTTGCGACTGTCCAGGGTGTACCCCGTCCCTCGCACTGTGATTGCTGGAAATGGCAACCCTCGTGACCCAAAATGGAAGAAGCGAGTAAAAGATAATGGATGGATGGATGGAATTAAATCTTTAGTTTGGAAATTAAATATTTAGCTGGTAGAATAAATATTTATTTTGGAAAATAAATAGTCATCTTGAAAATTAAACATTTAATTTACACCTAAATATTTAGTTCAGTAACTAAATATTTAACTTGCAAGTTAAATATTTAGTTTGTAAATTAAACATTTTTCTTGGACATAAACATTCAGTTTGTAAACTAAATATTTAGTGTGGAGCTAAATATTTAGCTTGCTAACTAAATATTTAACTTGGAAGTTAAGTATTTAGTTTGTAAACTAAATATTTATTGTGTAAATTAAATATTTAGTTAGTGAACTATGACAATTACAAATATGTGAATAACAAGGTGAAAATATGACTTTGAAAAAATCAATTCTTATGAAAGACAAAATAAACAAAATATTGCTGTTAATTTTTGACTGTGTAACTTTACAAATGGCACCCCATACATATTAAAATCCAAAACTTTTGTCTAACCACTTTTAAAAAATATATAAAAATTTCGATAAGCACAATAAACTGGTTATTTATTTTAGCATTTTACTCATAACTATTTTTTTAGATACCTTTTTCTACAGTCCTTCTGTTACTGGACACTAGGAAATTACGGCAGCAGCCCTTGGCATCGGTGTAGAAAAACACAACCCCAGCAAATCACCTGACAGTCACATGCACTGCCAAGCTCAACGCCACCATGCCAAGCAATGCATCTGTCAAGTGAGAAACATGACACGTTTTTTTAACACCTCTGTGACTTCAGCCAGTTTTCAAAGAGCATACCTTGTCCTCTCCTGAGCTATTTGTTTGGCATGCCAGAAAATGACCTTCTGTTTAATAGAGTCGAGGTTTAACATACATGGAAATCTCTCACTAATAAATGGGAAATGATGCAGCTAAGAAATGAATTGAGCAAAACATAATATGGACTCTGTAACTATGGAGACAAATGTGGTTGCATGACCATATTTTGTACCAAGATAAATCATTTCTTACAGCCCCTAATGAGACTTTTATAATTCATGCTGTCAGCTTCTCCACAGCACCAATCATGTCTGATCTTTTTGCAGCAGCAAAACTCACTGCTTCAGACTGCCACCCTGCATCTATCAGCACAGGGAACATTGTGTCATGTGCAAGTTAGTCATGAGGAAGATGCCTGCAACATGCCCTGTCGTGGCTTGTTGGCTAAGCTCATGTTAAACCAAATACACTCTCCGAAATAATTACAAGGACACAGACGTGACGCTGAAACGTCCTCAGACAAGTCGGAGCACAGCGGCAGCCCAGTCGGACCGTCCTTTAATGGATTCTGATGCCACGTCTAGGAGCTTCAGAACAATCATGGTGGTTATGGCTTCAGATCCATGCTGGGATGTACTGTGATGTAATTGCTTTATCTAGTCCTTTATAGTATTTAGAATGCATGCATTATTATTATTATTATTGCACTTTTATATTTTATTCATTTAGTTTTGAGTTGGAACATGAAGACGTTAAGTTTAGTGTTAGGATAAATGAACAATGGCTCTTGTGCAGCATTAGGTTGTTTCAGTAAAAACACAAAACTAAGCAACACATGACATTCAGTAAATTGTATTTTATCCATAATGTGGGATTTTCTTGTAATCCCATTGCTTCTAATATTGCATTGATGAATTAACTGATTTTTTTTTGTGTGTGTCTTTTCTGCAAAATGAAAAAGCTGATCTATCAGCTTTTTGAAGTTTGTCTATACTTAATTTAGGTTGCAGTGTTTGGACAGAATGTTTAATAAAAAAAAAAAAAAGAAAGAAAACTGCAGGGATTCAATTTGGGGCAAGAAAAATGTTTAGTTTAAGAGTCTGATGGGAACTTTGCATTGAGCAGACAATAAAAATGTTAACTTATATGTAAAATACTTCCATTATATTTTATAATACTACCATTAAAACATATTTTGGAAACAGGTATAAAGTAAAAATAAACAAACTTTTGTGGTTAAAATAAAACAAGACAATAAATTAAATCAAATTATCAGACAAAAACGAAGACTTGCTTGATTTCGTGAACAAATAAAACGACGTTTCCATTTTGTTTTTTTGTCATTAGCGTTACTTTTTCTCTCACCAGATAACACGGGTTAGTCGATCTGTACAAACGACTGCGCTGTCAATGGTATTGGACAGCAACCCAAATATATCACTGCTCTGGAAGCAGCTTTCATTTATCTTCGGAAAAAGAAAATCAATGAATTTGCTCTATATTCCAAGTCCCTCCTGTAGTGAGACACATCTGTACAAGCAACAGCTGTGTTTTCAAGAATATCAAATACTTCATGCAGAATGTAAAAAAAGAACTAGGACTTTTTTTTTGTCATCAAATTGTTGCCTAGGTGTCGCTAATCAAATTTTGATCTGTCTGCAAATAAACACAGCAACATTTCTTTTTCTAATAAAGAATATATATATATATATATATACATATATATATATATATATATATATATATAGTTATGCTACTAGTTACTGTATAGTCTTCATTTGATACTATTTCTATCTTAACATGTGATTCCTGCCATTGTGTATCTGTTCCTCTCAAACCCAGCCAGTCGAAGCAGATGGCCGCTTGTCCTGAGCCTGGTTCTGCTAAAGGTTTCTTCCTCATGAGGGAGTTTTTCCTTTCCACTGTCGCCTTCGTGCTTGCTCAAGATGAGAGTCTGTGATGAAGTTAAATTCAAAGCAGTCTCTTCCTCAGATAAATTGTGTTCAATTATTATTTTTACATATGAAAGTTTCTGTTCAGTGCCCTGAGATGACTTCTGTTGTGACTTGGTACTATATAAATAAACTGAATTGAATTTAAAATTAAACAAATTTACATATATATTATATATAGAAACAGTTTTCAGAAGAAAAAAAAAAAAAAACACTCCACACCCAGAAAATAGTCTATCATGATAACTGAACCTGTTGACTCGTAAAATAAAAGTGACAGGTCTAAAAAAAAAAAAAAAAGAAATGTATATTTTGAAAGTTTGATTTGACAGTTTTAAAAGTCAGATTTGAGTTTACAGATAGTACATTTATTTGAACCATCAAAGCACCATCAGGTTTCTTTGCAGAGACAGCGAAGTGTAAAGTGTGTCCAAATAACAGTGAACACATAGTTCCTGAGAATTTTTATGTAATCGTCTAAAGTGACAGCCAACTCAGAAATAAAAGCATAATATAACTGTATTAGTTTGTTTTCTTCCATTTAAGTGTAACAATATCTAGTTTAGCGGGCATTTCTGGATAGCAAGATTGTGATGTCAAAAACTCAGCTGAGAGTATAAAAATCCATCCTCCCCCTTTTATCTCCAACTACCATCTGCAACTCTGCCCAAACAATGCACACCCCACATTTATTAAAAAAAAAAATTAAGTTCCTGTCGACAGGTCTACATTAGTCAAAAAATGTACTGGTGCAGTAGAAATCGTGTCCAAAATGTGCCACATATTTCTGGAAATTGTTCCACCTTGCACACATTATTAACAAATTAATTTAAAATCCACAATCAGAATCCATGACTGCACCATGCAGCGATGCATACAAGGAAATAAACACACAAATTAAGCAACTTTATGAGGTGAACCTGAAAATGTAGCTTAAACCAACAGGAAGAGCCTGTAGCTTCGCTCGGCCTGGATCAAATCCCTCTATAGATGAAGTGTGAAATGACTTATCACTGACAGCTTCATGTTACAAGGAGCAGCAGAGGCAGCCAAGAGCGACATCAGTATTGGAAATTAATTGTTTCTTAATGTGCACGTCTCCATCGTCCACCACCACACAGCCATGCACCATTACTGTGGTCAATTAGCCATTCAACATTCTACCAATGGCCAGTGTGTGGAATTGATTACCACACCACAAGCTTTCCCTGCAGCCCAACATGTCTGGAATATTAAGTGTTATGTTAAAAAGAAAAGGAAAAATAGTGAACCTAATCAGCTTTAACCTTAACATGATTCCTAATTGCTTTGCACCCAGAGGCATCCGACAAATGTGCATCACAAACTGCACCTCTTATCCCAGAATTCCATACCGATGCGCTCAACCCAACTCTTAGTTCTGCCGGTCAGTATAATTAGCGTGCGCAGTCATTACAGCCTCAAGGTTCACTGTTAAAGCTCCAGTTTCTATCCGTGGATATGGAAGCCTCTTCAGCTTCTGAGCCTTTTTTGGCCATGATGACATTAAGGATGACTGAAGTGCATTATCTGTGCACACAATGGTAACTGTCCATCCAGCCATGCTCTACAGAGCACCGAAATAGGCAGCCGGCGACACGCTCACTGCAGAGAAACGTCGACTTTTAAAGGCCCGCAACACCAAAGCCCCCGATAGCTTTGGCTGAATAGCCTGTCTGACCCATTGTCAGCGAGTCCACGTTAGTGTCAAAGTGTCTGTCTGGTATGCAGTCAATGCACTGCCTCGCTGCAAAAAGTGCCATGAGGAGGTGATTTAAGACGCATCCTTTTTCCCATGTCACCAGGTGAGGCAAGTAATGTGCAGGAAATAGTGTATGTAACGGCTACAGCATGTGAATAATGCTTATTTACATGTTTACACTAAATGACTCATAGTGTTTCGATTTATCAAAGCTTACAGTAGCTTCAATTTTTAAGAAATATTCATTATTTGTAAATGTATCTGTATGCCTGTATCGCAAAATCAATACAGTTATTATTCTCTGCCTTCACACTCAAGTATCCAGCATTTCTCAACATGGAAGTAACCCCTTGTGACCTCCGTGCTTCTCACACATCAAACAGATTCGGCAGTTTTGGTAACGTAACTGTTTTTTTTTTTTTTTCCTCTTCTGTGAAAGCAGCCTTAATGAGCTTTTGAATGCACAAAAAAAAAAAAAAAAAAAAAAAAAAGTCGCACATATCTTTTTTTAGCTCTAATCAGCAAAATAAAAAAGCTGTCTCCCTGCACCTTCCTGCTCATGTCTAATTAGGATTTATTATATAAGGTGAAAGGTCCAGCACATCAAAAGCTACATTGTTCTGCATGTGTGGAGTTAACTTGTTTGACAGTAGGCATTGAGAGTACATTAAAAGTGTGTGTGGCCGTCCATCCTTTCACCTCATTACGGCAATCTGAGGCACTGATTAATGCATATTTTCTGTATTTCCTCCTGATTTTTATTCATGCGTGGCTGAATAGTCACATAAATCAACCATGTTCAGCCAGTAATTGAATCTCCATGGACGTAATATGATATATAAATAGATGGTAATAAGAAGGCATGTTGTACTTTATAATGATGCATAATACTATGTAAAAAATAACAATAGTATGGTCTGAGCAGGGATTTTTTCTTTACTATAACCTAACATTATACAACCAGAAAAGTTCACATACTGTAGTGTGCCTGAAATCATGTTAAATATAGGTATTGCAAACAAACCTTTTGTTGTATTAAAAAATGTTTTTTTAATGTTTGTTTGTGTTTTTTACTTTAATTCAGCAGAAAAAAAATCAAAGCACTAGACAATGAGTCAAGTACAATTTAGTGTTCTGTGATTTTCACATCAATTTGCTGCATTTTTTAATAATAATAAAGTCTAAACTTAAACTATTGACAAGTAATGTGCGATTGAGATCAGCCCCGAAACTGTCATGATCCCGTCCTCTGTCCCCTGCCTCACTCACAGCCCCTCACGTCTTGTTTCTGCTGCTCTGTACTCAAGTTTTACCTCTCAGCCACACCAACTCTGCACTTTCAGCCCATCAGCCTGATTCTGTGCACCTGTTCCTGGACTTGTTTAAGGACTCCTTTCACCTCCCCAAACAGCCAGATTATTAGACCTTTCATGGTTCCTGTTATCCAGCCATCTTGTTTCTTGTTTCATGCCTGACATTTAGTGATGGTGAGATGAAGCTTAATGAAGCACTGAGGCTTTCCATCAAATAGCTCGACTCATGATCTAATGCGCCATGGTGTTTCGTTTGCTCTATTGCGCCGTCAAGTGGACTTTAAATGTAAAACAGGTAGATGGATTATGGTAGCATTACTGGTTTGAGAAGCTTTGATGATGATGGTGATGATGGATGTTTCTGTCTGCCCCTTATATTTCGAATATCGTGAATACAAACGAGCCATTTCCTGAATTGGCCACGTGGTACGGCTCGCTAGCGAGGACCCGAATGTCACTACATTCATCAATAATACAAGCCTTGATACATTCTCCACATACATCCTTCTGGATCTCTGGATCTCTGGTTCACTGGATCACGGTTTACTGCTTTGCCTTCTGCTCGTCTGATTCTGCCCTGCCCATCTGTCCCTGCTTCCTCTACGTTTTTATGCCTACATGGATTCTGGATTACGGTTTGCCCGTTTGGATTTGTTATTGGAACTCTGACTCCCCATGTATGACCCCCACCTCTACGCCTGGATCTTGTCTCTGGATTAACCCTCTGGTCACGTTTGTCACCGTGCTAATCTACAGCTGGACTTCACTGCAGCTGGATCCTGACTCCCCACCCAGCAGCCAATATCAATAAAACTGTTTTCTTTGGTTTCACACTCTTTGTGTCTGGCTCGTTCTGAATCCAAAATCCTGGTCTCTGTCAGAAACCTATTATTAGGCCAGAAGAGAAAAAGTTACCTGAATGTTCAAAAATGTTTAAAGAATTGTGTCTAATTATTCAGGTTTTTTTTTTTTTTTTAATAGGCATAAACTACTGGATAAATCCTATAATTAGTTATGCTGCTATAGACTTAGACTACTGGAGGACAAATTGACCTCATTTTCATAAACAAATTTTTTAAATTCATTATTTTTAATTTGATATTATTTCTATCTTAACATGTGATTCCTGACCTGCCATTGTGTATCTGTTCCTCCTTCCTGTTCTTACCAAACCCAGCCGGTCAAAGCAGATGGCTGCGTATACTGAGCCTCGTTCTGCTAAAGGTTTCTTCCTCTCGAGGGAGTTTTTTCTTTCCACTGTTGCCTTCATGCTTGTTCAAGATGAGAATTATGTGATGGAGTTAAATCAAAGCAGCCTGCTCCTCAGATAAATGGTGTTAGCTTGGTTTTTTATATATATATATATATATATATATATATATATTGTATATGAATGTTTCTGTTCAGTGCCCTGAGATGACCTCTGCTATGACTTGGCACTACATAAATGAACTGAATTGAATTGAACTGATGTGCCTTCAGTACTTAAATCTCTGTATAATTACTTTTTAAAATTCAAAGTATTTGATATTGGAAATGGTTGTGACTGTAGTTGAAGAAAACAAAGCCAGAGTGGAAAAACAGGAAAAACAGAGCCGATGTAGCCAAAAGCCAAAGTTAAAAGGCAAGCAAACAGAAAAGGAAAAGTTTTGGTAGCCAAGCATTTGATAACCATATGGGCCGAGGAGAACCAGCCGATCATATCAGAATGAGCGAGTTAGAAAAAGTCATTTGGAGAATGAACTGCGTTCAGGCTATGGGGGGCTGTTCATGCTGTCAATTTAGTCAAAAAGAACGTGACCAGATCTGATGAGCAGAGTCCAGCCAGAAGAATGTTGTCCCTATCTGTGGTTTTAACCCAAATTACCCAAGGTCAAGTTTTAATTTGGAAGAATTATATTGATGACAGTGCAGTAAGGACTTCAAGACAATTTGAGGAACACATTCTACCATTTTACAAAAACACTATGTTTCTAACTTTACAGAAACTATACATAAAAGTACACTTTCACCTTGAGGTCCTTTGCACTTTAGCTCAAACTAAAATAAATATAAAACCACTTGTTTATAGCCTGATTATAAACAAGAAAAAAACAAATATGATAGCGGCACAAAAAGCCTCTTTGTGAGTTAGTGCTATTTTATGAGTCGGTCTCACTGCTTCCAGGGTGAAACAGCAGTTTGCTCCTCTCCTTTAATTTTTTTTGTTTGTTTTTTACTTGTTTTATCTACTAAAAATATTTAGTTTAATAAGCATATTTATATTTTTATTAAGAGCTGTTTGTGAAACTAGTCCAACTGCTCAAATCACTGGACACATAAAACACTGTACACTTAAGGAGCATGGTCCCTTTAGAGGTTTGTAATTTGTAGCATCCGAATCCTAAAATCCATACAATTTATCCTCTTTAGAGACAATGCCAATTTTTACCACCCAGTGGGGTCAATAAGGTCTGACTAGTCAACAGCATTTGTCATATTAATGCTGTTTTACAGAAGTACAATAAGGAAAAACCGGACAGCTTGTTTGCAGTTAATATCAAAGCAGCTGTTCATACATTTATATGTAGCATTTATTCAACCTAACGCCACTTTAGTCATCTTTCTCTTTGTTAGAGTGTTTGTGCATGCAGAACAGACCATTAGTTGAAATGAGTTGTGCAGAACTAAAAGAATAATCCCGCAGGTCTCCTGCAGAGACGATTAGATCCACTCTCTATTATCACTAAAGAATCATTCTGTTAGCGGATTAGAGGCTTGACAAAAACATATTTGGCACGTCCATTGCTCTACCAGAACTCTTGCACCACGGTAAACTTGATATTTTACAGACTCAGACCGATTTTGGGTCAAATAGGCAAGTTAAAAATATCTGCCTTCTACAACTTTTAACCATGTGGATTCAAAGCACCTTGACAACTAGTGTATATTTTCAGCAATAAAAACTTTTTTACAGCAACTTGGACTTATGAGAATTAATTGAAGCTACTAAAGACCGTTTTTACCCACACGCTGTCAGATTTCTGAACTCTTGACAATAATACTGAACAGTTGACAATAACATTGCATTTAGCCACATCTGTGATGTTTATTGCTGCTGCACTATGTGGCTGTATTGTGTATGTTACGTCCACTGATTTCTAGGTGTTTCTCTTACTAGAGGACAACCTTTCTCCTCCTTTGCTTGCTTGCAGGCCTGCTGTCACACCATGCTGTCTCACCAGGCTGCACACCTGTAATCACTTCCTCCTCATCAGTGGACTGCATAAAAGCTTCAGATATCCAGCACCACACCCACTTTTTTCCTTGGGCATTTCTGCTTGGTTCTGAGCATTGTAGTGTGGTTGACTCTGAGTTGAACTCTGTGTACAAAGCATTTTAGCAACTCTTGAGTTGATCGTTGTTAACTTCTGTGAACAGTTCTATTTAAGAACTTTTGTTTAGATGGGAAGTTTGGTAGGGGTTCTCTGACATTTTATTTTGACCAACTGTTCTCTGGTTTTGTGGCCAGCCATGGAGCTTAGGAATCGTGGTTTTCATTTAGTTACATAACGGGTCATTTTTGTTTTCTAGCCGGAAGGGGTATTCTTTTGTTTGTGTTGGCCTTGTAGATCATGAAGGTCATGGCTTCACCTCCTAACACCCAAAACTCTTAGATGATTAAAATCCTGTAATGCCAAATTTGGTTGTTTTTGAGTTATTAGCTTTTTTAATTTACAACTTTTGTTACACCCTGTGCCTCCTAGACTTATTTCAAGGGTTATAACTGTGTATGTCACCTCCTTGCCATCATAATTCAATCTGTGTTACTCACTACCTGTGCAATAATCTGTCACACAACCTGTGTAGTTGAAGTTATGTTCAATATTCATTGATTCAACCTTTATTTAGACAAGTTAATCCCATAAAGCCTCGAGGACTCCTTTACAAGAGACCTGAAACAATATGTATCTGCATTTAAGCTACTTAAAACATTGTTTTTTTTTTAATGTCCAGAGGACCAGATTTAACTTTTTTAGATTTATCTACCTGGATTATTGAGCACGCATCAGGATATTAAGCTACCATACTACCTGTGAAATACTTATTTATACTAATTCATCCTTGCACTGTTGTATTTTACTATGTTGTTATTTACTATATTTATTTTGGACCTTGTAAATATAATTTCTTTTTCACTACTTTATTTTCTACCCTTGTTGCATGCTTTTTTTTAAATATAGCATTAAAACAATTCTTATCGTTAACATTTCATTACATTGTTGACCTTTTTGTTAACTTGCACATGACAAATAAACAACATAACATACTTATTGCAAACTATAAAATATAATGTAAATAGTTTATCCTGAACTACATTAACCGGTGCAGTTTGATAGCGTTTACTCCAGTAATTTTCCAGATACACAGTTGTGCAGGTCAGAAATGCAGGTATGCCCTCAATGTAAACAAAGCACTTTTATTTGCATGATTTACTAAACTAAGGTAAAGTTTAATTTTAACCAACTAGTTGATCAAAATTGACTTCTCCATCACACAGACTCTTCCATGGATGTCTTTGCTGACCTATTTTCTGTCACTGTAGCAGTTTTTTGTT
>NC_056498.1:53974218-53985520 GCF_014905685.2 Nematolebias whitei
AAATACTGAGTGGTAATGTAAAAACAATGGTCATCAAATATTAAATATTCAATACTGCAGTCTGCCCCAAAATAGAAAAACACAATTTTATTAACGTTTTGTTTCAATCTGACACTTGCTACAACTAATCCAAGATCTCCCACACAACTCCTGTTCCTTCGCCGTATTTCCAGACAATCTCAAACTGGAGGTCCGAGCGACAACCAGCCAGCTTTCATTCCCACCAAATGTGTTCTGTCACACAAGATGCTCCCAAGTTTGTTCTTGGAGATGATTGACAGATGTAATACCACAAACAGCTGTTGTAAAGTACTGATAAAACACAGCCTTCACAGTTTCACACATTTGTTACAGCAAAATATTCTTAGGCTGTACAGCATCGTGGTCTTACTATTAACAAACTGTGTTCATTACATAAAATGTCTGAAATTTATATATATTTTTATGTGGCACTGGTTTGTTTTGTTGTACAAAAAAAGCTTTTGTTTCTTATTAAAGATTTATGTCTTATTTATTTTTTTATGCTTTCAGAGTTTTCCTTTTATAACAGCAACCATTTTCATTTTATCAGCCTGCTGATGCAGTTACATCATCCATCACAGACATCTACACCTCCAGATGCAGGAAGAGGGCCGCCTGCATCGTGAAGGACCCCGCCCACCCAGCACACACACGTTTTGCCCTGCTCCCCTCAGACAGGAGGTTGTGGCGCATCAAGTGTAGAACCACCAGACTGAGGAACAGCTTCTACCCTGAGGCTGGTAGACTCACGAATCCCTAATGGGATTATCACTGTGAAAGAAAAAAAATCACTGTAATGCAACTTTGATTGTTGATATGTGCTGCTGATTACCCATGCTGCTGATCTCATGCTGCTGATTATTTCATGTTGTATTCATTCATTCGTACTCATCCACCCACAAAGACTCATGTTCATGCTGCTGTTGTTGGGTATATTGTTTTGCACTATTAGTGTTTAGTGTATATACAGTATCTTAGATCTTTTAGTGTGCTGTTTGGCGTTCGTTTAGCATATATCTTTTAAGTGTATATCTTAGATCCTTATTCACTGTTTTCTTTTTACACTTTAAATTTTTGCTATTATTGGACGTAATTGGGACCTTGAGTACACAATTTCATTCCACCTTGTGTACCACATGTGGTGAAATGGCAATAAATAAATAAATGTTAACCTTAACAGTGACATTAAGAGACATAGTCTTCCTCTTAGGTTTTCTATGTTTCGTTATCAGTGATGGACCAAATTTTATTTCAGCCATAAATTCATATTTAATAACTTTTTTCCTAAAAGTTCATCCTTTGGAGGACAAAAAAAGCATCATCAGAGCCAGATGGGCATAACAGGAATATGATTTTAAGTGGATGCACACACAGAAGGAGGGATTAAAAAGTAAAATTTTGAATAAACAAGTAAATGAATGAATCAAAATGTTATAAAAATAACTTGATTTTATTTATTTATTTCAGATTTTCTTCTTTTAACATTCTCGTGGTGGAAATTTCAAAAGATGCACATCACTGAAGACCACAAAATATTTAAAGCATTTAAATGTTTTTATTATAGCTACTGCTTTTTTTTTTTCCAACGTGATCATAATTATTTGTATATCTATGCACCATGTTACCTAATATAGACTGACATAGAAGTAGCTAAAACTAATGAACCCAGACACCTCCTCCATGATTATATTTATAGGTCAATGCAAAATACATTCAACTGAAATCAGCCCAATCAACAATTCCAGTGTCTCAGGGACCAAACGGAGATGGCAGACAGGATTCATTGTACGACATTCTCAATAATTCATTCCAGATGAGGCGTTCCTACTTCTCCTTGTTTTAATGTCTTGGTCAGCCGCAGTTTGACAGATTTCACTGACTGATCTCCTTTTTGATGAACTTATGATTAGCTAAGAAAAAGCCTTTGCTCAGTCAAAGCACATTTTTACTACACATCAGAGACACACTCCTTTTTATTGTAAGCATGTGACACATGTAGCAGCTGAAGTATCTTCCTGGGGGAATGTCACAAGAGCATAAATCCTTTGGAAATTCTCTCTCATTATCTTTTCTTCTCAATAGCAGGCTGCGTTATATTCATGTTTGCAGCTTCTGTCCTCACTTTCTGTCTTCTCTCTTCCCCCCTTCTTCTACAGATTTGGAAATCTGAGCTATTAATGGGACCCGAAGCCCCATTTTTACATACAGCAAGTGTTCAGTACAATGTATTCTGGATAACAGAGGACTTCCACAAATAGCTGTAGTTTTGTACATTTGATCCAATGCTCCACTCATATTAAAGAGCAAGTGTACAGTATATACAGTAATTGATAAACAGCATAATGTTGGAGGTCAATTTATTCTTAAAACCACTTCCAATTATACAAAACATATATTTTAAGGTGTATTTATTGCTTACTTCTTTGAGAAATTAAAACTCCACTCCTCAAGAGTTTTTCTAAGAATTCAGTTGTATCAGCTAGAACTGGTGTGAACAGTGTGGTGATTAAAATGTGGCTCACTGCAAAAAAAAAAAAAAAAAATCTTAATTTCTGGGATTACCTGAAGATAAAATAATTAAACCAGTTAGTTTGCAGATATATATCACAGGTGTTGTTAAAAAAATTACATCTTGTAAAAAAAAAAAAATTAAAATTTAAAAAAAGTATCATGAAGAAAGTATTTATTTTTATAATAAGGACAGCCTTCTGGTCCCAAATTATGACTAATGTGATGGTGACGCCAGATTATGAGGAAATGTATGATGTACTTTTAAAAAAAGAAAAAGGAGTTTTAAAGAAGCAAACCTGCTGGAACTGTTTAAATCAGGGGTGTCCAAACATATATTCATACATGTTTCACGTATATGGGCCAAAACCTTGAAGATGAAAGGAGTCACAAGCCACAAAAATGTGAATTAACTAAATAAATGTGTACATAGTTTTAGTTTTGTTGTTTTGTTTTTTTAACTCGTTGTAAACAATATTTTGGAGAAAATACAAAATTCACTAATTTTGGTGGAGAAGGTGTTCTAAATTATTGTAGAGCCAAAACATTAAAAACTTCATAAACAATAATGTTATTACTTTATTTTAAATTTAATTTATTTAATTTTATTGATGTATTGCCAAACAATTGTATGTCCGCCCCTTTGTATAAAAAAAATCATTAAATTTGCAAAAGGTATGTATGTATTATCAGTCGCTTAAATGGGCCAAAATTATATCATCCTTAAACTGCAGTTGTGGGCCACACAAAATTATTCCAAAGGCCAAAAAAAATGGCCCCTGGGCCACACTGTGGTTGAAAATGCAGGTTTTCTTCAATGTAAAGCTTCTGTTAAAGTAAATAGTGGTTTTCAGTGAAATCAATAAAACTGTCACATTTTTACATGTAACTAAAATAATGATCAGTAGTGCATTTTAAAGAGCAGAGTGAAAGCAGAAATAAATAAAAAAAGAATGCAAGTTTTCTCTGGTATAGTTCAGTCTGACGATGGATGAATGGCTGGACAGACAGATGGATGGAGTTTTCCTGTTATTGTGGTTGGATGACTTTATTTTTGGTGATGACTAAGACCTCCTTTAACTTCTAGATGAGTGACCCTGAAACAAATGGTCCCCAGAATGTGTTGTTCACATTTCACGTTTTGTTCCATCATCAACTCGTGACTCATCAAACATCTCAGCATCACAGAATTCCTTTTGAGACAACCTTGTGTTTGGAACTATAATTTTAAGAATTATAGTCAAGGATAAGTAGTTCTGTCAACATTTTATATTTTAAATTTACATACAAGTCAAATTTCCTCAGACGTGTATAGTTTTTAATTAATAATGAGCAATTATTTGGTGGCAAACAAACGACACAGGTGAACATCAACGTTCATTTAGAGAATTATCCTGATTTTCTTTTACTCAGTGCCACTCTGCCTGAGTTCACCCTCACAGACGTGCTGGCGTGGCTGTAAAGCCTTCTTTAATTGGTGAAGATAATCCTATAGGATTTATTAGGTAATGAGATACACTAAGTTCACTCATATAATCAAAGAGAACTGAGAAAAAAATGTGTTTCCTAACAGCCTTACTCCAATTAAAGTGTTTTTCTTTATCCCTTCACTTCCTGCCTTTAACCCCACTAAACTTACACAAGCCATAACTGGGCGAGCTGTGGGGGGAGAGTGCAGCTCGTGGCACGGAGTTGGAACAAGAAGGCTTTTGTTTGCTACCTCGGTAGTGTTCAGCGTTCTGATGTCTGCTTGATTAGGCCACATGTGCCAAAAAAAAACAGGGAACAAAACTAACAGTTTCCAATTGAATTTTCACAGAAATCTAAGAAACTTGAATAAATTTGATAACCTATTGATGCTAGGGTAGATTTTTGGTTTGCCTGATTGGGTCATTTCAGAATAATTATATATCTAGAACAAATTGGTTTGTTTTTTTTTCCCCCAAGTGCATGATTAAATTAAAAAAAAATATTGGAATCACATCCCAAGTTCCTTGTTACCAAGCAACCCAATCAACCAGCATTCATACTACTTTGTCCATTTTATCAACAGGGTGAGGAGGTATGTCTATTTCTAAGGCTTCCACCTGGATGTACCTCGTTAACAGACACTGCATTAGGACTGTGGACAACTAATAAAACCTTAGTAGGGCTTTCTGAGATTTATTTAATGAGAACTTGGCTCACAGTGAAGCATTTTTGAGACTCCCAAGTCGATGTGTCTCGAATTCAAAGCACTTGGCTCATTGCTATGGTTGGGGTAATAAACTCTCCACAAGGTATTAAAACAAGGATGTAGAAGAAGAGCTATGTTTGCTGCAGGTGAATAAAACACAAGACACTACAATGAGAATTTTGATTTGAAGATTTCAGATAAGAATCACTGAGATTTTAAACAGAACCTGATCATTATCGGTATGTGGCCAAGACAGATGAGGTTGGTTAAGGAATACTGATTACAGCAAAAATATATATGATTCATTCATATTTCACCATTACTGAGAATTAGTTTGCATTTGACAACATATTGTATCAGCTCCTAAACTATAGCTCCTAAAAACTTTCTGATTTGTGTACTAGGGCCCTCTAGGCTTTTAACAACTACCGGTAGGTGCATAGGTTGTTCCTTTACCGCTACCCTCAACCAAACATTGACCATTAAAGTGCATTTATTAAGGAAAAAGTTAAACTGAGACACGTCTTTACTATAATGTCGAGCAAACAAATAATTGTTTTTAAGTGTTAATCGTGTTACATTTCAAAGAACGGCAACAGTGAGTCCTCTCGCGTGTGCCCCCATGGCCGCCAATCGATTTTTGGCACAACACCGGCCCACATTTCCCAGGGGTCAGTGGTGACGCATAACAAACGCGACTTATATGCCCAAGCGACTTATGGTTTTTTTTTCCTCTTCATGATGCTTTTTTTGACTGATGCGACTTATACTCTGGAAAATACAGTACTGTTGTAAGCATCATGTTTTAAATAAAGGTTTGTGAGCTCAACCATCCAGGTAGATAACAATAAAAAAGGTTAAATCATGTCATCTGGACCAGTTTCTTTAAGTGAGAAACATTTCGTCCCCCATCCAGAGGACTTCCTCAGTCTACGGCCTGCCAACCAGCTCTATCTCTTCACTGCTGTGCTTCAAGCCAACCTCCTGTTGGAATCTCAAAAGTAAGCTTTTAACACGTGTGAAACACACCTATCCAAAACAATAAATCATCATGTACAACATCCAAATGTTTTAGGACAGATATCCAACTTGCTACTCACAGAAACAGCTTGAGGACAACCAAGACCAAAATGGATCAGAAAACAAGTTGTGAGCTCAATCATCAAGGTAGATAACAACAAAAAAGGTTTAAATCATGTCATCTGGACCAGCTTCACGTGAGAAACGTTTCATCCCCCATCCAGAGGACTTCATCAGTCTGCGGCCTCCCAACTAGATCTATCCCATAGGTAGCATTGCTGTGTTTCAAGCCAACCTCCTGTTGGAATCTCAAAAGTAGGCTTTGAACACTTGCAAAAAGAGCCACCCATCCAAAACGATCAATCATCATGAACGGCAATCAAATGTTTTTGGCCAGATGTCCAACTTGCTACTCACAGAAACAGCCTGAGGACAACCAAGGCCAAAGTGGTTCAGAAAAAGATTTGTAAGCTCTGAACCAGGGCACATATTCCAACAGGAGGTTGGTTTAAACACAGCAATGAAGGGTACTTATGGGACATATCTGATTGACAAGCCGCAGACTGACGAATTCCTCCAGATGGGGGATGAAACTTGTCTCACTTAAAGAAACTGGTCCAGATGACACGCTTTAACCTTTTTTTTGTCATGTTTTAAATAATGTACAGAGGCCTCGTTATGCATGAACGTGGTCAGAAGAGAATGCAAAAGTCCAAGGAGCATCCGCCCTTACACACAGCCATCCATGCTCACAACTAATGTTTGTGTGCTTCTGAGTGTCAAGTTCAATTCAGTTCAGCAGCAGGCGGGATGCACGCGGGATAGCACCGCCCACCTTTTTACTGCATTTGACAGCCTTGTGTATGACAGATGACAGCAACACGAGGCGCATTTGAATAATGCAGGCCTTCTTCGTGCACTGCGGTGCAAAATCTGAGATAATGGTCAAAATACTTGTGGACACAAGAGGCGCTCCGACTGCATGTCTAACCCACAAAACTTAAACATGGTAGTGTTTTAAGGATTGTAACGGCAAGCTGAAGTCCACGAAAAACAATCTTAAAATGCTTTAGTTGACCAATCTTTTCAGAATTAGACTTCTAGTTCACAATAATTTGAAACCAAGACTAACAGCTTACTTCAAAACCAGAACGCTTAGGAATACCCCTGAAGTTCAAAGAATGATTAATATTTAGCCACCTCACACAGATTACTTTTATTTCCCTTATAGTATGATGAAGGCAGTCTGTCTTTATTCTTCATTGAGTAAGGACATTTTTTTTTTCCAGTCAGAATACTACTGAATCTGTTTATTTCAGTCCCAAGACAGAAGTGCAATCTTTCAACAAAGGGCTCGTCCGGGAATTGAACCCGGGACATCTCGCACCCCAAGAGAGAATCATACTCATAGACAAACGAGCCATATTAACATTAAAGTTGTCTGTTAAAATTGTAGGCAGTGTTGCCAACGATAATATCCAGAAGTAGTTAGTTTGACAAAGGTAGCATTTAAGTCAGATTTAGGCAAATGTGCTGCAGTTGCAGTTTTGATCAATAAACTGCATGTGGGTGCAGAAGGTAAGTCGAAAGTTTAAACATTGGGATTTCTTTATCATGATGTTGTTCTCTGGGTCAGCCAATGTTCCTGGGTGTGGTCTGGCATGGTCTCGTTTTTTTTCGCCCACTGCCCCAGCCGACAGTGGTCTGTTCCCCGAAGATAGGAACAGTCTCTGGTTCTCTTGTACAAGGAGTTACGCACATCATGAACTTCTATGACGTACATCATGATATTGCAGTTTTTACCATACAGAGAAATATTTCATGTCAGAGCATAGCAAAAAAAGATGACATTATACCACACCCTGGAACCACTGGCAGTTGCTATTCGAAAAGAGGTCAATTTTCTAGGTATTACCATAGGACACAGCTGTCTTAAAATTATGTTGTGTGCTGATGATATTCTTCTTTTTATGTCAGATCTGGTAAATTCCCTCCCTACTTTGCTCTCTTTAATTAACACATTTTCAGATATTTCAGGTTATAAGGTCAACTGGACAAATTCAGAGGCTTTCCCATTCACGGCGTTTTGCCCTAAAAACTTATTTCCAGTGGGCCTGTTTTCATGGTCCTAGAGTGGTATTAAATACCTTGGTATAACTTTTCCACCCCAATTTACAGATTTGATTAAGATGAATTTTGAGCCATTGCTAGAAAGATTGAAGCTGGATGTAGAGTGTTGGAATCAATTATATTTCTCCATGTGGGGGAAGGTAAATGTTGTCAAAATTATCTGTATTCCCCAATTTAGCTATTTGCTACGGGCTCTACCAGTACATGTTCCTATAATATATTTTAAACGGTTTGATAAGCTCTGTAATTTATTTTTATGGAATAAAAAAAAGCCCAGACTGAATTTGAGAAAACTACAAAGACCTGTAGACAACGGGGGTTTAGGTATGCCCAATTTGCTTAACTACCATTATGCCTTTTCTCGCAGGCGTTTGGCACATTGGTTTTTGCCCCCTGAGAGCTCTGCCTTGGTTTGCTCTTGAGACTATCATGTCTGCCATTTGCACTGTCTAGCTGTTTTATCAATTAACCTTGCCCCTCAGAATCAATCGCATCCTGTTCTCTCCCATATGAAAGGGTTGTGGAAAAAACAAAGGAGTCAAAGGAGTCCTTGACATCATCACTCCTCACCTGACATCGTCAGAAAGCTGTGCTTTGTGATGTCATCACTCCTCACCTTTGACCCAGCTCTATCTGTGACATCATCATCAATTCAATTCAATTCAATTCAATTATACTTTATTAATCCCAAAGGGAAATTATTTGTTGCAGTAACTCGTCATCCTCATTTCATTAAGAGATGTTATAGATACTGATGGCTGTAGGAAGGATCTCTTGTAAAGGTCCATACCACAGCGGATCCTAAGAAACTGGCTGCAGATGCCGTCCGATCCGTCCACCCAGACTCAGCTGGCCTCTCGGATCCTCCGGGCTGTAGGACCGCCTGAATGCCGGGCAGAATTCCTCCCGGAGCGATGGCCACTCCTCCCAGCAGTCTGCCAAGCTCCTCGTCGCTGCGGACAGCCAGCAGTAGGTGCCGAGGGACGATCCTGTCCTTCCACTGTCATGACCCGTGTTTCCTGCTAGTTCCAGGATCTCGGTGGTCAGGCACTCGAGCACAGCTGGCAGGTAGATGAGAATGCGTCCACAGAACATCCTTTTCAACTCATTTGAGATTTGGGGCTGTAGCTGAGATAATATTTGAGCTTTTGAGATGTTAATAAGCTGCTGTTGGTTGTAGAAAACTGCTTTGTTGCCATGGTTACGCATCATAACAAATGTCCAAAACAAAAAAAAGTTTTAGTAAAAATCCTTCCAGCTGCACAGCATCTGATACCAGAGGAAACAATCATCCAAAACATGTGATTTACATCCAGAAAAAGAGGAATTAAAGTTTCCAAAAGCAAAATCTCAGAGTGAAAGTAACAGAGCTGCTCCAACATGCAGCCACCTTGAGCGGCGCAATTTTAGAATTTATGTAAAATTCACATTTTTTGTTATTTAAGCAAATATTTATGTTAATTTTCGATTTTTGTTCGTACTAATTCCACATTTTTGCGCTCATTTAAACTTTTTTAGCATAATTCAACAAAAATGGGCTCTCTCCACTGTCCAACCAACGTTTTAAAGTGCTCGGAACAGGAACTGTTTCAAACTGTGAGGATCAAACGTTCAGTCGGAACTTCTATGATTCTGAGATCAAAGGAGTCCTTGGCATCATCAGAAAGCTGTGCTTTGTGATGTCATCACTCCTCACCTCTGACGCAGCTCTGTCTGTGATGTCATCATCATCAATTATGCAAAATTAACATTTTTCTGCTATTTCAGCAAATATTTTGCTGTATTTATGTTAATTTTAGATTCTTTTCCCAACTAATTCCACATTTTTTGCACTTATTTAAATTTTTTGTAGCACATAATTCAACAAATTCAATTCAATTCAATTCAAAATACTTTATTAATACAAGAGGGAAAGTAAAAATGTGCTCTCTCCACGTCCTTTGCTAATTTAAGCTTGTTCTACATTTTCAGCTAGCTCCTGACGTCGCAAAGTGGCAAAAATGTCTCTTTTCATCGTTGCAGACCCCTGACCTAGAACTTTCTTAAAGATGAATCGCTCTTAGTCTGACCCCCACACCTGGGGATATGTCGCCACGGGCCACGCCCACAGGCAACACTGGCCCCAAACCCACGGGGGTACTCAAACCCCTCCACCACGATAAGGTGGCGATTCTTCAGAGAGGACATACAGCCTGAAACCGTCTGTTCATAAATTTGCTTTTGTTTTATATATATTTAACTTAGAATCTTTAAAAAAATTGTATGTTTCTTTAAATAATTTTTAATAAATATAAAAATCTAGAGATATATATAAAAATCATATGTACATAAATATGCGTAAAAATACAAATGTCTATATAAAATAAATACAAATATATATCTCTGTGTCTGAGATTTAAAGTTTCCTGAACTTTGAGAAGATGGACGGTTTCTCTGCAAGCTTCAGGAGTTCTCGCTTGGCAATTTGGGCGATGCACTCCCCGGCTGCAGAACCATCAATCAGCAAGAGAAGAAGCAGATCTTCTCCTTCACAGAAAAGATGCTTCTTCATTGATCTGAAGATGGATTTGCTGACCTTTTTCAAGTTTTTGGAGGAGAAATTAAAACGCTCTCCGTCCAGAGCAGACCAGATTTCCTCCAAGAGTCTCTCCTGCAGAGCTTGAGTGCTTTCAGGAAGACAGTGCAGCAATGACTTCTCAACAGCACGCTCAATAACGTGCTTCACGATCAGGCCGACGGACATTTTGTCGCCGGATAGCTCCTTCACACCTGAATCAATTTCTGGCCCTTCACAGGTGGGAACATCTGAAGAATTTGTCGAAGGCTTCCCAGCCCCGTCAACAGGTTCTTCTGAGCTGGAGCATTCACCCTGGCTATCTTCTGAGTCCACAATATCGGGGACTCCTGGAAGAATATAGTCAGGATCCAAATGGCCCACACATGCTCTGACTCGCGGTGAAGCTCTGTCCACAGTTTTGGGCTGCAGATAATGCTTCGGGGAGACAGAGAGAGGGATGAGTCTTGGATTTACTGACGATTCCAGGTTTTTTGGTACGTCATCTGGTACCACAACAGCCGTACTGCGACGGACTTCACCAACCAAGGCTGTGAATCGACCTTTCAGACCTTTACGTTTGGCCCAAGAGACCGGAGCCTGGAGGTTCTCAACCGGCGTAGTAGTTTTTCCAAACATGACTGCTTCTCAAACACAAACTCCAACAAATAAGGCGAAAATAACTTTGGCTTGTTTGACCAACGTTTTGATGCGCTCGGAACAGGAACTGTTTCAAACTGTAAGGACCAACGTCCGGTCAGAACTTATATAAATCTGAGATCAAAGGAGTCCTTGACATCATCAGAAAGCTGTGCTTTGTGATGTCATCACTCCTCACCGCTGACCCAGCTCTGTCTGTGACATCACTCCTCACCGCTGACTCAGCTCTGTCT
>NC_056498.1:53985530-54034321 GCF_014905685.2 Nematolebias whitei
TCATCACTCCTCACCGCTGACCCAGCTCTGTCTGTGACATCATCACTTCTCACCTCTGACCCATCTTTGTCTGTGACATCATCATCATCAATTTCTGCAAAATCCTCATTTTTCTGCTATTTCAGCAAATATTTAGCTGTATTTATGTTAATTTTAGATTTTTTTTTCAACTAATTTTACATTTTTGAACTCTGTTAAACTTTTTTCAGCAGAATTCAGCAAAAATGTGCTTGCTCCACTTACTTCTGGTAATTTAAGCTTCTTTTTGCTTTTTAAAGTTGTTTTCACATCAGATAGTCCAGTAGACTCAGTTCGGTTGGGGCTCAATAATATTCATAAAATTTGTTTACATTTGAGTTGGTGCATTTGCATTCACAACGCACTGTGCAGTCAAGACAACCTGTTGAACCAACCTGTTCCCCCGCTCGCCTGTGGGGGCGCTGCACCAAGAACTACTGAAAGAAACTACACAAAACCCTCTGAAGACGCTTCTTCTTCTTCTTCTTAAGGAAATGAAAACAAAAACGCAGTGGCATCAAGTTTTAGGAGTTGTATTTTGTCATTTTTCAACAATGGACTCAGCATGAGCAGAAGATGAGGCAGAAGACCATGGAGAATATTGTTTTTCACACAAGGCAGCTGATGGCTCAGTATGAGGTAAAAGAAATGCGTGTTTGTTTGTACTGCGTTGATGATAGATGATAAATCATTGACATGACTTCACAAACAAGAAATTAACAAAATATAAAGCAAACAAATACATTAAAACATGGCAACATACGACGACTTGGAGTTTAAAATATACAATGTTGAAGATGTGATCGATACAAATTTTTTCCCTGCAATAAAAGACTGTGAATATTACAATGAAGAACAGTTTAATGACATCAATATAACAAATGGAGGTCTCTCTATTATTCACTTTAATAATAGAAGTTTAAATGCAAATATATCCATATTGTATATGTATATTTGTATATATGTTGAGACATGGCTCAACGATGAAAACACAACTAATGTTCACATGGAAGGGTATGAATTATATATTAGAGTGGTGAAGGCTGCACAGAAGTCTGTTGGAGTCAGCCTCTCCACCATCACAGACATCTACACCTCCAGATGCAGGAAGAGGGCCACCTGCATCATGAAGGACCCCGCTCACCCAGCACACACACACTTTTTGCCCCGATCCCCTCAGGCAGGAGGTTGAGGATCATTAAGTGTAGAACCACTAGACTGAGGAACAGCTTTTACCCTGAGGCTGTTAGACTCATGAATCTCTAACCAGGATAATAACTGTGAAAAAATCACCGTAATACCACTTGATTGTTGGCATGTGCTGCTCACCAGTGGCGTCTCATCAATAGAGGGCGCTAGGGCACCGTCCCACCACCCAAACCACTCATGATACTCACCACTCATATTATAAGACTTAAAAAAAATGAAATAAAAAATTGAAAAAAATTATTGAAATATATGTATATATTTTTTGTTGTGTAAGATAAATATTTTATAGCTAATGATGAGTTCCTGACCATTGTCTGACCATTTTTTATTACCTTTGAGTTTACAGTAAATGACCACACAGTCACTAAGAGTAAATTTCACCTTAGCAAGTGCTTATCAGAAAACGCTGTAACCAAATTTAAGCTATTAGCATCTTTACTGTCTCTTTTGTGCTTTGTTGTAATATTTGAAAAAAAAAAATCAATAGGTCATGTTCGTGTGTGAGATTCTCAAGATTTAGCACAGCGTCATTTTGCCATTCATGATTTTATTTATTCAGAACTAGAAGCTTCCTCCTCCTGATTATTCACTCTTACATACAGTGAAGGAGTCGATTGTGGTTGAGGCAATTACTGCAAAAAATGTTGCCTGAAACATTGAATAAGCTCACACATTCAACCACCGTACAGACGACGCTTCGTAAAAATAACATCCCACTCTAAAGGGAAGAGCTGCCAGTGACTCTGCAGATCACCTCGAACTCGCCACCATGCCATTAATCTAAATTAATGCCCTGACAAATATGTCATAATATTGGGTATGAAATTTGATAAATGCTCACTTCAGCCCATCCATAATTAAATCTCTTTAGCAAAATGGCAAAATTTCAAATTGCAGCGCTGACGTGGCCCCTGGAAGTAACAAAGGTGACCTTATGCTTTTGCTCCAAATAGCCCACAAATAATTGAGTTTGCCCTTTAAAAAGACCTGACAGGTGAGTGCAGCCGATGACTATGCAGTGGAAGTGAACCACATGCACAATTAAATCTAATCCCTTAAATTTACTTGAGCAAGTCTTTTAGAACAACTTTAATAAAGAGGTTCTTACTGGTTTTATGTATAAAAAAAAATAAAAATAAAAAGCTTCATAGGATCAAACAATTACTATGCTGCGTTTTGTTTTCTATTAAAAATGTAATGAGCTGTGACTACACTTAATATGCACAGATGAAGCTCACAGGCCAAAACAAATAGCAGCGAGCATCATCACGGAACAAATCATTATGATATTAAATCATCAATTTAATGTTGCAAACGTTCCAAAGCTCCAATCAATGAGGTGTTGAGAAAAGGATGCATGGATATTCTCTGACAATCACGCCAACTTTAAATACAATGTGATCTAATTTATATGCAGATTAAACTCTAGTATGCACTTGCTGAGAAGGAACATATTTTTATGTTGTTAAAAAAAAACATTTAAAGCTCAAAATAAGATGACAAAAATCATACCATGCTGAACCCTCATCAGGTCTGTTGCTCTCTCAAGTGTATTCTAAAGGAAAGTATTGTACAGCCGCAGGTGGCAACCTCTAACCAGACTGTGAGGCAAATTCACTTCATTTACTGGCCTTCCTAGTAATGAGGTGGACGAGCGTGTCGGCCTTTGGCCAGCTGGGAGCCACAGTCCCCGGATGATTCAGTCAAAGTGTTATAGGCTAGGCTAAGATATGAGGTGAAGCTGTTTATGTCAGGCTGATGTCACCAAGACTCAAGGAGAAGCTTTTTCTTTTTAAGATTGATGGACTATAATATATCACAGAGTGATCTGACTGCTAAAAAATACGAGTCGTGCGCTGTTGTTTGTTGTTTTTAATCTTAACCTTTCAAAGTTAAATTCATAAACATGTCAGATAGCTTTATGATTAAGGTATATAAATAATTATGTGACTTTAACAGCGACGGCCATCATCAACTTTAGCTGATTGTATTTTTGCACCAAGAGTAGCAGATTGCCTAAATGTTGTGATTTAAAAATTAGGAATATCGCACCAAATGTTGATTACTGATTGCTTCCTTATAAAACACTGGTACTGAAAAGTCTAAAGATTAATATAACTTTGTTTTATTTGAGGTCTAACATTGTTGCACCTTTATTTATTTTATTTTTTTACATTTGCTTGCTTTTTAGGAATTTTTCCAAAGTAGTTAAGTTTATGGCTTCATCAATTTTCTAACATTTCTTATTTCATCTACTGTGAAGGATTTAAAGGGGCTAATTTCTTTCTTCTCGTGTCTAAATGAGCAGATTATCAAGTGAACTTGGGGATTATAAGAAACATTAACCTACACGTGTATCAGACACTAAAATCCAGCTCCAGTGGAAATTTCTTAAAAGCAAACAGGCAGCTCAGAAGTCAATCTACGGTACTTTTCTTAACTACTAGAATCCAAATATACTCAGGTGGTTGGCTATTTTATTTTATCTTTAATTTAAATCTTCATTTGATCCAAAATGCTGCTGCCAGAGTCTTAACTGGAGTTAGTGGGAGAGATCATCTCTCTCCAGTTTTAGCTTCTCTCCTTTGGCTCCTTGTCGAGTCCATAATTTAATTCAAAATCTTACTTCTAACCTACAAAGCCCTCAACAACCTAGCTCCATCTTATATTACAGATCTTATTGTTCCATATTTTCCTAACAGAGCACTTCATTCTCAGACTGCAGGCTTACTTGTGGTTTCTGGAGTTTCCAAGGGCAGAATGAGAGGAAGATATTTCAGTTATCAGGCTCCTCTCTTGTGGAACCAACTTCCAGTTTCTGTCTGTGAGGCTGACACATTATCCAGATTTACGACTGGGCTTCAGACTTTCCCTTTTAATAAATCCTATAGTTCGGGTTGGCTTGTTATGCTGCCACAGGCTTAGACTACTAGAGGACAAATTGACCTCCTTTATTAAAATGAATTGTTAGAATGAAATAGTTTTAATTTGATATTATTTCTATCTTATGTGATTCTCAACCTGCCATTGTGTATCTGTTCCTCCTTCCTGTTCCTCTCAAACCCAGCCGGTCAAAGCAGATGGCTGCTTCTCCTGAGCCTGGTTCTGTTAAAGGTTTCTTCCTCATGAGGGAGTTTTTCCTTTCCACTGTCGCCTTCATGCTTGCTCAAGATGAGAGTCTGTGATGGAGTTAAATTCAAAGCAGTCTGCTCCTCAGATAAATAATGTTAGTTACTCAATTTATGTATATGAATGTTTCTGTTCAGTGCCCTGAGATGACTTCTGTTGTGACTTGGCGCTATAGAAATACTTTGTAAACTGAATTGATTTTATTTTTTTTTTTATTATGAAAATATTTCAATAATAGAAACATATATATCATTTGATTGGAAATACTGTTTCAACTGCAGATTAATTTAAAAAATGTACTTAAAGGTTTAATTATTTTATTAGAAGCCATGCATAACACATGGATAACCTCTCCATAGGCATGAAATTTACATTTTAACATCTGAAGAAGAAATGCAGAGCTCTCATACCAAGGTGGTGACAGATTTGTGTGGGTGTCTCCTCTGTCAAAGCCAACACTGACATTATCTGGTGGCGTTTATTTTCTTAGTAGAGGTCTTGAATAATTAAATAGGATCGACTCGCTCCTCTTTTTGTTAAAGACAGGAGGTATTCTGGCAGTCCTTGTTTGACAGGCTTTGACCTACCCTGGAGCGTGAGGGGCCTTTTAAACAAAACCTTTGCTTTGTGCATTAAAAACAGGGAGACACTGTCTAGACCAAACACCTCCTTCACACTATGTTCAACTCTTCCTCCCTGACTCTGGCAGAAATCTCATTGCTTTCTTGAGATTTGTCTGTCTGCTAGGCGCTGATGGCTTCAGTCCATCTGGGAATTCAGTCAGGCTTGCAGTTACACACCTGACATGCAGCACGAATGGACACAAATGACCACTTCCCCAGAGATCTGTTTTTTTTTTCATATTGATAATGTCCCAAAAGAAAGAAAGGGAAGAAGAAGCTGTGCACATATAATCAGTGTCTTTTCAGAGTATCGCATAAAGACACTGATGTAGGACATTTGTAGGACAAGCGCAAATAAAGTAGCGGCCAAACATTCAAATACGTTATCCTCCCCAAGGACAAAAAAAAAAGAGTGTGAACAATTGTGGCCTCAGGGCAGGAATCAAAGACAGACATGCGTTCAGTGTTTTCTGTCCATTTAAAGCAACTCGCATGACTTCTCTCTTAGCAGTTCCTTGACTGGAAACTGAGGAACAAAAGAAAGATTTCCACGTAATGATGTGGAGACATAAACACTAAAACCTGATAATTTGCTCCGAAAGATTGAAGGTTTCAGAAAAGCCATCAAATTTGAGAAACAACACTTCTACCATCCCTCGAATGAATGCACTCCCTGCCTTAACTGGACTAAGATAAACTTGCGTTGAAAGTTCACAGGTAGAGTCCTTTGGGTGACACCTTGAATTGAACTTGGCATGCTCAATCTCACGAGGTGTCTTGTAATCTCACATGATCTATTAGCAGATTACACTGTCAGCTTCTTCAACACTAAATTTCAAATCATTGAGGTATAGCCATTTTTGTGCAAGCAGAGGTCCGTTAGCTTGAGCAGACATCCTGAATCATGGTTTAAAATTGTAGAAAATATTATATTTTTCTGAGAGCGTTGTTGAAATCTATGTCATGTATTAATCAGTTTAACATCAGTTTATGATACATTTTGTCATTACTGAAGACAAACACCCACCCACTGTCGGTCTACCTTTTATATTATGGCAGAAAAAGTTAATATACTTTTGAAGTTTGTCAAAGACATTTAAGGTATGTAAAAGTATGTTATTTTAGCATAAAATTGGTAGTTTTTTTTTATTTATATTATTGCGCAACTATTTTTGATTAATTTCTCCAGAGATTTTTTTTTTTTACAAAAGTGATTGGCTCCCATCGGCTTCAACAAAGCTCTCAACAACCTAGTTCCATCTTATATGAGATATCTTATTGCTCCATATTTTCCTAACAGAGCACTTTGCTCTCAGGTTTACTTGTGGTTCCTAGAGTTTCCAAAAGATGAAGATCTTTCAGTTATCAGACTCCTCTCTTGTGGAACCAACTTCCAGTTTTTTGTCCGTGTGGCTGACACATGATTAGAAATACAAACTATTAATTTGTATTCATTTGTAACTATTTGTTTGAGGAAATGTGATCACTTTTTCATCCAGTTGTCTAAGCCTATAGCAGTATAGCTAAAGGATAGCTCAGGAAACCAAGACAACCCTATTTTTGATTTATCAAAAATGAAAGACTTGAGACTGATCTTAAAAGTATTTCTATCTTAGCATTTTTTTTTTTTTTTTGTCTTTCCTCCCATAGAAAGTAGGACTGCCATGCTATGTCCATTTCTCCTTCCTGTCCTCTCAACCCCCAACCAGTCAAAGCAGATGGCTGCTCATCCTGAGCCTGGTTCTGCTGGAGCAAAGGTCTGCAACCTGTGGCTCTGGAGCCACATGCGGCTCTTTGGCCCCTCTTCAGCGGCTCTTTCAAGCTTTAACCAAAACTGGCATTAAAATGTTTTTCATTGGTCATACAAACAACAAAAAAGGATGAGTTCAAACATATCCTGATGCATGCTCAATAATCCAGGTAGAAAAATCTAAAAAATAGTTAAATCTGGTCCTCTGGACATTCAAAAAACAAAACAAAGCAAAACAAAAAAAAATGTCGAAACGTTTCGTCTTCCATCCGAAAGACTTCCTCCGTCTGAGGTGCTGTATTCAGCTCAGTATTATGTACTCTGAGAAGGTGCTGTTTACTTCTGTTGTGACTCTGTGCTTTTGGCGCCAAGTTTGGTGCTTGAATTGAATTGAATTGAATTGAATTGAATTGAGAAGTGAAAACATGGATGATCTGATCCAGTAAGTTTATAATATTCTATATGTAGCTTACATATTTTTATCCTAGATTAAAATTATAATTTCATGTACATTATCTGATTTCAACACAGCTGCACATAACCAACAAACAGGTTTAATGTGTTGTTTAGCCTCGAAGGTAAATTAGGACTAATTTTGTTAAAACACAAATGAACCACTTCAGTCAAATTTTACTGTCTTTGTTCATCTCATCAGTGTACTCTGTATTTTATTGTCAATTCTAAGTAAGTTTTGAATGTCTCTAGTTTCATCTCACTCATTTTGTGTTACTTTGTAGCCACAGGCACACACGCAAACTTTTGAGGATGCACATTGAAAAATACACCAAATCTAATACAATGAGTATGGGGTAATTTTGAACCATTTAGCTACTCCATTATTGTTTTTTAACTCATTTAGCCTATAAAATATTTTCATATTTGGATACATTTAGCTTGCTTTTCCTATTTTGATCCCCCTCTTGGAAGTTCATTCATTTTAAATTTTTGAAAGAGCTCATACAAACAGAAACAGATAGAAATAGCTCATGCTAAAGCAAAAATTGCTCAGCTTTAAACAAAAAAGGTTGGTACAATCTTTTTTTTTTTTTTTTTAATAGTTTGCAAAGGATAGAGAACAGGACATAAAATATTGATTGTCTTGAGTTTGTATTTATATATTTTGTAACCAACAGTTTATATTTATCATCCGTGAGATCTGATCGCCACGTTTCACTGATGTATCAACAATGTATGGGAAAGTATGTTTCAGCTAATAAGGCTTTTTCCATCAGTCATCTAAGCTGAGCAAATTAAAATAAACTCTGAACAGACTGGAGACGTATGACTCTGACAGCATTGAAGGCTGGGATTCACCTTGAGGATTAAACTGTATCACTTCATGGATAGAGGGCTATCATAATAGGGTCATGCAGACACGGACACTTCGTAGCGAGCCGTTGTGATAAGAGCTGACATTAGAATGAGCAATCTCTTCATCCGCCCATTCTGCCCCTGACCTCCGAGGGTTATTGCCTTGGTCTGCTCAGAACACACGTATAACTAAATCAGCACCTTCTTCTGCGATATTTCATTTGTCTCTTGGTTCAAAAATAGGAAGCAATGCTAACCTTAAAGGTACTGATTACACTTTGTAATTCTTGAAATGAATTTCCAAAGAGAGAGTAGAACGTTAACGTCAGCACAACCTAAGTTTATTTATTTTCCCGGACTAATAAACAGTTACGTACCACAGAGCTTTAAGATTGCTGTAATTAAACCTTTTACATAAGAAACATAACACTGACTCAGGAATCCAAGCCAATTATAGACCTATATCTAATCTAACTTTCATCTAAAAAAATTCTAAAGAAAATAGTTGCTGGTCAGTTACATGATCATCTGCAAATAAATAATCTGAAGAGTTTCAGTCAGGTTTTAGCAATAACCACAGCACTGCATCTGCACTGGTGAAAGTTACTAATTATATTCTCATGGCCTCTGACAATGGACAGGTGTCTACATTGGCCCTGTTAGTCCTCAGTGCTGCATTTGAAACAGCTGATCATAATATTCTACTACAGAGACTTGAATATGATATTGTAATTACAGGAACGGCTCTAAATTGGTTTAAATCATATTTATCTGATAGATTCCAATGTGTAAATGTAAATAATGAATCTTCATCATACACCAAAGTTAGTCATGGGGTTCCTCAAGATTCAGTGCTTGGACCAATACTCTTTACCTTGTATGTGCTCTCATTAGGTAATGTAATTAAACAGCACGGGATAAATGTTCATTGTTATGCTGATGACAGTTATATTTGTCCATGAAACCCAATGAATCCACATGTCCTATAGACAAAAAAACAAAAACAAACAACTGGATGACCCTAATTTTTTTGCTTCGGAATAAAGACAAGACTGAGGTTTTAGTTTGTGGACCTGAGGATCTTAGGAATTAATGTATCAGTCTTTTGCTCTCCTTGGCTGGCATTAATCTGGCCTCCAGCTCTAATGTTAAAAATCTTGGTGCTATTTTTGATCAGGACATGTCTTTTATCCCCCACATTAAAAACGTTACTAGAACTGCCTTCTTCCACCTGCATAATATCACTAAAATTTGAAATATCTTATCTAAAAATGATGCAGAAAAACTGGTTCATGCATTTGTCACATTTAGACTGGACTATTGCAATGGTTTATTATCTGGGTGTCCAAATACTTATTTAAAAAGTCTTCGGTTGATTCCAAATGCTGCTGCCAGAGTCTTAACTGGAGTTAGTAGGGGAGATCAAATCTCTCCAGTTTTAGCTTCTCTCCACTGGCTCCCTGTCAAGTCCAGAATTTATTTGAAATCTTACTTCTAACCTACAAAGCTCTCAACAACCTAGCTCCATCTTATATTAGAGATCTTAATGTTCCATATTTTCCTAACGGAGCACTTCACTCTCAAACTGCAGGTTATCTCGCAGTCCCTAGAGTTTCCAAAAACAGAATGGGAGGAAGAGCTTTCAGTTATCAGGCTTCTTTCTTGTGGAACCAACTTCCAGATCCTGTCTGTGAGGCTGACACATTGTCCAGTTTTAAGACTGGGATTAATAATTATCTTTTGATAAATCCTATAATAAGGGTTGGCTGGTTATGCTGCCTTAAGCTTGGACTACTGGAGGACAAACTGTCCTCATTTCCTTAAATGATTTGTTAAAATTGAATAGTTTTACATTTGATATTATTTCTATCTTAACATGTGATTCTTTGCTTGCTATTGTGTATCTGTTCCTACCAAACCTAGCCGGTCGAAGCAGATGGCTGCTCGTCCTGAGCCTGGTTCTGCTAAAGGTTTCTTCCTCATGAGGGACTTTATCCTTTCCACTGTCTCCTTCGTGCTTGTTCAAGATGAGAGTTCTGTGATGGAGTTAAACTCAAAGCAGACTGCTCTTCAGATATATATATAGTGTTAAATTATTTTTATTTTTATATATGAATGTTTCTGTTCAGTGCCCTGAGACGACTTGTGACTTGGTGCTATATAAATAAACTGAATTGTATTGGACTTACTCTGGAGGGGAGTTAAAATGTGTCTTCCAACTCCCACAAACAAAGAATAACAAAACCTTTGATTCCTATAATTCAGAATTTACCTGTTTTCATTGCCAAAATGGCAAAAGAAACGTCTCACTTTCACAGCAAATCGCCTACTTTCTCCCATTCTTCTAGTTGTCACCTCACATCAGAGAGGAAAGCTGTAATTATTGCACTTCAGGAACTGTTGAGACAACATCTCTACAGTGGAACTGTGGACACCGCTGAGCTGATGGTTAGGCAAGATGGTCTGAGAAGTAGAGCTCTTCAGCTGGAGCATCTCCAAGCTCCAAAGCACCTGCTAAATGATCGCTTTAGATCTCTGACTGAGAGCGCTGTGGGGTAACGGCATTTTCATATAAATGTGCACATAGAGCAGTAAAATCCCTTAAAGTGCTTCCAGGTGTGGAAATTTGGAATCCTCACAGCAATGTTTGCTTAAAATGGTGGCAACTGTACTCATTCTTCTTCATTTTAAGTATGCTAAAATATAAACACATATTAAAGGTAACATTTGTTCTGTGCATTGATTTTTATTTGTTTTTAAAATTGTGGTTTTTGGTTAAAAAAAAACAACAACAAAAAAAAATAAACAGTTGAAGCTTTAAATTATTAAAAATGTTCCCAATCATTTAAAGTGTAAGACAAAACATTTGAGTCATTTTCAGCAAATACAATATTTTAGTCCAGGGGTTCTCAAAGGTTTTTGGTTCAGGGACCCCTTACAGTGGAGAAAAAGTTTCAGGGACCCCCTCATAACACTCATGTTTATTAAATACGTTTCCACAGTTTGTCTCTTTAATGCAGTGGAAATATTCGTGTAACATAAATACTTAAGACCTGTTCTTTGATAATACAATTTTAAACATGGGGTATTTTTCATATCAAGACACACTTAATTAACACAATTTTTAATTTCATCTTCCAAAAATTACATTGAGAAAATTAACAGCATAAAAAAAAAACCACTTTAAAACTTGACTTATTCACTTAATGAAATAATACATGTATTGCCACTTCTTCAAATTATTACAAAAAACTCTTTACATAAAACTGAACAGAATCCTAAAAGTTGTAGTCATACCAAGTAACAGGGCTTCATTTGTAAATGGATGTTGGAACGCAAATGTGGTTGGGTGGGGGGTTGGGGGTCCTCCCCCAGAAAATTTTCAATAAAGTACATGTAAGTTCCTGCATTTTAGTGTATTTTATCAGGTTGTTAAATATCTACTTGCTTGTATTTATTTATTTTTTTTTTTTTTGTGGACCCCCTAGCAACGGCTCATGGACCCCCATGGGTCCGGGGACCCCAGTTTGAGAACCATTGTTTAAGTGCTATTGGAGGGTTGTCTTGCAGACACACAATCCTGACCATAACACAGCACAGTTATCTTGTTTTCTTCATACTTGTACAATGTTCTCTAAAAACAATAAATCAAAAGGCAACATAGTCAATAGTAAAATAAAATAAAATGTATATAGGCTACTGTCATTTAAGCCAAAACTTTATTTTGGCTCAGGAAGTTTTGGTGTTTTAAACAGTTTTTGCATATAGTAGCATTCAGCACCTAATTAACTTATTCTAAAGCTGGATAAAACTGATTCATGTTCTTTAATATTAATCCTTAATGCTTATATTTTAGGCTAAAGTTATTCTAGCACAGTGGCACACGTTATTTATGATAAGAAAGTAAAAAAACAAACAGTTAAATATTTAAGTTCCCGCAATTTAAACAATGATTGGGGACACAGTGCAGCACGACACTATAAAAGCACCAACCATTTGCTGTGGTTTCCATGGATACGGTGTTCTTGGAAAAATCTTTACACATAATGAGTGTTCGTTTATTACTGCGGTTTCAACTAAGGATATCTTGCTGTCATTAAGAATTAAATGTCATTTAACAGTGAGGAAAATGAACTGTAGTCTGGAAAAAAAAAAAGGATATTTGCTTATTTTTATGTTTTAAAATGAATAAAACCATGTTGTTGTTGTTTTTATTTGGTAATAAAATGCTGGATGTACATCAGATGTCAGCTGAGAAAGTCTAATTTACTGAGAAATTGTTTTGTTTGTTGCAGTGAGAATGTTCCATCGAGCATTGTAAGAACAAAGGTTTAAAACGAAAAAGAAATCAATAAATCCTCGTCGTTGCTTTGTTTTCTTCACAGAAAAAAAATGTGCCAATATTATATATATAAAAAAAAAACATGTTTCAAAAATTACATTTCTAACCAAAGAATATAATAGTTTTGTTTGTGAAATAAGACATGATGCATTTCATTCTATTAAATAAATGACAGCAGATTTATTCAGTGGTTAAATGTAGCAAAAGACTAAAGTAATAGTTTTGTTTTCATGCTGAGCGCATGAGCAGCTGATGATCCATCCACTGAAATGTCAAACTATACTTTTGATTTATTTTCAAATGAAGCAAGAATCCAAATTGACTAATGTTAAAAAACTTTACATCCGCCAACAGGATGTATAAATATTGCACCCTCTTTCAGACAGCAAGAACAAACAGAAGGCGGGGTCAGAATGATAAAAATGTTCTTTGTTTTATGTATTTTGCCTCATTGCTTGATTTTGTTAAGATTCTCAAGGAAACAAGTTAATAATTATTAGGATAAGTTTACAGACAGTGCTTTTTTGTATAAAATTGTGAAGATATCAATAAATACCCAAGAAATATATATTTTTAATTATACAAGTCATTGTGAAGCAGACATTCAAGAAATATTTATTGATAGTGACATAAATCAAATGCAGCTCAGAGGAGGGTGCAGAAGCACACTGATTATTTTCTACATCATCACTTTTGTGCCATTTGCTCTGTATTCATTAGCTTGATACAGCTCACACGTACGCACGCATATGCGCAAGCACGCACGCGCACGCACACACGGTGCAGCTGTGTGTCACATGACCTCTTTTCATAGATTTGTTTTTCAAAGAGACAAAATCAAAGGCTTGTAAAAGCGCTTCACACGTAGAAATGCTCCATTAATGTTTCCTTTGGAAACAAAGGTTCCTTTTGAATGCATCAAATCAAAGACTAAACAGATTACACAAGTGAACACTGGATTTGCATCGCAGCCATTTTTGATTTGCATCACACTGAGTGTGGCAGGGGACAACTTTCCAGGAGGCAGCAAACAGAACAACAAATGTCAAAATAAACTCTCACTACCCAACTTCAATTAAATGTCGCCATCAGTTGACAAAACAACTGATCATCGCCGAACCACCAATACATGAGACATGCCACAGAAAGATTATGAAGCATACATTAGTGCTGAATAGAACTGCTGTATTGAATCCCTCCAGTATAATATGATAAGGGGTTGCTATTGTAGGAAAATGGTCAATCTGATCAACTCTGTCAGCCACTGGTGCCTAAATACAGCTTCTTTAATGACAATTTGCTAAGGTTTGTTTATTTATTTTCTAAATTCATGTGATCTTTGTTACATATGCACATTTAATTACTTTACAAAAGCTAAACAATTACCGTAATTGCCGGTGTACAAGCCACTACTTTTTTCTCACACTTTAGTGGTTCCCAACACAGGTCTTTGGGGAACACCATCCTACATGTTTTAGTTGTTTCTCTGCTCCAACACACCTACACTGTAATTCAGTGATTTTATTATGTCATCAAGTTCTAGGGAAGCCTGTTAATCACCGATTGATTCAAATCAGGTGTGTCAAAGCACGGTAACAACTAAAACATACAGGATGGTGTTCCTCGTGAGCCATGGTTGGGAACCACTACTTTAGACTACATGGCTTATACACTGGAGTGGCTAATTTGTGTATTTTTTAAATACATCATACAAAGTATTTTTGTATCTTATTTTGACAGACTTCCTGTCTGTGATTAACCCCTCTTGGAGGCGGGCCTTTGTGATACACAGAGTGAATGGCATGTACCAAACCTCTTGCTCGTGGTTTAAAATTTCCTACCACAACTCCACCCACTCTGTCATCATGTGGCCAGAAGTCTAACCTTAATGACCAATAAGGTATAGGGGAGTGGTGGGCAGAGGTTAGAGAAGATGGGCCTGTGATCGGAAAGTTACAGGTTCAACTCCCTAAACTGACAACATCAAAATGTGGGTGGAAAAGGTGAAACGCCCACACTGGCCTCCACTCTCATTTGCCCCACTCTGGGCCCTTGAGCAAGGCCCTTAACTCCCATCATCTGCTCCCAAGCAGGTCTCTCTTGAAAATGAGTTCTTGTGACTCAATGAGACTACCTGTATAAATAAAGGGTAAATAAATAAAAATAATAATAATAATACTCTCGAGGACCCATTCACCAAGATAGACATGCATTAATTTCTAAATAATTACTAAAAATGAGTGTTTCTCTAAAGACGGTGTTTTGTTTTTGCACTTCAGTGATGCGACTCATAAAGAACACATTGTCACTGTAGCAAAATGAGAACATTAATCACTCATCAACATAAATAAAAACAAGTATATGGCTATGGTGTAATTTTGGGTTTTTAAATGCAACATGCAAATTTGAAAGCCAATTTGTGTCCAAATTCTGACTCTAAAACAAATCGACAGTGTTCTGAGAATTAATTCAGTGATCTGTTGGGATAAGTCACAGAACGTTATCTGTACATCTGCTTTTATCTGTTGTTTTTATGTTTCATTTTATTTAGAACCAAGCACAAAATACAAAATTACAGTACATGCAGTGTCAGACGGCAACAAATTGCAAACTAAACTGGAGGCTTTTACTGGAGGCTTGTAAATCAGAGCAGGTTTGGGGCGTCTGGACTAGCTTTGGTGGTTCAGTATTGATTCAAAGTCATCCCCCAAGTGCTTCTGATTTATCTGTCACATTTCATTATGGCACCCGTGCTCTGAAACTTTTTTTTTTTCCTCTTTAATGCAACACTGCAGAGAACGTTTAACCATTTCATGTCTCATCCATCTTGACAAAATGAACACAACTGTGCAAAGACCTTTTACTAATTTGTCATCAGTCTGATATCAAAGTAGCAAAAAAAAAATATATATATTAGAAGCCATATTATAATTAAATAAACACTAAATAAACACGAGTAATAATCTAAAACTATGCTGTGATATTTTTCTTCCCTCTGCCTTGTGGAAACATTATATTTGGGTTAAAAACAATCAGGCTTTGTTGAGTATGTTAATTTTAGTCCTTTTATGTGCCTTAAATATAGTGTTTGGACCCAGTAAAGCCTTCCAAACAACATTGCTTTACAAAGCACTCCCTTGGCTCCAGTGTCACCAAGTTTGAAGATTAAAAGTCTTTTTCTACTCCTTAATACAAAGAACTACAGAAGCTTGTTTTTTAGCTTTTATCAAATATTGAGCTGCTTTTATGTCACAAGATCTGGTCAACATTGGGTCGATCAGATAATAGCTTGAACTCATTTGTCTAATTTGATCATTCCCATTTCTTACTCCCTCCATTCACCAACCTGTGACCCGGGAATTGATTTTGGTGAGAGATGTTTAAAGATGCTTGAATTTTTTTAATCACCCGTAGCTCAGAGAAGAGGCATCAATGTATCACTCAGTGACGCTCTTTTAAGATCGACAACGTCCGAAAGGGAACGAACAGGCTGATCCAGCATTGTAAGTTCATTTTAAAATGAACACGTGTTTTTGAATCTATTGATCAAATAATCTAATCAATTATATGTGGCAACAAAACAATGACTTGATGATGTGGCTTAGTCACACATGTTTAATTGATTAGTTTAAAATGATGGCTGCCAAGCAGTTTGATACATGTCAGCCTCGCCTTCTCTCTCTGTGTTTCTGTTCAAACCTCTTCTGCTCACATTTTTTGCTGGGAGGAAAAAGACGTGAGTAGAGGAGTCTGGGGAAGAAATTAGGGACTTATAATTAACGCATAGAGTGTAGAACCAGAACCTACGTATAAAACATACATTTTTGGGTGGAAGGAGAGCCCTGAGTAATGCTATGTGTTTTGAGGGATGAGAACATAATTAAGGGTTTGAATATAGTAGATTAATGTGGAAAGTACTCATTACTTAGGTTCCACTCTGTAGTGTGTAAATGTGTATAAATCCATTAATTCAGCCTTTATTTATACAGGTTAGTATCATTGAATCACGAGGACTCATTTACAAGAGAGACTTGTTTTAAACAAAGGTACAGACAACAATAAAACAAAAAGCGTACAAATGAAAATTAAATAAAAGAAGTGTTATAAAACAAATTTAAAAAAAGACATGCTACATTATAAAACGGTATAAAATACTAAAAATATGAACATTGTTTGTATTGATTTTTGCATTGAACTTAACCGTCGTTAACCACAGTTCGCCATAGTCAATGGACGGAAGAAAAGTAGCAGTTACAAAGAATTTCCTAGCATTCAGAGTTAGACAAGATCTATTTCTGAAAAAGAAACCCAATTTTACTTTCAATTTCTTTACCAAGTTTTCCACAAGAGGCTTAAAAGAGAGTTGTGCATCGACCAAGATTCCCGAGTATTTTTTTAAGAGTCGACAAACTCAATAGGAATACCAGTCGTAGATAAGATGGAAGAATGGACTACTTGTACCAACTTCCGGTTTGAAAACAACATCCTTTTGGCTTTATCAGCATTTAGCACCAGTTTGAGACGGAACAAATCTGACTGGATGTTGTTGAATGCAGACTGTAAAAGCTGGAAAACGTTAGAAACTGTTTTAGCTTGACAATAAACAACTGTGTCATCGGCATAGAAAAATAAGGCTGTTTCAGGAATGATCTGAGCTACATTACTTAGATTGTGAAGAAGGTGGGTCCTAAGACTGATCCTTGTGGTACACCATTGATGACAATTAAATAGCTGGAAGAAGTTGATGACAGAAATATTTAGTATTTTTTACAAGGCCAAACTCAAAATAATTTGTTTAGATTGACTCGCTGTTGCTATTCCTCTTAGCGTGGCCTTTTATAAACCAAGTGCTGTATTCTAAATGTATTTCTGACTTTTGTATGTGGCTTTGAACTCGGTCAAAATTTGCGCATGTGTGCATGTGAACAGACCTTGTCTCCACATAAATACAATACAGGGCATGCTAGAAGACACTGCTGTGATTTAAGCTGCCAGCTGTGATGAGTAATGAAGTATACAAAGTGCAGTGTGGTCAAAATTACAGTACATTTTATTCTATATACCTTGGACTTTTTATTGGTTTTAAGCATCCCTTATTCAAGTATCTCGTTATTGAACGAAAACTACTTTTTGTATACTGTCAGAAAGAAACCTATTTGGGAAAATTGAGTGTTGAAAGATAATTTCTGTGTTAGTGAGCCAAGACGTTTCTTTCCCTGAACTGATTTACTCCAAAATTATTGGAATTATTTATTTGCAGGGAGGATTGATATTCAGGAAGAAAAAAAAACTGAATAGAAATATTTTGTCAAAGATTTAAACTCATGTTGTGTTGGCAAATAACACAGTTGTGGATAATTTTGTCAAACATTTAAAAAATATCAAAATGCCAAGCTATTTTGCAAGATTCTCATCAATCTGATAATACTTGGAGTATGTGTTGGGAATGAAGCTCAGCTTTGGTCACAACGAACTTGAATTCAATACAGAGACATTTTACTGAGGCATGTCTGTGTTAGCTGTAGCAGCCATCTGAAATTTGGTTGATTCCAAAGAGTAATTGGTTGTAGATGTTCATCCACTGATTATTTTATGGGAATTTCAATACAGTCTATAGTCTTCATTAGATAATTTGCTAACAGACATATTTTGCTGACTCTTAACAGTCAGTGCCAAAGTTTTAAACAAATCTATTGCACAATGTGTTGCATTGAGGTTGTGTTGGGGATGACTCACAGCTACTACCACTCCAAATTTTACTTCAATACATGCCTGGTTGACAGATTTAAATCCACTTTTGTGTTTGTTCAGGTTGATAAGTTGTGGTAGCCATCTTTATAAGGGTTTCCAATAATTAATACGTTTTTTTTATTTATGTCCAATGTTTGATTTTGAAGTTTCATAAAATACATTATTTGGTTTGTACAATAATTGCTAATACAGACAAACAAACTTACACCCAAGCAAAATAATATTGCCAATACATTGCAGTTGATACAATAAATTTTGTATATCAATTACATTTTTGTAAAATGATCTACAGTTGTGCTACAGAATAAGTCACTTCTGTGTCCTGGTTAAGGTTCAGGTGATTTTGCTGTGCTAGCTTCAGATAAGTCTATTCATTATACCAAAAAGTTAATTTCTTTACAGTTGTTTTTCAAAAGTTTGAAATAAAATCATTTGTTCTTTAGGAAAATGGTGATGCATTTATTACAAATCTGAGAAACGTAACTACAAAAAATACCCGATTACTAAATTGTTTCTTCTTAATGTAAAAATATAAATCATATAATCCCATGGTTAAATGGTTATTTTGCTGCTGACTTTCCATGCTGCTGATCTCATGCTGCTGATTATTTCATGCTCCTGTATTCATTTGTACTCATCTGCTCACACAGACTCAATTTCTATTAATAGTGTTATTCGGTGTATTGTTATGCACTATTGGTGTTTAGCGTATTTCTTAGTGTACATCTTAGGTCCCTATTTACTGTTTCTTTTTACACTTTATATTTTTGCTATTGTTGGATGTAAATGGGACCCTGTGTACACAGTCATTTCACCTCATGTACTACATGTGGTGCGAATGACAATAAAACCTACTTGAACTTGATGTTTTAAATTTATCAGTGTCTGTTTTTTGAACACTGGTTTTTAGCTGATTCCACATGTATGTCATTGTCTATGCAGCAGTGCATTGTGGGTACCAGTGATTTAAAATAACAAGTTTCTGGAACATACAGTGAAATAAACAGTGTTTTCCTTTGGTCTAAATTAGAACTTGTGCATAACTCTTCCTTTAGAAAAAATAATTAAATAAGCGGAAATGTACACAAACAAGAAACAGTTCAGAAAGGAAACTAGGTGAGTGGTACTTGGTTATTGTTTTGAATAAAGTGTGTCTAACAAAACTCAGATTAAACATGGAGAAACATTATTAATGTGTTACCTCATAAATGGCCACTTTGAGTTTCTATAAATCCAAAATGCACAGTGTTTATGTATAAAAAAAACCAAGTGATAAATATAGAGGAGTTTGAAACTTTTCTGTGTAATTTTAACAACTTATTTTGGTTGAATATAGTAAGCAGAGTATATATTTTTTCTGCTTTAAAGTTTTTGGATGTTGCTACAGATTTTCAAACGGCCAACAGACGAACAGAGAGAGACTCTCTGGACTTGTCTCCAGTCCATCACATGACCAAAACACGAGACAGACAGCCATGCACTTAACGTCTCACTCAAAAGATCTCTTTAAAATGATGAATAACCAAAACATGCATGCTTTTAGCCTATAAAAAGTAACTGGAGTATGTTGCAAAAACCAGGCTGAGATTTAAATCCGAGCTGTTTTTTTTAATTATTGTTTGCTGTGAGATAACCACTAACAGGAGCACATTACTTCTATTTGTTGGGGTTCTATTGAATGTTTTATTGTGCATGATTTAAGAAGGTCTATTATCAGAGGAGGAGGACCATGAACAAGGTGTTGAAATCTTTCTGAATGAACTGCATATAACCAAAGAGGCCAATGGTCATTTTCCTTCTTAAGTGCTATGTTGGCTGCCATGGTAGTAAATGCTGGTTTAGTTTGGAGTTGTGCTTCTAGTTGTTTGTACCTGGTCCTAACCTAGGATATATTCTATATTGCTACCCTGTAACAAAATACATAGTTTGAAGATGATGCAAAGAAATGTAAGATTATTAGATTTTATGAGATATTTTAACTCTGTTTTTTAAAGGACACAGATCAAGTAATGCACACATATTTTAATCAACATATCATTTTGGGATTGGGGGCCTGTTGTTACGAGCTGTTCACATTGCCGGTAATAAGTCGGACCCTTTCAGGGTGGGGGTTGGACTCCACCAGGGCTGGCTGTTGTCACCGATTCTGTTTATAACTTTCATGGACAGAATTTCGTGGAGGGATTTCGTTTTGGTGGCCTCAGGATTCCATCTCTGCTCTTTGTAGATGATGTGGTCCTATTGGCGTCATCGTGCCGTGATCTTCAGCTCTCACTGGAGTGGTTCACAGCCGAGTGTGAAGCGGTTGGGATGAGAATCAGAACCTCCAAATCTGAGGCCATGGTCCTCAACCGGAAAAGGGTGGATTGCTCTCTTCAGGTTGAGGGTGAGGTTCTGCCTCAAGTGGAGGAGTTCAAGTATCTTGGGATTTTGTTCAAGGGTGAGGGAAGAGTGGAGCATGAGATTAACAGATGGATTGGTGCAGCATCTGCAGTATTGTGGACTCTGTACTGGTCTGTTGTGGTGAAGAGGGAGCTGAGCTGTAAGGCAAAGCTCTCTGTTTACCTGTTGGTCTACGTTCCTACCCTCACCTATGGTCACAAGCTCTCAGTAGTGACCGAAAGAATGAGATTGTGGATACAGACAGTTGAAATTAGTTTCCTCTGCAGGGTAGCTGGACTCTCCCTTAGAGATAGGGTAAGAAGTTCAGTTATGCGGGAGAGACTTGGAGTAGATTCGCTGCTCCTCCACATCGGGAGGAGCCAGTTGTGGTGGTTTGGGCATCTGGTAAGGATGCCCTCTGGGCGCCTCCCTAGGAAGGTGCTTTGGGCATGTCCAACTGGGAGGAGACCCAGGGGAAGACCAAGGACACGCTGGAGAGACTATGTCTCTCGGTTGGCCTGGGAACACCTTGGAATCCTCCCAGAAGAGCTGGAAGATGTGGCTGTGGAAAGAGATGTCTGGGCCTCCCTGCTCAAGCTGCTGCCCCCACGACCCAACTTCAGGATGGATGGATGGATGGATGGATGGATGGATGGATGGATGGATGGATGGATGGATGGATGGACTGACTGACTTTTGGTAAGGGGAAAAATTAATTAAATTCAGTTCAATTAGGTTATTTAAATAGCACCTAATCACACTAGTATGTTCAGTGTAAAATATAAAACTTTCACATACATTATAGAATTCCAATTAATAAAAGTTACATATGAAAGCCAGCAGATTGTGTTGAACCTTTACTTTATCACATTCTCCCAAGAGTGGATACTTTAATGTTTTTAAATTTTATTAGACCCTTTAAATCCTGTCGGTTGCCAGGTAGAGCTTCCACATATCTGACATGCTTGAACGTGAAGTCGAATGAACATTTCAAACCAATTTTTTGTGCCCCTCCAACTATTCTTGGACCACTTTTGCAGTGCAGTATGGCGCAACATCCTGCTTTAAGATAGCACTGGCCTCGGGGTTAACAACTTAGTAATACTTTGCTGTGGTTCAGAGCTCTGCCAGTGCACCTAACAACATTAGTGACAGATGAGTTTAAGATGTGCAGCAATGCTGGAAGGCTAACCATGCTCTGAATCAACATTGTTTGTTGCTGAGCCAGTTTAGTGAGCCACAGTTTCAAATCTGCTTCTAGCATCAGTCTAGGTGATGCAGCAGCACCTAGAAATTCTACTTTTACTGGAAACCAGTTCAGGCATTAATCTGGTTAAAATTTGACTTTTAAATTAGGTTGCCAGGTGCAATCTGATCAAGGGTTTTGATTGCAATCTCAATATGCCAAATATGAACGGGAACAGTCCAAGACCTTCAATTACTTCTACTCAGGCTTGTTATTTTTAGTCAGAAAAATAAGCTGGATCATAATGGCACAAATGAAAACTCTCTGCAGTCAAGGCAACAAAATGCATACTTACATATTTTCTAATATTGTAATCATGACTGTAGCACAAACCTATTGTTAAAACAAAAAAAAACATAACCATGTATTATCGGTAAAACTGACACGTAATTTGGCCTTTTGCACTCAGTTGTTATTGTAATAACATAAAACCAGTTTTTAATCTTTTACTTTTATCACTATATGATATTTGAAGAACTCAGTAAATCATCAGCTGACCCACATGCATTGCTGCCCATTTTATTTTTGGTTACAGTCAAACTGAAATGTCCTTCAAAAACATTTTTGCTGTATTGACTTTGCTGAAATGATTTGTTACTTTAATTAGAATATGACAGATATGCTGCTGCCTCCCTCACACAGGACAGAGAGCTGTGCAGGAATTTGTTATTCTGCTGCACAGAATAATTTCTGTCTCGTTCTACATTATATAACAGTTCTCCTTATTAAGAGAGAGAAGTTGAATAACCACAATGCTCCATGGAAACGCACAGGCAGCGCAGGCTCATATCTGCCGTCTTAGTTTGCGATGACCGATACTGAAATATCCCACCTTGCATCTGTCAAGGACTGTGCTCTTTCCTGCGCAGCCATTTGGAGGACGATTTGTATGAAATGTTGAATTTATATTTTGTTCGTTATGAGTAATGTAAGCAGAGTGTGTCACGGCAATTTAATCGCCTCAATGTCACCTGCTGTTTTTAAAGAAGCAGAGCAACAACGTTTGTGTTTGACACAATCAGACCAGGAAATGAATGAATGAATACATGAATGATAGTTATGTTATTATAAACGTAAAACAATAAAATAAAATAAAAAAATGATTACTGCACAATCATTTTTCTTGCAGTTGAAAGCTGTGCAAATTAGGATGCTTGAGTTTTCTTTAAATATTCGGTTTATTACATAATAAATATAAAAATCCTACCGTTTCTTGAGGAATGCATATTGCCTGCCTCCTTTAATGCCAGAGTTTTAAACTAAAATCATCGCATGTAGAGAAGGGACAGAATTTTGTTCAATCTTAAAATAAGATGAAGCACAGTTTCTTGTGATATTGCAATATGGTGCATGATGTGTTAGTGCTCTGAACATGTTTTGAGAGTGAGTCTACTTGCACACTAAATCTTAACTCTGTATCTGTAAGTTTGATTCAGTTATAGCCAGTTTGTGTTTGCAGAGAGCACGTTGCTGTGGCGGCCATCTTGAACCAAACGTCAACAGTTATTCAATTGTAGATGTCAACCCAATGGTTACTTTCTAATGGTTTCATTAAACTCTGTTCATAAGATATTTTGCAAACAAACACACACACAACCATTCTAAATTATTATCCTTTTGTCTCTGATGGTGGGTTTCCTTAGGAAAGAAAATTGTGCTCAACAAGTTTGAGGGATGGACAGCTGGAGAGAGAAAAGCTCTGCAGAGAGTGGTGAAGGCTGCACAGAAAGCTGTTGGAGTCAGTCTCCCCACCATCACAACACCTCCAGATGTAGGAAGAGGACCACCAGCATCATGAAGGACACCACTCATCCAGCACACACACTTTTTGCCCCGCACCCCTCAGGCAGGAGGTTGTGGAGCATTAAGTGTAGAACCACTAGACTGAGGAACAGCTTCTACCCTGAGGCTGTTAGACGCATGACTCCCTAACCATGATAATCACTGTAATTCCACTTTAATTGGTGATATTTTATCTGTGCTGCTGATCATCCATGCTGCTGATTTCTTCCCTTTAAGCTGCTGTATTCATAGCCATCTGCTCACAACAGACTCATGTTCAAGCTGCTGTTTTTGATATACTGTTTTTTTTTACACTATTATTGTTTAGCGTACATCTTAGATCCTTATATACTGTTTCTTTTTATACTTTATATTTTTGCTATTGTTGGGTGTAACTGGGACCTTGGGTACACACTTTCGTCCCACCTCATGTAATAGATGTTATGCGAATGACAATAAAGAACCTAAAACCTTAATAAGAACAATTATCGATATGCTTGTTTGATTAACAGTGTACTTTGCAATGCTTGTGGCCATTTTTAATGAATATTATTTTTATTCACATTTCCTTCTAATGTAAACCTTAGACTTTTGTGTCTTTTCTGATGGGAGGCATACAAGTTCTTTTGAGGCAAACGGTAAACATGTTTTTTGATTACTGTATTTTTCGGCCTATACATCGTGTTTTTTTTTTGCATAATTTTGCATGCCCTGTGACTTAGACGCCGAAGCGACTTATTTATGTTTTTTCCCCTTATTTATAAACCTATTTTTGGCTGAGATATGAATGTTTTCATTTATTCTGACTGAAAATATTGAACACTACCATTTTCAGCCGCTAGATGGCACTCCAGCTGTATGGCACTCCGGCGGTATGGCATGCCATTGTGTCATGTAATAGGTAAAAGTGGCTATTAATGATACAGTCTGCTTACCATAGTCTGCCATCTACATCCAGTTCACCTGGAGAAACCGTCAAATCGGCTTCTTTTCGCTGCACCGCCCCAGAGAAATGCAGCTAATTTGACCGTCAAAGTGTATTTATTAAGTAAAAGTTCAACTGAGACACACATTTGCTATAATGTCGAGTAAATAAATAATTGTTTTAGGTGCTTATCTTGTTAAATTTCAAAGAAATGCGCAGAGTTCGTCCTTGATTTCCTCGCTCTGCGCGCACCCAGAGCACCGAGGCAGCGAATACTTTGGAAATGCAGCTGATTTTACCATTAAAGTGCATTTATTAAGTAAAATTTCAACTGAGACACACCTTTACTATAAATTCGTGCAAATAAATAATAGCTTTTAGGTGATTATCTTGTTAAATTTCGAAGAAATGCACAGCGAGTCGTCCCTCTACGCGCACCTACTTCAGAGTATCAGCATTTGAAATGCAGCTGATTTGACAGTCAAAGTGCATTTATTAAGCAAAAGTTAAACTGAGACACACTTTTGCTATAATTTCAAGCAAACAATAGTTTTTAAGTGTTAATCATGTTAAATTCTTGTTAAAGTCCTACTGTGCACGCTCCTGCTGCTGCCATTTGTCAGCCAATCGATTTTTGGCACAACACCGGCACGCATTTTGCATAATAGATGCAACTTTATACGGCGGTGCGACGTGTACAGTGGAAAATATGGTACATGAAAAGGACATCCAACAGAAAAACTGTTTGATTTAGACGATTTATCACTGTCTTAAAATTATAAATGGGGGAAATTATAATTTCAGACCAAAATATTTAAGCCCTTGCCATTGACTGTAAAACCAAAAATGAGACTAACTGCTTCAAATAATCGGTGTCAGCAGTTCAGCTTCAGATGCAACAATATAAAATCTGATCGCCCATGTGGAGGCTGTGGAATCAGTTTGTTATTAATAATGAAAATATGGTCTTTTTCTATTGTGCTTTAGTTACGTGAGCTAGTTAGGCATGCTGGCCCAGATCACGGTGTACCATGTGAGTTTAAACGCAGCATCCATTACAGCTGCATAAAGACACATTGCAGAGAAACTGCCTGTGAAAGCAGCGACAGACCCCCTGAGAGCAAAACTAAAGATCGTTGCCTCCTTTATACCTCACAGACAATGTTTTATTTGAGTGACAGACTCATTTGCCACATTTTGTGGGTGGATGTTTATGCAAATGTCTCTCTCGTGTGGGCTGAACAAGACGACCTGTAACAGACCGAAACTAACGGCGCTGAATTGTGGACGTTGTGCAGCTCAGAAGCTGAACCCTTAACATAATTCACATTGCGAACTCTGACTGCGCACAAGAGCTTGATACAAAAACGAAATTAAGCCACTTCACACAAAATTGACTTCCTTTGGAAAAAAATACAAATAAAATAGTGGCGAAAGATATTTGACTGTTTATCCACGCAGGGAGCTTCAAAGACCTGCGCCGAGCTGTGAGGCAGAACAGACTCACATGAATCGTGGTCAAGTTTTCTTCAAACCAACAGTTCTGTGGCTCGTTTGGAACAAATTAGCATTGTAATTGAATTTAACATATGAGAATTACAATTGCTACTGTTTTCTTTTGTACTCCAGTGAGCTGAACTGTTTCTTTTTAACTAAAGATGCCAAATCTTACCAAATTTCCCACCGATGCGTGTCGTACAGTTAAGGTCACAGTGTTCTCATCTTCCCCGCTGAGTGAAACAGCTGGAATTTATTTTGTTGTCATCGCAAAAAAGAAGAAAATCATTGTGCTGAATTATGGATATGATTATAATTAACATGTTTAATTTGCATATCAACAAGATGAGCCAGTTGGCTTCATGTACTGGGACAGGGATGCATAATTTGTTATATTTGCATTCATAAAGAAATCATTTAAATAAAAAAAAAAGTGTCTATTTATTTGAGTTATATTTCCAAAAGCTGGGAAGAAAGTGTGTGGAAATATTCTGGGATGCATTGTTTTTGAGGTTAAAACCAGTACGGTTGCATCCTGTAATGAGCCTTTGACAAACAACTGCTTCTGCATTACTTATACACACATTACTGTGTACACACAACAGCACTGCACTACATAAGACTGTAAAATAGGTTGCTGCAGCTGTAAATAAAATCAAATAAAATAAACCGTGCAAAGCAAATGGTGTTCTGTACCTGAATCCTACTCGTTTCAGTTCGTTCATAACAGAAAATGGTTTTAAAAGTCACTTAAAGTTGCAGCTGAATATATTTAATGTCTGTCTCCACTCAGGTAAAGACTAGACAGTTCTTTAAGAGGTGACTGTCAGTTTCACGTGGTAAATGTACTCATTGCAATGTCAAAAAATAAATAAAAAGTGGGGAACAAAATATGCATTTTTTTTTCCCAGAATAATTGTTAATGTGTTATTAGATTAAATTATGTAAACAAATCTTTTGATCGTCTGCCAACTGTCAAAGACTTTGTTTTCCTTTCTTGTTTTTTTCTATAAAAACAGCAAAAGGGACTGATAATAGATCAACAATGGCAACGTTGAAAGAGCTATTTGGGATCTGTCAATTATGATGTATTGTTATGAATCAATGCTCGGATTTATTGAGTACCTTGTGCAGATACAAGTGCTTTGTTTACATTACGTGTGGACCCACATTTCAAAAGTGATAAGCAATATGTTTGAAAAATTACAGGAGTAAACTATCTCAACATGCACCAATTGATAAAGCACATAATAACCATGTTTTATGTTTAATGTGTAATATGGAGTGATTGCAATGTGTCAAACTCAAGGCCCGAGGGCTAAATATGGCCTTTGTTAACATCTCATCTGGTCCAGATGATATTTTAAAAGTAAAATAATTGTATTGTTTTTGATTTTACTTCAAAGCTGAGCTTACTTTAGTTAAGGTGTCTCATGACAGCTGGACAACTTTGAAGCCAAGAAAAACCAGCTTGAATTTTTGCATCATCTTTGATTTTGATGCAGTAAAAGTGACGTCAAATGAGACAGACAAAACTCTTGCTGAGGAAGCTGCAGGCAAGACAAGATGTCTGGTATATGTCCGGAGGCCATACCCTGCTGCTCTTTGCCACCTGCAAGCGCTCTTGGCCACGCCCACGTCTCTGCTCTGCATGGAGAACAGCTGATCAGCTGCAGCAGGGAGCTTATCCTGCAGTATGGGCTGCGCACAGGTGCAGGAGGTGCTAAATATTTTTTTTTTAAATAAAAATTTCATGCCAATCGTGTGGCTCATCCATTAATCAGCCAATTGTGTGTCGTGTCCAATCTTATTTTGAAAATCCACGATAGAGCAAGTCCGCGATAAACAAACCACGAAGTAGAGAGGGACTACTGTACATTGTTAATTTTGTCCAGCTTATTGTAGTTGAGTTTGATGGTCCTGCTTTAGCTGATTGATAAACAGTTAGAATCACAAGTACACAGCAAACAGGTAAGATGCTGACAGGTGACGCAACTCCTATTCTCTCAGTTTCACTGCAGATTTTACTTTCTTGTGTTCCTAATGTTCTGCAGTTTATCAAAACAACCTGAGCGCCAACAGTTTCACTCCACAACTCAGTGGTGGTTAATATGAGTTACTTTGGTTTCAGCATTAAACGCCAAACTCCTGCTTTAAAGCCAAACAGGCAAATCTGTGGCGTTTCCACTATAATTTAGGAGTAGTTGTGGAAGTCTGTGCAGTTTGGATATACAGGCTTACAAATCTAGCACTGTTCAGAATTCATTACAGGAATGATGCACGCAGGCAGGACAGTTGTGCCTATAAATCAGACGTGCACACTTCCTCGCTGTTTATGCAGAACTTTACAGGTTAGGAGCTGCAGTTTTGGGGACGAGAGGTGGTTGCCGCTTCACATCACAGGATTGGAGACGTTGCACAACCCATTATTCTGATTACAAATCCTGCTGTAATATGACATTATTATAGGCAGCGACTGTTACTTACAATGTTTATTGCAATTGTGTTTATTGTAGGCTGTAAATAAAAGAATGGAAAGCTTGTCACCTCTATGACACTGCACGACGGTTAAAGAATGAAATCTAATCCTGTGGACTGTTCAACAAATAAGGGTGGAGCTGTTTGGGTCATTTTATTAATGTTTGCTTGAATAAGATGTTGACAGTGATGGATTAAACTAAGTAAAAGATTTTGGGAAAAAAAGGTGCATTCACTGCAAGGAATATAATGACAAGCTCACATGAAACACAAAATATTTTAATGTAACAGTTTTAATGCACAAACTATTTAAAAAAAGTTTTTTATTTCTGAAAACATCCAAAAAGTATTCCAATATTGCTATTTAAAAAAATAAATTTAAATTACTACTTGAAAACAAGAAAAAAAAAAAAAAAAAACTTTAGACAAGGCTTTAAAAACTTTAGGGTAGTGGTGCCTTGCTCTACTTTACACCAACACGTGCACACATGACTTTCATGAAAGTCGTTTTGAAGAGACCCTTTTCCCTTCACCCTCAAAAATTCACTCTCAGATCTTCATAAATGGACGTTTAAATGTGACAAGTTTCTTCTTTTTTTCATAAACAAGTCTTGTGTGTTCATTAATTTAATGTGGACATTGTGGGTTGACTTGAGTAAAAGTCTTTTCTGAGCGTGAAAAACTAGAATGTATGAAAATCAGATTATTTTTTCTAAACTGTCAGCATACAGTAAGTAGACTGACAATGATTTGTGTTTGTGTTGCTATTTAGGCGATATTTTACTGACGGACATGAGCCATCATTACAGCAAAAAATATTTAATAAAAACATCATATATTAATCAAAACTACGATGAGTGTTAAACCTCAAAACAAACATGTTTACTGAACCTGAAGTGTTAACAGACCCAGAGAATAACTGCTCACACACTCCTAGACCTTTTTATTTTTATTTATTTTTACATGAGAACCTTCTAGTGTTGTATATATGACCTCTACTCTTCTTTCCTCTTTCATTCTCTTCATTTAATAGTTCCTCAAAGTACTCCTTCCATCTTCCCATCACACTCTCCTCACTTGTTAGAACATTACCTTTCCTATCTTTAACAAGCCTAACCTGCTGCATATCCTTTCAAGCCCGATCCCTCTGTCTCGCTAGTCAATACAAGTCCTTCTCGCCCACTTTAGTTACTAACAGACTATATAGGTTATTATTATCCATGCAAATATGTTCTTGTTTTCAGTATTTTACCTTGTTTTACATGGTACCTTGATTTGACTGTTTTCATAACTACTTTTACTGAATCTGATTTAATTGCTTTTTGTTGAATTATTGTGACTCAATATTTTTAGGTGCGGACCCCACCCACCCTGTGCGCGCCGCCCGATGCGCTCACTGTTCCTTTTTAATAAGCTGTTTTCATACTGGTTCTTCAGGGTTGTACTTGATTATATACTGATTTTCTTGTCAATTTCCAAACGAGTTTAAAAACGATCGAATTAGGACGACAAAAGCTGAGCACGCGGAAGCTACTGAATGGGAAAAGTGTTTGCGGTGAGCTCAGCAAAGCCTAAACGGTGCCATGATTGAGGGTTTCAGAAGTAATCAAGACACGGGTTGTTTCTAACATCCACTGTAACTAATGACGTGTAATGCATGTCTCAGGCAAAACAGATTCTTTGCTGTTGATCTGAGCTCTCTCCTTCACTGAATTGGAACTAAAATGGCCTCCAAGTGTACTGAACAATGGGAGTGAGCATAATGCAGTGTGACTACTGAGTGACTTGACTGAGATCCAAAGTGAATAAAAGGGCCTCACTATGAGGCAGCCAGGCTAAGCTGCTGCAGAGCTCAGGACTTTGGCGGGTGACACTGCATCATAACGCTTCACACGCATTTTTGTCGCCAATAAAGCCTTTTGTCATTTTCCACATGGCACAGTGTCCCTGTCTTCAGAAACTGTACTGATAAAATAGTAAATGTATTACGTGTTTTTTGTTGTTGTTTTTTTACGTAGGATTTTTGTCCTTTTTGTTTCAGAGCTGTTTGATTTATATTTTTATTGTTAAGCTGGCAATTTTGACAAACGATAAAAGATGTTTGAAGTGCATAAACAATCCCTTGCAATGCTGTAAAGTGAATACAGCAGATTAGAATTCAAAATCTGTGACGCCTGGATTATTTTTAACCCACTTGTTTGTGCTAACAACGAACGGGCAGAAGCACTTAGAAGCATAAATTCAGAGTTTCACATCTTTTGTTGATTCAGCGAATCTGAAACAAGTTCTTAACTCTCAAATCCAGAGTGCAGCTTACTGTCACTTTCACGTTTGTCATCTGTTTTTTTATTTATTTATTATTTATTTAATTCATCCTATAATTCAGTCTCAACACAAACAGAAAGACAGGAGTAGAGATGGGTGCACTTATGTCCGACGGAGTCAAAAATAATGTTTGGGGGAGAAAACTCATTTTGCCATTTTCCTTTTTAAAAGAATTGCTTCGTAGCAGCAGTTTTCAGTGCATTCATTTCAAGGACCAAAACTTTATAAGTGTTTATCTTGTGGAATATTAACTTTAGAGGGCACCTTGTGGACATGCAGTATTATACGTTCATCCAATAAAGTGAAACCCCGTGAGACTTGTGCTTGAAAAGTAGCAACAACCAACTAAATGAGTAGAAACGACTCAATCACAAAAAAAGACAACATTACATAAATCAAGGTCTAAAATATTTGCCTACATTATGTTCTGAGTTATTGTGTGAATTCTTACGAAGCATTCACACTATTGTGATCCACTTTTAAATTCTTCCATACGTTTTTCAGCACAATTCTCATTCTGAAGCTTTCAAGCTATTTCAACACATCATATATAAAATGTTCAGCTGTTTCAGGACAATCCAGCTATGACGTTTGGTATTGGTGCAACTTTAGCTTTTTGAAATATTTAGCCTTTTTTGCCATTTTTTCTCATAGTAAATGAACTGAGCTCATTTTACATCCTTCAAATCTTTAGATCTGTTTACAACCTTTTACTGCTCCTTTCACTTTTTGTTCTGGTTCGGCTTCTTTCAGCTTCCTTGTGCAAATTTATACTTTTTTCAGCTACTTTCAGCTAATTTCAGTTTTTTCCATCTGTTTTGTGCTCCTTTCAGAGTCGGCTAACTACAACATTTCTGTGCTTCTTCTAACTTCTTTCTGCTAGTTTCAGCTTGTTGTGCTCCTTTCAGCTTATTTCTGCAAGTTTCAGCTTTTTCTGCTGTTTCAGGTACTATTTAGCTGTTTGTGCTCATTTTAGCCTTTTCAGCTAAATCCACAATGTTTTGCACTCATTTAAACTTTTTCAGCCTAATTCAGCAAAACAAAATGTGCTCTCTCCACTTCCTCCTGGTAATTTTAGCTTCATTCTGCTTTTTAGCTACTTTTCAGGTGGTTTTTGCTCATTTCTGCTTTTTTCTGATAATTTCCACTTTTCTGTGCTCATTTCTGCTTCTTTCAGCTTAACTGAGCAAATGTGTTCTTTCTTTTTTCATCTGCTAATTTAAGCTTGTTCTTATGTTTCAGTTAACTCTTAGCATGTCTGTAGCTAATTTCATTAATATTAATTAATAAATTATTAATTAATGTCATGCTAATTTTTTTTGCTGCTTTCAGCCTAATTTACTTTTTCTACTAATTTCAGCTTTTTATGCTCATTTCAGCTTTATTCTGCTAGTTTCAGCTTTTCTGCTATTTCAGCTACTATTTAGTGTTTTTATGCTAATTTTTAGCCTTTTCAGATAATTCCACCTGTTTTTACACTAATTTCATCTTTTTTCAGCCCAATTCAGCAAAAATGAGCTCTCTCCACTTCCTCATGGTAATTTTAGTTTAATTCTGCTTTTTAGCTATACTTTTAAGCAGTTTTCTGCTCATTTCTGTTTTTTTTCAGCCTAACTGGAAAATGTGTTCTTTCTTTAAGAAGAGTCAGTTCTTTTGTTAATTTAAGCTTTTTTCTAACTTTTCTGCTACCTTTTAGCATGTTTGTAGCTAATTTCAGCTGTTTTTAAGATTTTTGTGGTAATTTCTGCTACTTTCAGGTTAATTAACTTATTTCTACTAATTTCAGCTTGTTATGCTCCTTTCAGCTTTATTCTGTTAGTTTTAGCTTTTTCTACTTTTTCAGCTACTATTTACTGGTAGTTCTTTATGTTCATGAGCTTTTTCACCTAATTCCACTTTTTTTTTTTTTTAGCTCATTTCTCTTTCTGCTTCCTTCTGGTAGTTTCAGCTTTTTTCTTCCTTTTTCAGCTAATTTCAGCTTTTTTTTAGATAATTTCCTAAATGTTGGGATAATTTCTGCTTATTTAAACCTAATTCAGCAAATATGTGTTCTTTGTTTTCTTCTGATAATTTAGGCTTGTTCATCCATGTCAGCTACATTTAGCAGATCCTTTTTAGCTAATATCTGCTGTTTTTCGGCAACTTCTTGTGAAATACGCATTCACACTGCATTTTCGCAGGGAATGCAATTTCTCTAGTTTTTGTTAGAACTGAAAACGTGTAACTGATTTTTCAGCTCAGAGACCTCCTCCGCTCAAACATTCAGTCACACCAGCCTCAGTCAATCTGAGCATTAATTGGATTAAAATAGGAAAGAAAAAGAAGAGCCTCGTCATTCACTTCTGAGAAGCTGAGAATCATCAGCCTGCTTGAATTTGATTGTGAAGGACGTGGGAGGAAACCCACACAAATAAAGATCACCCAGAAAGGAAAAAAAAAAGATAAAAAAAAAAATTTAATCTGCCTGGCTGTGAGTGCCACTGTGCTTCCCTTTTTATTTATTTTTAATTTTTACAACTTTTTGTTCATAAAATAGAATAATGTGGTTAAAAAATAACTGGATAAATGAGTCATCAGCGTCGTACATCTGTATTTCATTGTGTATTTTTCTTTCAAAAGCCACAATCTTAAGAAAAGGGGTCCAGCTCTTTAACCATCTTAACCAGTTAAGAGCATTAACCATTATGTTTTATCCTCAGTCTGTGTGGAACACCGTTGCTGTGGCACGACTCGAACACATAACCTCCAGCTCGGCTTTTCTTTGATGCGCTCTGAGGCCACACTCCACCAGGAGTTGGGGAAATCAAAGGCATGCGATTTGTATCAAACGGAGCCGGTGTCGACTGTTTGTAATTCGTTTGTGTTCATCAGAAACGCCCGCTCTGTCACCAACGATGCCACGGGAAGCACTGCGCTCGTTCGAACCCAGTGGTGATCTCCCTGTTATCCAGATGAAAACGGATTTATTAAACCCTCCCATCAAGCAAGTCTATAAATAGAAGCTCATAGAAAATCTTCTGTAGGGGGCGGGGTTAAAAATAAGCTGTACTCTTAAGCTGTTATTAACATGCTGATGGAGAACAAAGTGAAATGTCATTTTATCTCAGAGCAGAGATTTTTTTTTTTTTTTGTAAATGTATGAATAATACTTGATGGAAATAGCTGATATAAATGAAAAATTGTGTGTTAAAGATGCTAAAAAAAACATGTATATTTACAGGAAAAAGTTGATAGTTATGAAATGTGTAAACTCTAAATCAAATCCTTTACAAACTTCTACCTATACTCTGCAAGAATACAGCTTAAACAGTTACAACTTGAACTTAAAACACAAATTTACAATAGTGTTTTTTTTATTTTATTATTATTTATGATTACAAAAGGAAATGTGCAGTTGTGAAAACAAGTGTTGATTTTAGGAACACCGTGATCATGAGTCATTGTGTCACAGGCTTATCAGTGGAGCACAGGATGCACGTGTCGTTTTAAATGCCCAGGCCAATTATTAAGATGTAATTATTGTATTTTCTTAAACTATAGAAGTTTATATGACAGGAAAAAGACAAAGAGGAGATATACGGATGCAGTTAGAGAGGACATGGAGGTAGATGGAGTGAGGACAGAGATGGAGGAGGATGACTCACTGTGGAGACCCCTGAAGAAGAACAAGAAGAAAATAGTTTATATTAAATGTGTAACATTCACTCATTGTTTTATTGTTTCCTTGTAATTTTGGTGCTATTATGTTAAAACATCTCAACTAGTGTAAGAAAGTTAATTCAGGTCCTCCAGACAGATAAAAAAAAATACAATTTGAAAAAATTATATATATAATATAATTAATTAATATTTTTTTTATTATATATATTTTTTTAAATAAAATTTAATTATTTTTTTTTTTTATCCATCCAGAAGACCTGACTTAACTAGATGCTTCTACCTGGATCTCAACTAGTGTTATCTTTGCGTACTTTGTTCCATTTATAAGCCCATGATGTCATCGCAAACAATCACCTTTAGAAATGTGCACGATTAAAGAAAACAACTGTATTCAGAACTGAACAATTCCGTTCATATTCATAAAGAAGCAAAGACACACACACACATACTAACTAAGCTTTGTAATGTTTTAAGCTCTCACAGAGGAAATGTACACCACAAGTTTGTAAAATATTGGACTCATTTAAGAGTTCATACTTATGCACACACATATGCAGACTTTTTTTTTTTTAACCAGTAATGCTTTTCAATAGAGTCCTGACCCCATATACAAGTATCTAAATATTGCAAATTGACATATAAATCTGACAGCACGTTACTACTAAGCTATAAGTGTCGATTGCTTCATGTGTGCATTATTGCTACAGGGTTTATATTGGAGTGAATGGTACTCAACATGGCTCTGTCATCCAACGGGATGCATCATGCAGAAGGTTGGAGGGCATCTTGTCACAGCATAACAGTGAAATATCTACATAAAATCCCACATGGCTGGGTTTAAAATAAAAAGAGAAAAATGTGATGTAGCATGTGGCAGTTCTCAGGTGGCGTCAACCAAACAGCTGAGCTGCTGCAATCAACTTTCCTCTGTTTGTGCTGATTAGAAAACTGCCACCTGTTATCCAGAACACTGTTATAGTAGCTGTGGGCTTCCGTTAATGTGATTTTTTTTTTTGTTCCAACCAAAAACCTACTCGTTATTTTCAGTTCGGCGTGTTGCGATGAATGCCCCTCCTTTGTGTCTGAACACCTGACTCACCTGAGCTCCTGCAGGTGTGCTTCTCTGCTAAGTCTTCAAACATAATCAGAAACATGAAAATCTTCCGTAAATTAAATATGTGCTAACTAGAAAACCTTCATCCGTTAGCTGGGAGCACTAATGCACAAGCTCATTAAGAATCTTATCTGTTTACTGTTTGATGTTTATTCAGTTGTGTGATCGTGTGAGGATCCGTGTGCGCATTCATGTGCATGTGTGGATCGTAACAGTAAACAGGTCCCAGGATTGTGACATTTTTTGGTTATCTCTTCATTAAGTGCTAGGATGCTGATTTCCAACAAACAGTAAATAAATAAATGAAAAATAAAGGATGTTGCATTGCTCTATGCAACACTGGACAAGAGTTACTCCCAACAGTTCTGAGAATGGTCATGATATTTTATCAAAGTGTTTAAATTGTTAAGTTTTGGCGTTGATGCTTTAAAGGGATGGTTCAGTTATTTTCAAGAGGGATTTTGTGGAACAGTTGCAAACCAGCAATATAACGCTTTGAATGAGTTCAGTCTGGGGAAACAGTTCGACTCTGACCAGACTGACAAGCTGATGGCTGGTTCCCAAGTGGGGCCAAGAAAGTGGACCGCAATAAAACAACTCTAATCTCACAAAAACTGTTTTGTATGGTTTCATGAAAATCCGATTTTGTAAACTTTTACACCACTGTCAGTTTTACCACATGTTTACTTTGGTGGGCAGACATATTGTGAGATTCCTGCAGGAAATGCCCCATCTGCACTAAAAAAGTGCTACAGCTAGCTGCTAATGCTGCTATACAGGCTTGCAAAACATGAAAGAATGACATGTAAATAAAAATTGAATGCATCATGTCATGAAATAATCTTTGCATAAACTGCTATATCATTTCTGAGAGTTCAACAAAGTTCAGTCAGGTCATCTGGATGGTTTCCGTTTTTGTTGAGACGTTTCGTCCTTCATCCAAAGGACTTCATCGGTCCAAGGAGCCACAAACAAACTCAGTCCCACAAGCAGCACACTCTTAAAGTGGACCAACAAGTTTGCTGGTGATAAATAAAATGGTTTCTGGGGCCCGTCCTCTCCCCTGTCAACTCCTCTGAGGCAGCCAAAGTGGTTCAAAACATCAAAGTTCATGCTCAATAATCCAGGTAAAAACATCCAACAAATCCAAAGACTACTATATGAGTATACCGCTTGTGGGACTGAGTTTGTTTGTGGTTCCTCAGACTGATGAAGTCCTTTGGATGAAGGATGAAATGTCTCAACAAGAACAGAAACCGTCCAGATGACCTGACTGAACTTTGTTGGATTTTTTACTTGGATTATTGAGCATGGACTTTGATAATTCTGAGAGTTGTTTTTGAGACAGCATCAATCGAGTTGGTCTTTGGTCCTGTTGTGCCTAGGCTTTAGCTCATCAGTCCAGTCAGAACAAATACATTTTACTCTAAATTGTTCTTTCCACAGAAACACCCTCCAATACATCTGAACTATCACTTTAAATGCTACATTTCAGACGTCACACCAACTGGACACTGCTGCATCAATTATCCTGATTATTTCCTGTGGCGTTATTGCTGTTAAATACAATAAGATGTGTCCATAGTGCACTTTGTTCATCTTCGCATGGATGACCGTGACATAAATGTATAAACAAACACAAAACTATATTTAGATTTGCAGCCATTTCAGCCGTGTGCTGATGTGCACCGAAACAGCCATTTTAAATTCACAGCAATGTTAGTGCGTTCTTAATTTTTGTCCGTCGGAATGAAAGAATCCCCTTTAGGTGCTTCGCTTTGAGCTGGCGTGGACTTTTCTACACCCAACTCCCCTGGAAGCTTTGTTCCTGCGAGTTGGCACATTTCTGAGCCAACTGCAGTCCACCTATCTATGTGTGCTCTTTGTTTCATGGGCCATCACACTTCAAACATGCATTTAGGGCAAAGGCAGGAGTGACAGACGTGCACATTTCATCGACATGGTTATTATCTTATCTATACAGACAGTAGAGTGCATTAAATCTGTCAGTAGTTCAGCAAAAGGAGAAAGATGATACTCACCTTCTTTGGGAGGCCGTTTCACTTCTGCACTCAGATTGCAGATTTGTCCAGCTTGTAGCTGAGGCGACAAGCAACCCTCCGTTTGTGGATTTAAAGGTAAAACCACATTATTGAGCATGAGCATGCTATCTGATTCTCCATCGCCTAAATGCTGCGGACATGTGCATTTGCTGTACACAATCCCACACGTCTCCACTGTCCCTTTCTCTAGTTTCAGGCAGTTTTCCAGCCATGTACAAAGCACTTGACACCCAAACTGGCTAGGGCTCGCCTTATTGAACACCAAGAAATCCACAATAGACTTCTCCTCCTCATCCAGCTTCTGCGGCGTCAATCCATTGTAATCATACGGGAAAACTCTCCTCAGCTGAACAAAATTCTTGTCATACAGCAAAAATATGTAATTATTCTTGGAATCGCACAGATAAACTATAGATTCGTTCACTTTTAGCAACTCGTTGATCTTCTCGTGCGAGTAATGATCAAACTGATAAGCAAGCAACGAATATTCAGAGCAGCTCAAGTCTCGCTTGTATAGCTTAAGGTAGATGCTGTATTTGGTTGGGTCTGGGTTCTCCAGCGTCCACGTACAGTTTGTGAAGTTCTTGGGAAACATTTCAGTCACCGAATATGATCCATAAATGACCCCCTTGACCAGAGTGGAACACCAATAATCTTGGGCACCAGTTATTCCAAACATAACCAGAAGATAGGTGGAAAATATATAAATCAACAGGTTTCGAACAGCCTTCATCCTATGTCATTTGGCCTGCAGGGAGAGAGATGAAGAAGATTACGCAAAAGAGTGTTAAAGCAGAGCACAAGAAAGGTGGCAGATGAATTCTGTCAAGCGTGACTGACATGCTTCACACAGTCTTTGCAAAGTCCTTCCTTGGAAAAAGGGAGAAAAGACACATTAACCTCAGCAACATGTCTTTTGCAGCCCCATCCTGCCTCCCGTTTTGCACTATAATTTGTGCAAACACTGCCACCTTGTGGCCACTCCAGAACCCAAATTTATTTATTTCTTTATGTGTTTTATTGAGGGAGGTGGGCGCAATAACGTGAGTTAATTGGGTCATATTTGGTCTGGCACAGCCCCAAGAGGTATTCAAATGTAGCAGTTTGGAATATTTGACATAGAAAAATGCAAAGAGGGTTTATTTATTTATTTATTATTCTGTGACATGCAGGTCTGTGCAGTCCTCGGGAGTTATGAGGATGCGACCATTCATTTTACGCAGGAACCAGATTTTGAATCAAGCTGTGTTCTGGTGGTTCAGGCTGTTTGCCTCACAGGACCGTTAGCTCATATGAGGAAGAAATTCACACACACGCACGCACACACAGACACACACGCACACACACAGAGAGAGACAAGCACAAGTCTGCGTCCCCGTGCGCTTAATCACTATTCTTTGTGCGCTCTTTTCCATCCATCACCCTCCTGTCTCCCCTAAATTTGGGGCTTGACATATTTGATAATGTAATTTCATAAAGAGCTCGTGTTGGTGACTGCGCGCCGTTTGCGCTTGCGTGCGCGCGCGCCTGACTGTGTGGGGGGGGGGGGGGGGGATGGAGAGAATGCAATGCGATGTCCTGATTGCTTTAATCCTACAGGCAATGCAGCTGTGAGCAGTGTCACAGCAGAATGTGCATGCGTGCGCGCGCGTCTCAAACCGTGTATCCGCGCGCGTGCGCCCGTGTAGGCGTAAAAAAAAAAAAAAAAACACGCAAAGACAGGTTTATTTTAAAGAATAAAGATTTGCGCCAGCTCCAACTTTTGCTTGTTTCTTGAGGCTGTCCGTCAGACGCGCACTGGAATAATAAAATGTGTCATGGAAGGATTTGAGAGCAGAGTTAAATCAGCTCTTGCTGCGATGTAAAGCCATAATATGATCCCTGCAACCTTCCCGGGAGATCCACCAAAAAAAAAAAAAAGGAGGGGGGGGGGGGGGGGGGGGGAACAGAGCCCACTTTCATTGCCTGGCTTCGTTTGGAGAGACATGGAGAGGTTCGTGCCGCGCCACTTCGACGTCTGGCACTTTAAAGTGATTTTTGCCTCTTAAGAGGGAGATCAGCTCTTAAAAATCATCTGTTAAGCACCCTGGACTAATGCGCGCGGATGAACGCACGGGAAGCCAGGGCGAATATTTAACACGGGGAGGCTAAACTTTCACTCAGAGATGACACATGAAAAAAAAAAAAAAACACATGAAAATAAATCCTGCTTTCATGCATCCATGATGGTTGTGATGATGAGCGCATTAATGGTTTCTTACCTTACACTGCGGAAGCTATGGCTATTTTCCCAACATTGCCCACATGATCCTTCATAAATAAATTCTGCAGCCCTTCTGTGAATCAATACTCCCCATCCCCGACGACAGAAGTCCGGCGCAACAAGATGCTTCAGTGGATGGGAAATAAAAAATGCGTTACTCTCCGGTCAGCCCGATCATATCCTCCCGGTCCTCTGCTTCTTCCTCCTCTGGGTTTCTCCCATCAAACCCGAGCGCAACAACAACCCTCCTCCCCCCGACAGCCACCGGGCAGGAGAAATACCAAGATACCAAGAGAGAAATTCTTGGAGTGATGAGAAGTAGCAATTCTTACAGGGTTTCCATAATGAAATCGGCGCGTCCCAATATTTCCCACAGATTTCTCCTGTAGTTTCTCCTCACGTCTGGTGGGGGTGGAAAGGGAATGAAGAAGAAGAAGAAGAAGAAGAAAAAAAAACAAAGATCCTTCAGTGGGTGGATGTGAGATGCGGGGATCTTGTGAGTTACAACAGAGAGAAATAGACGCGCTTTGCTGGGTGCGTGCAGAGCTCCAGGAGCAGGCTGCAATATCACGTCACACTCAGCCGCGAAGATAAAGCACGTACGTGCGCGTCTTGCTGCCGCTGCGTCTGGCACCACCACCACTTTCTTCCCCTGCCATCCTCCTCCCCCTTTTTTTTTTTTTCACCCCCTCCTCCCAATCCAGCCTTCTCTTAATTCGAGTCAAAAGGGTTTCCCCCCCTGAACTGGACCCTCCTCAGTTGTGTTCAGCTGCGCTTTGCTGTTGCAGCAAGGATTATTTCATGGACGTTTTGTTCTATTTTTATTAAGGGGGCAGCGCAATATGATCATAAATGTAATCCGTGCGCGCTCCATCAGCGGGATGTTATATTTTTCTTGCTTTTCTGATGGGACACAGGCGACCTCTTTTTTTTCCCCCAGCTGGAATAAGATAACCGGGCAACTTGCGCTGCGTCTGGAAAGTTGCTCCAAGTTGCCTCCCTCTTTACAGGTGCAACTTCACCATCTCCTCAGAGGTGCGTTCACTGGGACAAACCGAGAGCTCATTCTAGGGTTCAGTGCGTTCTTGACCTTTTTTTTTTTTTTTTAATGCTCCGCCTTGATATCCTGAGAGGCATTTATTGCGCAATGAACAGTCAATTAAATACAGTGTGAGCTCAGGGCTTCAACACTTTGTCACTGGCAATGCGTTATGAATGGATCTGCATAGCTTACAGGCTGAATTCATGAAGAATGGACCCATAATGGACATGTGGATTAGTCAACTGGGTGATCTGCGGAGCAATTACCAAGATTTAAAAAAGTTGTGTTTTTTTGTTGTTGTTGTTGTTTGTCCGTTATGAGACACAAGCATCTGATATCTTAAGCTGCATAAAATAAAATATCCCTTCACAAATGATGGTGCACGTTTTGGCGCTTTTAAATGAGAATTTATAAAACACAGTCCAAAAATAGTTTCCCGAAGTTTGCTTGGAGGGTTCTCTGCTCCATTAATGCTATGACTGTCTTCGGGCCTTTTAGTAAATGGGTTCCATCTGAGCTCGTTCGGTGATTTATAACCAGTAAGCTTCAGTCTGAGGTGTTTTTGTGCCAGCTTTACCAAAGAATGCTCCAGAACTACTATTAGCCACAGCATGATGACAGTAAAAATAACTTTTTTTAATTTACCCCCCAAAAAAATCCTCCTGGATGGACTGTTTACAACATCATTAATCTGTTGGCAAATTTATAAAGGCGATTGCAGACATTCAGCACAGTTGGTCTCCACGTCCTGCGACTGGCAGCTTTTTAATTCCAGCCTTTCCCAGGCAGCCGTTGGAACATCACGAGTGACCTCGAGCCAGCCCACTTTCCCCAGCCTTAATGAAGACTTTGGCATTCGAGGGCCTTTTTGGCTTGGGAAGCTGAAAGAGCGAGAAGGAGGGAGGGGGGAGTCATGCAAAGCCTTATTGAACAATGAAAACACAATAAGTAACTTTCCGCTGACTCGTGGAGAGGCCGGTTGCCAAGCTTCAGGAACGCTGCCATCAATCTCCTTCGTGAGGATGTTTCCTGGGTCCAAATGGCACCCAGCATGGGCAGCCGTTTCACAACTGGGAGAAAAGATGACATTCATCAGGAAGTGTGGATAAATGCAGCCCAGTCAAGGGTGAGTGAGACATAATGTCACTGTTAGGAAGTCAGAGCTGTGATGAAACCATGTGACTCGAGACTAACATTGACTGAAATCTGAAGAACAATTAACAAAACTTTTAGTGTATATTTGTTTTATTACATCTGACCTACAGAGCTTTGTTCCTTGGGTTGAATACATCTTTTGAACATAAAATATTAATTTGACTGCCACTTTTAGTGCTTATGTTCCTCCCATGCAAATTAAATAGAAGTCCAGTGTTTTACATGTGTCCTTTGTGGGGTTTGATACTGCTCCGTGAAGTCTAAACTGGTCAAACTAAACTGGATAATTCCATTCCCTTGCTATGCCTTAAATGTTAAATAAGATCAAACTGACAGAAAATAGCATGCGATCTGTATTATTTGTAGCCAATTGAACAACTATTTGTCTAGACCCCAACAGACGGATAGCTGGGGCTGAAACTCCTCTGCATTATGAAAAGTCTACATATTCATAAAGATTGTTTTCCCCAAAAGTTGGATCTATATTGCTCTCAGTTGAGCTCACCAACAGCACATGCAGCAGATCAGTTTATCCAGTCTGGGATCCCCAAAGCATTTGTGATATTTCTCATCAGTTGCAAAATCTGTCATATTATTCTGTCAACTGAAGAATCAGTTTGGACTCATAGAGCTTGAATTATTCATGGCCCTGAATAAAGAATAGGCCTATTATCACCTGCTCCTGTTGGTGCGACTGTCTGCACCCGGGCATGTGTGTGTGAGGCTGCTGGATGCTACGCCCGTTTGATATAATGGCTGTTTTACTGCATCCACGTCTGTAACAAATTCCACAGTGATGAATGTCAGTCTATTGACCATGTGATAAACGTCACTCTATTGATGTAAACCATTATCCACGATTATAATATGAGTGATTTAGGAACGATGCTCATAGAAAAACCTGTATTTAGTGATGTTTTTATGTTGCCATGAATGCATTTGTCACAGAAAAGGAAAGTGCTGCATAAAAAGTTAAATGATGTTGAAAACAGCCATTTGCAGTGGTAGACATTTAATTTGTCTGAACACAATGATAATGGATCTATTTCTGTTAGACATCATGCTGAACAATTTAATTGTTTATTACTAAGGATGCACAATATTGGATTTTCGGCCGATATACGATATGCCGATATGTTAAAACTTATTTGGCCGATAACCGATACCAATACCGATATATTATTTTTCTAGACGTACTTACAGAGACTACAAAACTTTCTCTAATGTGGAATTAAAATACTACATTATTCTGCATGGTCTTTTTCAGTTTGGCCTGCTACCAAATGCAGATGCCAAAGATTGGGCTGAAAATGATGTAATGATATATTCAATATTCAAGGATACAAGGTTCTTTATTGTCATTCACATCACATGTGGTACATGAGGTGGAAGGAAACACAGGGTCCCAGTTACATCCAACAAAAATACAAATTGTAAAGAAAAACAGTAATAAGATCTAAGATATGAACTTAGAAATATGCTAAACTAAGAATACACTAAGTACGAATGGTACAAAACAATGTGCCAAACAACGCGAACATGAGTCTGTGTGAGCAGATGAGGACGAATGAACACACCAGCATGAAATGAATCAGCAGCATGAGATCAGCAGCATGGATAGTCAGCAGCACATATCAACAACCAAGTGGCTTTACAGTGATTTCACAGTGATAATCCTGACTAGGGATTCATGAGTATAACAGCTTCAGGGTAGAAGCTGTTCCTCAGCCTGGTGGTTCTACACTTAATGCTCCTCAACCTCCTTCCTGAGGGGAGTGGGGCAAAAAGTGTGTGTGCTGGGTGAGTGGGGTCCTTCATGATGCAGGTGGCCCACTTCCTGCCTCTGGAGGTGTAGCTATCTGTCATGGTGGGAAGACTGACTCCAACAGACTTTATATATTTATCTTTAATATAAATATATAAGATATATTAAAAAAACTGTATATTTTATTTATGTGTTATTTAGATGGAATGGTCAATGTTCAATATTTAACTTTATTGCTAATATTGGCCGATACCATGCCAACAATATTGTGTCTCCCTATTTATTACTATTTATTATTTTCCATCCATCCATCCATCCATCCATCCATCCATCCATCCATCCATCCATCCATCCATCCGTTATATTTACCCACTTCTTCCTTTTTGGGTCACGGGGGTCACTGGTGCCCATATCCAACAGTCACACTGTGCGAGAGGCGGGGGACACCCTGGACAGGTCTCCAGTCCATCACAGGGACACATAGAGACAAACGAGACAAACAACCATTCACTCTCTCACTCCTAGCAACATTTTAGAGTTATCAATCAGCCCGCGTGTTTTTGGTCTCACTGATAATATGCAGCTTCGCCCACGTCTAAAACCAGAAGCTTTTTTTTGGTTAGCTTTATTTAACCCTTTTCCTAAACCTAACCATACTCCCAACACAGAACACTAACCCTATACTTAACCCCTTGACCCTATTATCAGCGATAAGAACGTATCTTTAAACCTACTAGGAGGTACAGGAGGGACCGTCTGAATGGTTGATAACAACTAATAACAGCCATTTATTGGCTGATGACATTTAAAGCGAGTGAGAAAACCCACACATGCACGGAGAGAACATGCAAACTCCACACAGGAAGCCCCAGGCCGGGATTTGATTGAGCATTTTCATATTGTTTGTAAGTTTTTCATTGTGTTTTCACCATTGCTGTTTGGAGATTTACACACCATTTATCTTTGAAAAAATTAAATTGCTGGTTCTTGAAGCATGCATAATTATTATTATTATTATTATTATTTTTTTTTTTTTTATTTTTTTTTTTTATTAATATTGCATATCTTCTTCTCCCACTTATTGCCACCCAGAGAAGGAACTCAGCAGATAGTTAGATTTAGGAATCCATTTGGACCAGAAAAGACCCTTTATTATTATTTACCCTGAGGATATAAGTCTTTAGAAATATTTCTACTAATGGATGGATGTTCCTAAATTTTGACCAGATATTTCACAAAGGAGAAATGTTTTTTCTCTCTCAAAATTCTCCCCAAAAAATGACTTTATTTTAAGAGCAAAAGAAAAAAAAAAGCCATACAGGCTCTTATTGAATTATGTATTGCATATACCAAAGAATTATGGCCACAAATGTTATAACATTAAAAAATGTTGTGTGTCATTTAATGTACCATGAAAAGCTTCTAGAGAAACAAATGACATAAAGTGCAACTAAAATTGTGGGACAGACAGGCAAACTGACATATTTCAATAAAAACAATATTTTCAATGTTTGAATACAAATGAGTGATTAACAAGTGTTTAAATTTAAAATTAGTTTAGGGTTCTTAGCTTGAGCAACAAATAAAGACCAATAACAAAGATCTTATTGTATTCATTAATATCAAAATTGTGTCTTTAAGTGAAATGTTTTTGAATGAACTACAGTATGAATTGTTCCTGGGTCTTGGAATAAAACGTGAACACTCTTGCCAAGATAATGACAATAAGTGATTCCAAGTGGGTCATATCTTTAGTTTAATACCCGAAATCTCCCACATTAGTGCCGTTGCCATCCTCTGCTGTTCTTTAGCTTCTGCATGCAGCTGGCATGGAAGTAGACTCTGAGTCTTGTTTAATATAACTCATGCGCTTGTAAAAAGGGTTTCTTTGTCTTACAGCTTTACGTAAAAACAATAATCTCTCAGGAAGAACTCCCAGATCTCATAATATTTAGAGCAACATGATTAAATAAAGAAGCAGTAACTCATCCTGGGATATGAATAGAATAGCACGTTCACTTTCACTGACGATGCCGTGCCGCTGAGACTTATGAACATACACTAGACACGTGAAGATAAGGATATCCACAAACATTTCACATGCAACAACCTCAACACTCCAATGTATTAAATGTATTATGGATTCTTGCTTATGGTAAAGCGGTACATGATTTATGACAACTGAATGTCAATATCAGTGTATCCAGGCTTGAGTCTTGCGATTCGATGCAGTCGTTTTATTAAAATTGCACCACTCTATTAACAAATGAAAGTGTCAGTGCTTTTCTTTCTTCCCTTAAGGGCTGTTTTACTATTTTTTTTTCTTAATATTTAATTAAAAAACTGTCCCAGAAATTGCAGAGTGCTGTAGTCTAGATAAGGTTAAGCGCTGAGGGCAGCTCTTGCACTTTTTTCTTGTTTGCAAATCATAAACACTTCAAGTTGCTGCAAAGGGAAATGTATGTTAACTGTATGAGATAATCAATGTCTGTCCAAAAGATGTATAGTTGAGCTTCTTAAGGTTGTGCTGCTCATCTAATCGATGGCTTAAAATGACTTCCGATGTGGAGAATATGAGCTTTTCGACTTCATGATCTTTGCTAATCAATATCATGATGCTTTATTATCCACTTTTTTCATGGCTAGTAGGTCACTTTAAATTGGGATCTCATAAAAATATAATTAATAGCCAAGCATTCCCTGAAGGTATGCATATCACTCATAGCTTTTCATACCACAGTTTTAGACTAAGATCCTCCTGCTGGAAAATTACAGAGTCACAGCCATTTTGGCCAAACCTTGAATATAATGTTGTGAAATCTCATTCACTATCACAGTTTGTAAGGACTCGAAGAATATGTTGTGAATCACTATCAACTACTATCATAGATCACTTTAGTTTACAATTTGTAAAATTGACTGAGCTATAGCCTTTTTTTTTTTTGCATTTACTAGAATTGTTTTGCTGTGAACTTGAATCATCACACTCCAAAAGGGAGCTCATTACAGCTGACCTCTGAAATTTTGATTAATGTCGACTTAGATTCTTAAGATATTTTTGCCTAACTCCTCACAAACAACAATAACAGCAGTGTAAGGTATATCAGAGTTCATGCTCATTAATCCACGTAAAAATTCCAACAAAGTTAAGTCAGGTCTTTTGGACGGTTTCTTTTTGTTGAAGCATTTCATTCTTCATCCAAAGGACTTCATCAGTCCGAGGAGCCACAACAATGGGACACTCACATAATGGGCCAACCAGTTTGATGGTGTTCACCCTCTCCCTTGTCTGCTCATTTGAGGGCGTCATGGTCAAAATGGTTCAAAACATCAAAGTTCATGTGCAATAATTCAGGTAAAAAATCCAAAAGTTAATTCAGGTCATTTGGATGTTTTCTTTTTTTGTTGAAACGTTTCGGCCTTTGATGTTTTGAACTACGTTAGCTATGGCTGCCTCAGAGGAGTCGATGGGGAAAAGGGTGGACTCCAGAAACCATCTTATCACCATCAAACTGGTTGGCCCACTACGTGAGTAAGCCACTTATAGGACTGAGTTTGTTGCGGCTCCTCGGACTGATGAAATCCTTTGGATGAAAGATGAAACTTTTCAATGGAAAAAAAAAAATAAAACATCCCGAAGACCTGACTTGACTTTGTTGGAGCGTAAAGTACACTTATTTCAATAAACTACATTTAATTTGAAATATTCTCTTGTGTTCATTACAACCATTACAATTTTTTACATCAAAATTAAAATGTTTATAAAACACCTCACCATCCCTAAACATAAAACTTTAAACCACATTTATTACTTCATAAGTGAGATGTCTTTTAAAATGTTTTCTCGGACTGTGCTGTACTTTCTTCGCCTTGACAGTCTTATGCAACTCCACTTTAGCACAACCTTGCGTGATTAATGCGTTGAACTGTATGCTGCACCGGCATAGTGCACTTTGAAACCCGCCGCAGTAAGAATAGCATCTTGAAACATCTTTGCTCAGAGACATTAGGCCAACGTCTGTCTCGTGTAGTGTTTCAAGTCTGAATGTGACTGAGCTCCTGACCCTGCAGCGTCTTCTCTGTAATCTGGGAAATCTAAAAGTCAGTTAGCCGACCGTGTAAAGATGCTTTATGAAGATGATATGATCTCTTTTTTTTCTTTTTTCGCAGCAGTTCCTGTTCTCTCTTTAATTCCAGTAGCTGCTTTGTGTTGCACAAATGAAGTTAGGCAAAAGAGTTGAGTCTGTTGTTGACACTTTTGGAAAATAGAAATGAGGAAAACAGAGTTAATGTGAAAAGCAAAGTGAATATTTACTATCTGAGTAGTGTTTTTTTTTATCTAATATGATCAATCAACCTTTATTTATACAGGTAAATCCCATTGAGCCTCGAGGACTCATTTACAAGAGAGACCTGATTTCAACAAAGAAAGATGACAACAATGGACAACAGCAACAACAATAAACAGTTATAAAAACTCATACTACAGTTTTTTTTTTGTTTGTTTTGTTTTTAACAAATAGGATGGCTAAAAGGAAAAAGGTAACAAAACAAAAAACAGCTAGATTCCAAGACAAATGTAGAAAACTAAAAACAGGAACATGTCTGCATTGGACCCAGCCAGGAGTCCAACAGATTCTTAAAGACACTTAGAGAGGTCAAGGTCGAGAGCTTCAAATCTTCAAATCTTCAAATCTTATATATGATATGGTAAGTTCTGTCAAATGTGTTGTAATGCTTCCAAAAAATATATAGTTAGACGTACAGTAGTCCCTCGTTTATCATGGGGTTTAGGGACCACCATCATGATAAGTGAAAAACCACGAAGTAGGGATAGTATTTCCAGTTCAAGTAAACGTTATTGTCATTACCATCTCGCGTGGTACATGAGATTGAACGAATTTATGTACACATGTAGTAGTAGTAGTAGTAGTAGTAGTAGTAGTAGTAGTAGTAGTAGT
>NC_056498.1:54034331-54052248 GCF_014905685.2 Nematolebias whitei
GTAGTAGTAGTAGTAGTAGTAGTAGTAGTAGTAGTAGTAGTAGTAGTAGTAGTAGTAGTAGTAGTAGTAGCAGTAGTAGCAGTAGCAGTAGTAGTAGCAGTAGCAGTAGTAGTAGCAGTAGTAGTAGCAGTAGCAGTAGCAGTAGTAGAAGCAGTAGTAGTAAGTAGTTAGTAGTAGTTTATTTTAGTATTTACGTACAGTATATATTGAAGCTTTAGAAACCCTTTCCACAGTCTTGCAATGTTCTAAGCTCTTAAACCTACATCATCCTAACAACATATGTACAGTACTGTATATGTAGCTACTAAATTTTACTTACTAGCTCTGCTGAACAGCAACAGCTCTCGTTCCGGTCCGACTCGGTTCGTTCCTGCAGACTACCCTGCAGCGATGAAGCCCACGAATCAGTCCTCTCTCTTAAATTTTAACAACATACAAATATGTAGCTACCAAATTTTACTTACAAGAGCTCTGAAGAACAACAGCAGCTCTCGTTCCGATCCGACTAGTTCTATTCGACTAGGTTTATTTCTGCAGGCTACCCTGCAGCGACGAAGACCACAAATCAGTCCTTTACGATCTTAAACCTACTAATTTTAACAACATACTTATATGTAGGTACTAAATTTTACTTACAAGGGCTCTGCAGATCAACAGCAGCTCAGTTCTGTCCGACCCAATAGATGAAAAATAGTCCCGGTGCAGCATGACGAAGCCCCATCCAGCTTGATGTGTGTGTGCTGCTGCTCCAGGAAGGACACTCCGTGCACAAGTCTGCCCAGGATTTAGTCCCCCACCTCTGGCCCGGTCCGGACCACCACCGTGTGACCAGAACCAGGCTGAACCCCGCAACCGTCTGTTGCCTGCAGCTCCCAGGATCTGGGTCACACTGAGTCCAGATCAACCGCAGCCCAGCTACTCAGCAGTGAAGACACAACTTGACGGTTGAGTTCAGTTTCAGACTTATTTGAGACTTTCCTGTCAGTCCTGTGATCTTATCCTTACAGAACATCTGACTTTACTGCAAAACGTTCCCTCCATTTGCAGCAAGCAGTGATTGGAAGCAGAGTTGTCTTCTGGGAAGTGAACTGATGGCTTCTGGGTAACATAGTTCTTTAGACTGGCAAAACAGTGTAGGCTTAATGAAGGAAAACTACAAAGTGGTGGTGGTGTGGTGGTTATATCTGGATTATTGAGCATGGACTTTGTTGTTTTCAACCAGTTTGACAAGACTGTTAACAAGGAAGAGGGCCGGCAATGGAGGAGGGGGGCGTACCAAAGAGACCATCTAATCATAAGCAGAACTGGTTTGTTCCACTTTGGAGTAAGCTGTTGGGGGAAGAATCGGTTTTGTTGTGTGTTTCCTTGACTGATGAAGCCTTCTGGATTGAAGGCGAAACGTTTCAGAACAAAAAAAGAAACTGTCCAGATGACCTGACTGAAAAATGATGGGTGGTGCTTTTTTATTTAAATTTTTTTGAAAATATTATGTACGGTACTGTACGTTCAGCGAGTCCGCAAAAGTTGAACTGCGAAGTAGTGAGGGTCTACTAAATTTATATTTTAACTGTGGCAGCACAGTGATGTGGTCTCATAAAGAATATATTTGCATAAAGAAGGTTTCATTCTTAACCATAGTTGTTTCTATGTGGTGTTTACATGTTTCCTGATGTGTATGTGAGTTTTAACATTCCATTCCAAATTCATGTAGGTTTAATGAAAAGCCTAGCATTCCTTGAAGAAAATCATATCGCTCACCACCCTTCATGCCAAAGTTGTAAACTAAAATCTTTTTACGATGCAAGGTATAGCCATTGAACCTTGTTAAATCATTATGCATAATGATGTAATGGAAAGCCCTCGAGGTATGTGTTGCGGATGACTCTCAGCAACTATCACACTTCATTTTGCTCGGTATCTGTGAAACCAACTGAGTTACAGCCAGTTTTGAGTTGGCTAAAGTTGACAAATTGAGGCTTTCACTTTAAATTACTTTGACAGTTTTAGTAAAATCTGTTGAGTGGTTCAGGAGATATTTTGCTAACAGAGAGACCAGTATTTATTGCTAAAGTTTAAAGCAAAATTGTAATGCAGTGTGTATAGCTCGGAGTGTACAGCATATGTTGGGAATGATTATCTCCTATTAATGCACCAAGTTTTAGCTATATGTAAACTGTACCATAGCCCTTTTCATGTTTCCTGGGGTTGAATAGGTGTAGCAGCCATTTTGAATGGCGTTGACTCTGAAAGTTTAAAGTAAATACTCACACAGACACAGGCATAAACAATATCACATTCACCTTATTAAGAATGAATGTGAATGTATACATACATATGTATGTGTCACGCACCAATGTTATAGACTGGTACCCAGTTCAGATTCCAACTCCGCCATCATCCTCAGCCAATCAAAATTTGTTTGCAGAATGGATGAATATATTCTAACATTATTGCACCATGTAACAGAAGAAAATGGTAGAATAACTGAGGTTTTTCTGTAATTTTACAATATATATGCAACACCATATATTTAAAAAAAGGGAGTCGTAAAATCAGAAACAAATCAAACTTTTGCATTAAACTGTAAAGAGTTACTGTAATTACACATTTATGTAGCAATGAGCAATCTACCAAAAAACAGTTCAATGCTTTTCATTTATGGATGTAAACACAATTATTACTCATTTTCTCTGCATCAATTTAAATCAATATTACCAAAAAAAGGAAACTGTATGGTTCCCCCAGGGGAGAAAAGGCTTACTCAGCTGGTCGGGTTCTGCTTCTCAAACCAGAATTTCTTCAGAAGCAGCACTTTACATTTACAGCTATCTTTTGTTATTGAGACAACGACATAAGCTGCTTGCAAAAGATAAATATTTCACTGCGGAAATTCAAAAGTTACACAATGTCATAATGAATGGTCCAAGAAAATTCATAATAATTTATTGAAATGTGCATTTTTACACACACACTTAATTAATTGTTTTGTGTTTAAAACGTAACGTTCACTGTTTTTTTTTTCCCAGAAGCACTCGTGCGAGGTACAAAAAGGATGAGGTTAAACATGCGTCTGGATGCTCTAACGCTGCAAATGGTGTCTTAAAATATTCATTAGATTGCTGCAAAACAAACAAACAAAACTTTAAGTAGCAAATGCATGTTCTGCATAAATCTTTAATTTAATGTAGAGTTTACGTTTAAAATTAAGCTGATGGCGCCTTCCTCGAGTGGTCTGACAATTTTATGAATGAAATAAACAGATGTGTAAAAATAATTACAATTACAAACTAGGTGTGAACTAAGACATGTGCCACAGAGTTTGTTTTACTTTTGAAAACACAAGTTTTCATATTTTGGATAGTAAAAAGGCTATAAAAAATGTGTTTCAAATAATTGTATTGACTGTGCTGTTTTGTGGGTACATGACGTTTGTTGGAAACTGCACACTGCTCCTAAATTATAATTATAAGGGGTGTAACGAGACACTCATCTCCTTAGAGGGGGTGGAACGTGATACTTGGTCGACAAGATGAGATAAGATTTTAACAATAGTTTTAAGAAAAATAAAAAAAGTTTTGCCACAAACTTGAATGACTGGCTTCATTTAAAGTTTAATTTCTCATGTCTCATGACCTATTTTTGACCCTGGGGACAAATTTCAAATCCTTTTCAAGAGCCAAACTAATCTACTAGACAATTAAAAGAAATAAGAACATCTATTCATGTCTTTTGAGTCCCTTTTTTTTATTTTTTTTATTTTTTTTTTACAATTTCTGATGGAAACATTTTACCACAGCCAATCAAAACAACTAATAAACCCTTGATGAAAACTTAAATAGCTTCCAACGTTTCACCTAAAAATATAGAAAATAAAACTATCATCTGGATTAAATTAATCTGGGCAAACACTGTTGTAATCTGACAGATGTTTGTCTGAACATGTGAGCTGTAAAAAACTGGGAGGACATTGGAGTGAAACTCCTTTTTGTGATTTCTTTTGAATAATTTTCATCACAGAGAACGGTTGCTCACACTGAGGAATACAGATATTTAAATATGTGTGTGAGGGGGTGAAGGCAGCAGGACCTGGCTGTTCACAGAGCTGAGTAAACTTTTGACTGACTCGAAGCGCTGATCCAGCTGACTGACATAATGAGCAGCCTCAGCACCATCAGCATGGTACACACAACTGTCTCTGCTCAACATTCATGTTGCATGCTGGGGAATATCCTCACTCATCCAGGTTATGGTAAATCCAAAGAAAAGTGCAAAACAAAATAAACAACTGGATGTGTATTCTAATATACTTTGTAATATAAGTCCAGTTGTTTTGTTTTTCTAGCCTTTTTATTATTCATCTAGCAACACAGATTTGTGGTTGAAAAAATAGGGACTTAAAAAAACAGTGTTGTGCAAAAGTGTAAAGGTTTAGTATTAGCAAATGTAGCAGAATGTTTTGAATATTTGGGGTTCGTGAAACAGTTTTTAACTTGATGTCTAGACCATTTCATTTTCATTTCACCTGTATTTAACCAGGCATAAACCATTCATCCATTCATTCTCCATCTTTTACAGGCTTCTTTCTTTTCGGGTCGCAGAGGTCACTGGTGTCCATGTCCAGCTATCACTGTGCGAGAGGCGGGGGACGCCCTGGACATGTCTCCAGTCCATAAAAGGGACACATAGAGACAAACAACCACTCACTCTCTCACTCACACTTAGGCTGATTGGTAACTAAATTATCCCTAACGTGCATGTTTTTTGGTCTGTGGGAAGAAACCGGAGAACACGGAGAAAACTCATGCATGCACGGAGAGAACATGCAAACTCTACCCAGAAAGGTGCCGGGATGGGATTTGAACCGGATTTCAACCATCTCGCTGAGAGGCGGCATCTCTACTAATTCAAGGCGGCTGTGCCTGAGTGGTTAGAGCAGTCGTCCTCCAATGTGAGAATTGGGGGGTTCGATTCCACCAGCTGTCACATGCCGAAGTGTCCCTGGGCAAGACACTGAACCCCCTCATTGCCTCTGCTGTGTGTCCCATTAGTGTATGAATGGGATAAAGCTCTGATAATCTCTACAGATTCAGATTAGCTTTGTAGAGATCTAGCAGAGTGCTGTATAATTTGGTAAATGAGGATACAAATAGTATAAAGCACTTTGAGTATTTTGATAAGATAGAAATGCAAAATATATAAATACAGTCCATTTACCAACTGTGCCACCGTGCCGCCCTGCCAGGCATAAACACTAAGGACAAATATTTATTTACAGTTCTGGCCTGGCAGTGACATTTTCATCTATCACGACCTCTTTAAACCACTAATAATTATAAACAATGATATAAATAAAACCTTCTCTTGGAGTAACAAAAAAGGTTGAATCATGTCATCTGGACTTCGTTTTTTTTGTTAAAAAGAAACGTTTCGCCCCTCATCCAAGAGGCTTCGTCGGTCTGAGGCCTACCTGACTCTTGTGTTCCAAGCCTGCCTCAGATACCCCTGAAGTCTGGCCTTTTCACTAATGGTTTCAAAAACACAAAGTTTGTTTTCTCAGTCATCCAGGTATATAACAACAAAAAAGGTTGAATCATGTCATCTGGACTTCGTTTTGGACTTCGACGAAGCCTCTTGGATGAGGGGCGAAACGTTTCTTTTTAACAAAAAAAACGAAGTCCAGATGACATGATTCAACCTTTTTTGTTGTTATATACCTGGATGACTGAGAAAACAAACTTTGTGTCTTCTCTTGGAGTATTTCAAAAGTTCTGGTTTTCAAAGGTAAATAGTTTGTCCACTTCAGTACATTTAAAATGCTTATAAGACATTTTCAGCAACTTATAGCAAGCTTTTTTTTATAATGTTTGTGCTTTTTCTAACATTTTCAATATTAGCACTTTCTAAAGTCAAAATAACTTCATTTTCAAACGTTTCTTTATATAAGTAAGATCCTTCCATTCTAAAGCAAACCAAATTACATGGTAACAAGACTCACTTGTTTATGAAATAGGCTAGTATAAATATTAATACATTCTGTGTGAGAAACGGAGCATAATTTGCTAGGATAAACATGCAGATAGAAATTAAATGTGAGAGAAAACCTATTTTTAACAATCTGAGGAACTTGCATTATACTTCAACAAGCACAGCTTCTATATCTGGAATATATATATATATATATATAAAAATCTGTAGCATGTTGTGTATTTGTGGCTGTACACTAACACCCACAGTCTGGTGCATACAGCTCTGCTTTACATTCCACTCACACTCTTATTTGCCTTTTCTATGCCTCGGTTTAGAAATGAATTTTAAATCAGGATAGTTTTTTTTTCCCTGAGTAAGTTTTTTTTTTTCTCCCATCAGAGACAATGTGCACTGCATGAATCCTCGGGGCCTTTATCCGTTTCCTTTGAATGTGGTTCCAAACAGGCCCTCGACTTTCACAAATCCCCCCTTCTCTCTGTCTATGTAAATATTCCATGAGCCATTGCCCCCACACTGTGGATTGACTAACACGCCTGACTTGAAAAACTCATCGTTGACATCAAGTTGAATGACAGACTGAAACCTAAATACCACTTCATATCATTTCTTAAAAATCCCAATAAAGCGAAACAACCCTTTATTTCTGAATTTATAGGTGTTATAGAAGAATGAAGGGTAGTCGTAAGTATTACATTTTCTGTAGTATTGCACAAGTTTAAGATATGTAATACGACTAATAATTCATTCCTTACAAAAAGAAGGTAGTGAGATCATGCTGACAAAGAGCTTTGGAAATGTCCTGATAGAGACGTGTCCTTGTTAATCAAAGAGATCATAGGTCACCTATGCAATTATCAATTCTGAATGTGCATAATAACAAACTATCTTTCCGACAAATCACCTGCCACATTTTAATTTCCTGCTTGTAATTTATTTTACTCTGAGCAGTGAGAAAGTGATGGGGAGGGCTTTAAAAAAAATTGAAAGAAAAACTGGCAATCTTGGCGATGCCTTAAAGTGAGCCGCTCAGTCATTAATAACAGAGATAAATGTGCATTGCTCTCATGTAAGCTTGCCATTGGGATCATATTCTGGTGGCTCCATTGAATTCTGTAGCTTGTAGTGCCACATATCAATCACGAGCTGATGATCAATCTTTGCCAGCTTTACTTTTAACTCTCTCGTATCTGTTCCGCTCGTACAGAATTCAGATTTCAGGCAGTGCTCAACCAGAGCTGCACTAGGCTCAATTGGATACATGGATGATCCTATCATTAGTACAAATCTTTTATCCCTGATGGTTCTTTTTTTTTTTTTATTTTATCTATGCTGCTGTAGGTACAAGTCAGCCTCCAATGAGTCTTATATTTAGACTTTTTACAGCTCGAACACTGATGCAACGAGTGGCTGCTTTGTGAGGCTGACACTGCATTAATACTGACGTTCCCTAAAGCTCCACTGGATATATTGCAGAATGTCACGCAGAGCGTTTTTGAGCATCACAAGCACCATTTTCTCTGTTATTCTGTTCAGCTCACATCTTCTTTGTGCTCTTCTGTCTAAAGTATAAAGCCTCGCATAGACTACTGGCTCTATCTTGCGTTTTTATTGCTCCTCGGACAACTGTGAGATACAGCTAATTAAAATTTCTGTGATCAAATAATTAGCCTCTCTAGCAGACAATGGAGAGTGAAATTCTTTTGTAATCAGCAAAATGAAGCGATAAGAAAATTTCCAGCCGTTTCCCAATTATCGACAAGACAAATCCAAATGTGTGGCAATGCTATGCACGCTTTCTTTTTTTATTTATTTAACAGCGTGCTATTGTGTTTCTGCACCTCGGTGGGAAGATTTATGGATTTGAATATCAAAAAGTGAAAGACCGAAAGTCTTTGAGGAATGCACATCAGCATTTAATCCTTCATCAGTCAATTTTTATTGGCATTATCACCCATTGCATTTGAAACCAAGAAACCCTATAGTGTGTGTGTGGTGGTGGGGGTGGGGGTGCACTAGTCTATGCATATTTGTCTTTCTGACTATTAGGAAAAACCTTCAAGAACCAATGAGCATATTTTAATGAAACTGTCAGTAAGTGATGACTGTATGTACATTTTAAACTTTTGCAGTCAACCCAGTTCAAGATGTCTATCACAGCTAATTACGAAGAACAAAGCATGATATAATGCTTTTAATTTGACAGCATACAAGTTAGAATATGGTGTGGTAGTAGTGAAGAGTAATAACCTCCTTGACCTAAGACCATGAGGAGGGAAACGTGACAGGAGACGGAGAAGAGGAAAGTCAAGCATGTAGGCCTGAGGGTTGCAACTCTAAATGTGGGGACAATGACAGGAAAAGGTAGAGAGCTGGATGACATGATGCAGAGAAGGAAGGTAGAGGTTTTATATGTCCAAAAGGTCAAGTGGAAGAGCATCAAGGCTCGCAGCAATGGTACAGGGTTTAAAACTGTTTAACCATGGTGTGGAAAGAGAAATGGAGTAGGGTTGGGCCTGAAGGAGGAGTTAGCAAATAATCTAGTCGAGGTGAAAAGATTGTCAGATAGGGTGATGTGTCTGAAGGTAGAAGTGGAAGATCTAATGCTAAATTTTGTCAGTGGTTTTGCTCCACAGGTTGGATGTGATGAGGAGGAGAAAGATGGAGAAAAAGAGTAAACTCCGTGAAGAAGACCAAATGGTGGAAGCTGAGGAAAGAGGAATGTTGTGATGAGTTCAGAGAGGAGCTGTTAAAGGCTCTGGGTGATGAGAAAGTGCTACCAAATGACTGGACTACTACAGCAACAGTAATTAGAGAGACATATAGGAAGGTACTTAGTGTGTCATCTGGACAGAGAAAAGAAAAGGAAACCTGTTGATGGAATAGTGAAGTGCAGGAAGCTATTCAAAGAAAGAGGTTAACCAAGAAGAAACATGACAGTGAGAGAACTGAAGAGAGGAGACAGAAATATAAGGAGATGCAACATAGAGCAAAGAGAGAGGTAACAAAAGCAAAGCAGGAGGCGTATGATGAGATGTATGGAAGGTTGGACACTAAAGAGGGTGAGAAGGACTTGTACCGAGTGGCAGCAGTGAAGACTATGGAACAGATCTGGTTGGCAGGCCACAGACTGACGAAGTCCTCCGGATGGGGGACAAAACATCTCTCACTTAAAGAAACTGCTCCAGATGACACATTTTAACCTTTTTTGTTGTTGGAATAAAAGATTCAGTGAAATTATTTGCAACAGTTAAGATATAGTAGGTAGAGAAGGTAAAATCATTTTTAATCTGGTCCTTCTTCATGTCACCACAATGAGTCATCCTCCTCCATCTCACTCTGCCCTGTGTCCTCTGTCCCCACTCCAACTACTTCCATGTCCTCTCAAACTGCAGCCATACATCTTCTATTTGCTTTTTTTCCTGGCAGCTACATTCCCAACATCCTTGTACCAATATACCCACTGTCCCTCCGCTGCACATGGCCAAACCATCTCAGTCTAACTTTTTATCTCCCAGTTTTCAACCTGTGCTGTATCTCTGATGTTCTCATTCCTAATCTTTTTCATCAGTGCCACTCCTAAAAAGAACCTCAACACCTTCATTTCCACTACTTCAAGTTCTTTCTCCTGTTTTTTTGTTGTTGTTGTTGTTGTTGTCAGTGCCACTATTCCCAAACCATACAACATAGCTGGTCTCACCACTATTTTGTAAACCTTTCCTTTGACCTTTGCTGACACCCTTTCGTCACCCATCACTCCTGAAACTTTTCTCTGCCCACTCCATCCTTCATGGACTCTTTTCCTCATCTCACCAAGTACTTGAAATCCTACACCTTGGTGACCCCGCTTCTTGTGTCTTCAGTGGTCCACCTGCCCCCTTCTCAGACATATGATCATTTAAGTTCACAAATACAAGTCAGCTGATCTTGCCTTTGCTTTGCTTCCTGTTGAAAAACAGGTGCACCTTTGGAAAGTTTCCAAAAGGGTGGCCTGATGGTGGCCAGTGATAAATTATGTGTCATTATCCCTTTTATCCTCATTTGGTGACACCCTGTGAATAACTGATCACAACACAAATTATCATTGCTGATAGATGCCATGCACAGTATGAGTTCGTTTCCTGTACAGAACAGTTTTTAGAGCCTCATCCAGACAACTGTCAAGGAGTGTGGGTGTAAACCATCTAGCCAGAAATATGACTCCAACTTACAATACGCTGCTCTTTGGCACCGTCGATCCAACTGTGTTCAAAAGACAGTTACTGTGTACTCGGTACACGCTTGTGCTTCAGTCTCCATAGTCTAGAAAAAAAAAACATAACTGCAGATCCCATCAAAATCATTAAATGCAGACAATCATTGTTCAGAGAGTTTGAAACAAGACAGGAACAACAATAGCTGATGTTGTTTCACTTCTAAAATCGTGTGGAACATCAGCGGTTTTTCTCAGCTCGATTGTTGGAAATTCATTGTGTTTTTATGTTGTCAAGGCTGCTCTTTGCACATACATTAGGATGACGTGCAGTCAGGACATCAAACTGTGGTTTGTCATTTTTTTGAACAGGTTTTGATACAGCTACTTGTATTTGGCAGTTTGTAGACTACAGTAAATAAAAGACTTAGTTGCCTGATCTGAGCTAAAGGCTTAATTTTATAAAAATATGTCTTACAAAAATATGTATTTAGTAAGTTTTTACTTAGCAATACTTAGCCTCAATCAATAATTAGTGTTTTGCTTTCATGCAAGAAACACTCAATGAAATTTATTTCTATGTGCAAAACATTTTTTATTGTCTTTCTATTAATGACCTTGAGTATGTGGTTGGCTATTTAAATTCTGCAGTGGCTCGGCTGTATAATAAAGATTAATGCTCAGAGATTATGTTCTTGCTATGCTAAGTGATTACATGACAGAAAATGCACTCAGACCATGCACGGGCCATAAGTGATCTGATGCTCATGTTAAGTGGTAGACAAGCTTAAAACAATGCACTAATACAAGAAGAGGTGAATGAGCAAATTGCAGACAAGAATTTTCCCTCATTACACTAATTGTGACTATAATTGTGCTCTACCCAATTTGAATAAATTGCCAATTTACGGTTTCACGGTTTTGTTTATGACTAGTGTGGCCAGTCTAAAAAAATTTAAAAAATTAAAAAAAAATCACAAAATAATTTAGTTTGGAAGAGAACAGAACAAAATATTTCCTTTCAGACATTTATTGTGTAATGTTGCTCACATAATGAGATTTATTTTGATCAGCAAACATTCTGATTATTTTCTGTCATTTTAAAGCAGAGGGCTCTATCAGCTGGTTGAAGCCCACCTTGTCTGAGGAGCCGTTGCCTGGATCAACCTGTCTACTGTAATGAGACTGGCTGAAAACTGCCTGTACCACCGGTTTCCTGCAGCACGGCTGTCCCTTGTGATATCCATCTCCTCATCCTGGTCTTGGCTTGTCAATCTGAGCTGGAGGGGGCCTCTGCCTCTGCTGATCACATCTGCTCAGGAGAGCTGCTTTCAGCAACATGAATGGTCATGGTAAACTGTGTTTCTGTCATCACAACCAGACAGTTCATTTAAATTGTGCAACACAACTTTACGAGGAATTTCCTCCTCTGCTGTTTCACTTCTGAATGTGTGTACGTTACCTGTCAGTCAGTAGGTTGTGTTTTGCAGACTTACCACCAGAGCAGCTGATTTTACAACCTGTTTAAACTCCTTTTAATATGAAGTGTTTTTATTTTCTTCTGCTTGCTTTACACCAATCTAGTAGCTCAGGAACGAGTTCAAGTGCAATTCACACACCTTGCAATCTGCATTAGCACCTGTCACAATTTGTCTTTCCCACGAAGCCACCTGAACTGATGGTTGCAAAAAAGCAGAATGTAAAAAGTAGACATATCTGCATGTTTGGATGTAATGCATAATAATCCAATAAAGATGATCAGCCCAGTTTCGTTTCATGTTTACCTCTTCATTTCTATACATGGGTGCTCACTGCAAAGTCATAAAACTGAAAAAAAAAAAAACACTAAAGTGATAAATCTGCACAATATTTCTTTCATATAAACAATTAATGTATCATTAAATTAAAAAAAATGTGTAAATATTTGTGAGTGGATGCATCTACCACATAGTCAAATTGACTAAAAATAGGTCAGTGTTAAACTTACTGTCTAACAGAGCTTTTGCAAGAGTTGCATGCATTTGAGTGTCTGTATGGTGCTCCATCACCTTTTCTTGATTCTCAATAGTATATTGATTTTTTTTTTCACTGCATTTTTAGGTTTAACAGCAGATTCACACATATTTCTACTTTTAACATCTTTGATATTCATGGCTTGTCTAATTCAACTGTATTTGTTTATCTACACAGACTATGGTCAGCCTTATGTAGGTCAATCATATGACTCAAGCTTCCACTTGATGTTCGGTACAGTCAGCTTGAGAGTACTTAAATTTACAAGGAGTATGGACCCACATTCGATATATCTTGAAAACACAAGTTGTTGTCATGTTCTTGTTGTATTTTGAGTTAAACCCAAGTGCTGACAGACATAGGGAGCTCAGGGATAAAACTAAACATACTTTTTAACGTGAAAAAAACAAAAAGGTTGACGTGGCAGCAAACTTACAAAATGGAATAACAACGAGGCACAGAGGAACAGAGCATGAACGGCTGTGGGAAGCAAAATCCGCAGAACCAGTAAACACAAAGACACTGAATTTAAAGGGACACAAACAAGACATACAGTAATTATAAACACCTGGGGTGATTGGGATTGGAAGCAGGTGAAGCAAGGAGCTGGCACATGAAAGACAAAACAATGGGGAAGACGGAAAACACAACATAAACACATGAATCTAAAGAAAGAACACAAGACATTCTCACAGTAGACAACTCTTTATGTTTGGTAAACATTTGATTTCGTATTTGGACGTGAGAACCCTTAAAGCCACCTAATTTAGTCAGCTAAGCATGATTGTCCCTATGTTCCCTAGTAATACCAACAAGAATTTGTATAGAATAGAGTATATAAATGTACAGCATTACAATGAAACTGAACAAGTGAATTTCAATTCAGTTCAATTAAAAAAAATACTTCATTAAACCCAAAGGGAAATTAAATGTTGCTGTAACTCGTTATCCTCGTTTCATTAAGATATGTTATAGATACTGATGGCTGTAGGCAGGAAGGATCTTTTGTAAAGGTCTATCCCACAGCGGATCTGAAGAAACTGGCCGCAGATGCCGTCCAATCCATCCATCCAGACTCAGCTGGCCTCTCAGTTCCTCTGGGCTGCAGAAACCCTGAATGCCGGGCAGAACGCCTCCCATAGCGATGGTCACTACTCTTAGCAATCTTTGTTGCTGTGGACAGCTGGCTGTAGGTGCCGGGGGATGATCCCAGTCCTTCTGCTGTCACGAGCCATGTTTCCTGCCATTTCCAGGATCTCAGTGCTCAGACACTCGAGCACAACTGGCAGGGAGATGGGAATGCATCTATGGCGCCTCCTTTTTAACTCATTTGAGATTTGAGTCTGCAGCTGATATATTATTTGAGCTTTTGAGATGTTAATTAGCTGCTCACGCTTGTACAAACCACCTTGTTGCCATGGTTATGCATCATAACAAATGTCCAAAACAAAAAATATATATAATTTAAATTAAGACAACAATTTCCATTAAATTATTGTAAAAAAATAGTGTGAAGAGGAGACCACCTATGGGATCCCACAGTGGTGTATTAAAGAGAAACTATACCTCACACACACACCAGTAGGATGTATTAATGGGCTAATCTCTGGTGTACATCTCCAAGGGAGCCTGTAAGGAACACCACTACGAAGTCCTATCTGTCCCTCTTGGGGCCTTTGCAGGTGTGTTAATATAGCATCGGAGCTGTCTGAAGAACTTATTTTACATGGCGAGTACTAAGATGAATTAATAAGGTCTGTCCTTTCTCTTTAATGACGAGTCATCCTCTCAATTTCTCAGCTCTCCAGTCATGCAGACAACTGGAAGCACATTTGCTCCAGCCAGGTCCTCAGCATGAGGATGACCCGTCAGTCTGCCGCGTGCTACACAAGCCAATCTGCCGGGATGATAAATGATAACCAGGAGCTCAGTGCTGCTGGACCTGTCAGAGGAAATTTCAGATTGGAGGGATGATGGGGTTGCCACACTGAAGCGTGGTGTGGGCTCACAGCGGGAGCAGAGCACAGGATCCAGTGCCACCAATTAATGTTTGTCTTGCTACACCCAGGATCTCCAGAGCACACGGCAAGCCACGTAGGAAGAGCGCTGCCCCGATAAATAACAGCCGAGCAAATGTGCAATACTCCTGAGAGCGCGAGGAAAGATGCAAGGTATTATGTGAATATCAAACAACCAACAGCGACAATTAGTCTGGTGTTCCTTTGGGAATGGAGGAGGAAGGAACTTTGTGCAAAAACAAAAGAGAAGCGCAGCTGTTTTCTTTTCAAACACTAGTTATGTATTAAAAAAAAGTGGCTGTGACCCAGAAGACCCCTCAAAAATTACAAATCAGATGTAAATAAACCCATTCCCCCAACCCCACAGATATTAACCATAACCACCTTTTTAAAACACAACAAAAACACTTCAGTTGGAGGCTTGGTATGAGCATCAGAAGACCCCTAAATCTTAGAGAGGCCATTTCTTTAAACCTTCCTCTCCATCAAGCTGCATGTTGTTCTCTCTGCCCTCTGCCACGTCTGCATCACTATGGCGTGTCTCAGTAAATATCAGCCATCTGGAAAACCCTCAAACAGCAGAGGGTGCCAAAGCTTTTCCGTTTCAGTACATTTCACAGGAACACTGAACCCTGCTGTCTTTAAAGACCCAGTCTTATACACAAGATTGTGTTTTATGTCACCATCGTATGATTGTAGCTCAATCATGACAAGAGAAGGTACCTAATGGCAGGAGGGGCTTCAAATAAAGGTAAAAATGTGTCCCTGCCTTCAGGACATGACTGTGCACACAGGATTATACAATCCTGTGATCTAGATCTAATTTATTTCATTCTTTCTTTGTTTCTTTCACTACTGCGACATGAGGTACTCCAGCAAAACCAGTGTCTCACCGTTGGTGACTCAAAAATGCAAGAAAAGTGTAAGAAAATAGGTAAATTGTCAGGTGCAGTCTTGCTGAATTCTGAGTGTTTGTGACTAAGCAATGAGAGAGTCGTCTGGTGGCATTTTGAGAAGCCGGTGATTGAAAATCACAGTCTACTTTTGTGTGTACGGCTTGCAAAATGCCATTCTAGGCTTATTTAGTTGCCTACATGAAGATAGGCATTATATATTATATTATTATTTATGGGGTCCGAGATGGTGTAGGGGCAGGGCAGCCGACTCAGGACTCGAAGGTCCCAGGCTCAATCCCCGGTAATTGCGCATCTCGTGGTGTCTCTGAGCAGGAAACCCTATCCCAGTTGCTACCCAGGCAGCCTTAATAGCTGCCCACTGCTCCACCTGGTGGTGGATGGGTTAAATGCAGAGAGCCAATTTCACCATTGTATGGGAACAGACAATGATGACAATGCATACACATTATATATATATATATATATATATATTTATATATATATATATATATATATATATATATAAAGGTGTTTTAAACCCTTCCTGCACCTTTGCAATATTCTAACAATATGTCTAAACTCTAAACGCTCTAAAAGAGCACAGAATATCATGACGCCTCCGGCTGCACTCTTGGCCACTTCTCTCTGTACGGAGATCAGCTGATCAGCTGCAATAAGCTGTGGGCTGCATACAGGTGCTAAATCATTTAAAATAATTTATTTTAAATAAGAATTCCATGCCAATCATGCGGCTCATCCATCAGTCAGACATTGTTTGTCATGTGCATTCTTACTTTGAAAAAACGCGATAGATCAAGTCTACGATAAACAAACCGCCAAGTAGCGAGGGACTAAAACCCAGCATTTAAATATTTAGTATTTGCCATTGGAGTGGTTTTAAACTTCTATATTTGGAGCTGTATCCACATGTTTTTTTTTTTTTTTTGTGTCATAATAGAGCTTTCAATAGGGTGTCAAAATCCAGCTCTTGCTGTCTAGATTTACAGAAAATCAATGGAGATGGTATTAAAAAGCCCTCAACATGGCTGCAACTTTTTATGAGATTCCAGTTTAAGTAATACCTGCACTGTCTTAATTTGGCTGTTGATGGATTTCTTCTCAAGATTTGTTTTAGGAGACTGTTAAAGGAGTTTGTGAGAGAATATACACTCTCAGATAAAAAAAACAAACAAAACAACAACAGCATCACAACAATCTGCCACATTTTCTCCCACATTAAAATTGCAGGATGCTATTGTATACTAATTGTTTGTTTTGAGGCCATCGCTGAGCCACAGTGTGTCTGCATCTGCTCACACCTCATTTGTTTTTGCAGTGCTGCAGCTTAGGTGAGTAACATTATCTCCTGATGGTGCATCCCATCATTTGAGGCCACCACTTGCTGAGCTGTCTGTAAGTTAATTCTGTCAGCTGAAATGAGCATCTGTCTGACATTTAAACCGCAGGGAGCCCCTGAATGTTGGCAGCAAGAATAAAGAGCATGCACCATGAAAGTATAGAGAGATATGTAGCAGCATAATCTCAAGATTGTCTCCAAAATCTTTAGTTTTAAGTGCCAAATGGGCTTCCGAGGCAAAAGGCTGGCCAGCGCTTCAAGTGACAGATGCCTGATATGTTTGGCGTGGATTAGCTAAAAGCTTATTTCTGCACTTTTCTCTGCCACTCTAGAGTTCAGGCTCCTCAGACAATTCACCAGTTTCTGAATTATGAGTAGCCTGTGAAGCATCCAAGCAACAGAAATGAGGGCTGTCCAGACTCAGCATCTACTCTATTATAAAAGAGCCAGCCAGTTCCAGTTCACCGTAACAGATACATGTAATCTGTAAAACCGTGAGCTCTTTGAAACATGTGTTATGTTTGTAATGTAAAATGTCTGTGAATACCATAAAAAATAAAGATCTATGACTGACAACCACTGTCTTCTATGTGCATCACTCACTCTGAGGAGCAACAGAGTCACAATCCCATCACTCAAATTGCCAATAGTAGGACATAACTGTAAGATATTAACATGTGACCATTTTTTAAAGCAAAGTCAAACATGGCCTTAAAATTCCCATCCACTAATGCAAAGTAAAAAAGCTCCATCCACCTCACATAATGTTCCAGCCAGCATCGCCCACAGTGATGGCCAGTCAAATTGGATTAAGCTGAGGTGGCTTGGGGCTTCTCCGCAGCTGCTGCTGTTTGATATGAGGTTTAGGTGTGCTGCAAGTGTTAGCTTGGCTAAACTTAAAAGACCTGTAGAGATATATTAATGTTTTATTTGAAACCACAGACCATGATGCTAATGAGTCACTGGCTGTGCCACAAAGGAAGAGCATTGAAAGAAATGACAAATATACAGGCATGCATTTCAACCTGTTAACTCAGTGATTAAATCACACAATGCAAGTTGTTTTTCTTTATGACTCATCTGTACAGATGGCTGTATTGCAGGGCTCAACCTAAAAAAAGTCACAGTTTAAAAATACTGTAGCCAGCCCTTCGTATCATCTGGTATACCATATCACATTTTCAACAATCAGCTGTTTAATATTAACCAGTAATGTAGCAATAAAAAGAAGTTACCCCATGACTGGAGCTTTATTGTGATGGAGGACATAAGTTATGCTTAGCCTGGATTCTGTCAGATGGCAGCAAGCCAAGTGGCCACATGCCCAAGAATTGATACTCTTTGCCAAAAAACCCCAAGACACAATACCATAAGTGTCAGCTAGGAGCAGATTTTTACCACAAAACAGCAAAAAGTGGCCATTTGGTTCAGCGCTTCAAATGGTGTGTTCAAGACA
>NC_056498.1:54052348-54060920 GCF_014905685.2 Nematolebias whitei
ATCCTCGTGGGGGCACCTTGGCTCTGATGAGTAATCGAGATGATGATGTTGACAAACTGTTGTCAATTTGTGAAATGTGACTTCCAGCAGTAGAGGACATTACCAGTGATATTGAGGGAGGATTCGAGGCAGGAGTGATGCATGATGTTAGTGATGCTGATGATGAGGGGTCCTGAGGGAATTGGAGTCTTAGCCAGCAGGGAGGTTTCTAAGGACTTGGAGCAGATTATGGCTAATGCAATTAGCAGAAATGGTCCTAAAATGTTTTTAAGCAAGAATATGAGATGAATTGAACTTTGGCAGTAAACTATGTGGGCCAGTTTGATAAATAAACATCACACATAACAACAGTAGAAAATTGAATTGGCATTTTCTAATGAATTTAATAAGATTTTTTTGAATCTTTTGGTTCTTTTATTAACCTAGTACTGAAAGTCATGTTACGCTGAGGAGCTTTGGCAGCTTTTCAATCTTCCTCTGCGCTTTAGGAAAAGGTATCAGGTGTTTGAAATGAAATCATAATGAAATTTTTGAGTTCATCAATGTTAAGGTTTCTGTTCTGACAACAGAAAAGAGAGAGGATAAAAGGGGCTAAAAACTGCAATATAAAGAAAAGATGAGAGTTGGTATTGCCATGGGAACAGCTGCGCCTTGTGAGTCGCGGTGGAAAGGAGCACAACATCTGACCAGAGAGACGTTATGATGCTATAATAGACATCAGACCAAACTATACACGCAAAGGACTTACGATGAATTAGATTTCTGTTAAATAAAAAGAAGAAAATCAACAGCTGAAGCAAGTTTTGTCGTGAACAGAAGGTGAAATGTTACACTTTTAATTTGATATCTTAAAAGTTGCACAATGACTGACAAGACGATTTTACAAAATTGGGTGTGCCAAAAGAGAATGGGGCAACAATAGAGAACGGATAATAGTTTTAAAGTTCACCATAAGGGGAATGACTTGGAAAGAATCCTGGTGAATGAAGCCCGGCTGATCAAAATGACAACATATTAACAATTTATTCTAAGCAAAGTGACTGAATGGGAGCTGTGCTGTTTAAGATGGTGCCTGGAAAGTCAGAGGGAAAAATCAAAACGACTGCGCAGAAATGTTACTAACAGCAGGTGAAGATACGTTTTTAGAGACAGTTGGGAGGGTGCAAGTTCATGTTAAAAGAAAATCAAACAGTTGAGCACTGTATTGATGCAATTTGCAACTTGCACTTTAAGCAATGAGGTTTTTTTTTTTTCTGAAAAGGTAAAATTGCTCCAAACCTCTCGAAAAGACAAATAAATCTTTATATAGAAAAGAGGACTTTGGCATTGTTTGTACTAACGATTGAAGATCCTTTATCACATTAAAGTCCACGTTAATCTAAATAAGAAGGCACGGGTTAATTTTTTTGTTGCAAAACAATCTGAGCAGACTTTAAGATAATATTCTTGCTGCCCACTTCATTCCCATTTGATCTGGATTCTTATGGTCATTTATCTCATCCAAAAAGTTTAATTTATCCATGCAAACATAAATATGTGCAAATAAATTTTTATATTTTTATAAATATTTGCAATTTATATCATTTATATTGACCTTGACCTCTCTAACTGGCTTTAAACATCTGTTAAGTTCCTGGCATAAACCAATGCAGAGATGTTCCTGTTTTTAGTTACAAACCTTACAAGCTGCTTTTTTTTTTTTTTTTTTTGGTACTTTCCCTTTTAATTATCCTTTTCATTACCATTTTATTTTCACTTGTTAAAAAGCAAATAAATAAATACAATTATATTTGTACTCATCCTTTGTGTTTGTTAATTGTTGTCGTTGTTGTGTACTGGTGTCATCACTCTTGTAAAAGAGTCGCCGAGGCTCAATGGGATTAAGCGGTATAAATAAAGGTTGAATGAATGAATATGTATTTAATATATTAATTTATGGATACAAATCCCAGGTAATTGTTTGCTAGGTTTTTGGGGTGCAGCATAAAGTCAGAATGTATACTAGGAGAATATTCTAGACTTAAAATAACAAATAGCCTTAAATCAATATGTAATGGAAAGATCTGAGGATGAAATAAATAAATAGTCCATAGGAAAATGGCTTGATTTTTTCCAACATAACCTTGGGTACACTGTTTTTTTAAAGTGCTTTGCTTATCATTTACTAGTTTGAAGCGTCTCGATACAGATTCAGAACGAGCACATAAATTATTGTCTATATTAAAGATCAAAAACTAAAACATGCTTCAGAGAGGAGGATATTTAAGTTACATGCCATTCTGGACAATGTCACCCATCCTCTCCATGTCATGCTGGCCCATCACTGGAGCAGGTTTAGTGCAAGATTGAGAGTGAGACCTCCAAAATGCACGACAGAGCACCACAGGAAGTCATTTCTACCTGTGGCCATCCAACGACTGTATACAACTCTGAGTATCAGAGACTCTGTTAACACACTGGATGGCTGTCAGCAATTTACCCACATATTCATAATTGCACTAGAGCTTCACATACTTTGAATGTATACAATATTGTATATGTTCATATTTTTTATTCTTCCTTATTCTTTTATTTTAATTCAGGTGAATATATACTTTGAACGTCTTTGCATGTTTACATTTTTGTAACTTTGCAGAGAGAAACTGTAACAAAGTCAATTTCCCCCCCTGGGATTAATAAAGTAGTTTATTCTGATTGTGATTCTGATTCAGGGCAGTAATAAGGTGCTTTGTGATTTGCAGTTCACATCATGTGACATCTAGTTCTTACAGTCAGATGTGCCTATTTATCATAGCAACCGCAAACAAACTGGTAACTAAAAAAAAGGGAGAATTTACACACAGAGACACAAATCAGTGGATGAAGTCACAACATCTGTTTTTGTATCTAAGACGGGCCTTTTTTTCTGATTCTGTTTATACGACTTTCAGAATGGTTGTACTACAGCTCAGCTCAACATTACAACTTCAGCATGTCAAGTATTTAAGACGCAATGTCATAAGTATGTTTTATGCTTTTTACCATTCTATATATAATGTATATTGTATATGACATTGCAAGTGACTTTGAAGACAGATAACAAGGGCTACTTGATTATCGGTACAAGTTTATAAGAGAAAATTTCCACATATTGTCTTATATACCAGAAATGGTAAATCCAAGCAGAGTGCTTTAGTGTTGAAGATTTGTCATGATCGATGTTCCACCACGTTTACACTCTGAATGTGAATCTCTGAACTCATATTTCCATTCAATTCTGTTCATTTATATAGCGCCAAGTCACAACAGAAGTCATCTCAGGGCACTGAACAGAAACATTCATAAATAAAAATAATAATTTATGACGTTATCTGAGGAGCAGACTGCTTTGAGCTTAACTCCATCGCAGAACTCTCATCTTGAGCAAGCATGAAGGCGACAGTGGGAAGGAAAAACGTCCTCGTGAGGGAGAAGCCTTTAGCAGAACCAGGCTCAGGAGAAGCAGCCATCTGCTTCGACCCGCTGGGTTTGAGAGGAGCAGGAAGGAAGAACAGATACACAATGGCAGGTTGAGAATCACGTTAAAATAGTATCAAATGAAAACGATTCGATTTTAACAATTTATTTAAGGAAATGAGGTCAATTTGTCCTCTAGTAGTTTAAGCCTATAGCAGCATAACAAGCCAACCCTAACTATAGGATTTATCAAAAAGGAAAGTCTTAATCCCAGTCGTAAAACTGGACAATGTGTCAGCCTCATGGACAGAAACTGGAAGTGGGTTCTACAAGAGAGGAGCCTGATAACTGAAAGATCTTCCTCCCATTCTGCTTTTGGAAACTCTAGGAACCGCAAATAAACCTGCAGTCTGAGACCGAAGTGTTCTGTTAGGAAAATGTGGTACATTAAGATCTGTAATATAAGATGGAGCTAGGTTGTTGAGGGCTTTGTAGGTTAGAAGTAAGATTTTGAATTCAATCCTGGACTTGACAGGGAGCCAATGGAGAGAAGCTAAAACTGGAGAGATATGATCTCTCCCACTAACTCCAGTTAAGACTCTGGCAGAAGCATTTTGGATCAACTGAAGACTTTTTGAAGAAGTATTTGGACATCCAGATAATAAACCATTACAATAGTCCAGTCTGTGACAAGTGCATGAACCAGTTTTTCTGCATCATTTTTAGATAAGATGTTTCTAATTTTAGTGATATTACGCAGGTGGAAGGAGGCGGTTCTAGTAACGTTTTTAATGTGTGGGATAAAAGACGTGTCCTGATCAAAAACAACACCAAGATTTTTAACATTAGAGCTGGAGTCCAGATTAATGCCATCCAAGGAGGGCGAAAGACAAACAGTGGATCATGTTTGATAACTCTTAGGCTAAATTCATGACTTTTTTTTACCTGTTCTCTACAGTGCATGGTTCAATCCTCTGAAACCAACGAATCGCGTCAAACAGCTTTTATTTATTTGAAGGTGTGGTTCTAACATATATCCAAGTATTTTTTTTTTTTTTTTTACATATGATATGCTCTAAATTCTAAGCTCCTGTTAGACATTCATACATGAAACTTGTGAGAGGCCTTCCAGCAACATAAAATATGTCTGTATGTCACTGATAAGGCTTCATGGTGATATAGATCAGAAGAAATTCTGAGCCTGGTGGATCAATAACCGCAGATGTTCTGCTCGCAAGCAGCCAGAAGTCTTTAAGACAGGATTTGCATGGCACGATTGACAATTTAGATCTGGTGATAGTTAATAAATTTTAGATAACAGAAGAAACAATGTCCATGTACAAGAAAATAGGGTTGGATCATTTATCAGTTTGCCAAATTTAAAATATTTTTTTTTTCCTGTATTTGTTTTTTCTTGATGGTTCAAATTGGTATGATTGAACCATTATGTGCAAGTACAATTTTTCCAGAAGCAGATATTCATTTAGATTCAGAAGGCTTTTCATTGATTGAAATGTCAACTTGTCCTGAATTCTTGGCTTCCATCTTCATTGACCATTCCATAATTTTCATGCAGAGTCAAGTCAGGGATAAAACGAGTTCCAATCAAAACTTCTCCTTCCATACCAGAAAAGCAACTCATACAAGATTGATTATTTATTCTCAACTGCAAAATAATTATATTGATGTCACATGATCGATTCTGATTTAACTTTTTTATCTGACCTTTGTAGCAAAATGACTTATATTTGTTCAAAGGCTCAACAAACAAGTGAGTAATAACTATAATCTAATCTGCAATCATCCAAAGCCAGCATTTGCTTTGAAGCTTTCGCCATATTATTATATTTGTAATAAAATTGCTCAGTAAATATGATGCAGTGTTAACCAAGTAGGGAAAATATAAAAATAGTATGAAAAATAGTGTTTGCAGTGTGTTTTATTCGAACGCTGATGATTCTCATCATGAGTCTGTGCTTTTTCCACAAGACTAGTAGTTTTTCAAAGAAATCATGGGAGGAGTTGTTTTTTTTTTAATTCCTGCTAAATAATTATCGCAGTAAAAGTTAAAGTGGTCAAAATTTGATCACAAGCGGCTTTTCTGGGATTGATATGAAAACATGAGAGAGGTTACACAGGTTTCACAGCAGGCAACATCCTTTTTCTTCCTCATTCAAGTTAAATCAAAGAAATGAATCAGCTGTGCTGTGGGCTACACAAATGATGGCCTTTGTAGATAAGAACTCTCACAGTTCTGGCTGATTTCATTTCACTGTCGAGTGGCTAAAATGATGTTTCTCCTTTAAAGCAGGACTTTGAATCAAAGCATATATATTTCAATATTTTATGTTTAAAGGGGCAATTTAAACTTTTCACAGCAAAAATTCTGTCTAATTTAACTAAAATAGTGATATTGTCATTTGATTTATTTATACCTTTCATCCTTGTTGGTCCTGTTTGAGGAAGTTGAATCTAGTAACAACAAAAAAAGGTTAAATCATGTCATGTGGACCAGTTTCTTTAAGTGAGAAACTTTTTGTCCCCCATCCAGAGGACTTTGTCAGTCTGTAGCTGGCCAACCAGATGTGCCCCATGCCTTCACTGCTGTGTTTCAAGCCAACCTCTTGTTGGAATCTCAGTAGTAGGCGTTTAACACTTGCAAAAAGAGACACCCATTCAAAACGATCATCGTGAACAGCAATCAAATGTTTTAGGCCAGATGTCCAACTTGCTATTCACAGAAACAGCCTGAGGACAACCAAGACCAAAGTGGCCCAGAAAAAGGTTTGTAAGCTCAATCATTCAGGTAGATAACAACAACAAAAAAACAAATTTATCATGTCATCTGGACCAGTTTTTTTTTTAAGTGAAAAACTTTCCGTCTCCCATCCAGAGGACTTCCTCAGTCTGCAGCCTGCCAACCAGCTCTGTCCCATAAGTAGCCTTCATTGCTGTGTTTCAAGCCAACCTCATGTTGTAATCACAAAAGTAGGCTTTGAACACGTGCAAAACTCACCCATCCTAAACAAACAATCATCATGAATAGCAATCATATGTTGTAGGCCAGATGGCCATCTTGCTACTTGACGAAGTCCTCCGGATGGGGGATGAAACGTTTCTCACTTAACAAAACTGGTCCAAATGATATGATTTAAACTTTTTTTGTTGTTTACCTGGATGAATGAGCTTACAAATCTTTTTCTGAACCACCTTGGCCTTGGTTGTCCTCAGGCTGTTTCTGTGAGTAGCAATTGGCCATCTGGCTTAAAACATTTGATTGCTGTTCATGATGATTTATTGTGTCTTCTTCAGAGGTTTTTGTGTAGTTTCCTTCAGTAGTTCTTGGTGCAGCGCCACCACAGGCGAGGGGGGTAACAGGTTGTCTTGACTGACTCAGTGCAGTGTGAACCACACCAGCTGAAAATGTAAACACACGTTCCGAATTTTGGTCCCCAATCGAACCGAGTCTACCAGACTATCAGGTGTGAAAACGACCTCTGTTTGCACGTGTTCAAAGCCTAATTTTGAGATTCCAACAGGAGTGGCTTGAAACACTGCAAGGAAGGCTACCTGCGCGACAGAGCTGGTTGGCAGGCCACAGACTGACGAAGTCCTCTGGATGGGGGATGACATGTTTCTCGCTTAAAGGAACAGGTCCAGGTGACGTGATTTAACCCTTTTTGTTGTTATCTACCTGGATGATTGAGCTTACAAACCCTTTTTATATCTAACATTTTTCAATTCTGAGAAGTACTTTCACTAAGTGACCACAATAGTTCTTTATCAATAATGCATCAAAAGTAGCAGAGCTGCAAATGAAAATTTCAAGAAAAGACTTGGTGATAATCTGTGCTTTCTAACCACAAGAACCATTTCAAAGTTCTAACTTTTAAGGAAAGTTCCTTTTAACTGTAAAGCCCACAGCAGGGAAACCACAGCTCATAATACATAGAGTAACTTTTATCTAATGTTTTTATTTCATTTTTGAGTAGGTGCATTTGCAGCATAAAAGGAATAATCCGTGATGCAACCTTGCTTCTTGGTTAAAACTGTTGGGTGATGGGTCCAGATGACGACAGAGCACGGTTGGTTTTCAGTTCACAAGCCAGAAACGCATCTTTACAAAAAAGAAACTTGTTAACATCTGCAGAAATTTGCCCATATTAACACGCTTTTTTTATGATAGCCTTTTTAAACTCAAAAAGAAAATGGTGAAACTTGTGCTTTGATAGGCCAGTGTTTGACAGAGGGAACACGATGGGATTTTGAAAGCTCTTCCACTTGCTGGTCGGTCATCGCTCCACTGTCAGTAGTGCAAATGCAACCAAGAAGCATTTCTTTGAAGTCTTGTGATTTTTTAAATTTTTATGAGCTTAATAGTTTTTGTAACCCACAGAGAGGCTTAGACGTGGTCGGTCTGAAAACATTTGCAAAATATTTATGAATAGTTTAGGTTCACATGCATTCCCTGGAAAATCATAGATTATGTGAATTGTTTGATTATCGCCTGACACTGAAAGCAAAGTACAATAACATTTTTGCTCGTGACTGTTTATGCATGTGTGTGTCTCTCTCTAAAATTCATAGTCGAGAGGCATTCTCTAACTATTTTAGAGAGCATGGCACAACAAGAAGTAGCGCTAAGACAGATGCACTAGCTAAGATGCTACAGATGTAGCAACACTTTGTACAAAATCAGTTTAGTGTTAACTGATCATAACAAACAAAGACTAAACTTGTGCAACCAGAAGTTGTAACATAACATACAGAACACACAAAACAAGCACAACTAGCTTTAATCATTAACCTTTAATTTAACCATTAAGCATATGATAAGACAGAAAATGGAGGATTTACTTGCCGTTACCTTTGTACAGATGAACATGTGGTACTTCCTGTTTATCACTGTTGTATCCAGCTGCTCATGAGGTAGACTGCATGGCTTTATCATCTTTTATATTTCTCCAGACTCAGTTTGGGTTTTGGGAATGGAATAAACTGTATTCTACCCCCCAAAGCAGAGCTATTCAACTAAACTGCTCAGGAGGCCACAGTTACTGAGAGCCAGCAGCTCAGAGGCCGGACATCCAGCAATTAAAGTTATTATGTAAATAAACCAAGTATTACAATGATCTGT
>NC_056498.1:54061020-54065551 GCF_014905685.2 Nematolebias whitei
CCCAGTGTCTGTCCATTCTAACTGCTACTGATCACCGCACAGCTGGGGGGTTAGCTGCTTCGCTCACAGGCAACTGGACAAAAACAGAGCGGGCTCTCATTAACGCAGACACTTATGAACTGTTAAAACCTGTGCGTAGGTGGCTTTGAAAGGCAGTACTCTCCTAACTTAACCATCTGGCATGAACAACATCTAAGGAAATGGTGACCCATTTAAAAAAAAAAAAAATTGCAAGAGAAGTGCTGAGTAGCATCTGCTTGCTGTGAATATGCCTTGGGTCTCTCATATGCCATGACAAATTACATTGGGCAGTTTACATTTAATTATCCACTTCAGTGCTCACCTCAGTAAAGAAGTAAAGTAAAAGAGCAGCGTTTTATCTCATTCCAAACCCAAGTACTTTTGAGCATTGTTTTTAGGAATCATAAAACATACTATTGGGAGTGTACGGATTTTTTTTTCTTTCAAATCCTGAAAAACAATCTATTACAATAGCTGCAGTTAGTATTCCCACAGATGGACAGCGAGTTTTCTTTGGAGTCACAGCTGGCAGTGTTTGCAGCGAAGAGCAGATTCATTCAGTAGCTGTTGGCCACCATGACAGAGATCATTGAAATGATGTTGTGATGACAAATAAGCTGCTCGTGTTGAGAAATACATCATTTTTATAGTGTTAATTCATCTTCATGTCATGAGGTTTTATGATGTGAGTCCAGTTCTGAGACACAGATGATGAGTTGTCTGTGCATTGCACTAAAGCGTTGTTGAACATGGCACTTCCTGCTCGAAATTTACTTCTGTCTAAATGTCACACATAAAACACGCTTTAACACCTTTCCTGTGTGCAAATGTGGCCAACAGCTCCTAGCGAACATCAGTAAGTCGTAAGTCACTGGTTATAAAAGTAGATAATGAAATATGAGAGAAGAAGAGCTATTATTAAAAAATGACTTACCGTGGTGTTAAGTTTGGACGTAGCCTACTGTATATACAATTCTGTTAAATTGTCTTCATCTGGACATCTCGTAGAAGTGTCTAACGTGGCTTGTGTTTTTCTGTGCTGTGGCTGCAGTGCCAATTATGTCATTTTAGCTACTTAGCATTAGCAGTTTGGCTAATAGCTAAAATAGTTTTAAAATGCTATGTAGTGCATGTCAAGATTGATATTATCTTGACACAAGAAGCAGCCGGAGCTGACCTTGTATTTTAATAGGAGTTGTTTAATTATTGGTAGCACGGTGGTGCAGTTGGTAGAGCTGTTGCCTCTCAGCGAGAAGGTCACTGGATCAAATCCCGGCCGGGGACATTTCTGGGTGGAGTTTGTATGTTCTCTCTGTGCATGCATGGGTTTTCTCTGGGTACTCCAATTCCCTGACCAAAAACATGCATGTTGGGCTGATTGGTAACTCTAAATTGTCCGCAGGTGTGAGTGAGAGAGGGAATGGTTGATTGTCTCGTTTGATTTATATGGCCTGCAGGATATGGGCACTAGTGACCTCCATGACCTGAAAAAGAAACGGGTAAATATAATGGGGGATGAATGGATGGATGGATGGATGGATGGATGGATGGATGGATGGATGGATGATTTAATTATTTTTGTAAACGTTGCCTTTTTAATTATTTGTGTGAGGCAACAACAACAATAATAATAATAACGTTTTGCTCCTAACTGGCATTTTGAAACTTTTGGCTTTAGTTTGTGTTCTTTATCTATTAGCTTTAACAACCCAGTTTCATCTTCTTCAGCAAACTTCACCAAAGTCATCCAATACTAGGAATCCACTGTATATCCAAAGAAAATGCAATATTTTACTTGTTTATAACCTTTTCACACACACAAAAAAAACACTTCAAAAGGATCTCAATTATTATTTTAAGAAGCAAGCTGAAAGAAAATAATCTGCAGACACAACTAAAATTATAACAACCTTTTCTTTCAATCTTTAAGCACTAACATTACAATCGTTGGTGTGAGGAGTAAGTGTCACTTTTAAAAGCCTTTCATCAAATGTGTTTGTAGAGATAAACCCCAAAAGGACCACAGTTTTTAATGGCACAATATAATCTAGGTCACCGTACACCATTATTTCAATACTTTAGATCTGATTGGTAACACAAAAGAAATCAAAGAGCATAGGTAATAGCAGTCTGCCTGTTATATGCTCAAACCCAAAGACAGTAGGTGAGACATATCAGGCTGTGGCCCAGGATTTAGGTCAGCCAAGTAACTTCAGGTGGCACAGGTCCTTCCCTGAGGACAATGTGCTGTCTGTTTCTGCTCTAAGGTTAGAAACAATACCCCCAGGGCATATTGGGGCTTTAATTTTTAATGAAAACTAACCCATTTCTTGTTGTGGGCACAAGGTGATGAGTGGTGTAATTGACTCTGTACACGTTGTTGCATAAATGGTGTGCTTTCTATTTCTTACCAATAATTGTTTCTTGGAATTTGAGATCATCTGATCAGCTTCTTTTGGTTGTATAGAAAAAAAAAAAACATGTTGAAGCTCAGAGGAGATCGGGCTTTTTCAGCCGTGGGCTCTAAACTTTGGAACAATCTACCCCTCAATATTAGACACACACAGCGTGGTTTGATTTAGTATTTTATTGTTTTGTGTTTTTCTTTTAATGCTTTATTATTTTTTTTCTTCTTTAAATTACTGCCATTGCTTTTTATTGTTAAGCACTTTGGTAACATTTGCTGTTTTTAAATGTGCTTTATAATAAATTTGACTTGACTTTATCCAGTAGGAACTCAGCTCAGATGCTCCATCTTTGTGTAAAGAATCCGTCCATCGTTAAACAGGGCGGAGACCTCCGTTTTCAACTGCCCCCACTCTTACAATGCTGTTACTGTGAGCAAACCTGGTTAGATACCTGCTGAAGAATGTCAAAAGGTACACAGGCTGAACAGTGACAATAATGTGGTTCACAGACACACTTTGCTGATCTCTGATCGCTTCTCGGTGCAAAAGTTGAACGATGCAACATTCTCAAGAACACATTCTATTGAAAATTGGGTCATTTGAAAAACAGGTTCAAGCAATACAGTACATGTACCATCCTGTAGAAGTCCTCCGTAGAAATGTTTAACAGAAATTCACTGCAATGCTTCAACACAACTGCAGTTATTCAGGCTGTCCTTTGTCTTTGTTCAATGCTTTAAATTCCTGCTGAGGTGATTACAAAAGCTCTGCGTGCAGTGAACACTTAGAGCTTTTCATTCAGTATGCCAAGCAGGTTTCGAAATGACCTTATTTTCCTAGAATTTTAAAAAATGGAAAAAAGAAAACAGTTTTGGTTTCAAGAAAAATGTTCTGCTCTTCTTAAGCAGCCAAAAGGAGGAAACAGTGCTCTTTGAAGTCACCTAATCGTGAAGGACTTCCGCTGTGCTTTGTCACTCACTGTCGCCACACATCCACAAGAAAATAAAACGTCTCCTACAGTTCAGCCAAACAAATTTACATACAAAGAAAATAATATATATATTTTTTTATCACTACTTCTGTTCAGTGTAACAGACGTTCTTTTTATTGCCCACCTCTGACGGCAAAAGCAGAGCAATAATGCTGTTTTCCCCTATTTGCGTGTTTTTGTTTGTCTGTGCAGCAAAATATCACTTGAATCGCAAAATAAATTTTAATGAAACTTTCAGAAAGTAGTCACTTTATGTACATCTAGAACGGATTAACTTTGAAGTCAACTCAATTCAAGATGCTCATGACAGCAAAGTGGCCTTAGAGATCACATATACATATATCTGTCTTCTTTCGTCTTCTTCTCCTTTTGGATTTTCCATCTTCAGGGGTCGCCACAGCAAGTCATCCTCCTCCATCTCACTCTGTCCTCTGTCCTCTGCATCTTTTGTCCTCACTCCAACTACATCCATGTCTTTTCTAACTGCATCCATATATCTCCTCGTTGTCTTTTTCCTGGCAGCTGCATTTCTAACATCCTTCTACCAATATACCCAGTGTCCCTCCTCTGTACCATCTCAGTCTGGTCTCTCTAACTTTATCTCCCAGTTGTTCAACCTGTGCTGTACCTCTGATGATCTCATTCCTTATCATATCCATCCTTGTCACTCCTAAGGAGAACCTCAACGTCTTCATTTCCACCACTTCCAGTTCTTTCTCCAGTCTTCTGTCACTGTTACTGTCTCAAGACCATACAACATAGCTGGTCTCACAAATGTCATGTAAACTTTTCATATACAGTATGTCTGCAACGCAATTTATTTCACAAAGGTTTAACAAAAATTTGGTGTGGCAGTAGCTGAGACTGATCCCCAGCTAACACTCTGAGTACTAACAGTGCTAAGTTTGAATCAAACACTTACTACTCTGTCTTGTGTAAAAGCAGCAGGTGATGTGCATTCCTTTCAGTTTTTAATAATTTCTTGGAATTTTTCCATAAAATTGTAAAGAATGTTGTTGAAAACATATAACACTTTACAATGTGTGAATATGTTAGAAAGGCTGGCATTGGTATTGCAAAACATGCAAAAATTCTAACAAAACCATTGTGT
>NC_056498.1:54065651-54073224 GCF_014905685.2 Nematolebias whitei
ATAAAGTTTTGCTAAAATTAGAAAATGACTCCAAATGCAGTAGAACAGGTTGTGCTTTTTGAATAATAAAAAAATATATATAGCAAAGCCCTTTTTCAAATAATAAAATGTATGTATTTACCCGTATGTAGAGATGGCGATTTCCACCTCTGTATTCCCCCAACCCCCCCCCCCCCCCACACACACACACACAATCCTGATGTCGTCCCTGTAGATGCTCATATAAATGTGCATAAAAAAGTTCATCCCCTTTTAAATTTCTACAATCTGTTTTTCAAGAAACATGACGTTGTGATACTGTCAGATTATTTAACCTCTTCATCTGTTGTATCTCATTAATCAATATAAAAAGTATGTTTGTGTACAACTTCATCTTGACAATCTGCCGTAGTTATTGGGCCAGTAAATTAATTTTTATCCTCACCGGCAATACACACACACAAAAAAAACAAAAACAAGACAAAAATAATAATAATAAATAAATAAATCAAAGCAGCTTGTTTGGTTTGTTCAAAAGTTTTCACTGGCCTGTATTTCTTCCACGCTTGTATTTCAGTTTACGCAGCCTGGAGCTCGACCTTGAAATCCGTCCACAAAATGTAAAATTACTGGTCAATCATTGCTGAACATGCCCAATCTCAGTGCACAGAATGCTGCTATAACACTTTCACGAGCCTTATAGCACATGCTGAGTTTCTGCCCACGCTGCATCCACGCTCCTGCAGCTTGTTAATGCAGATTTCAACAAGGCAAACTCGAGGCCCTATTCTCTCAGGAAACAGGATTTTCACTCATTCACTTTGATGAAGCCCGCTGCTTTGGCTTTACAGGAGAGACGTCTTGGCCGATCTTTTTGCAAAGACGAGCCCTGACCGTAGACATCTGGAATAATCCAGTTGTACCTCTGGAGAGTGGTTCAATTCAGGGCATGCAGCCATGTTTCAGATGACCCATGTCAAAACAGCTTAGAAGCAGGATCATGCATAATTTTCTTTGGTTGTCCGGGCAGCAAATGGACGATGTCATCATCTGTCAGAAATTTGAGTAATAGTTACATCAGCATCACTGCACTGGAATTTTAGGCCAGTAACAATGACGTGGAGAATTTCCAAGCATCAGGACATTAGGTTTCTGTTTGTGTCATCATAGATTTACCTTTTATTGAAACATTGTACGGACATTTGCCTGAAAATACAAAGCAACATTTATTTGGTTATATCTTAATGAGTGCAAGGCTGCAGTAGACATCTGTATTGCCCTAAGCTGCAGCATAACTGCTCTCGTTCTGTCCTCTCTGCAGCTTTCTCTATGGGGGAGCTGTGTTGAACAGCAGAGCCAGAAAACATCCTCGAGCCCAACAGTCATAAACAGGATTGATGTCTTCAACCAAGACGTTTGACTTTATCCAGCCAAGCTTGAGAAAGATCATTTGGCATCATTGAGGCTGTACAGGAGGTTTGATGAAATTGTATTTCCCTTTATATTGTCTTCACCCGTTTGTCACTGGATGCTGTAATGGGACAATCAAGCATAAGGTAGTAATAGCAGCTCAAAAGTGCAGTTATGAGGTCTCTTTGGTTTTTATTGGAGTTTATTTTTGTCTTTGAGCAACAATGGATGTCTACATGAAATAAATGAACTGCTCAACAGTATATTGTCAGATAATAGCTGCAGCTATTAGCAGCTATTATTAGCTATTAGTGACGAGTGACGTCACGAGCGCTGCAGTATGGCCGCTCTGATGAGAGCTCTTCTTCGACTCCATCTTTTTTGTTCCTGTTGTTTTTGTTTTAACTTGTTTTGCACCTACACTGCACACCCACGCTACAGGTATGACCGCAACACAATTGTGGAGTTTTGTGTGTCGCTGCCTTGCCATAATGCCATCGTGGTTCAGTTCCCGGACCCCCTCCAGCCTCGAGCTCAGGCTTCCGGCATGTCATGGTGGCCGTCTCCATGCTCCTCCACCTGCCTGTATGGACCGAACTCTACGAACTGTTCGGCTCCGTGGGGAAAACCTTGGATAATTTCTGTCTGCAGGACCTGGTTCTGGAGGGCAGTCTGGGGGGGGCGGCTGCTGTGGTCGTTATTGCCATCAAGGTACTAGCAGGGCCTGCTAACGCTGCTAACGAGATCCTCCATCCGCCTGCATGGACTGAACTCTACGGACCCGTTTGGTTCCTCGGGGAAACCTGGGATGATCTCTGTCTGCCGGACTACAAACTCTATGGACTTGTTCGGCTCTACGGGGAAAACCTTGGACGTTCTATGTCTGCTGGACCCGGTTCTGGAGGGCAGTCTGGGAGGGCGGCTGCTGCGGTCCTTGTTTTCATCAAGCTGCTGACTGGACCTGCTAACAAGACCATGCCGCTAACAGAACAGAACAATGGTGCTGAAAGAACCACACTGTAGAAATATTTCTTTTTCAACTTTGGTGCATTGTTTTAATATTTTAGTAGTATTTTAGTATGTTTTAGTATTTTTGCTGCATGCGTTGGTATTTCTTGTTTTTTGGTGGGGTTTTGGCGAGTCGAGGAGGTTCTTCTCGTCCTCAGCATTTCATTGCATTCTTGACCTTGTGTTGATTTTGCATATGACAAATAAACCAAACCTGAAACCTGAGCTACGTACATCGTGAATTCAGTTGCACAATTTTGTCTTAGAACAATGAACAGATATTAATTATCACTTGCTGCCAAAAGATAAAGGTGAACAATAATCTTATTTGCTAATGTCAGTGTGTATGAGTGTGCATGTCTGTTACCAAACGTCTCATGAACAACCAGATTAATTTTAAGGTAAAGTACAGACAGTAAACAGTTACTGTATCTCTAGAACTGATTACGTCTAACGTCATATTCAAATTTTGACCAAAATGGTTACAACTCCACACCAGATGTTTTAGTCTAACACTATAGCACAAAAGATGTCAGGCGATATGAATTTCTTCAAAGTGTTCTGCCTTTATTACTCTATTTATTATTATTATTATTATTATTATTATTATTTTGTGCAGCTGTGGCTGAGTGGTTAGAGCAGTTGTCCTCCAGAGGGAAATTCGGGGGTTCGATTCCACCAGCAGTCACATGCTGAAGTGTTCCTGGGCAAGACACTGAACCCCTCATTGCCTCCGATGTGTGTCCCATTAGTGTATGAATGTGGTAAAGCTCTGATTAGTCTTTGTAAAGATCTAGTAGAGTGTTGTATGAATGGGTAAATGAGGGCACAAATTAGTGTAAAGAGCTTTGAGTGTCTTAACAAAATATAAAGGTGCTATATAAGTGCAGTCCATTTACCAACCTTTACCATTGTAATTATAAAGGTTACTAAATTTAATTTCAAGCCTGCACTCAAATTAAAATCAAAAGATATTTACATTACTGGAAACCCTAAATCATAATTGACTCCATCTTGGTGTTCATAAAACCACTTTTGTGTTTGTTTAGCAGAATGTGGGGAGGTATTAGCCTCTAACAATACTCTTGCATATTCAGTGAGCACTGTTTGAACCATAGCATGCATCTGGCCCTGGATACTAGCCTCATATTTCCTGGTAGCTACTCTGAATGCATTGCAATCATTTGCCCTATTGTCTCTCTCAAGTTGGCTGTCTACAGGACCGCAACCAGTCCACTCTAGTTATTACATTCTGAATGTAGATTTTACTTGATCCAGATTGTGGCACATTTTGATTTGGAAAATGGCCCAAAGAAAGTCATTTTTAATGATTTTTGTCTAGAAAGTTAAATTATTGAAAAATGTTTAAGCTTAAGACATGCACCGGTACCTACATTTTCTGCAGTCTTATTTTGAAAATAATTCATCATATTTTTTCCCCTGACATGTTTTCGTGTTACACATTTACACTGCAAATGAAATCGCTGTGATATTGATTTCAGCACAAAAATCATTCAGCATCACAGCAAAATGAATATTTTCGACTGCCAAAACAAAACCTTGAGTTTTCCATCGCTTCCGTTTTGTTCATATCTACCTAGGTGCACAAACCAGGCATCACTCTGGAGTATTTCCTGCTGTGAGAAGGCTTCTTTGGCAGAGGATATCCAGCTGTGCAGTGCATGAACACCAACTGTGGAAAAGGTCTAGACCTAATTTTTCACAGAAATTCTCCCCACACATCTTTGAAAATGGCTTTAGTTACTTTTGCACACCTTTCGAGGTTCCTGCTTAACTCTACATGTAATCAACATAGTAATATGGTATTAAATAAAACTGCTGTGTTTCTGTTCAACACTAAATGATCTTCTCAGTTTTTTTTTTAAATCTACTAAATTGATTAGACAAATCTAAAGTTGCACTTTTTATGGCTCAATGCCAACCATGTTACATTTTACCTCTGTATTTGTGTGTGGCCTTGCCTTTAGCATTAGCAACATATCAAATTTGCAGTATTTCAAGTACCTAATAAGACTTTTGAGTTATTGTATTTTTCGCCATACATGTTGCACCACCATGTAAGTCACATCAGTCCAAATATGTCTAATAAAGTGGAAAAAAACATCAATAAGTCGCTTCGTCGTATAAGTCACATTTATTATGCATCACCTCTGACCACCTGGAAACGTGGGCTGGTGTTGTGCCAAAAATTTGCTCAATTGGCTGCCAAATGGCGGCCGCAGAATCGTGCACATGAGGACTATAACAAGAATTTAACAAGATTAACACTTAAAAACAAATATTTGTTTGCTGGAAATTATAGCAAAGGTGTGTCTCAGTTGAACTTTTCCTTAATAAATGCACTTTGATGATCAAATCAGCTGCATTTCAAAAGCCGATTCGCGGCTCCGGGAGAGTGCAGAGGGAGGTTTCGCTGTGCATTTCTTCAAAATTTAACAAGATAACCACCTAAAAACAATCATTTGTTCACATGAAATTATAGTAAAGGTTCGTCTCAGTTGAACTTTTCCTTAATAAATGCACTTAAATTGTCAAATCAGCTGCATTTCACCTGGGCGGCGCGACAAAATGCAGCTGATTTGACGTTTGCTCCAGGAGTTCCGGAGCGAGATGAAGCTGGCTCTCTGTGGCAAGCCAAGTGTCTCATTAATAGCCACTTTTACCTATTAATGAGACACTTGGCTTGCCATATTACTCAAGAGCCCTCTAGCGGCTGAAAATGGTAGTGCTCAATATTTTCCATGTCAGAATGAATGAAATCATCAGATCTCAGCCAAAAATTGAGTTATAGATATGGGAAAAATAACATAAGTCACGTCGCTGTATAAGTCACAGGGCGTGCATGCTAATTTATGCAAAAGGTGCAACTTATACAGCAAAAAGTATGATAATAGGTTGCTTTTTATGATGTTATTCCATTTCTTGGTGAAGTTGACGTGCCACTTTAAAGATGTTATAAGTTTAGTTGGGCACAAAAAGGAAAAAAGTAATGAAAGACTGATGCAACATTTATTGTTTTCGAACGTTCACATCTGCCAGATGCCATGTGTTTGCCGTTGAGGCTGAGGCAGGTGCAAAGGTCTGGCTGGACTCCCGGTTGGTTTTCATCAACATTCATGCAGCACATGTTAAAATGTGCCGCTTCAGTCTGGGCTCAGATTTTCTGCTGCCAAAATATCTTTGCCACTGGAGTACGGATGGAAACGATCTCGTGCTATAATCCGTGACGGCATCGGCACACAGTCTGCGATCACACGTCTCTGTCTCTGCTTATCCCATAAAGTTGGTTAAATGCTACCTGCCACACTTATTCAAAACCTATTCAGGCTATTGACAAAAGAACCGGCGGAAAGTGTTTCTCCCTCAACTTCCTCTAAAAGTTTCTGAATGAATGAATTTTAAATACTCAATTGACCTACATACTTCCATATTGCTCTGTGGTACTATTTCTAAAGACTGAATATAACACAAAAGCAATAATAATTCCACCCCAACCCACCCCGCTGCTCCTACCTTTTCAGACTCATTAACACGTCCCACAGTGATTTTTTTCTAGGTTGCAGTGCGTTTGATAAATTATCTTTACGCAAATAACTAAAATCCACACACTAATACACAGCAAAAGGAAAAAAGGAGTTTATAAAATAGAGAACTCAGTTTCTCAGAAAAGGTCAAATTAGAAAAAATGCACCTTTACCATTTATTGCTGTTTGTAGGTGAATTTACTCCTCCCATGTTTAACACATCCAGTGAAGTTCTGACACCTACTGTCTCACCATCTGCCTGTTTCTCCCCACCTCTGTGCGATAACCACGTTTTAATGTCACAAAGGACCCCACAAATGAAAGCTAACAAGTTTTTGCTGTCATTTAATTGCCATTAGTGTATTGGATAAATAGATCCTGGAGGACCAAGGCTGCAAAAGCCACGGTGCGGCTTTTCAGACAAATGTTATCAGTGTTCATAGCTGCACTTCTCTGTCCTGTGTGAATACTTGATTGCAATCCAGACTTCTTTATCTAATCACCGCACAGCAGATGCATAGAAATCAGGCTGAGTGGGAAAGCCGGAAAGCTTGAAATATTCGACCTGTTTGCAATGAGCTTCATTGAGCAAGAAGTTTTAATCAGTTTCAGATTGTGACAATTGATCACATGTTTTAAAGGTTAATAAAACATACTTTTTCCTATAAATGAATAGAAAATTAAAAGCCTATCATTGCTTGAAGGGATGCATATTGCTCACCATTTTATAAGTTTTAGACCAAGATTATTCTATGCTGAGAAATGAGTTGTAGCCATGTTGGTGAAACCTTGAAGACAAAATTATGTGCAAGCTGCAAAGCTGCAAGGAGTAATGGAATGGAGCTGAAGATGGAGCTACAGAGTGGGGCCTCAACCTCTGTAAAGAGGGAGTTGCTTCGGTCAGTTGAGGTGAAGAAAGAGTTGAATTGAAAGGCAAAGATTTCAGTTTTCTGGCCTGTTCACGTTCCAACCAGTGCTTAATTTGAGCCGGACCTAGCCAGAACAAGATCTGGGAACTCTCTTATTTTGACCGCGTGCGTTCCGGCAACTGTTTGATCGGATCCGGCAACTCAGATCTTAGCCCATAAAAGTCCAAAGTCCTTAGGCATTTTTATTTTTATTATTTATTAAAAATACAACGAGAAGAGAAATTGCCCAGTCTGTGGAGTGGATATTACTGTTGCAACAGGCGCACCAGCTCGCGCACACGCTCCTGCCCAGCAGAGATACGGACCGCATGTCCCGCGGGGATGAAGTGCACAGGAGCGTCTCCAGACAGCTCTACAGAGCGCGCGCACAACTGCTGATGTGTCTGAACCAGCATACCAGTACATTTCAGACATAATAAATGAAAAAGCTTACAGTAAACAAAACAACCAAAAAACTAAAGAAATGTTTGATGTGTATTATTCACATTACATGTTTCAAAACAACGGCAATAATTTGTCAAAATTACAGTGATAAAACTGTCGAAAAGACAGTCCAATTTATTATCTAAAAATAAATGGATGGCTGGATTGTCCTTAGCTGGACAGTTGAGAATTGAAGCATCTGAAGGCAGAGCTTATTGAGATTGGAGAATAACAACGCGCAGGACTGAATTCAGATGAGAAGAGTTCGGGTCGGACAGT
>NC_056498.1:54073324-54075341 GCF_014905685.2 Nematolebias whitei
GAAGACTCATTTACAAGAGAGACCTGTTTTTAATCAATTTAATCAAATGTTTACAGATGTTTAAACCTATTAAAATACACAAAAATGCAGGAAATAGCATCTCTTTTATTAAAATTTTCTGGGGGAAGACCCAAAGATCCCCCCCACCCCGCCAGACCACCTGTTATTTGTGTTTCGGCATCAGTTGGTTTACTAATCAAGCCCTGGTTCCAACCCTCAGCTGTGGTTGAGGTTTGGATCGTGACTGAAAGAACAAGAACTGGAAACAAATGGCTGAAAGGAGCTTTCTTCATTGGGCGACTGGGCTCAGCCTTAGCCATGGAATGAGGAGCTTTGTCATCTGGGGGGAGCTCGGAGTAGAGCTGTTGCTCCTTTGCATCAAAAGGAACCAGCTGAGATGGTTCGAGGGTCTGATTAGGATGCCTCTTGCACGCTTCCCTTTGAGGGTTTTACAGGCTTGTCCCACTGCTAGGACGCCCCGGGGAAGACCCGGGATTTGCTGGAGGGATTGTGCATCTTCTCTGGACTGGGAATGTCTCAGAGGCCACCAGGAGGAGTTGAAAAGTATATTTGTGTCAAGGGATGTCTGGGTTTCTCTCCTGGACCTGCTGCCTCTGTGACCCAACTACAGATAAATGGTAGAAGATGGAGATGACTGCGTTATGGTCATTTTTATATTGGCTAATGCAGATTAGCTATGGCAGCCATCTTTACCTTGGATTGGCTTCTAAAGCTGATCAGTAAAAAAAAAAAAAAAAAAAGTGATCACTTGTTAAAGGTTTCATTAAAATATGTCCAGTGGTTTAACAGATATTTTGCACATATGATTCCTTGCACATTGACAAGAAACACATTTTTATTTAATGGTAATTTCAGCAAATTCACTGCAGCAGGGTTTTATGTTTTGCACAAGTTGAGTGGGACAGCAGCAAGTAAATTAACAGTTCGTGCAGATCTTGCAGACAAAAAGAAGCAATCATACCTCTAACCCACAGTGACATGTTTACCCTGAACCTGGGAGAAATCATGAGCTCCAGTGGGCTGCAACAGCTGCTTAGATAACTACTACACCCGATGATGAAGAGGAAACTCGCTTTGAAAGAACAAACCATAACTACCTTCAATGTTGTAGCTGTAGCTCAACTCAAATTACAGAGCACATTTATTAAAGTATTATAATTACTTAATGTGCGACACAATTATGCCCCAAAAACTGTAGATGAGAAAGGAATGAAAAACATGGGAAAAAAAAAAATGATTCAGCATTTTTCTTTTCACATAAATTGCTGTGAGGATGGTGAATAATTAACTAGAGTTCCATTTAACGTGAGAACAATGCAGGGGAAAAGTCTACATAGCCAAAGAAATTTATACCCCACATTAATATATATTGAAAATGGAGTAGAACACATTAATATAAATGGGTATTTTCTATATAGGTCAGTTCAGCTGCTCAAATGTCATTAGAGTAACACAGGTTTCTGAGCGTCACTCTCTGGTTTCTAGACATAGCCTGTTTACAAGACAGGTGCAGACAATACTGAAAGCTGACAGGTAAGTTCCTTGCGGGATATCTGTTTTACAAAAAAAAAAAAAAAAATTAAAGTGTTGTGCTCCTTTCGTGCATAGCGTTATTCAAAGAGCATTTTATTATTGCCTGACACCAAAGGTGAAAGAGGAGCAATAATGCTTTACTTATGTCTGTGTGTTTTTGTCAGCACTGTGCAAAATATCCCATGAATTACTTGATAAAGTTTAATAAAGTTTCAGAGAGTAATATCTCTACACCAGATTACCTGTTTGTCAATTCAATGCAAAATATTTGCACAGTAAAGTGATATATGTGCACACAAATATACTTTTAGCTCAGCTGGTTTTTCAATTCAGTTCAATTTATTTATATAGCGCCAAATCACAACGAAGTTGTCTCAGGGCACTTTACAGGAACATTCACATACATAAAAAAGACTATTAGTAAAGTTCTCTATCTAAGGAATCCAGCAGACAAGTTGAATCT
>NC_056498.1:54075441-54081375 GCF_014905685.2 Nematolebias whitei
GGTTTTTCAATTCAGTTCAATTTATTTATATAGCGCCAAATCACAACGAAGTTGTCTCAGGGCACTTTACAGGAACATTCACATACATAAAAAAGACTATTAGTAAAGTTCTCTATCTAAGGAATCCAGCAGACAAGTTGAATCTTGGCTTCGTTGCAGTCTCCCATCCTGAGCAAGCACAGTGGCAACAGTGGAAAGAAAAACTTCCTTTTAAAAGGAAGAAACCTCCAGCAGAACCAGGCCTAGGACAAGCAGCCATCTGCTTTGACCGGCTGGTTTGAGAGGACAGAAAGGAGAGACAGACGAACACAGAATGGCAGGTCCAGATATAGGTGCAGGTGTACCTGCAAGACAGAAACATGTTAAGGGTATAACAAAAAAAATACATAACAAACCTGAAACAAAAACAGGTTGAGCAGAGTAAGTAAAGACAGTAACAGAGTGAAAAGGTGTGGTCAGTTTGTCCTCTAGCAGTCTAAGCCTATAGCAGCATAACTAAGGGACAGCTCGGGAAACCCAAGCCGACCCTAACTATAGGATTTATCAAAAAGGACAGTCTTAAGCCTAGTTTTAAAACTGGATAATGTGTCAGCCTCACGGACAGAAATTGGAAGTTGATTCCACAAGAGAGGAGCCTGATAACTGAAAGCTCTGCCTCCATTTTTGTTTTTGTTAATTCTAGGAACCACAAGTAAACCTGCAGTCTGAGGGCAAAGTGCTCCGTTAGGAAAATATGGAACAATAAGATCTGTAATATAAGATGGAGCTAGGTTGTTGAGAGCTTTGTAGGACTGAAGTCTATTTTGAGCTAAAATTTGGTGTGGTGGTTAGTGATGTAGTACTCGAGACCGGTCTTGGTCTTGAGACCGGTCTCAAGACCACTTTTTGATGGTCTTGGTCTTGTCTCGGACTCGACCGCATTTAGTCTCGGTCTTGTCTCGGTCTCGAACATTGAGGACTCAGGGTTTTATTTCAAGACCAGTCAAGACCACAACTGTGGAAATATCACTAAATTGCCAGAATATTGTCAGGTTTATTTGTTAACATCTTTGTTTTATTGGATGCAAAATGTACTGATTCAAATCCAAGAGATAACGTGACTCATTGATAAATACATGTTTTTGTTACCGCTGTCATGCCCACCCCCTTTCACTCGCACATGGTTCTGTACCAACAGAACAATACAGACAACAGAATGTAACATCGCAACCAGGGGTGAAAGTAAGTCGGTACGGTCCAGTACTACGTACCACTAAAAGATTCTGCGCTGGTACACAGTACCTGGAAGAGAGGGGAACGTCTGTCTACTGTAAAGCCTCATTCAGAACCAGTCACGGCTGCACTTTGGGTCAGAATAGATTCACTAGCAACAAGAAGTCTAAAACACGACAATCAGTTAATAAATAGCTTTTATTTATTATTTCAAATTGTTTCTGAACTGTGTGTGCTCTGCTGGAGCCTCAATTCTCTACCACGGTGAAGTTAGTTTTACGTTGGACGTTCAAGCTCCGTGGCTTCAGCGGTGTGTTCCTCTCGGTCGATCTGAAGCAGGCAGTCTGATGTCGGTCAGCTGAGGTCTGCCCCTCCTCTGAGACGTAATGGTTCGCTTAGGGACCGTCAACAAATTACTGAACCAAACACTCTTCAGAAACAAAAATTTATATATTTTACATCATTTGACCGACTGACACAAAACTAATGTTAAACTACTCTAATAGACCTGACACACAAGACAACATCATTTATAGGCGTCAGTGCCTGACCGCAGAGATCTTGGAGGTAGTAGGAAACGCAGCTCATGACAGTGGGAGGACCGAGATCGTCCCCCGGCACCTGCAATTAAGTCCGTGGCGACAAGGGGCTCAGCAGGCTGCTGGGAGAAATGGCCATCACTTGGGGAGGAGCGCTGCCCAGCATTCGGGCAGTCTTGCTGCCTAAGAGGACCGAGAGGTCTGCTGGGTCTGGGTGGATGGATTGGCATCTGCAGCCAGTTTCTTCGGATTAGCTGTGAGATGGACAAGAGATCCTTCCTGTCCAAAGCCATCAGCATATAGAACAACTCTAATGAAACCAGGATGATGAGCTAATACAACAATTTATTTCTCTCTGGGATTATTGAAGTATTTTTGAATTGAATTGAATAAGGAAACATAAGGAATGCAACAAAAGGAAAATGTTGTGCAATATAAAAAAATATATATAAAAAAACAATACACTATTTGTATATTATAAAATCTGTTGCATCTGTAGAATATACTCAAAAATATTGTTTGCATGCTGTTTTGACTTTTTACTAGATCACTGTTGTTTATGATCCTTTATTCCGCACTTTCTTTTTGACATTTTAAGAGATCGAGTCTAATCGATACCAGGTTTACTGTTAAAAACAACAGGAGCAACACCAGCATGAGCAATATGCTGAATGTAAACACCATTAAATGCCACTACATTCCAACCTGAGGATTATACGTGTTTGCCTTTATGGATTATATCCCACAGGACATCTTCCTCACACAAGTGAAAAACTGGTAAAGGACAAAAAAAAAAAAAAAGACCTCCAGGTTATTTAATTCAGTTTGGTCTGTGATCAATGTAGTGAGATAAAACGAGACATAAGCACTGCACAGCGTTCAAGGAAACAAGTGAGTTGTTTTCCCTTTATGGTGCTGCTCTTGCTGATCTGACATCTTTATAGCAAATGCTTCGAGGTAAGTCTTTGACATACAAGTTGCTGGATTTAAAAGTCTTACTGCAATTTAAGAACACTTTCACTTGTTTTATATATATATATATATATATATATATATATATATATATATACACAATGGTTTTGTTAGAATTTTTGCATGTTTTGCAATACCAATGCCAGCCTTTCTAACATATTCACACATTGTAAAGTGTTATATGTTTTCAACAACATTCTTTACAATTTTATGGAAAAATTCCAAGAAATTATTAAAAACTGAAAGGAATGCACATCACCTGCTGCTTTTACACAAGACAGAGTAGTAAGTGTTTGATTCAAACTTAGCACTGTTAGTACTCAGAGTGTTAGCTGGGGATCAGTCTCAGCTACTGCCACACCAAATTTTTGTTAAACCTTTGTGAAATAAATTGCGTTGCAGACATACTGTATATGAAAAGTTTACATGACATTTGTGAGACCAGCTATGTTGTATGGTCTTGAGACAGTAACAGTGACAGAAGACTGGAGAAAGAACTGGAAGTGGTGGAAATGAAGACGTTGAGGTTCTCTTTAGGAGTGACAAGGATGGATATGATAAGGAATGAGATCATCAGAGGTACAGCACAGGTTGAACAACTGGGAGATAAAGTTAGAGAGGACACACTGAGATGGTACAGAGGAGGGACACTGGGTATATTGGTAGAAGGATGTTAGAAATGCAGCTGCCAGGAAAAAGACAACGAGGAGATATATGGATGCAGTTAGAAAAGACATGGATGTAGTTGGAGTGAGGACAAAAGATACAGAGGACAGAGTGAGATTGAGGAGGATGACTTGCTGTGGCGACCCCTGAAGACGGAAAATCCAAAAGAAGAAGAAGACGAAAGAAGACAGATATATGTATATGTGATCTCTAAGGCCACTTTGCTGTCATGAGCATCTTGAATTGAGTTGACTTCAAAGTTAATCCGTTCTAGATGTACATAAAGTGACTACTTTCTGAAAGTTTCATTAAAATTTATTTTGCGATTCAAGAGATATTTTGCTGCACAGACAAACAAAAACACACAAATAGGGGAAAACATCATTATTGCTCTGCTTTTGCCGTCAGAGGTGGGCAATAAAAAGAACGTCTGTTACACTGAAAAGAAGTAGTGATAAAAAATATATATATTATTTTCTTTGTATGTAAATTTGTTTGGCTGAACTGCAGGAGACGTTTTATTTTCTTGTGGATGTGTGGTGACAGTGAGTGACAAAGCACAGCGGAAGTCCTTCACGATTAGGTGACTTCAAAGAGCACTGTTTCCTCCTTTTGGCTGCTTAAGAAGAGCAGAACATTTTTCTTGAAACCAAAACTGTTTTCTTTTTTCCATTTTTTAAAATTCTAGGAAAATAAGGTCATTTCGAAACCTGCTTGGCATACCGAATGAAAAGCTCTAAGTGTTCACTGCACACAGAGCTTTTGTAATCACCTCAGCAGGAATTTAAAGCATTGAACAAAGACAAAGGACAGCCTGAATAACTGCAGTTGTGTTGAAGCATTGCAGTGAATTTCTGTTAAAAATTTCTGCGGAGGACTTCTACAGGATGGTACATGTACTGTATTGCTTGAACCTGTTTTTCAAATGACCCAATTTTCAATAGAATGTGTTCTTGAGAATGTTGCATCGTTCAACTTTTGCACCGAGAAGCGATCAGAGATCAGCAAAGTGTGTCTGTGAACCACATTATTGTCACTGTTCAGCCTGTGTGCCTTTTGACATTCTTCAGCAGGTATCTAACCAGGTTTGCTCACAGTAACAGCATTGTAAGAGTGGGGGCAGTTGAAAACGGAGGTCTCCGCCCTGTTTAACGATGGACGGATTCTTTACACAAAGATGGAGCATCTGAGCTGAGTTCCTACTGGATAAAGTCAAGTCAAATTTATTATAAAGCACATTTAAAAACAGCAAATGTTACCAAAGTGCTTAACAATAAAAAGCAATGGCAGTAATTTAAAGAAGAAAAAAAATAATAAAGCATTAAAAGAAAAACACAAAACAATAAAATACTAAATCAAACCACGCTGTGTGTGTCTAATATTGAGGGGTAGATTGTTCCAAAGTTTAGAGCCCACGGCTGAAAAAGCCCGATCTCCTCTGAGCTTCAACATGTTTTTTTTTTTTCTATACAACCAAAAGAAGCTGATCAGATGATCTCAAATTCCAAGAAACAATTATTGGTAAGAAATAGAAAGCACACCATTTATGCAACAACGTGTACAGAGTCAATTACACCACTCATCACCTTGTGCCCACAACAAGAAATGGGTTAGTTTTCATTAAAAATTAAAGCCCCAATATGCCCTGGGGGTATTGTTTCTAACCTTAGAGCAGAAACAGACAGCACATTGTCCTCAGGGAAGGACCTGTGCCACCTGAAGTTACTTGGCTGACCTAAATCCTGGGCCACAGCCTGATATGTCTCACCTACTGTCTTTGGGTTTGAGCATATAACAGGCAGACTGCTATTACCCATGCTCTTTGATTTCTTTTGTGTTACCAATCAGATCTAAAGTATTGAAATAATGGTGTACGGTGACCTAGATTATATTGTGCCATTAAAAACTGTGGTCCTTTTGGGGTTTATCTCTACAAACACATTTGATGAAAGGCTTTTAAAAGTGACACTTACTCCTCACACCAACGATTGTAATGTTAGTGCTTAAAGATTGAAAGAAAAGGTTGTTATAATTTTAGTTGTGTCTGCAGATTATTTTCTTTCAGCTTGCTTCTTAAAATAATAATTGAGATCCTTTTGAAGTGTTTTTTTTGTGTGTGTGAAAAGGTTATAAACAAGTAAAATATTGCATTTTCTTTGGATATACAGTGGATTCCTAGTATTGGATGACTTTGGTGAAGTTTGCTGAAGAAGATGAAACTGGGTTGTTAAAGCTAGTAGATAAAGAACACAAACTAAAGCCACAAGTTTCAAAATGCCAGTTAGAAGCAAAAAGTTATTATTATTATTGTTGTTGTTGTTGTTGCCTCACACAAATAATTAAAAAGGCAACGTTTACAAAAATAATTAAATCATCCATCCATCCATCCATCCATCCATCCATCCATCCATCCATCCATTCATCCCCCATTATATTTACCCGTTTCTTTTTCAGGTCATGGAGGTCACTAGTGCCCATATCCTGCAGGCCATATAAATCAAACGAGACAATCAACCATTCCCTCTCTCACTCACACCTGCGGACA
>NC_056498.1:54081475-54086478 GCF_014905685.2 Nematolebias whitei
TGTTCTACTGCATTTGGAGTCATTTTCTAATTTTAGCAAAACTTTATGTGTCAAGGTCAAGTTTTAATGTCAAGCAAAGGTCAAGTCAACCATTTTGTGAAATCCAATAATGATCAATCAGGTCATCTGGACAGTTTCTTTTTTGTGGAAAGACATTTCGCCCTCTATCTGGAGGGCTTCATCAGTCAGCGGCGTCCCAAGTAAACTGTTTTCCCCACTAAGCAGTGCACTCCTTTAGTGGACCAACCAGTTTGCTGGTGATAAGATGGTTTCTGGAGTCTGTCCTGTCCCCCATCTAAAGAACTATCACTAAAGGAGTGCAAGTGCACCAGTACTGCTTAGTGGGGAAATCAGTTTACTTGGGACTCCTCAGACTGATGAAGCCCTCTGGATAGAGGGCAAAACATCTTTCCACAAAAAGAAAAAAACTGTCCAGATGACCTGACTGACCATTTTTGTATTTTGTACCTGGATGATTGAGCATGAACTTTGACGTTTTGTGAAATCCACCAGTTTCTTTGATTGCAAACAGCTCCAGAACTAGATGGTACTGTCTCACCACAAATACATCTCTAGTTGTCCCAAATGAACAATGCAAGATTTTAGCTCATGTAGCCAAATACAAACAGTGTTTATCAGAGCTTGTGTTATTGTTATTATTTTGTTTTCCTTGGTACAATAAAAAAACATATTTCTGTTTTGGAGAAACGGCATTTCTGCTTCAATTCATCATCTCAGTCGGAGCAGTTGCTTTAGTCACTAGTGTTCTGTATAGCCTCTGTTCCATGCCAAAACTTTGGCTTGTGTTGTTTTTGATGAGAGTCCCAGCCATTTTTATTTATTTTTTGCCCCTTTGGGTGTCACTTTAAGTCCTTTAAAGGACTCTGGTAAAGTAGCCATGGATCCAGATATCTTGTACTTTATCTTTGAATCAAGAGAGGTTCATAAACAACTTATTTCTTAGAAATGTCCAAGGTACACCCTGGAAAGGTCTCCAGTCCATCACAGGACCACACAGAGACAAACAACAATCCACGCTCTCACTCACACTTAAGGACAATTTAGAGTTACCAATCAGCCTAACATGCATGTTTTTGGTCTGCAGGGGGAAACCGGAGAAAATCCACACATGCACCAAGAGAACATGCAAACTTCACCCAGAAAGGCCCCTGGACCGGGATTTGAACCGGGGCAACCTGCTTGCTGAAAGACAACAGCTCTACCAACTGCTCCACCGTGCTGCCCACTAAAAATTAACACTAAAGCTCAATTTTCTTTCTTAACTTTGGCTACATTAAGTTCATTAGAGCAAATCACCTTGGTACTGTAACTACTGAAGTATTTAAGTTCCAATTCCGCTCTAGTACTTTTCATTAAACACTTCCTTATCTCAAAACGAGCAAATTAGGAAGATCAAACATCTGGGATTATAGATGACTCCAATTTTTTATCTGGTCCCTGATGTTTGCAAATCAAATTTATATCTAGCAGGCAACTATCACCTAAACAGTTCTGTAAATTATGGGAATGCAATGGTCATTGCCTTAACACTAAAAAATCTAGTGGTGGTATTTGTACTTTACAACCCTATCCACATTATATCAACCAGAGATTTAGAGAGGGGGAGGGAAAAATAATGTAAGCAAGAATATTGCCAGTGAGACAGCTTAATGGGTGTCATTGTTGCTGCAGAACGGAAGGTCTTGCTGATGTGCATGATCAGCCTTATGACAATGATGTACGATGTTTCCTGGAGCCTTACAGAGTCCTGCTGTGCTGCCAGTGACACTTGGGAGTCTCACTAAATGCCTGTGCCCATGTCAAAGACCCACAATGAAAGCATTGGGGGGAATGTAGGTGAGATAATCCGTTGACACGCATCCCATCATTTTGTACAACATTGGGAGGGACAGATAGTTTTCAGGTGGTTTCCAGTTTGTCTTTTATTGCAAAGTGAATGGTTTTACAAAATGGGTTTCTGGCTTTTTGTACCACAGTGATGCTTAAATTGTCTGTAAACACTAGAGAGTATTTGGTTCATAATTTTCAACTGAATTAGATTTTCATGCAAGAAAATTATAAAAAAGTCATTTGACCAAATGGAATTAAAAATAGCATGTGGTTATTTGTTAAGGAAGATGACTCAGTTTTGCACTTTTTTGAGTAGCTCAAGTATTTGATTTGCAGTGGCCACATCCTTAATTTAAATTCTGCAATAGGAACTTTTCATCGACCATTTGTAACCCTTGACCTAAATTAATTACTGCACGGTTCACTTTCTGGTAAAATTCAGTTCACAAAACCACATTTTGCCATTTTCTTGAAAAGAACGATGATCCAGGGTTCAATGTTTTATCTTTGACGCCAAGCCATCTCGGCTCAAAGAGAACAGTTTTTCTTCATGAACACCTTTGTGTTCACCATTCTCCAGATAAAAGAGGCAGGAAAATTAACTTAAGCTGACGTAAGAAAAGTTTTTCTTAGAAGTCGTATCTATGGTTCTTCTGCTAATTCACGAATGGTTGCAAATCTTTCCCTTAGACCATTTCAGATGACCAGTCCTCGAGAGAATTGATGTCATTTTTTGGACTGAAAAGTGAATCATTCTATGACATTTTCCAGCATAACTATAACTCTTTTTCTGAGGTTTTTATATATGTCATAAAATGTCTTTGCAAATTAATTTGGAGGATGACACTAAAACTAAATCCCAATTTCTCAAATGACTCAGTGATCCCATTCCCATCTGACTGACGGACATTTTACTAAAAAACACTTAAATCTACTTTATCCTTTTTTAATACATTAGGAACAGTTAATGAAGACCTGAAATATAGTAAAAAAAAAAAAAATCCAAAAATTATGTTCTATAGTTAAAGCACATATTTACATTTTGGAAAAAGCAATATTTGTTATATAAGGATGGTAGGAGATTTAAGATTTAAGAGACATTGAGACATTTAAGAGATTCACAACTTTTGACTCATATTATTTAAGGATCCAAATCCAAATAGATCAGAAAGATTTAAATAAAAAATAAAAATTGTGAAAAATATATTCCTTGCCAGTGCTTTTTTGAAATAATCATGTTATTTAATAAAAGCTTTATTATAAAGATTGCGCAGATAAAATACTTTTTATAATCTATTATAATTCAACAAGATTGGTAATTTAAAAAGAAAATATCCCAAGTTATAGATGTTACAGGCTAATGCATAAAACTCAGATATTTTCTTCTGACCTCAGTTTTATTTGCTTCAATCTATGTACAAAAGCATGAAAGTAATTTAGCATCTTATTTTCTTTTATGAAGTGTGGTCCAATGTATGATGGGCTGATGCTAAAGTAGATAATAAGGGAGGCACTGGAGCTCTTTTTCTGAACATTTTAGAAAACTTTACCAGCTCTCATAATGACTTCCATTTGTCATATTTATAGTTCTTTCCAGTGCTGAGAAATTGATTTTCTTCAGAACAACCTGAGGTTTCAGGGGGCTGGTTTCAATCACTGATTAAGCTTTAACTTACGTTTTTATGCATCCACAGTGGGCTGAATGAGTTAAATAAACTACTTCTTCTTAAAATGCACATTGTTGCCACTAATTTAGACACATTGTTATTAGAGACATTGTTATTAAAAATGCAAAAATTAACATGTAAGCATTTGATTGTGCTTATGTTGTACAGAAATAAATAACAAATTTAAAGGCACACTTTCTTTAGTGCTGTTTTTTTTGTTTTTGTTTTTTTTATTACATGACTACTTCATTAAAAATTAATTGACTGACAAAGCCAATAGTGTGCATTTATTACTCTGGTTAGAGATTCATGAGTCTAACAGCCTCAGGGTAGAAGCTGTTCCTCAGTCTAGTGGTTCTACACTTAATGCTCCTTAACCTCCTTCCTGAGGGGAGCGGGGCAAAAAGTGTGTGTGCTGGGTGAGTGGGGTCCTTCGTGATTCAGGTCGCCTTCTTCCTGCATCTGGAGGTGTAGATGTCTGTGATGGTGGGGAGACTGACTCCAACAGTCTTCTGTGCAGCCTTCACCACTCTCTGCAAAGCTTTTCTTTCTGCAGCTGTGCAGCCTCCATGCCACATGTTGATGCTGGAGCACAGGATACTCTCCACTGCACACCTGTAGGAGGAAGTGAGGATTGAGCTTCCCAGACCAGCTCATCTCAGCCGCCTGAGGAAGTAGAGTCTCTGATGAGCTTTCTTGGTCATGCTGGTAGTGGTGTTGCCCCAGCTGAGGTTGTCATTCAGGTGTACACCCAAGTACTTGCAGCTGGAGACCACTTCCACCATAGATCCGCCTATGTTTGGGGATTGGGGGTGGGGGGGTAGTTGTGTTTGTTCGTTCTGAAGTCCACGACCATCTCATTCATCTTCTTCACATCGATGTGAAGGTTGTTCTCCTTGCTCCAGTTCTCCAGGTGTTCCACCTCTTGCCTATAGCTGGACTCATCGTTGTCTGTGATGCATCCAACCACCACTTTATCATCTGCAAACTTTACAATGTGACAGCCTGGATGGGTAGGTGCACAGTCATACATGAGCAGAGTGAACAGGAGAGGGCTCAGCACATGTCCCTGAGGGGAGCCAGTGGTGAGGGTTATGGTGGAGGAGGAGAATTGTGGATACTGACTGACTGTGGTCTGTTTTTTTAAGAAGTCTAGGACCCAGTTGCAAATGGAGGGGCTTAGTCCTAATGTGAGTAGTTTGTCCATCGGGGTTTGGGGGATCATGGTGTTGAAGGCAGACGTGAAGTCCACAAAAAGCATACAGATGTAGGAATCCTTCTGCTCCAGGTGGGTGAGAGCAGTGTGGACCACAGAGGAGACCACAGGCATCCTCTGTTGATTGATTCTCGCGGTATGCATACTGATGAGGGTCCTGGTTGATGTTGATGGTTGTTTTGATGTGAGTCATGACCAGTTTTTCGAAGCATTTAGCGACTGTTGTCTGGGATTTTATATGTGTGTGTGTGTGTGTGTGTGTGTATATA
>NC_056498.1:54086578-54090212 GCF_014905685.2 Nematolebias whitei
CCATATTTATGTTTTTTTCCACTTTATTAGACATATTTGGACTGATGTGACTTATACGACAGTGCAATGTGTACGGCAGAAAATGCGGTACATGGCGTTTAAAACATACAATTGATTGTATTGTAACAATAAAATAGTCTGTTGTCAGTCTTATGTTGCACCTGAGGAGTTTTTGAGTCCCTGCTATGGCACAGCCATCACTGGAGTCTCTTTTGTTGTCAGCAGGATTTTTTTTCTCTCCCGTCATTCATACAGTAACTGTTCTCCACTTTAATATGGTTCTACCTGAATTCCAGTCAACACCTCCACACACAACAAAAATAATTCTAGTCCTCAGCACCCTTCTCCTGCCACAATAAACCTTTTCTCCTAACCGTACATGGACTGGAAAAATAACATCAGATTGGAAAGAGGAGACTATTTTGTTTTTTTGCAAAGGGAGTTCTGTTATAGTCCAATGCAAAAAAAAAAAAAAAGAAACAGTAAATATTGTCGTCTTGTTTGGTTAGCAATGTGACAATTCTTCAGCGTTTAGAAGTTCTTTTTGTAAGTGAAATGTTTTGTAAGAGTCTTTAGCCCTTTCCAGACACATATTTCCTACCTTTTATGAGCTCATCAATCTTTTAAAGTGACAGAATTCAGTCATTAGGACAATGGTCACATTTACATTAATGATCCTCATGGCTTCATTCAGACACACCTACGACAGTGATGGAGAGAGTCACAGCGGATGTATCATATTTGTCATTTATCCGACAAAAACCAATCAAGTGAGGTCTAACGCCACAAATCTTCTTTCCACAGCCACATGAAGTGTTACTAGAGAATCTCATTGTTTTTAAAGTACCGTGGTTGTGTGGAATATTTTGAAAGACTGTAACATTTAAATGTATTGTTCTTTTACATATTTGAGTTTAAACTGTGGCAGATTTAAATCTTATAAAGCTTTGTTATCCTAAGGAGCACAGGTGTTACAAGTTCACTAACAAAATGTGCCAATGAAGAACATTGTATTTATAGCCATCTAAATTGTATTTGATGTGCACGAGGGATAAAAATGATCAAAAATGCTTTAGCACTGTGGCAACGCAGCGGTTAGAGAATCACTTCACAGTCAGAAGGCACCAGGATCACCTCCTGGCCTGGGGCCTTTATGTGTGGAGTTTGCATGTTCCTCCTATGCAAGTGTGGGTTTCCTTTCACCACTAAAAACATGTATGTTAGGTTAACTGGCAACTTGAATGGTTCTCTATGTGGCTCTGCGATGGACTTACGACCTGTCCAGGGTGTTACACAGTGACCAGTGGCACCAGCTTCCACACAACCAAGAAAACTGGACGGATAGATGGGTACATGGGCTTTAACCTCCAATTCAGTTGGCTAATATACAATGAAACACAAGTGGGTAACAGCAGTGCTACTCTTAAACTATATATTTTTGTAGAGAAGTATGGATAGTGGTGGTGCAGAAGTTAGAGGAGAAGGTTTACCTGTCATCGGAAGGTAACCAGTTTGACTCCACCGAACCGACCACATCAAAAAAAGTTGGTGGAAAAGGTGAAGCACCGACAACAGCATATACCCTCGCCTGCCCTACTCTGGGCCCTTGAGAAAGGCCCTTAACCCCCACCATCTGCTCCCCCAGGTGCCCTGAAAGCAGCTCTCTGCTCCACACAGAGGGCTGTGGCAGCTCGGTGGTTTGTTGTTGCGTCAGGAAGGACATCAGGCATAAAAACAATTGCCCACTCTTTGTATGAATTAGTTTGCTGTGGTGACCCCTGAGGAACGGAGCAGCTGAATGAAGAAGAAATAAAAATGCATATATGTTTGCAGAGAAGTGATACTTGAAATTTACACGGCCCTGATTAGTTTAACTGATACAAGTTCTTAACAAAAAGAAGAAGAAAAAAGCCCTAAAGTTCATATAAAAATAATGGTGCTATCAAGAAATTTGATAACAAAAATCAATCAGTAAACAAAAAAGGTAAAGGGTTCACCAGACAGGCAGGATTTTAAAATAAGACTGATGGAGAAAACTAAGATGGAGAAACCAACACACGTCAGAACATTTAACAAAGACAAATAAAGTAAGAAAAGCGATACTAAAATAAAATAGAAAAAAGACAAAACAAGGACCTCAAAAAATCAAGACACAATTAGAATAATATGGAACATATACATTCAAAAATCAACCAGGCGATAATCTTTTTTTTTTCCCCTGTTGAAAGATAATTACCTCATCATAAGGTCCCTAATGTTTTTAAGCAGCTTATAATAAGGTAATTAAGTGAGGGGGTGAAAAATCAAGAAAATCTTTAAAACTGATGGGATTGTTAATAATTACCTACCGACCATATAATTCCCAACTAAGGGACGTATGTGGCAGATATTAATGAGGCAAATTAATTACAAGAAGATCTTATATTAATGAATCCTTAGAAAGTTGCTGAATCAATGATACTGATTACTTTATTCATAAATAATACTTGGTTATCTTCAAACCAGCTTCTAATCAACACAAATTTGATAACAACTCATTTATTATGTAATTGTTTCTAGAAAATTAGGGCCATATATCTATCTGTTTACCTCCATATACCTAATCAAATTTTACATAATGAACAATAAAGCAATAAAGCAAATGAAATAATTACAAGTGCTGGCACATATATTACTACATTTGTTAATATTCGCCTGAAATATCTTTTTCCTTTGTTTTTGTTTAAAACTAAGGACACTGGTACATTGAAGAGGAATACTACTTATTTTTTTAATTTTAAGTCATTGAAAAAGCAAAAATATCCTATTTCGAACGTTAAACTATTTCCTTAAGAATTAAAAAAAATGAAGCATTTGCTACAGTTCATAGAGATTATGGTAGCAGCAACTGTAAGTAAATCAAAAATAATTTTAATATAACAATATAATAAAATCAATAAAAACCAGTTTTGATGATTACAAAAAGACATCATCTCAATTTTCTTCTTTCAGTCTAGTGTACACTTTTATAATGCAGAAATCACAACATAATCAAGGGTCTTCTTTTGAAATGTACTAGCTCTGATATGTCTTCGGAATATGTGGAATTATGATGCTAGTAATATTTCAAACATGCTTAATGGAAAAATAGGTTTGCATGGTGTTTGTGTCCAAACAGCTGCCCCCTCTTTCTAATAAGATGATGTATAAGAACGACAATTTCCCACATCGGACTGAGTAGATGGACCTATCTATTACTTGTTGAGCCATGTATCTTAACGACATCGATGAATTCATTATGGTGACAGTTTTCCTTGGCATAATGAAATGCCACCCAAAAATTGGGTGTTTGAAATGGAGGAGAGAAATCTGTCCCAATTACTAAAATCCATCGTTTTTCTCCTATTACTTTTCATACTGTTGAATCTGATGCTGCTTCTGAAGGTCTCAATGTGCATCTACCCCAACACAATACTTTACGTTAACTGTGACCTTGCATGTTTAAACAAATATAGCAAACTTTAACTAAATCTTAAATTAGTTCAAATCATGTCATAAATGGTTGCAGATATAGCCCTGTTTGTACTTTAGGATACATGTACGCACACACACATATATATACATATATATATATACATATATATATGTATATATA
>NC_056498.1:54090312-54093479 GCF_014905685.2 Nematolebias whitei
GGGCAGCTGTTTGGACACAAACACCATGCAAACCTATTTTTCCATTAAGCATGTTTGAAATATTACTAGCATCATAATTCCACATATTCCGAAGACATATCAGAGCTAGTACATTTCAAAAGAAGACCCTTGATTATGTTGTGATTTCTGCATTATAAAAGTGTACACTAGACTGAAAGAAGAAAATTGAGATGATGTCTTTTTGTAATCATCAAAACTGATTTTTATTGATTTTATTATATTGTTATATTAAAATGATTTTTGATTTACTTACAGTTGCTGCTACCATAATCTCTATGAACTGTAGCAAATGCTTCATTTTTTTTTTATTCTTAAGGAAATAGTTTAACGTTCGAAATAGGATATTTTTGCTTTTTCAATTACTTAAAATTAAAAATATAAGTAGTATTCCTCTACAATGTACCCGTGTCCTTTGTTTTAAACAAAAACGAAGGAAAAAGATATTTCAGGCGAATATTAACAAATGTAGTAATATATGTGCCGGCACTTGTAATTATTTCATTAGCTTTATTGCTTTATTGTTCATTATGTAAAATTTGATTAGGTATATGAAGGTAAACAGATAGATATATGGCCCTAATTTTCTAGAAACAATTACATAATAAATTAGTTGTTATCAAATTTGTGTTGATTAGAAGCTGGTTTGAAGATAACCAAGTATTATTTATGAATAAAGTAATCAGTATCATTGATTCAGCAACTTTCTAAGGATTCATTAATATAAGATCTTCTTGTAATTAATTTGCCTCATTAATATCTGCCACATACGTCCCTTAGTTGGGAATTATATGGTCGGTAGGTACTTATTAACAATCCCATCAGTTTTAAAGATTTTCTTGATTTTTCACCCCCTCACTTAATTACCTTATTATAAGCTGCTTAAAAACATTAGGGAACTTATGATGAGGTAATTATCTTTCAACAGGGGAAAAAAAAAATATTTTCGCCTGGTTGATTTTTGAATGTATATGTTCCATATTATTCTAATTGTGTCTTGATTTTTTGAGGTCCTTGTTTTGTCTTTTTTCTATTTTACTTTAGTATCGCTTTTCTTACTTTATTTGTCTTTGTTAAATGTTCTGACGTGTGTTGGTTTCTCCATCTTAGTTTTCTCCATCAGTCTTATTTTAAAATCCTGCCTGTCTGGTGAACCCTTTACCTTTTTCGTTTACTGATTGATTTTTGTTATCAAATTTCTTGATAGCACCATTATTTTTTATACGAACTTTAGGGCTTTTTTTTTCTTCTTTTTGTTAAGAACTTGTATCAGTTAAACTAATCAGGGCCGTGTAAATTTCAAGTATCACTTCTCTGCAAACATATATGCATTTTTATTTCTTCTTCATTCAGCTGCTCCGTTCCTCAGGGGTCACCAAAGCAAACTAATTCATACAAAGAGTGGGCAATTGTTTTTACGCCTGATGTCCTTCCTGACGCAACAACAAACCACCGAGCTGCCACAGCCCTCTGTGTGGAGCAGAGAGCTGCTTTCAGGGCACCTGGGGGAGCAGATGGTGGGGGTTAAGGGCCTTTCTCAACGGCCCAGAGTAGGGCAGGCGAGGGTATATGCTGTTGTCGGTGCTTCACCTTTTCCACCAACATTTTTTGATGTGGTCGGTTCGGTGGAGTCAAACTGGTTACCTTCCGATGACAGGCAAACCTTCTCTAACTTCTGCACCACCACTATCCATACTTCTCTACAAAAATATATAGTTTAAGAGTAGCACTGCTGTTACCCACTTGTGTTTCATTGTATATTAGCCAACTGAATTGGAGGTTAAAGCCCATGTACCCATCTATCCATCCAGTTTTCTTGGTTGTGTGGAAGCTGGTGCCACTGGTCACTGTGTAACACCCTGGACAGGTCGTAAGTCCATCGCAGAGCCACATAGAGAACCATTCAAGTTGCCAGTTAACCTAACATACATGTTTTTAGTGGTGAAAGGAAACCCACACTTGCATAGGAGGAACATGCAAACTCCACACATAAAGGCCCCAGGCCAGGAGGTGATCCTGGTGCCTTCTGTCTGTGAGGTGATTCTCTAACCGCTGCATTGCCCCAGTGCTAAAGCATTTTTGATCATTTTTATCCCTCGCGCACATCAAATACAATTTAGATGGCTATAAATACAATGTTCTTCATTGGCACATTTTGTTAGTGAACTTGTAACACCTGTGCTCCTTAGGATAACAAAGCTTTATAAGATTTAAATCTGCCACAGTTTAAACTCAAATATGTAAAAGAACAATACATTTAAATGTTACAGTCTTTCAAAATATTCCACACAACCACGGTACTTTAAAAACAATGAGATTCTCTAGTAACACTTCATGTAGCTGTGGACAGAAGATTTGTGGCGTTAGACCTCACTTGATTGGTTTTTGTCGGATAAATGACAAATATGATACATCCGCTGTGACTCTCCCCATCACTGTCGTAGGTGTGTCTGAATGAAGCCATGAGGATCATTAATGTAAATGTGACCATTGTCCTAATGACTGAATTCTGTCACTTTAAAAGATTGATGAGCCCATAAAAGGTAGGAAATATGTGTCTGGAAAGGGCTAAAGACTCTTACAAAGCATTTCACTTACAAAAAGAACTTCTAAACGCTGAAGAATTGTCACATTGCTAACCAAACAAGACGACAATATTTACTGTTTCTTTTTTTTTTTTTTTTGCATTGGACTATAACAGAACTCCCTTTGCAAAAAAACAAAATAGTCTCCTCTTTCCAATCTGATGTTATTTTTCCAGTCCATGTACGGTTAGGAGAAAAGGTTTATTGTGGCAGGAGAAGGGTGCTGAGGACTAGAATTATTTTTGTTATGTGTGTGGAGGTGTTGACTGGAATTCAGGTAGAACCATATTAAAGTGGAGAACAGTTACTGTATGAATGACAGGGGAGAGAAAGAAATTCCTGCTGACAACAAAAGAGACTCCAGTGATGGCTGTGCCATAGCAGGGACTCAAAAACTCCTCAGGTGCAACATAAGACTGACAACAGACTATTTTATTGTTACAATACAATCAATTGTATGTTTTAAACACCATGTACCGCATTTTCTGCCGTACACATTGCACTGTCGTATAAGTCGCATCAGTCCAAATATGTCTAATAAAGTGGAAAAAAACATAAATATGG
>NC_056498.1:54093579-54102517 GCF_014905685.2 Nematolebias whitei
CATCAGTCCAAATATGTCTAATAAAGTGGAAAAAAACATAAATATGGCCGTATAGTCGCTTTATGTCACTGAGCAGCACATCGGGCTTAAGAATACCTTGATAGTCTTGAGATTTCTTTGTTTCCTGCACAAATCCCAGACACCCTGCAGCAAAGCTGCTCCAGACCATCAAAGAACATAACCTGCTTTATGTTTCGCTGTAGGTACAGTGTTCTTATGTCTCATTTTTGGCTCTGTGAACAGAACTGATGGGACTTGTTGCCAAAAATCTCACATTTTGTCTCATCTTTCCAAAAAAAAAAAAACTGTTCCCAGAAGCTTTGAGACTTGTCAATAAACATTTTTGCAAATCCCATTCTTGACTACTACCCAGACAGACTGACCGATAACCAGACTGAAGACACCTTTAGTGGATATATCTTAGTTTAACGTGTCCCCAATGGCAAATTATGTTCAGTCTTTTCCAGTAGTGCTATATTTTTTGTCAAGGCCATATCGGTTGGTTGGTTTATTTAAATACTTCTGTTAAGTCACAATTCAGAAGCAATGGCAGTATTTTTTTTCTATTTTATAGTTAATTTGTGTTCATCTTTACATAGTTTACTAATTCAATTCAGCTTATTTATATAGCACCAAGTCACAACAGAAGTCATCTCAGGGCACTGAAAAGAAACATTCATATACATAAAAAGTAAGTTAATAACATTAATTATCTGAGGAGCAGACTGCTTCATCACAGACTCATCTTGAGCAAACTTAAAGGTGACAGTGGAAAGGAAACCTTTAGCAGAACCAGGCTCAGGACAAGCGGCCATCTGCTTCAACTGGCTGGGTTTGAGAGGAACAGATACACAATGGCAGGTCAAGAATCACCTGTTAAGATAGAAATAGCATAAAATGAAAACTATTCAGTTGTAACAATTCATTTTAAGAAATTAAGTCAATGTGTCATCAGTAGTCTAAGTCTATAGCAGCATAACAAGCCAGCCCTAACTATAGGATTTATCAAAAAGGAATGTCTTAAGCCCAGTCTAAAAACTGGACAGTGTGTCAGCCTTATGGACAGAAATTGGAAGTTGTCTGATAACTGAAAGATCTTCCTCCCATTCTGCTTTTGGAAACTCTAGGAACCAAAAGTAAGCCTGCAGTCTGAAAGCGAAGTGCTCTGTTGGGAAAATATGGAACAATAAGATCTGTAATATAGATGGAGCTAGGTTGTTGAGGGCTTTGTAGGTTAGAAGTAAGATTTAGAATTCAGTTCTGAATTTGACTGGGAGCCAGTTGAGAGAAACTAAAACTGGAGAGACATGATCTCTCCTAGACTGACAGCTGCATTTTCAATCAACTGAAGACTTTTTAAAGAAATATTTGGACACCCAGATAATAAACCATTGCAATAATAATAACAATAAGACTCTGTTCATATAGCATATATTAAAGTGACTGATCAGTTTTAATAAAAAATCAGCTTAAGCTTACATAAACTGAATGAAATAGTCTAATGCACATCATACAAATGTATGGTGAATTCCTGGAGACACAAATGTGAATCATATTTTATCTTTATGAAATTACTGTTTAGGGACAGCTACGTGCTTGTTACTGTTAATTGTCCTCCCTGTGGTATTCAGCGCAGCCAATTATACCATCTTGTGATAGACATCTATGTTTGCAAAAGGTCACATTGTTCCAATTCTTGCACGTATTTATCAACGAGCCACATTTATAGTTCTCATCATAATTAGTCAGGTTCTACCATATGTTGGAAAAAATAAAGCTATTAATATTAAATGTGCCAACAAATTGCATGTTCACATGACAGGAAAAAATATGTTTTAAAAAAGCAAATCATTGTATAGTATAGTTAAGTCAGTTGATATAAAGATTATTGACTGTTAACACTGATTTTCTTTTTTATAATCTATATATGATTTATTTAAAAAGCTGTTTGTATGTTCAAAAATGCTGAAACCAGCTGATTTAGAGGGTAATTTACCTTCAGGGACAGGCAAACATCCTAATGTAATAACTTTATATTATTATTGGGGGGGGGGGGGGTTGCAAGCCTTTTTTCCTCATAAGTTTTAAAAAAAAATGTTTTTATTTATAAAATGTCTTTTTGTTTTTGTCAATTCAATTGCCCGTACCCACCCGTCCCTGCTAAAAAAAAAAAAAAACTCCATTAAGATCATTATGTGTTTGTGCAAACCAGGCAGTTTGCTTTAATGTTTGGACACCAGATTATTTTGTGTCCCTTCTGAAAACATTTAGGCCAACGGGGTTTAAATGCACCATTGTTCTGGGTTCATTATGCAGAACTGCAATTTTCACTCGTCAGCCCTAATTTTACCATTTACTGCGGGGAGAATGAGTCGTCAGGTAAATGGAAAGCCAAGTTAAGTTGATAATAAAAGTCGATGCTAAAGCAAATATTTGCTTAGTGCAAGCCTGCAGTAAACATGGCTAGATAGATTTTATGCATCCACAGTCACATGCTGCCATTTTTAAAGGTTATATAGTAATATTTTGAGCATAACCACAGCTGCAAATAATTATTTACTTTGTAGCTAAGCTGATGTGCGATACGGTTCTTAACTCTGTAATTAAGTTTCATGTGTTGTGTTTTGTGGCAACCAGTCTGGTCACTCATGCATGCTCGGACGGGATTTTTTTTTACCATGCAGATGCGAGTAGGAAACTTTGTTTTTTTTGACCAAAACATCTTTTAGGGAATGATAAAGTCAGAGGGTGGCATGGTGGCACATTTGGTAGAGCTGTTTCCTCCCAGCAAGAAGGTGACCGGAGCAAATCCCAGCCAGGGGGCCATTTTGGGTGGCGTTTGCATGTTCTCTCCGTGCATGCGTGTGTTTTCTCTGGGTACTCCAGTTTCCTCCCACAGACCAAAAGCATGCGTTAGGCTGATTGGTAACGCTAAATTGAGCCTAAGTGTTAGTGAGAGAGTGAATGGTTGTTTGTCTCATTTGTCATGTGGCCCTGTGATGGACTGGAGACCAGTCCAGGGTGTCCACCACTTCTCCCACAGTGATGGCTGGATATGGGCACCAGTGACCCCATGACCCAAAATGGAAGACGCATGTAAAGGATAATGGATGGATGGATAATGTTGATAATAATAATAATAATGATAATAATGGATAATAATGACTATAAAGAACCATGACTTGAATTGACTTGATAAAGTCAAAGTCCATCGTATTCTGGTTTTCATAACGTTATAGGTTAAAACATCTGATTGAAAGGTCCCGTGTGATGATTTACCAGCTTAACCTTAGTTTCTTTCTTTCCGCCCCCAAAAGACATAGCAGTCATGTTCATTTTGCCTGTCTGAGCATATGTGCTTTTGTTTTTCTGCCATGTTAGCAAAATATCTATTGAACAAATCAACAAATTGTATTGATATTGGCAGAATGTAATCCATTCATTCATCTATTATCTTTTATTTCCAGTCACGGGGGTCACCGGTGCCCATGTCCAGTAGTTAGTGTGCGAGAGGCAGGGACATCCTGGACATGTCGCGAGTCCATCACAGGGCCTGAATGTAATCTAAGGGCATATTTTTATAACTAATTAACGTTTGAAGTCAACTCATTTCAATATATCCACTAAACCTTGTGAAAACACAACAAGTGCCAGACCTCAGCCTGTTTTACAGATATTGAGCTTAGGTTTAGTGTGGTAGTAGCTGAGCATATTCCTCAACATATACTCAGAGTTCTGCAAGATGTTTGCTCAAAACTTTGGCATTAACTGATGTCATTTAGCCTGCTCATACCTTCTAAAGCATTTTGTGGATTGTTATCAAACTCTCAGAAAGCGAGTACTGAACACACATCTAATTTTTCCAAATCATTTTGGTTCAGCCCAGTTCAAGATGGCTGCCACGAATGATCAATCTTGGTCTCACAAACAAAAACATTAAAATAACTAAATGAAAGTCTATTTCTTTTAACTTACAGCAAAAAAAAAAAAAAAAAAATTTGCTTTTTTATTTTTTGTTCTTGTCCAATTTCACCAAATTTTTTTCTTTGAAAAAGTCGTGCAAATATTTGTCCAGAGGTTTGAATAAGTAACAGAGCACTCTTTTACGGCACTGACTTGTTCACATCAATTGCTGAGAATGATCAAGTGAAAGTCTGTTCCTTTGTCCATCATGACAAATACAATTTTCATGGACCAGTCATAAGAATCCTCTTCAAAATCAGCAGACAACTTGATTTGCAATAGCTCTTAGACAGATCCTAAACTAGACGTTTGTGCAAGACCGCCCTTAGACTACAAAATAAACCAATTTAGTTCCACGCCAACAGTCAACAACTTTTATTTTGCAAAGGTTTTATATATATATATATATAAATGATTATGATATGGGTCCAATGCTGACATGTTCCTGTTGTTAGTTTTCTACATTTGTCTTGGAATCTAGCTGTTTTTTTTTTGTATTGTTACCTTTTCCTTTTAGCCATCCTATTTGTTAAAAAAAAAAACAGCTAGATTCCAAGAGAAAGGTTGCTTATAACTGTTTATTGTTGTTGCTGTTGTCCATTGTTGTCATCTTTCTTTGTTGAAATCAGGTCTCTCTTGTGAATGAGTCCTCGAGGCTCAATGGGATTTACCTGTATAAATAAAGGTTGATTGATTGATTTGGAGCTGAGTATTTTTAGCCATCAGCACAGCAAAAAAAAAACTTTTTTCGTCTCTTTTTTTTTTTACATTTCTTTTATTGCTATATTATTGTGTCCAGTTTTAAGACAGTTGCCTCAGTAAAGTGGAACACAGTTTGTTTCAATGAACCCATCCAAGTGTATTATGTGAGGTATACTGAATTTAATATTTGACCCATTTTTATGGTTAGTTTCTAACAGAGCACGTCTTACAATGAAAGCCAAAAGGTAAAAGCTTTATTTTTTGCTGGGTCTTCTGGGCAGGAAAAGTTCCTTCTGCATCAGATGGATAAGTTATTGTTGTATTTTTTTTAGCTCTGTATCTGGATGCCCTGTGGCAGAATAGAGAGCTGATGACTATCTGATGTCCAAACCAGTATGCTCAAGACAGTAACCCACTGGGTGTGCGGATATTTTCTGCAGAGCACAGTCTCAGGGAGCAGAGCGAGTGGGAGTAGGTTGTCTGTGTATTTCAAAAGAAGGTGGCATTGTCTGAGAGCTCATTCCATCAGGACAGGGTTAAAAGCTTTCGACATAAACTTATGTGGGTGAAATGGCTGTGAATTGAGAAGAGTGAAGCAGCCATTAGAACTAACCTCAATAAAAGTGGAGGCACTGTTCCTACTTATAAGTAAAATGGTAGCGTGTACTGCATTTAGCTAAATAGGTGGCATTAGTAAATGTAATGCCAATTACATTTTCCCCATCATCAATCATATATATCTTAATGTTGCCACCGGCCACCTGTTTGTGCCTCACCTTTACAAGCTTGAACATATAGCAGGACTTTTATTAAAAAGAAGATGGGTAATAGGTTTAAAGAGTACATGTTACCCAGTCTTTAATGGTTATTCTGACAGCTGGAAGAACCTTTTTATAGCATTCATTCTGTGGAGCCATCTTGTTACATGTACTTTTTTAAACACCCAAAATCACATACAAAGACTGAGCATTACTTATAGGAATACATATAATCACCCCTTGCCTTTCATGTTCGAGTTTTAAACTTGAGTCCTCTTTTACTGAGAAGAGTCAGAATTAGAGCCCTCGTTGTCAAACGATACACTGTCAATTTTAAATTGTAAACTGAAAATTTAAAGATTTAAGACTGGGCTTGAGCCAACAATGTTCAGTCAGGTCGTCTGGACGGTTCCTTTTTTGTGCTGAGACGTTTCGTCCATCATCCAACGGACTTCTTGAGTCTGAGGAACAACCAAACAAAGCTGATTCTCCACCAACAGCATATTCCAAAGTGGAAAACAAACAACACAGTTTGCTGGTGCTAAGATGGCCTCTGGGGAACGCCCTCTACTCCGGAGCTCTCCCTCTCTCTCATCAACTCCTCTGAGACAGTCAAAGTGGTTCAAAACGCCAAAGTTCATGCTGGGCTTAAGACTTTCCTTTTTGATAAATCCTATAGTTAGGGTTGGCTTGTTATGCTGCTATAGGCTTAGACTACTAGAGGACAAATTGACCTCATTTCCTTAAAAGAATTGTTAAAATTGAATAGTTTTCATTTGATACTATTTCTGGCTTAACATGTTCTTCTTGACCTGCCAATGTGTATCTGTTCCTCCTTCCTGTTCCTCTCAAACCCAGTCGGTCGAAGCAGATGGCTGCTTGTCCTGAGCCTGATTCTATACCTCATGAGGGAGTTTTTCCTTTCCACTGTTGCCTTTAAGCTTGCTCAAGACAAGCGTCTGTGATGAAGTTAAACTCAAAGCAATCTGCTCCTCAGATAATTAACGTTACTTACTTTTTATTATGTATTTGAATGTTTCTGTTCAGTGCCCTTAGATGACTTCTGTTGTAATTTGGCACTATATAAATAAACTGAATTGAACTGAATTAAATTGAATTAAATGGCATCATGCACAATCTCATGTGATCTTGTGATAAAGCTCAAAGTATCATTTAAAATAATTCTTAGCTACTATGACATCAAATTTAGCTCAATGTCAAAAATTGAATCACAGCCATCTTTGTATCATATAAGGTTTATTAGCTGTGGTGGCCTTCTTCACAATAGGTGACTAAAAACAATAATCAGTTTTAGATGTACATCAAGTAATAATTTCTGAGTTTCCATTAAGTTTGTTCACTGGTTCATGAGATATTTTGCTAACATAACAAACCGGCTTAATATAGATATAGATAAAATACTGTACAATGTGCAGCACTTAAAAGTGTGTTGTACAGTCACTACCACACCAAAGTTTAACTCAACATTTGTAAAATTGGCTGAATTATAGTTATTTTTGTGTTGGCTCAAGTCTAAAGCTGTGGTAGACATCTTGAAATGGGTTCACTCTAAAACTACTTCCTCTTTCCCTGTTCACTGTCACAAACACAGTTAACTCTAATACTTAATAGCAACGCTTTCATTACAAAATATGAACAATGAATTATTGCATCGAGTAGGTTTTAGGGATAAGTCTCATCTATATCATATCTGAGCGCAAAATTTGTTAAATTGGCTGAGTTATGGTAATACTCAACTCTACTAAGGTTTCTCAACAATAAAAGTCATTTTGAACTGGGTTGACTCCAAGTTTTTTATTGTTAATAATAATTTGTTATTGTTTAGACACTAATTACTTTTTGAAAGTTTCATTAAAATTGGTCCACTGGTTCATAATACACAAAAACACAAAATGACATGGGAGCAAAAAAAAACAACAACATTATTTCCATTTACCTTAGGCAGCAGACAGTTCTGAAATTGCATCCAAAGTGCTGATTTTGTTTAAATTAAAAATATAAATTTACCCAGGGACAAAATATTTATGCAAAATCCACTCACAGCAGAGCAACTTTTGCGGTGTTTTGTTTGTTGCCAAATTGTTTCAGAAAAATGTTGCTTTGTCTTTATGTTTTATAGTCACACCATCAATTACTTATATATAACTTTGTTGGTTCTCATGCAATTCCAGCACTTTCCTTCACCTCTCTCTGACCAGCTAAAACAGAAAAGGCATAAAGAGTAGTGTGATCCGTGTAACACCACATGTCACATTGTTGGCATTGATGCCACATCCATACCTGGCAACGCCAGCTTCCCATGTGCTTCAGAGTCCCCTGTTGGAGCAAAGCCATGACACTTTTTTACATCAATAGCTCACATTCCATTTATATGTGATAAAAAGCAATTGCTAACTGATCTACAAGTTTTTAACAAAGTCTTTGTCTTACAAAGGTTTTTTCAAGGTTTTTCATCAAAGGCACATTTGCTGGCATCACAGAAGTAATTAAGGCCATGTGTTTTAAGGAGCATTTCTCAACTTAAAGCAATGAAAAAGACATTTATTGAATAAAAGCATGTTAGTTGTTCACTTTGATGCGTGTTCTTTCAGTATCTATAATCTTTGTGGACATGTATACTAATACTGCTATGCTTCACTTTGTCTTGAATTAAATTATCACTTGCTGCCATGAAAGGGTGGGTGAGCACATAATAACCAGTATTTGTGTGTGTTTTGTCTGTCTGTTAGTATGTAAGTGTTAATAGCTGACAGTTATTCAATCGTAATCTGAGTGCAAAGTGACTGTGTCAGATCTGTTTTTTTAAACCTTTATCATTAACTACTGGAGTCAATTGTGTTTGTCTGTTAGCAAAATATCAAAGGAATTAATGGATAGTATTTAATTAAACTCTCAGAAAGTGGTCACTGGTTCTGCATGTGTAGCTCATAACTTTTGTAGTGAACACAATTCAAAATGGCCACCACCACAGTCAACTGACCTTAGCAAACCCAAAAAGAACTTAAAGAGTTAATTTATAGTGAGCTAAAATTTGGTGTTGCAGTCACAGACAATTGCATACAATGAGCCAGTGGCGGCTGCTCAATAGGGAGCGCTAAGGTGCTGCCCAACCACTCATACCACTCACCATATTACATTGAAGACGTAAAAGTAAAAATTAAAATGAAATAATAAAGTAAAAATATTTTGAAATATATGTGTTTTTTTTGTTGTGTAAGATAAATATTTCTAGTTAATGATGAGTTAAGTTGTTTCTTTCAAAAACGTTGGCTCTGGTTGGTGACGTATTTCCACCCTGGGGGCACAAGAATCTTAGCCCATAGACTCTCATTAAAAGTTGTACATGCACAGTTAGCTCCTCTTCATTACAACAGATAGGAAGATTCTGGGCGCACCACTCCAGCGCCCTGAATACCAACGCACTGTACGGATCATGCTTCCGGTCTCGCCGTCCCAGTACAAATTAATTAATTAATTAATTGAATTATTATTTT
>NC_056498.1:54102617-54103403 GCF_014905685.2 Nematolebias whitei
GTTATTTAAAAACGTTTTTCAAGAGTGTTATTTCTGACATGATCATGAGCTGCACATCCAAAGTGTGAATTCTAAAAAGGAATTACTCATGAATCTCAGGTCAAGATCACGTTTTTTTTTGTTTTGTTTTCCTTCAACCTTCATTTATACAGGTTAATCCCAATGAGCCACGGGGACTCGTTTACAAGAGAGACCTGAATTTTAACAAAGAGTGATGACAACAGTGGACAACAATGACAACAACAGACAATCTTAAAGGATGCATACAAATTAATTTTTTAACAAGTGGAAATAAAATGGTAATCAAAAGGATAATTAAAAGGAAAAGTAGCAAAAAAAAAAAACCTGTTATATTGTAAAGCAGTGTAGAATAAAAAAAAAAATCAAATTAATTTACATAGGAAACGGCCAAAAAACTCTGTGCCACACCAAAGTGTTGCACATACACTGCAATAAAATACAATTGACATAAAAAATATAATGTTTGCAAAAATACAAACAAGGATAAAAATCAAATAAAATGAGTACAATATACTAAAAAAGTCTATGTATATACTATATACATACAGTATATAATGCTTAGACATACAGATACATTCACATATCTTACATAAATAATATCGTGGTCATTTATGGTAGGAAGACAATGCAAACAAAAATGTCTAAAAGAGACTATTAAAATTTTCAAACAACCTATTATCAGAGTCAGAGAGTCAGAGATTCTTTAGTCATTCGCACCACATGTGGTACATGTGGTGGACTGAAATTATGTACACAGGGTCCCAG
>NC_056498.1:54103503-54106746 GCF_014905685.2 Nematolebias whitei
ATTTAAAAAATATGTAATAAAAGCTTTAATTGGATCATGACAGGGACAAGACTCCAGTGTAGAGAAGCCAAAAAAAGCCATTTATTTTATGACATTCTAGCAAAAAAAAAATAAAAAAATAAAAAAAGACAAGAAAGTAAAGTGGAGAGTGAAGAGTGATCAAGCACATTCTCCTTTTGACCCAGTTATCAGTCAACTTGGCCTCCCTCCAACAGATTCATTACATCTGTGGTGTGATCCAAACAAAATGCCACGACTGTCCATTACCCCACAGGTGTCTCCAAGTCACTCTTGACTTTGCTCAGTCTCACTGTAATTCCCTTGATATATTATGGGATGGAAATTGGATGGGGAGTTGCCATGACTCAGGGAGACCAGAACATGAATCAAGTTGGACAGAGCATATCTTTGTGCTGAATGACACCTGAGAGGTCATAGCTCCTGGGAGGCCTTAACCATGGCAGGTAATGACAGCACTCTTTCTGTTTTGGGTAGTGTTTATTGCTTTTTGTTAGTTTGCATAGAGTCTTTACGCTGACCCAGTGCCGGCCCAAGCCTCCCTGGGGCCCTAAGAAAAATTTGGTTTGGGCCCCTCTATCTCTGCTAATAATGTGGATTACTACAATCAACAGTCAGATATCAGATCATTCACTCTCCTAACATTAACTCATTGCAGCTCTGACAGTCCTGCATTCTCCTATATGTATATATCGTCTAGTGGTAATAAAAGTAACAACAACAACAAAATATATACAAAATAAACAAAAAAAAAACACCAGTATGCAATGCATTTTACAGCAAAAGCGTCATCTGGTTTATTATCGTTGGTTCCAAAGAACTGCAACAGTAATGTGCAAAATAAGTTGTAGTGCAAGATCAACAACAAACAACAGATAAAATAACTTAGATGCATAAAAATAAATTGTGCAAAAACAGACAAAATTAAATAAAACAAAAAAATAAAATATCAAGGAAATACTTAAATAACATAAATGAACAATTACTTGAAAGCACGTAAAATGGTTAAAAAAAAAGAAATTTAAAGTTGAATAATACATTTTTTTAAACTATGTAAATGTATGCAACCATTCGCAAAAGCTGAACTTAAAATACTAAATATAATCACATAGAAATCATTACAAAAAAAAATAAAAATAAAATTCCACTTAGGGGGGATCCCCTGGTGGCCCCAGGGGTCCTAAACAGCCGCTTAGTTTGCTTGTGCCTTGGGCCGGCCCTGCACTTACCCTTTTTGGGTAAAATGCATGAAAACAAACAGAGACCAAACATTTATAGTTTAAAAGTGGACTTGTTAGAAGGTTTTGTATTATTTAATTATTAAATATGTGTTTTGCTAGACCTATTTTGTGCCCAAAATAAATTAACTCCTTTTACAGTTTACTGTCCCTTTAGCTGAGCAAATTAACTTCCTTTGTGTGTGTTAAACATCCAGAAGTCATTAAGTATTCAGATTTAACACATTAATATTTTTAACCCAGAAATGGGTCAAACAGATGACACAACCCCGCTAAGACTAAACTAACCAGGGTTGGCTCGGTCTAAATTTGACCTACTAATGGATAGGATTGTTGTTTTTAGCACATATCATAGATTTAACAAGGCCAGATAAGATTTAAAAAAATTAAATACAAAGAGTTGACTATGTGGGACACCAAGCAATGATGTCCCAACAAGGCCACCACACATTCCAAGCTCCCCATGTCAGCATGTTGAGGAATGAAATAAACTAAAAATAGGTTTGTTAGCAATATTTTCTGGTGAGATTATGGCGACCATGTTTCTGCACAGGCTTCGAATTCGAGGTGCACTGTGTTGTCCCATCCTGCCTTCAGCTACTTAACCAGGTGCTCGAAAAGTCCCAACAGGCAGTGCTCCTCGGAGGCTTCCTTAGTCAGCAGGCTGGCTCCTCAGAAGTAATATCCTGTTTCTTAACATGTGTAGCAGAATATTTGTTAGATGTCCCCTGGTGCTGCGTACAATATGGTCTTCAAGTGGAGCTGAGCTCATGCGGTAGAATGTCTGCTTTTTACTTCAACTTTACACCAGCAGACTGCAGGATGAGAGCAAATGCTTAATAGATTCCAGTGCTGTGTCACTTTCACTATAAAACAGTATTTGTTAGTATTATCAGTGATGTCTAGTTTTATACTTCTTTTTCTTTCTCTTGACCTCGAAAAGCCCTGGAGGTATTTTGTTGCCCGTCTGCTCAGTATCACTGTGTTTGGCATGTTTCCATTTATCAATTCTCAAAGAACCGTCAAAGGTAAACGTCAGTACATTGTTATTTGACGTGACATGTTTTCTGCTGTATTTTCCAAAAATTGGAACAACTGTAAATGCATTTTTTTTTATTACAATCAAGTCTATTTCCCATCAAATTATTTACAGCATGCTGTTATTTCTACAGCATTCTGTGAAGATATACCAACACTTATGCAATCAGTAAAACCGTTTCTTTCACATGTCCTTAAGAAAATTAGTCATTATGGTGAAGGGGGTGGGAATTAAAGAAAAACATGTTGGTGAAGCTCCAAAATGGCATCATTTTGCCTCAATTATCCCCAGACTGTTGCATATTTACACAGACAGCAGCATTTTCTGCATCTGTGCTTGCAGGATGAGATGTAAATGGCTCAATACATAGTCATTTCTTTCTCTTTTCTTGCTATACTTAGCAAGCAACCTGCCATGCCTCAAGGCCCACAGACACCTCCATCCTCTTGTTTTGTTTTTCAAGGACTTTTCGCTTTGATGTACGAAGACCTGGCATTGTTAACGCTGGGAGAGTGCGCCTAGCATGCAAATACTGCAGATATTTATTATTTGTGAAGGAGTGTTTTAGGACCTTTTCTCCTTGCTGCTCCCACTGAAGGTTAGCGTCTGCATGTGGATGCGTTATGGATGTGTCTATGCTTTCATTTTTCACACAAACAGGAGACGGTGTTCGCCGTCCTAAACATTGTTTTATCCCAATATTTACCGTGTGCATTCTCTACCTCAGCTTGTACCATGAGCCTGTTGTCTCCTGTGTGAGGAAATTTACAGGCTATTTCTGTCGCCTTCTCAATCAAAATCTATTTTGCTTCATCCGATGCTAGCTTGGAATTTTTATTTATGGGCCCAGAAGTTCCAGCTAGTATGCAAAGACACATAGAAATATATAAAGAAGTGGAATGAAGTCAAAAAAGTTGTATAGGCAATGTATTTTAATAAAAATTTTGA
>NC_056498.1:54106846-54108205 GCF_014905685.2 Nematolebias whitei
AGTTTATGGGGGCTGTTTATTTATTTAGTTAGTAAATGGGGCGGCATTGTGGTGCAGTTGGTAGAGCTGCCACCTCTCAGTAAGAAGGTCGTCTGATCGAATCCCATCTGGGGACCTTTCTGGGAGGAGTTTGCATGTTCTCTCTGTGCATGCGTGGCTTTTCTCCAGGTACTCCGGTTTCCTCCCACAGACTAAAAACATGCATGTTAGGCTGATTGGTAACTCTAACTTGTCCCTAAGTGTGAGTGAGAGAGTGAATGGTTGTTTGGCTCTATATGTGATGGGTGTGTGACCTGTCCAGGAAGCCCCCCACTTCTGGCACAGTGACTGCTGGATATGGGCCCCAGTGACCCCCTCCCCACTCCCCAACCCAGAAAGGAAGAAACGGGTAAAGATAATGGACGGATGAATGGATGGATGGACGGAGGGATGGATGGAGGGATGGAGGGTTAGTTTGTTGTTGTCTTTGTTCCCCCTCGCATCTGATTCTTGTTACTCTTCAACTCACCTGATTTCCATTTAGTGATTATCATTACACTCAGATTATGTGTCCCTTGGTTGATTATTTTATCTTTCCTTCCCTCCATTGATTACGGTGACATTATTTACATGAACGCTCCTAAAATCACCCTGCAGATGTTGGACACTGTCTATCATGGTGCGCTAAGATTCATGACTGGCTGTAATTACCCAACCCACCACTGCACCCTGTATTCACTGGTTAACTGGTTATCATTAACTTCACGCAGACTCTCCCACTGGTACATTTTCATCTTTAAATCACTTATTGGTCTGTTACCTTCATACATCTCCTTCTACATGTCTCTGTGTGATTGCAGCTATGGCGTGCATTCTCAGGATATTATTACCTGCAGTGTTCCCTCAGTGAGGACTGAACTTGGCAAAAGAGCCTTCTCCTACTCCGCTCCTGTTTCCTGGAATATCTTGCAAAAAGATCAGAAGCTCTCGACCTTGACCTCTCTAAGTGGCTTCAAACATCTGCTAAGTTCCTGGGAAAAACCAATGCAGACATGTTCCTGTTTTTAGTTTTCTACACCACCTTACAATGTAGCTGTTTTTTTATTTATTTTTTGCTGCTTTTTCCTTTTGACTGTTCTTTTGGTTGCCATTTTATTTTAACGTGTTAAAATAAATTGTTTGCCTTTTTTTATGACTGTCTATTGTTGTCTTTGTTATCCACTGTTGTCATCACTATTTGTTAAAAAAAAATCAGCATGCCTAAAATGTTGAAAGTTTATCAAAGTTCAGAGTTTGACTTTTTTCTACCACATACTGTGACCATTTAAAACAAAAAAATCCATCTATCTATCTATCTATCTATCTATCTATCTATCTATC
>NC_056498.1:54108305-54110734 GCF_014905685.2 Nematolebias whitei
AACATGAGTCTGTGCGAGCAGATGGGTATGAATGAATACAGCAGCATGAAATCAGCAGCATGTATAATCAGCAGCACAGATAAGTCACATGTCACCAAATAAAGTGGTATTACTGTGTCTTATTTTTTTCTTACAGTGATTATCCTGGTTAGGGATTTTATGAGTCTAGCAGCTTCAGGGTAGAAGCTGTTCCTCAGTCTAGTGGTTCTACACTTAATGCTCCAACGTGCTGCCTGAGGGGAGCGGTGCTAAACACTAATATCCAGTCAATGCTACTCACTTCGACAGATGCATTAGATGTTTGTTGCTGTTGTTGTTTTAGGAATTGTTTTGAATCTTTTTATTGTTTTCCTTCACCATTGTTGAGTTTAATAGTTGTTTTGCTTCTTCTCACTGTGTCTGTCTTTGTGCACATTCTCCCAGTGACTGCATGAGCTTCTCTGAGTGATTTGGCTTTCTCCTGCAGTACAAAGACATAAATGTTTTGCTAACTGGCGGTTCTAAATCTACTGTTGCTGGGAGTGTCAGCATGAACGGTTCGTTCTCTCTCTCACCCCGCCGAACTGAAGTGCCTTTCACCCCCCATGTCAGCTTGGGCCTAGCTCCAGCCTCACCTTCTATTTTATAACGCGGGTTGTCAAGATTTGTTTAACTTTCCTTATGCTCATACCCTTTGACAGATTCATTAAGCTTTTATCAGAATAGTTTGAATACTGAAAAGTAAAGACTGCCTCCGGTTAAAGTGTATATGCCATTTTAGCTTGCAGACTTTTGTAGCGCACGTAAACAAGCTTGGAAGGGGACTGAAAATCTTGTCTTCTGCTGTCGTCAGTGGTATTCATTGCTAACGTATGTCTCTCTTTGCAGGTGGTAGTGGTCTGTCAGAAGTCTTCCAACGTGTCCCTTTGGGGCTTGCGTGTAGCACACAGTGGGGTTTTTGGAGCTTTTTTATTGAAAACAACTGCCTGCTAGTAGTAACTAAGTGCTCCAACAGTGAACCAAATGAGTAAAGTCATAAAAACAAGGGGGGAATAAATCTCTTATCTGTATCATCGTCCTTTATATATTATATTTTTAAAAAAGGTTTTCGAATGTGAATGTAATATTACAGATGAAAGCAGCTTTAGGTTAATGTAGAATTATACAATCGGTAACTATAGTGTAATTTGATCTTGTGCCACACTACTTATAATGAATATTCTGCAAGCACTAGGGCAATCACACATTTTCTCCAACATGTTTGATTTTTAATTTAATGTTTTTTTTCTTCGGAAATTAGGTGCAGCGTTCTGATTCGTTCAGTGAAGCACAATAGCCAACCTCATCTCATGTAAATGAGGTCCTCTAGGTCCCCACAGAGCCCTAATGACACTTGCAATCTCATTCACTTTATCATTCCACCCTTCTACTGATATTTGTGTTCCATATTCAGCGTTTTATTACTTATCACCGTGCAGGTTTTTTTTTTTTCATATCGGCTCTTCTGCGCTGATCAAGTGGCTGAGTTTTTCTTGCAGCAATGCTTCTCCACTTTGTTGTTTTTATCTCGAGCCCACGTATGAAAAAGGCCTGAGGGAGAAAGACAATGCTGTCTGCTTTAACTCATCTCTCTGACCGACACTGAGGTATCAGGCACCGGCAGAGGAGAGAGAATATTTCATCTGACACTGTCACTCTTTGTAGAAACCTCGGGGAGTCTGAGGCTGCTGTGACACACTTGGTGGTCAGCAGCGCTGCATACAATTATGACAGCTCCTGCTAGACTTGCTGAAGCCACAAGTTTGTGGTATTACACTGGAACTAATTCTTCAAAATCTGTTAGACTGCTCAAAATAAAGTTTTAGGCTATAAATCCAGTCATGTTGAGTACTATTAATGTTTCACCTTCCTGTAGGTTTTGAGAACCTCCTTGGCTCATAGTTTGAATTCACAAGGTGTAGTGGTTAAATTATTCCCCTTTAAAATGGGACAATCGTTAAAAAAGCTGACTCATCATTAGTTGCTGATTCATTTGATGAAACGCGTTTTTGTGACAGTCCATGCGTGTAACATTATCTAGCTTGCTTTTTAAACCAACACACATAGTTGTCAAGGAACATCAACTGGGATAACACGTGATAAACTGAAATAGCATCAAACTCAATTTTGGAATGCTAAGAATTAAAAATAATTTTCCATTTTCCCAACTTTTTTCCTCCTTTTTAGAGGTTATGTCAAGGAGGCAACATTTGTAGAAAGAAAACCCAGATATCACCCTCCCCAGTGACACGTTCCAGTGCTTCCTGGGAGATCTTGAGTTGTCCCCAGATGAGAAGGGCTATATAATGACTCTGGTGAACTCTGTGTCTACACTGGAGTCTCCTTTCAGTGGAATGGGTTAGAAAAACTTCCAAAGAGAAGTGACAAGGAGATTTCCCCAGTTAGAAGCC
>NC_056498.1:54110834-54119744 GCF_014905685.2 Nematolebias whitei
AACACTCAAGACTGTCGCAGTAGCTGCAACAGTTCAGTATTACTCAGGATAATAGCACATAAAAACATTAACTTCTATTCACGTGCCACAAATGACTAGCCCCCCGTTAAAGGAATCTCGTCTGTCTTAGATCTAGAATCCAACACAGAGGCAGTGACAGCTGAATTAAAGAGCATCTTATATCACCATGCATGCGACAGCACATTGACAGCTTCAACAAGTAGGAAGAGAAAGTAGATGGACTGGATTTCTCTTTTTTACTTCCATTTTCAGGCGCGTTGCAATGAGACAAAAACGTGGCCAGTGATTTTACCCTGAGCTCAGTACATTTGATCCTGATACTGTTATCATCATCACTTCTAATTCATCGCTGTGAACTAGTTTTACCAGCCGGCTGTACAAAGTGAGAATACTTGTAGACTGTTTCAATCTGGCACGATTTGCAAATTGAATGTCATTTAGACCCTAAAGCGTAATCACTTCTTCTAAATGTGTCGTCATTGAAATTGATTTAATTAGGATGACATTCAATACTATCTCATACAGTGATTTTAAAGCGATCTATAGCACGAGTCTCCACTTGAGTAAACAACAAACACATAGAGCATGGATATTAAGATGCTCTAATGGTATGGATCAATGAGGATTAAACTGAGAGCTACAAACAGGGGTGGCTCAAGTATAATAGGGGTCAATAGGTCAAGATAAAGGTTGTGCATGAAGAGGTCAAATAATTGTTTCACACAGTGTCCTGCTATCAATAAACCCAAGTTCATCCTATGATTTAATATGCCAATCATACAGGTGTGCAGAGGGCAATAGATCAAGGGAGTGTTGTAAATCCTCACTTGGCTGATCACTCAGGGAGACACAAGGAGGACACAACAAATTATCACATCAAATTGATGGTTACGAGCCACTTGCCGTCTATTTTACAAGAGGTTGCAATGGCTACTTTTTAAAACTGTTTCTTAAACAAACATTATCCATTAAAACATATGTAGATATTTTGTTCTAATAAAGAGGGGTGACTCTGTGCCTGTCATGATAACAACTTTTGCTGGTCGATTAATTATCTTAGAAATTATTGCGATAAATGATAATATAGTTTGAAATTTGACAATAATTAGTAATTATTGTCAAATTTAAGAAGAAATATTGGTTAATTTTTGTGTTTAGTACCTTTTTTGACCACTGGATGGCAGTATAAGACTGTTTGAACAGAAGGATGGATAGTGAGGGAGTGAGCAGCGTGTCTCTAAGAAAAATGGGAGGAAGGCCCCTTGACGTGACATGGGCTGTCTCTCTTTGGTCCTCACAATGGCGGAGGCTCGGTGTGTTTGAGCTCTTTAGCATAGTATTTTTCACACAAAGCTTTTAATTAAAAAAAAAATCAGTAAACAAGTTCTCAGCTTCTTTTTGTGGAGAAAAACAACTTTTTAGACAAAGGTACGGGTTTCAACCATGAATTTTGGAGTTTCGACAAGACAGTTTTTTCCCGTGGTCGGCCTGTTAGCTTAGCTCGCATCTTAGCTTCTCAGCTTAGCTGCTTTCAACGATCCAAAAATGGACAGTTCAAATGGATTTTAAAGAGAAAAGAGAAAGGGAGGGGTCAGTGAAGAGCACCGGAGTTGAGCTTTTTGTCATCCAGTGTCTTCAGTAGAAAGGGAGAGACACGAAGAAGCGATAAAGCCAATAAATGAAAATGAGGTTGATAATTTTCATTTATCATGCGACTAATTGATTTATTGTTTATTGCGACAGGCCTACTTAAAGTGAATATATCTGCTCAATTAAAACCAGTTTTACTGTTTAAGTTTCTGAATCTAAATTTTATTGTAAAGGACAAAAAAAAAAAAAACTCAGTCTTAAAAAAAAATAATAATAATATCTGCAGAGCTGTGAGCCCAATTCTTTTTCAACAAGCAAAACTGAGCGAATATGCTTTGTTTCAAAACTAGGCTAAGTCTAAAACCATTTGCAAACTTATCATCTAATGGGAAATGTGGCGTTTTCATTTTTCTTCAAAAGTAGCAAAGTTTTGCACACCGAGCTGTCAGTGAGCAGCGCAGAAGCGGTGATGAAGATGGGGCCAAGAGAGTGAGCTGAAGTAGCTAGTTACAGCACAATGGCACTCGTGCAAAAATGAGGACGCACAGGTGTAAGTTGAGGCAAACATTGTCGAGATAAATAGTGCAATCCTCCTTGCATATGGTAATTTCTCATTATCGTCTACTGATTCAGAATTTCTTACAAGCCGACAGCTGCAGTGACTGCTGTTTTAGTGATTACTGTAGTCTTTTTTTTTCATTTCTCAGAAACTGGGGATAACTTCTCAAATGTTTGCATTTGTACTGTCTGTTAAATAGAGTAGATTAAAATTTAGAATTCACACTGAGAAAATATTGTGCTTCTTTGTCAAAACAGATACTCAGGGATCACTGAGAATCATACAATGTTTTTTCTTTTTCTTCCTGAATAAGCAGTTGAAATAATTAAAACTAAAGGATAAAGACATTTTTCTCTTAAGTGATCGCAGTAAATGATGAAAAAGGACAGACTATGACTCATATTACAGTGTGGGGAACATTTTGCAAGTCAGGAGCATCATCTTTCCGATTCACAAAAATATCTTTCTGAGATAACAAGCAAGCATGTTAGTATATTTTTATCACCTGCTACCGAAAGGCAGACAACAGAATTTTTGCAGTTGTCTGCATATTTCTATTCGCTAGCTCATGAACCACTACAACAACAACAACAACAAAAAATAAATTATGAAATCTGCAGAAAGTAATCATTGGAATACAACTACAACAAACTGTGTTTTGGAGGCAGATGGCCACCACAGCCTATCGACCTTCAAGAAACCAATGACTAAAACTAAGTCTACTCTACAGATACTGACCTAAAAGTTGATGTGGTCTTAGCTGAGACTGACTCCCAACATAGTCTGAGTGCTAACTGGGGTTCTTTTCGAGAAACAGATCCTGTCTATTTCTGAATGCTAGGAAACGCCGTGTAACTGCAAGTTTCCTTCCCTCAATCGACTATGGTGAAATTATTTACAGTAGTCCCTCGCTACTTCGCGGTTCGTTTTTCACGGACTTGCTCTATCGTGGTTTTTCAAAATAAGATTGGACAAGACACTCAATTGGCTGATTGATGGATGTGCCGTGCGATCGGCCTTAAATTTTTATTAAAAATGGATAATTTTAAATTATTTAGCACCAGTGTACAGCCCAAGCTGCAGAAAAAGCTTCCTCCTGCAGCTGATCAGCTGATCTCCACTCTGCAGTGAAAAAGTGGGTGTGGCCAAGAGCAGCAGGTGGCAGAGTGCAGTGGCAGCAGAGAGCTGAAATCATGACATTCTGTGCTCTTTTAGAGTGTTAAGAGTTTAGAAACATTGTTTAGAATATTGCAAGAGGGTGGGAACTACTACTTACTACTTGTACTAGTATTCCTACTTTGCGGTTTTTCACTTATCGCGGGGCTTCAGGGTACGGATCCCTCACGACAAACAAGGGACTACTGTACATGAACGCCCCTACAAACACCCTGCAGATGTTTCACTCTATCACGGTGCGCTAAGATTCATAACTGGCTGTATTTTCATCTTTAAATCACTTATTGTTCTGTTGCCTTCGTATATCTCCTCCTACATGTCACGGTGCGAGTGCAGCTACAGCGTGCGCTCTCAGGACATTATTACATGTAGTGTCCCCTCAGTGAGGACTGAGCTAGGCAAAAGAGCCTACTCTGCTCCTGTTTCCTGGAATGTCTTGCAAAAAGACCTGAAGCTTTTGACCTTGACCTCTATAAGTGGCTTCAAACATCTGCTAAGTTCATGGCAAAAACCAACATAGCCATGTTCCTGATTTTAGTATTTTATATGGCTTTACAATGTAGCTGTTTTTGTTTCATTTTTAATATAATTTTCTTCCATTTATTTTTCAATTTTAAATACTTTTTTGATTGTCTACTGTTGTCATCATCCTTTGTTTAAAACCAGGTCTCTCTTGTAAATGAGTCCTCGAGGCTCAATGAGACTAACCTGTTTAAATAAAGGTTGAATGAATGAATGAAAGATATTGCCACCACAGCCAACTGATCTTTTAACTTCAAACAACATAACTTAACCCATGCAGCAAACTTCTGTGTTTGCTGCATGGGTTTCTCTTTTGATACAGCTGGGGGTGGTGTTTCAGGAACACGTTGGCTCAAACTTTTATTGTGCTTCATCTTGTGACTCTCAGCATTTTCTATCGAGTGGAACAAGTTAGATGTGTTCCCACCGCTAGCTGGAACGATTCTCCGGCACATTTTGCAGCACACTGACTGAAACCTGCAGTTTATCGGATCTTAGATAACCGAACCACTTCCACACCGCCAAATTAGTCTTTCCTCTCTTATCAGTTATGTCATCTGTTTTCTCTTCACTTGTGAAAGCTTGTTCAGTCACATTCTGATGGTCATGGGCACTCATTTTGAAGCGAAAACTTAACATGCATTGAAATTAGCCTAGCCTGCTACCGCTAACACCTTCTGGACTCGAGCTCTGCGTAACATCTATGTCACCACGCATTTACATAGTTGTGTCACACCTTTTTCTGTCCAGGTTGAAACTGAAGTGGCCGCTTCAACCCCAACAGAAAAAGAAATGTGTCAGTGAAACGCTGTAATCTTATCGAAATTGTGCTTAAAACTCATATCACCGTTACTGAATAAAAGTATACCGCAACATATATCGATATCGAATTATTGTCCAGCTCTACACAAGATATTTGCTTAAAACTTTTGCATTCTTTTTGAAGTCAACCCCTGCTGCATCCTAAATGCACAAAGGAGCGTTACTGCAGATCCTTCCTCCCAGCAGCTGTTAGACTTTATAACCATCACTGCTCCCAACAAACACAATACGTATTTAATACATGCTAAAACACACACTCTGCCTATACTACTGTACTGTAAATAGTCTGCCATTCTCAATGTTCAGTACATATTGAACATTATTGAACATTATTGAACATTATTATTGTTATTGTTTATCTTATTTCTTTATATATTGTTTTTAACATTTTAGGAACTTTTTGTGTGAATCGTTTTATCTGTTGCTGCTGTTACACTTGAATTTCCCATCCGTGGGACAATAAAGGCAATTTCTATTCTATTCTATTCTATTCTATTCTATTCTATTCTAACCCAGTTTGTCTGTTATCATAATATCTCATGAACCACTAGAAAGTCCCAGACTCGATCCCCAGTCATTCCCACATGTTGTGGTGTCTCTGAGCAAAGCACCTAATCCCAATTGCTCCCTGGGCGCTTGCATCGCTGGCCAAAGCTCCACCTGGGCGTATCCCAGGTGTGATGTGTTAGGCAGAGCAACTATTTCACCGTTGTCTGGGAACATACAATAACGACAACACATAGCACTTTATTATTTATTTATTATTAGATGGATTTTAATTCAATTTAAGGTAGAAAAATTAATGGATGCACATTTCTAACTGATTAACTTGTGAAGTAAATCTAATTACAGCTGATCACTATAACTAACTAAAACTGGCCAACACAGCAATAGTTAACATACTCAGAGATTTTAAATCAGCTTTCCCAAAGCTCCTTTTTTTTTGTCTCCACTGTTATTCTGACATGACTGAAATGTTGATATAAATGTCCCATTTCACCACAGGATTCAGCTGAAAGAAGTCAGATGTCATCACGACTTACCCCTCTGAACACATTAACAAATCCAAACCGCTTCAGCTCCATGATTTGTGACTGTGAACCAGAAACATCATCATCACTTGATAGAAGACATATCAGCTCTGATTTCCTGCAGGTGAGCTTCAAAGCTGCAGAAGTCAGTTTAATTATCTGTGTGCTATTAGCAGCAGGATGGCGCAGAGACGGCACAGAGCCACTGATGTCACTGCAGAGCCACTGGAGGACTGATTAGCCAAACACCAACAGACTGCTGGCCACAGCCGCTCGTGGACTCATCATTTCTGCTCCCAGGGCAACTTTAAGGATTCCTACTAATCAGTTATAACACTGATGAGCATCCTGGCCCTGCAACCCTGCACCCCCCCACCCCCACATACACACACATTGATTTCTCCCACTAAATGCATCACTTGATGCAGATAGCAATCCTTCCCCCCGCCTTCACTAATTCGTAAAGTAGATGTCAAGTTACAGTAAACAAATTGAATTTCCCGGACATCCCTTGTTTCGTTTCATCTTTGCTTCTTATAACCCCAAAAACCATTACAAGAGCTGCAACAGCACAGTGTTTTCAAGAACATAATACCTCAAATAAGGTTTAACCGTAGGTTAAATTAGCCCAGAGTCTGCAGCAGCACAGCTTTGTCAGCGTGACTTCACCTCCGCTGCCTCCTCATTTTTGTTTGAGGCAATACCTTTTATCAGTCACTAACCCCTGTAGTATAGTCTACAGTGTATCCTGTTTATATGGCGCTCTAGAGGAGAACCTCAATAAGGTAAGGCTGTGTATCTTTGTTTGTTTGTGACACTTGTGCAATGCTTGTGGGAGTTGAATTATATACACTCGTTGCCACACAGAGCCTTGAGAGCCCGGTGTAAAGAAAATGCTGCAAGTCTTAAGAGCAGCTTGGTCATGGGTATCACAGTCCACAGTATGAGGTGCACATGCAGAGCAGAAAATCGCTTCACGTATTTGTCACTGCGGTTGGTGGGTCACTGCAGGAACAAGAAAAGGTTTTGTTGCTCGGGCTAACTAAGTTTTCTTCCTGACATTTCTCCAAGAAAACTCCAGTGCATCAATATGAAAAATGATTACTTTTGTGGTTTGTTTGGACTCCCCTTGTCGTATTTTGCTGTAATAAAAACTGAAATTTAGCAAACATGGAGCTCAACAATAAAACTACAGCTGATGTGTCTTAAAATGTTAAGAATATATGTATAGTTACAATTTAACCCTTTCTCTTGATACAACATGGGAAAAAAAAAATCTGATGTTATCATGTCCAACTTCACTAAAGTGGACCACAACAACTCATAACGCTGCTGGTACATGAACCTTATTGTGCATTAGCTGAACGTTCAGTCCCGTCTGAAGCATTGACTCATCACAAAATCAGCTGTAAATAAAATCTAATTAGTGCACTTTTTTTTAGAAGTTGAACAAGGATTTCTTTTTTTAATCCTTGTTTTTGTAAGTCTGAGGCATATGTGTCAAAGTCAAGGCCCGGGGGCCAAACGTGGACCCTCGTTGATGTCTTATCTGGTCCCCAAGATGTTATTTTAAATGTAAAATACTTTTGTCACTTTAATTTTTTTCAGTAATCTTTGATTATGATGTCAAAAGTGCAACAGTGAATGTCAAATGAGACCAATCAAACCCTTGTTGAGGAAACTGCAACCAAGAAAAGATGTTGGATATTGTTTCTTTATTTCTTTTGTATAATAAATGCCCCAAAAGACAAGTGACTTTAATCCTTGAGCCCACCACTAGCTCAGAAAATCCACAACTCTACCTCTCCAAACTTGTCAAACTTCAGGAACAACAAAAAGCTTTGGGTAATCATAACTTTCATCTTTTCAAAGTTTATATAAAGTATCTATTGACTCAGTTGAACAGAATGTTGAATAAGGCGATTTTTTTATTTTTTACTTCTTTCAGCGGCTCCATTCTTCAGGGGTCGCCACGGCCAACTAAATCGCACAAAGACCTGGCGATTATTTTTACGCCGGATGCTCTTCCTGACGCAACCCCAGACCACAGAGCTACCACAGCACAGTGTGGAGCAGAGAGCTGCTATCAAGGGCACCCAGGGGAGCAGATGTGGGTGTCCTTGCTCAAGGGCCCAGAGCAGGGCAAATAAGGGTGGAGGCAGGTTTGGGTACTCCACCATTCCCACCCACATTTTTTTATGTTGTCAGTCCAGGGGGTCAAACTGGCGACCTTCTGATCACAGGCTAACCTCTGCACCACCACTCCCCCAGTGATTCATTTCCCCATCATTATATCATATGTATATCATATGTTCGCTTATCTTTAGCAAGGCACAGACCTACTGTAATGACGAACAACAAAATATGACGTGTTGTTCAAACGTAAAACAATTATCTAACAGATAGACAAGCAGGATAATTAAACATAGACTTTAAAATCTTCTGCATCAATGACACATTTAATCTGTAATCCCATCCTCTGTCTGAGTGCGAGCAGTTGGATTATTGATCATCCTGTGCAGTGTGGGAGGGGAGGAGGCTGCCTCCCTCACTCTGAAACCTCATTTAGATTTACATCAACTCCAATTCTGCACTCATCTGTAGTGTACTGGTGAAGTTTAGCATCGTTCTTCCAAGTGCATTCGCTCTATTACACTTAAAAGTGCAGCTGCAGGTTCCTGAGCAGGGAAGTTTTCATAATTTGTGTTTTGGCTGATTTAAATGAAAGCCGACTAGAACAATGAAGGCGTAACAGAGATGTAGAAGTTGGCCTGCAGCCAAATAAAGTTAATTAACCAACAGCTTACTGTAGCCTTAAACTCGACCGACGTGTCTCCCTGCGCCCGTTATTCTCCAAACGCTACAGGAGGATTTCCAGCGCGGTAATCTGACTGACTTGTTCTCACACGCGCGCCATCTGCTGCGCATGCAGCCGCGTCTCTGTTCACACTTAATTACACCGGCTAGCTTCCGCGTGTCGTTCTCACCCGGTTAGCTGAGGAGCTGTTCCGACCTGCGACTTCTCACTTCACTGTTTTAGGAGGGGAGTTTCTTTTTTTTTATATATATACAAGAGCTAAATCCTCTCCTCTCCGTGGGGAGTGTAAAAGTCCGCGCGCGCGGTCACTCGCATACACACACAGAGGAAACGAGCAGCTAAACCAACTGAGGCGCAGGTGGCGCGTGCAC
>NC_056498.1:54119844-54125272 GCF_014905685.2 Nematolebias whitei
AAATTCCATGCCGATCGTGCGGCTCTTCCATCAGTCAACTGTGTATCATGTCCAATCTTAGTTTGAAAAACCGTGATAGAGCGTGTCCGCAATAAACGAACAGCAAAGTAGTGTGGGACTACTGTATTTTAAATTATTTAGCACCTACCGCACCTGTATGTAATAGGGCTGGGCCATATCATATCGTTCACGAGAATACCGGTAAAAAAAGCTTGCCCGGGCAAAAAAATGATGTCATGATAAGCTAATTTCATGACGTAATACGTCAGGGCGCCCCGCCCCTTTAACAGAACCGTGCGTGCCGAACAATCAAACCGAACTACGCACCCCCCCTCCACCTGTCGGGACTGGTGTAACGCTAATTAGTTGCGCGCAGTACTAGCTAGCAAAAAAGATAAAAACCAACAACGCGCAGCTCAGCTGTCTCTCCATCCAGCTCTAAACTGCAGGTACTGACAACTCAACTGTCTCTCCCTCCCCCCGCTCTAAATCTGCCAATCGTCTTTTCTTTTTCTTTTTTCTCCCCACCCTGCTCTGGCTGCCGGTGCGGGCTGCATCTCCCCCACTCTAAACTGCTGGTACAAACATGCGCAGGTCTGTCACTTTAGATCCACAGTCCATGGACCAAGAACAGAGTCAGGTGATCAGAGACAGAGCATCAGAGAAATGAATCATTCCTGCAGGAACAGAGGAAGCTGAAACACCACAAGCTTCAGTGTCAGCTGATCACCTTCTTACAACTTGTGGATGGTATACTCATTTAAAGACAACATATGATAAGTTAACATATGATAAGAACAAGTTGTATGATACATTTATGCTCCACAGATCTTAAGCTTCAGTTTATTTAGTTATTTTGGGAAACTGCACATGCGTTTTAGTTTATGGGGTGGATTTTGTTGATTTCCGTTTTGTGCAGACTTTTTCAATCTAAATAACAAAAGTATCATTTTTATTTTTATACTTTTAGACTGAATACTTTACTAAATAAAGTAATTTCAGTAAAATTAACCCTTGTTCTTTTAGTTTTATATAATACTGTAAAGCAACATGTTAAGTTAATTTTGTCAAACGAATAACTGATTTCTGTTGTTTTTTTCTTGTTGTTGTTGTTATATCACGAAATGTATCGTTATCGTCAGAATGCTCTGAAATATCACAATATTATATTTGAGCCATATCGCCCACCCCCTAGTGTGCAGCCCACAGCTGAAGGAGAAGCTTCCTCCTGCAACATGGCATATCTCCGTTCTGCAGCGGAGAAATGGGCGTGGCCGAGAGCGCTGACAGATGGCAGACTGTAGCCGGAGGCAGGGAGCTGAAATCATGACATTCTGTGCTCTTCTAGAGCGTTTCGAAACATTGTTTAGACTATAGCAAGAGTGTGGGAAAGGTTTAAAACACCTTAACATACATACATACATACATACATACATATATATAAATATATATATATATTGAAATAAACTAATACTTACTACTTGTAATACTATTCCTACTTCGCGATTTTTCACTTATAGCGGGGCTTCAGGGTACAGATCCCCCGCAATAAGAGGGACTACTGTATTAGGAATGACTCTTAGCAACTACCACACTATATTTTAACTCAGTGTCTGTAAAACTGGCAGTTATAGCCATTTTTATGTTTGCCAAATTTATTTAGCTATGGCAGCCATCTTGAATTGGGTTAACTTGAAAAATGAATCTGTTTCATCTGTAGCATTAAAATCAGTGCAGTGATTCATTAACATAATCAGCTCCTTTTGCCTTTCAGAGAGTGGTGATAATAAAGTGACAGTATTTTCCTTCCCTTGTGTGTATGTTATTTTAAATTATGTTAAATGGATTATTACTAAGAGAAAACTCAATCTTCCAATAATAAGTCTTACTCGGTTACAATCCCTTGCTGAATCTTATTTCACATAACAAGACATCTCAGTGGAGACGGTTATTGTGTTTCAGCCTAAAGTAATAAGAAAATTACACAATTAGTCACCTCCTTGGTAAAATTGAAGCCATTTAAAAAACAAGTAAATACAATTTTCAGTAAAATGGTTCTTTTTGTCTTATGACATTTATATAAAACAGAAAACGTCTTCTTGTCACGTACAAAGTAGCACGTCAGACATGCCTTTAAGATAAAATATAAAGGCTGGTCTAAGCAATGCTACAACAGCATGCACAGTCTGTGATGCACTCTCATGCAGCCAGGTTCAAATTATCTTAAGAAATAGGATGTGTATACAAGGTGGCTAGGGCTCGAAGAGTACCGCACGGTGTGAGTCATCATCGCAGCAGCACAGATTGACTTTGCTCGGATCAGGGAGATGAAGATGGAGATGGAGATGGAGGTGTGGGATAGGCAGCATTAAAGCCCACCTGATGTGAACTCCCAGGACTGTGCAACCAGGGGGAGCGCTCTGAGGAGGGCCAGGTCCCACAGGAACAAAGTCATAACGGGAGACAAACTGGAGACAAACCATTTAGGACTTAAATTAGCCCTGGGACTTCTCAACCCATCTGTCCGACTAAGCCTGGAAGCCCCGCGGATCCCATTAAGCACAGCGCAGAGAAACACCGGTGGAAGTAAAGAGCGATCGAGATCCATGATGTGTTCCTGCTGAATTCGCTCTTCATCTTTAGAAAGAGAGCTTATGTGTGTGAAGAATGAATACAGGCTTGTTATATGAAGTGAAACACTTCGAAGAGCCTTGTATGTTTTCTTTTGAAAAACACGTTTGTTTGATCGCCTTTCCAAACAAACAAGTTTAATTGCGCCTGGTTCTTACAGATCAATGGATTTTCTTTATAACTTATACAATGAACAAAAAAAATGTCTGTGGTGCTAAGTCAAAGCAAAACCAAATGCAAATGAACAAATGCAGAAATAAAATGTATATTTACATGTTCACAAGGTCCTGACAAATGCCAGCGTTGCTGCAAGAGACAGAGGCACACTCATTGATGTCTTCCTCACAACGAAGGCCTGAAAATCCCATCTCACAATCACACCTGGAAGAGAAAAAAATCATTAATATTGACATTTTGTCTAAGATGGAAAATAGAAATACTATGTTTCCTGCAGGCACAGACAAAGAGCAAATAGTAAAATAAATATCTACAAGACGTCACTAACATGACTTTTGCATTATACTCAGTCTGATTGATCATTCTGTAAAGTAAAATGTTTTCTATTTATCTGTTTGAGCAAACCTGAAGCTTAAATTTGCAAAACACGACAAGAATAATTACCCGTATAAGGCGGGCTTATTTGGAAGTCTTAACAATTTGCCCTAATTTCAGCATGAAAAAAATTAGCTCGAGGTATTCTGCTTTTAAAAATGACAGCACAATGCTTTAACAAACACAGCGGAGACCTGTTCTGGCTGCTAATAAAACATTTTGAATCTCCTCTTCTAAGAAACAAACAGCTGGTTTTGACATTTTTCACCTGTAGCCATTGATCTGATCCACACAGCCCCCTTGATTTTGGCATGGGTTTGAGCCACACTCATTGGTGTCAATTTCACACAAACTTCCTTCAAATCCTGAAAGATAAATGAGGTAGTCATGGATCAGCAGACCTTAGTGCATGCTGAAAACGTCAGGGCCGAAGATAATAAAGGCCCCAGTGAATGCCATTTTAATGGAACTACTAGCCCCTGTAGCATATCTCATCTTCCAGCTCTCAGCACTCACTGTTTCCCCTTTGAGAGTGTATAAGTCTAATAATACTACAGTGCCACAGACAGATTGGTCTGAGGGTTAGTGGTTTGGGAGGTGTGTGTCTATGTGCGTGGGTGCACTTTTGTGTAAGTGTGTGTGCGAGAACAAAAGAAAGAAAAAACCCCGAAGAGCAAGGGGACATCTTGTTAAGTTAGGGTAAGAGGGAGCGGCTACACCCAAGAGCTCTTTTGCCCTCGTTCATTAGGGGGTTGAGGGGCAGGATGGCTAAGCAGATCAGCATGGATGTTTTTTTTTGTACATTTGAAGGCAGCCTGGGAGCCTGTACTGTTCAGCCTGTCAGATGTACACCACTAGTGCTTGATCTGCTGGGCACATTCTGTTTTTACATGTCAACATTTGCTTCATACAGAAAATGATAAATTAAATGCACTTTATAAATGAAGAAATTAAAAAGAATTATATAAAGGTAGACATAGCAGAAAGTTTATATCCTCATGAAAAAGCTGGTAGATTAACAGATGGACACGTTTTTTTAAAACATTTTTTATCAAATGCAGAATTTAATTAAACTAATAAAAACAACCTGCAAAAAATGTACCAATCTGTAATGCAAATTAAAAAGATCTTGATAAAGTTTATATATTTCCACACAAGTTTAAATGACCTGCAGAGAGTATATAAAAAACATTTGTATTACAAATGTAGCCAAAAGTATTGTTTACATTTCTTTCTGTGTTATTAATCAAAACCTCTAGACCATTTTTTTATTTCAATAATTTTGTTATGAGCTCCTTATAAACCAGCTGAATGTAGGTAACACCATAAATTTATTCATATATATATACATATATATATATATAACAAAAACACAGAATACAGAAGCCATAATCAAGATAAAATTGTGTATGTTGTTTCGCAAACAAAACCATTAACAATTTAAACTTTGTAATAAATTCCCTGTTTAATATAGTAAGTTTTCTGGTGATTAATTGAAAGTTGTAAAAATAATGTTCATAAAAACAATAAATACAATTTAAAAAATGGTTATTTAATCCATTTCAAACATGGCTGTGCTTTGCTGCAGGAAGTATGTAACCCAGATAATTAGGATTTTTTTTTTTTTTCAGAAATTTGCCATAACATTAGATGGCTTTACTATATATACTTTTTAAATAAAGCAACATTTATTTTGTTTTGATGTATTTAGAACTGAATCCGGTAGTCCCTTGCTACTTCGCAGTTCGACTTTCGTGGACTCGCTCTTTCGCAGTTTTTCAAAGTAATATTGGACATGACACACAATAGGCTGATTGACAGATGAGCCGTTAGATCGGCATGGATTTTTTAAATTTAAAATGCATTATCTTAAATTATTTAGCACCTGAAGTACCTGTGTGCAGTCCACGTGCAGGGAGAAGCTCCTTCCTGCAACATGTCATGATCTCCACTGCAGCGGAGAAGTGGGCGTGGCCCAGAGCGCTGGCAGAGAGAGCGGAGATCATGACATGCTGTGCTCTTTTAGAGCGTTTAGTTTATAAATGTTGTTTAAAATATTGCAAGAGTTTGGGAAGTGTTTAAAACACCTTAATATAAACTACTACTACTTGTACAACTATTCCTACTTCACGGTTTTTCACTTATTGTTTGGGGACTGAGAACGAGAACAGAACCCCCCACGATAAACAAGGGACTACTGTAATAAAAAGACAGATTGGATAAAACATTAAGTGAAACTTGTTTT
>NC_056498.1:54125372-54130200 GCF_014905685.2 Nematolebias whitei
TACCATCTCAATGGACAGCAACTGCTACCGACTATGGAAGACGGAATGCGACTAAATGAAATAAATAAATACAATTAACAATTAAATGTATTTAATAATTAAATTATACATCATTAAATAATTAAATATTCACTTAAATTATTAAATACACAATTAAATAATAAAATGTACCTTTTAAATGATTTATTTCATGATTTATTTAATTTTGTCACCTTCCACCTTCCAGTGACACCATGAAATCATGTTAACTGTCAGCTTCACTTGTCAAGCTCAGTGGGCGGGACTAACCCTAACCCTGACGCCTGATTGGCTGCTCCTCACAGCAAGCGAAGACAAATCGACCACAGATAATCGATTCATCCACAGGCCAGAAAAGATATTCCGAAACATTAGGAAGCGGTAATTGTGTTTACGTATATTTGGATGAAAACATTTTTCATACCATGAATGTAAAGAAGAAGACTTACTTTTACGAGAAGCAACACATTTAAACAAATAAGTTCTCTGAGGCAGAGTCAGACCTATGTCGCCTGTGCAAAGCAAGAAATATTATATTAACTTGGGGTAATGCTCGCGAAACACTTATGGCTTATGTAACAATTTAGGATTTCACATGCTCAGCGTTAGTCCCGCCCTAGTCCCGCCCACTGAGTTTGATGAGTAAGACTGACAGTTAACATAAATTCATGGTGACACATGAGGGTGGAATGTGACAAAATTAAATAATTGACAAAATCATTAAAACAATTATATCATAAAATAAATTTTTTTATTGTGTTTTAATAATTTGTTTATTTAATAATTAAATGCTTCATTTCATTATTGTGTTTTTATTTATTACATTTTGTCACATTCCGTCCCCCAGAGCCGACTAGTTAGCAACTTTAAATTGCAAAAGAATTGTGTTTGCAACAAAGTGACCAAAGAGCTATGTGACCACAAGTTCAGCAGCTATTTTTTGAAAACCACAGCGCATACAAAACTTGAAAAATACGATTCCTCAGAACATTTCATCTTTACCTGTAATATTCCTTCTTGGATGAAGAGTTTCATGAAAAAGAAACCATTAACGGGTCCTTGGTCCACATACAGAAGAGTTCCCTGAGCGGCCATGGTTTGAAATCTCACTGTGATGTTGTTGAGCTCGTCCAGGTCAATACCTTGAAACTCAAGGTATGAATTCCCAAAATAATGAAGGTAGCTCGTATCTGGGAGAGAGAGTAATGCATAAATCCAAGAGAAGGAAGAGGGTAAACAAAAGTAGCACTTGAAGAATCTTCCTGAGAAAATGTCTTGATCCCTCAAAGTACAAATGAGCCTTTTCTTGGCATTTTTTTTCTAAGTAGCATCTGAACAATACCTAAAACTTTTTGATTTATGTCAAAAAATACCTCACAATTTTGGATGAAAAACAGCAATGGCATTTTCACTGAAAGAATAAAAAAAAACACACATTGCTTCAAGAAACATCAAAATTCGAGGTTAAGACTGAATAATTAAAACAATTAGGAGAGTACAAGTAAATGGTTTTAGGGCTCTTGGCAGCGTCACAGCTTTTCCGTGCTTTACAGGCATACATCATTTTATTGCCAAAAACCATTTGAAGCATGCAAATGGCACCATATTAGGCAAAGAAAGAGAGTCTTGGCTGAAATCAACATATTCTTGTAAGTTTATTACATGCCTCATTTTCTGGTGGAGTAACATGGTTTATGTCATCCATGAAGAATGGCCAATTACGTGGTATTTCAGTAAGAAGTTCCACTGCCCGCAAGCTTATTGGGGTTAGTGACGCAGACAAACTTAAAAGACCGACTTTGGCTGCAGCATTGGAGGCAAGCATTAAGCATACTCATGCTCAATATACTCCTCATTTAAAGAAAGTAGTGCAATTTGTCGGAGAAAAGTCAAACGGCAAAGCCTGGTAAATTGAAAGGCATTCCCAGATGCAAATGGCTCATGCTCTGTTCTCCTTTTAGAGGGGAGAAAAGTTACACTGGAGAAATCGACGATCTTTAAAGTTGCTCCTGTGATTAACAATGCAGCTGAGAAGTGTGAACTTATCAATATTTGTTAGATGCCAACTTCTAATAGGCCAGACCCCTTTTGATCTGAGTGAAACTCCTCAGGGCATTTAGCAAACAAGCTAACCTAAATACCCGCGTTCTCTCTGGAGAGCAATATTACTAAACCCCCTGAGGAGCATCCCATGATAACAAAAGGAAGGAATCATCAGGATCAGACCCTCTGTGTTCCATGAATTAATCAGGGTAAATGCATGCAGCAACAATGCTTTGCTGTCTTCTGCTCCTCGCCTGACAATAGGGTTTGCCAATGCTGATGATGGAAAATTACCCCTTAGAGACAACGCTATTCATTAATTTTAAAGCCTTGTTTAGTCTGATATAGTCTTTGATGCATTCGGAGGTTGTTGCCAGGAAGCAGTGTCATGCCTCATTAACAGTAGCTTCAGTGTCTCCTTCAAAAGTCTTGTTTTTACCATTACCTCATATTTCCATACCAAAATTTTATGTATGCACATGCCTCAAGTAACTATTCAGACCAAATCTAAATTGTAAATGTTCTCAATAGAAATGTTCCCTCTTTTTTTTTTTTTTGTATTATACACCCCGTGTGTTTTTCCTTCTGTTAACTTTATGCTGACCCTGCAGTTTTTCATCACTTTAATCTGTTCAAAAGCTTTTCACAGTTTCTATAAGGGGCAAAGTTGTCTACTGGGGATATTCTTTGATATAAATCTTTCGGATCAGATTTAATTAGGGTCAGTCTTGATACATGACCAAAGAGGAAGTGTGAAAACTGACACAAGTCATATTTAATGTAACATATAGAGGTGGAGTGCAGTGTTGCAGCACAAAATGTAGGGTCAATAGGGTTAAAATGAAAAACACATCAATGAGAAAATACATTAGGTAACATAAGAACTTATGAATAATTAATTAGAGGAAAGACTTTTGATGGTGACATTTATTTAATATGGACTAAATGTCCCGTTTATTAAAAAAGAAAGGTGGGATTTAGGATCAAAGTTCTTCTTTGTCCCTGATTTATTGGTTTAGGTAATGGACTGATGATTGAACTTGTCACAGGGACAGAGATAAAATGCTGCTGAAAACTGTTCCTGGACCTGTGCATTTTCAGAGCCTTGAGAGAAGGCAAAAGGTCATTCTGTTCCTACAAAATTGGCAGAGAAATATCCAGTATACGATTTTGTTGAAGCTCCTTGTGTTGCAAAGATACACGGAGGATCCAATCTTAAATGAAATATAGGCTTCTTTCAAACAAAGTGTCTGGTAATTTTTCTAATATATCTTGACTAGATTTATTTGTTGTTGTTTGATTAAAAAAAAAAAGTAAATAAATAACTGATGAAATTAAAAGACCTAGCATAACCACTAGTTTTCATGCCAGTATTTTAAACTAACATTATCTTACTCTGCGACGGGACAACGTTTTGAATGTTTTGGTAAAAATATTATCTTAATAGATGTAAAATAGACTGAGCTATAGCTATTTTATGTTGACTAAGGTGATTTAGCACTGGCAACCATCTTGAATTTGGTTGACTCTAAATGGTAACGAGTTGTAGATATACATTTAACGATTACTTTCTGAGTGTTTCATTAAAATTTCCCCAGTGGTTCACAAGATAGGCAACACGGTGGCACAGTTGGAAGAGCTACCGCCTCTCAGAAAGCAGGTCGCACCGGTTCAAATCCTGGCCGGGGGCCTTTCTGGGTGAGTTTGCATGTTCTCTCCATGCATGCGTGGGTTTCCCCTGTCCAGGGTGTCCCCACTCTCTTGCACAGTGATGGCTGGACATGGGCACCAGTGATCCCCACGACTCAAACAGAAAGAAGCGGATAAAGATAATGGATGGATGGATGGTTCACAAGATAAAATGATAAGATTTTATTGACAGAAAAAGAGGGTTGACACAAACCATTAATGCCAAAGTTACAAGCAGAGTGTATGTGTTGCAGATGATCAGCAACTATCAAACCATATTTTAGCTAATCATCTGTAAATAATCCAGAATTGTACCCATTTATGTTCCCTAAGGTCAGTTGGTTGCGACAACCATCTGGAATTGGGTGACTTTAATAGTTGACCTGTTGTAGATATCAGTCAAATAATTACTTTCCCAAAGTTTTATTAAAATCCAGTCAGTGATTCATGAGATATTTTGCAATTCAGATAACTGAACACAAACACGTGCACACACATACAGAAACAAAGACAATATTGCCGCTTTCGTTGGTGAGCAATAATTAGTCTGAAGAAGAGCAATGACAAGTCTTGTTCAGAAGCTCTACAGCTTGTGTAATGCCAAATTTAGAAAGTACCTATTCGTATAAATATTCATAACTTGTCATATTTTGATTCAAACAAATTATATAATCACCAAATGTATTAGAGCAGTTCCAAGCACAGTTATCATTCACTACCATCCCAATTGCAAATAGCTTAAATTATATCAAGAGCCTCAGAAAAAAAAGAAAAAAAAAAAACATACATGGTTAGCTGAAGATTAATAGGAAGACCGCCCCAAGTGGTGCTGAATATCTGAATATACGAACTTCTTGCTCATCAAGTTGAATCTGGAGGTTTGAGGGGGTAATTTCATTTCCAACACACATGGAGGCAAAAGATAACGGCATCACCTGTGTTGTGGTGATCACTCCAAGGAAAGTCAACCAAATCAAGGCTTAACAGGAGTAAGCCTCCCTCCACATGCAACCCCCCCACTCTAGATTCTCATTGGATTTCATGTTATGAAGTTAGGATTCATTATTGTGGAGCTCGG
>NC_056498.1:54130300-54131679 GCF_014905685.2 Nematolebias whitei
ACTGCATGCACAGCACAGACAATCAATAAGAAGTTTCAAAGCTTAACTTATTTGTTTTTACACTGATTATACATACGGGCTTTGCTTTGGCATTAACTGTTAAAATTAACATTTAGCAACATATTTAATGACCCACTGGGACAGAGCTTAGTAACACTCTCAGAAAGTATTCAATGGATGTACATCTAAAATTAAGTCTACATGTTTGTGTCAATCAAACACAAGGCTGGGACAAGGTATCAACACAAATACATTACTCTGTCAATTTTATGGATTTTTTTTAGTTTAAATATGGTGTGGCAATAGCTGAGGATCGTCAGCGCATACTGTAAGCACCTTGCATCTTGCACAATTTCATAAATTTACATGACAACTTGAACAACGTCATTTACAAGGTTTGACAAATATGGCCACAATTCTGTCTTTTCTCACCAAAAGATCTTAGTTTAAACCTCTAGCATAAATAACTTATGGGCCTTTAATTTGAATAGTGTTTTCAACTGAATACTCTACTGCATTGGCAATTTTAGTCTATTTTTGGTGGTGCTCAAGAACCCCTAAATTTTAACTTAGCACCCTTGAAAAATTAAGAAACTATCATTATGATTTTGTAGGAAACTCAGTTCTCAAACCTTAGAATCACAAAACAAACAAATTTGGAATAAATACAAAATAAATGCTGACACTTTTAACGGTCCAGAAAATCTATGCATCTTTTTTGAACGAGTTGGATTCTCGATGCCACCAGTCAATCAATCCAGTAGGCTCATTAGCAACTGACCAATCGACAACCTCAATTTGTCCTAAAGTGATATGCCCCTTACCTGCAGGAGCTGAGGGGGGAAGGGGTGTTGGCATTTGCGTGAGAGAAGCAAAGCACTATGTCTGTAGCATCTTAGCTAGCGCATCTGCATCGTGTGCTGCAATATAGTTGTCGGCAGTTGCCAACTGGGGTTGGAGGCGGGGTGTTAGGATGCGTGAGAGAAGCAGAGTGTGCTATATTCACACAAGGAGAGCTGTTGGTCAGGCTACTTCTTGTTGTGCCATTAACTCTAAAACAGTTATTGAGTCAAGTGTTTACTTATGTAAGTAAATGTAAACATTTAACAACCCGTTAAAATACACCAAAATTTAGGAAAAGGCATGTACTTTATTCAAAATTTTCAGTGTCTCTCTCCCCCCCACATTGCAAATGCTTCTGAAGCCAATGGCCACCATATTGTTTAAGCTAAGAGCCACTGTCAGTGGGGTCTAAGCACCCCTAAAGGTCAGATTCTAGAATCACCCCTGCTTTACTGTAATGTAGAATATATTCCAATCCCTGTTCTTCATATATCAAGACAGTGTAAATTCATATATATATATATATATATATATAT
>NC_056498.1:54131779-54133909 GCF_014905685.2 Nematolebias whitei
TTTTATTAACAAACAAGGTAGTTGCTTTTTTTATTTTCAACCTTGAACTTTAGAGACAGTAACACACCAGCTGAGGTGATGTTTGTTTCAAACTTTTTGAAATCAGCTTGTAAAGTCAATATGAACTGGATGAGCTAAACTTGGACAAGGATTTTCATTTAAAACACAAGAATGACTTGTCACATTGCTTTTTCAAGATGGGTGCACATTTGGGTTCAGTCAAAGACCTATACTGTACAAAGAAGACTCTTGGGTCCGCAGGGTACCTTAGTAAGCATCGTGGTACTTGTGGAAAGGTTTCAGGCTCAAGCTGAGGTTTGCGAGCATATGTTTTGATTAATTTTTCAAAAGATTGAATCATAGTCATCTCAAAGGCCCCTGTTCTATAACTGACCTCAGACCACTCTATGGAGGAAGACAAATAAAAAAATAAAACCTCCCCACAGTGCTTTGTACATTTTTTATCAGTTCTGCTATTTGTTGTTTGTTGTTGCTTCGGTCTAGTTACTGTTAAGGTAGCCTTTAGGCATCAAATTCAGTGTGTACGTCCAAACAGAAAACAGAAATGGGGACATCAATGAATGAAAAGTAGAATCTTAACCTTGAAGTTCATGTGACAAAGCATATCATGAATATACTGTTGTCATGAGTTCTTTTGTGAGAAAAAAACATCTTTTTTGGGACCACTTTACAATAAGGCTCCCCTTATAGATGGCTAATAAATAGTTTTGACATTAATTTTTAAATCAGTTACTGTATGTTGATGATTTAATGCTCAATACATGGACAGTTTGACTGAAGACTATAACTCACATTTGTGCAAAAATAACAGTAAAGATTCCATTAGCCTTTTTTAAGCAGAAACTCGTGTTAAAATTTAAGTCTAATTCTCTCCATTTTTGTGCTTCGTATCAGTAGAAATTTTTAAAACACTGCTTATCTAAAAAATATTTTTTTTTCTGTATTCTGTATAGCATCACACTGTAATGTCATGAGCAAACATTATATTGCATGTGAACTTCTTTGTTGGTGTTCCATAATACTTACTGAAGATAAAAGCATATATGGTTTATAATTCTAGGTGAACACTGGTGATGGTTTTGATGGATTGTAATATTACAACTCACCATTGCCCCTCTACTGTTATTGCTTAAACAGTCCATAAATTCTCCCTTTTTCTGTCCAGTGCTCTCAGGTTTTGGTCAATAGTGTACTTCAAAATCTAGCTTTAAGCCCCGACACACTCAGCTGTCAATCATATAAGCCCTTACATAGCACTACAAGAACAAGATCCCCCCCCCCCCTTCTGTTCAGAGCTGTTGCCACTTCTGTAATGGAAAATTTGTCTCTTACACCATGACACTTCTTAGTGACTTATAGAATTCATCATTTTCTGGCATCTTGGGACTTCTCCTTTTGGAATTTCCAGCCATGCAGCATAGAAAGGCCAATTTAATTTCAAGCTTTGCCCAGAAGCCCCCTTGTGCTCCATAACAGATCATAACTCAGGATACATTACTCAAGCTCCACCAGTTAGGTTCTCATTTTAGAAAGCTTGATTTTTTTACGAAACACCTGATGGCATAAATTTTGCTGATGTCATCTGTAGCTACACATTTTGGAGGAATGTATTGACATTAAAACACTTAGTTAACATCCATCCATCCCTTTTATTTTACCCGTTTTTTTCCATTTTGGGTCACTGGGGTCGCCAGTACTTAGTTAACATTTAGACATATTACGTTTAAGAAGGGGCTTGTGTGAAATCTGTTTTGATTTATATGATATGAGCAAAAAGTCTAATATAAGAAAATGTGGCAAATATTAAAGGGTAAACATTGATAAATTTCATATACCCATTTATTGACCTCTAGAAGCTATATTTCCTTTTTGACGATCTATTATTCTATCTTACAGCAAATTATCAAGACCATTAGTGGTTTAGTATGTTGCTCAAGGACACTGACGGAAAAATATTTTCTTGATTTTAACTGTACATTAAACTGCTGGCCTTGTGATTTTTAAACTACTGTTTTATTATAGAATTTGATAATTTCTCTCGCTTTGTAAATGAACAACAGCAAGAACTGGGAACAAACACCAATCTAAATGTTTTTTGGTTATTTTTGT
>NC_056498.1:54134009-54139436 GCF_014905685.2 Nematolebias whitei
TAATGTTTTAACTTTAACAGTTCAGTTTCAGCTTCTTCAACACATTTCGCCAAAGTCTTTCAGCACGGAGCATTTTCACAGAAAATGATTTTTCTTCTAGTTTTTGGTAATTCTCATTTGTTTTGTTTTATAGAGACACCCTGTCTTTGCCACTGGCATTTTATAAACATAGATTGTTTTCTTTAAGCGCATAATGATGTTTATTGATGCTGAAAAGAGGGGGGGGGGGGGGGGAGAATGTGCCCTAATGTTGAGAATAATTTTTCTGTGCTTTGAGGTTTTGAGGAATAGCTATATGCAAAAACGGTCACATTTCAAACTACTCAAGTCCTCCGATATTGGAAAGCTTCAGCAGCTCTAGTCTATATGTCAGTTTGACTTTCACTGTCAAGAATAATGCTGAAACACCAAGCTTTATTTGTTGCACTTTTATTTTTATTTAATGGATGAGTGGATTACCAAGGACACGTTGCATGCAACAGAAAATTATACTTAAACAAGTGCAGTCAAAAACTGTGCGCCTCGTACAGATTTTAGGTGGGTTCCACTTTGATTTGGTTTATTTGCCAAACGTCTATCGTCCCCTCCTCTCTCCTGCACATATACCTTGCTGTGTGTGTGTCAATAGTAGCCAAAAAAGCCCAATTAAATTCAAACCATGTGCGCAGCATATTTCTTTCTTCCTACATTTCTGACGATTGTCTCCATTTTTTTCTTTAGAACAGTTTTCACGGAAGTGTCCGATCATAAGTTGAGTGAAGCAGCGCTTTATGCAAATGAATGATTCAGGTGCTCCTGCACAAACGTGTGTCAGGATTATAATCACAGACGTATGTTTTCATAGAACATTTACAATAAGTCTCGGATGAGGAGCGAAGGTGTCATTTTATAAAACAAATCAAGACGAAGTGTTCTGTTTCAGCGAGATCAATGATCAATCTATGTATGTGTTTGATTTAAAAGTTTAGATATTGATGTTGGGCTTTGTCAGTGACATGCAGACAGGCAGCTTGTGTGTTAGATAAATGTGATATAGATCAGTCTGCTGTGGTGAGTCACTGTCGATGATTTACTCAATTAGCATACTGCATAGCAGATGGATGGTAAAGGAAAAATTCAATACCATTCATCTGCTGAGAAAAGATAGAACCGCACAGCTATATACTATTTGTTTCTGTAGTTTTATCAGCTCAGTTCTTTTGGCTTTGTATCTACATTTTAATAGATTTTTTTTTTTTCCTTTGACTAACTTTTGTTTTGTGTTATTTTCCAGGGTTCAAGGGGAAAGATTGCTCTTTGGATATTGATCTTTGCTCATTTGGGCTGTGCAGCGAACACACATTAATATGCACCGAGACCAACGGTGGACAGAATGTCTCTTGCACATGTAAAAAGGGTGAGTGAGACCTTTATAGGGCACGGTGTGGTGAGAGGGGAAAATGAGTGCCTCTCTCACATCCTATGACTTGACAAAGATGAGTTGCCTGTACTGCAGAGATAAGGTGATGTACAGTATGAACCCTAGCCTTGGGCAATATTTATCAGTCTGAAGTTCACCCTTTTTCTATCTTTTAGATCAAGAGTACACTCAGGTTTTCTGAGTTATTTTTGCTCTGTAGCAGTCTCCTACTGCTGCTTGATAACCTTATGCCCATGTGCAAGAATAAATGGAATGTATACCGGAAAGAAAACATTTACATTTATGTATATGTCAGTCAAAAGCCTTTGGTTTCTGTCAGTGAGAATGGCAATTTTTCTACAGCAACTGCTGACAAAAATCACTCCGAAGTAAGTGGGTTGACCTGTTAAATTCTCAGAAGCTTGTAAAAAGTTTTCATGATAAAAAGCTCCGGATACTGAAAGTGACAGAGTCTCTATAAAACTGTGTGCACGGGCACAAGGAATCATTCCTGGATCTTGTCAGGGTACTGGAAGTAAAAACATTTAACTTGTCAGGCCAAGCATGCCTCAGTCTGCACTACCCCACGGTAGCTATAGCATCTCTCTTCAAACGAATGGCTATTGCGTAGAAGTTCATGTAATGCAATCAATAACTTTAACGTCATTGCTCGTGTTGCATTTATGCTTGGCAGTTGTCAAAATGAAGGATTGTGAGTGATTTCTTATGTAAATGAAGGCAACCTCTGGCAAGCTACACTACCCAGATCACTTCTCAAGGGTAAACTTTGACTTACTGTCTTGTTTAGATGTTTCTTGTCAGCAGTCATAGCATCGAGATTATATATTGTAATTTCTGCCAGACTTAGATGTTACTAAAAGCTCACAGTCCTTACTTTAAATACTTTATGCTATCATGTTTTTTTATCGTTCACTGCCGAAAGCAACTAGAGAAGTTGCATTTCCTGTGAAAATGCAGTATGAATGCATATAGTTGAAGAACTTGCTGAAAAATAGCTGAAATTAGCTAAAAACATGCTGAAATGTAGCTGAAATGGATGAACAAGCCTAAATTAGCAGAAGAAAGCAGAAAGAACAAATATTAGCTGAATTTGGTTTAAATTAGCAGAAATGAGCACAAAAATTAAGAAATTAGCTAAAAAAGGATGAAATTACCAAAATATAACTAAAAAGTAGCTGAAAATGCAGAATGAAGCTTAAACAGCTAGAAGGAAGCAGAAAGAACTGAATTGAGCTATAAAAATGTGGAATTAGCTGAAAAAGTTAAATTAACATCAAAAGAGCTAAATAGTAGTTGAAAGAGCATACGAAGGCTAAAAGGAGCATAAAGAAGTTAATTAGGTTGAAAGTAGTAGAAATTAACATGAAAGACTCGAATTTATAAGAAAACAGCTAAAATTAGCTGAAAATGCTAAAAATGTAGCTGAAAGGGTAGAACAAACTTAAATTAGCAGAAGTAAGCAGAAATAACTCTTTTGTTGAAAGAAGCAGAAATGAGCACAAAAAGTAGAAATTATTTGAAAAAAGGCTGAAATTAACAAAAAATAAAAATAAAAACAGCTGAAAAGTAGCAGGCAAAAAGAAGCTTACATTACCAGAAGGAAGTGGAGAGAGGATTTTTTTTTTTTTTTAAGTTGAAATGAGTTTCAAGAATATGGAATTAGTTGAAAAGGCTAAAATTAGCATAAACAACTAAACAGTAGCTGAAGTAGCAGAAAAAGTTGAAACGTGCATAAATATGCAGAAAAGAGCATAACAAGCTGAAATTAGCAGAAATAATCTAAAAGCCTCACAAAACACCTGAAATAGTTGAAATTAGTTTAAAAGTGTTTAAATTTGCACAAGGAAGCTGAAAGAAGCTGAAGCAGAACAAAGCATGAAAGGAGCAGCTGTTGCACTTGAATTTCCCATCTGTGTGACAATAAAGGCTGTTTCTATTTCTATTTCTAAAACGTTGTAAACTGATCTAAAAATATGAAGGATGTAAAATGAGCTCAGTTCATTTTCTATGAGAAAAACTGGCATAAAAGGCTAAATATTTCAAAAATGCACCAATACCAAAAGTCACCATTCTCTTAATGAGCTGAACATTTTCATATCTGATTTATTGAAATAGCACAAATAATGTGGAACGAGAAAGACGCCAAAAAACGTACGGAAGATAAATGGATCACAATAATGTGAACGCTTCATAAACATTCACACAGTAATGCTTTTGCCCATATCTGTCTGTTCGTGTGTAGCATTTGACAAATGTTTCATGAACCCGTGGTCAGATTTTATGTAAAATCTTCAGAAAGTAATTACTGTACTGTATGCACCTTTATAACTCGTTAATCTTTTGGAGACACACAAATTCAAAAGGGCCACTTGAACTCAACGACCTTAGCCAACAGAAAAATAGCTGGAGCTCTGTCAGTTTTAAAGACACTGAGCATAATTTGTTGTTAATAGCTGAGAGTCATCTTTAACACTTAACAGGATCTCATGAGATCTCAGAATATTGGATGAGGCTGCTCATAAAATGTCATTTACAGGATTTGACCAGCTTAAACTGTCATTCCTCGTCATAAAATGATCTTAGTTTGCAACTTTATCATGAAATGTGGTGCATTCCTTCAAAGACTGCTAAGCCTTATGGTATTATGTTGGTGATAACTTTGTAGTATTCTTATTGAATAAAAATCGAAACATTGAATTTGTCTTAATGTAGATATGATGTACATTGCCTGTGTTCAGTCTGAAGCACTATTTCGACACCATGAATGTTCTGCTGTGCATCGTCAAACAAGCCGCTTTGCAGTGGAAAAAACTTCTTTTGCCATAAAAATATTTGAGCTCCATTGTTTGTTTTCATCAAACGCGCTTCTTGGCGTGAGGCGAGTTTTATCACTGCACAGGTTTTTGCAGTGCAGCATTTGTTTTTGTTTGACTTCTGTTTCCTGTTCCTGTTAATGTTCCCGTTATTTTGCAGAAAACTGCTTATTCTGCAGTAACGCAGATGCTGCGACTGTCTTTTTTTATTATTTATTTTTTTCACCTCGTATCTTATGGTGAAACTTATGCTCCCTTCTACCCTGCCTGACTGTGTGAAACATTTTTTTTTATCGTACACACTCATGCAAATTCTCCATTGTGGGTAGGTTTGAGATTAACCCACATGCAGCTTGTGTTGCACCAGCAATAATAAGCCTTAAACACTCGAATGTTTCTTCTCCTCTGTGGCCAGCCTTTCTGCATATGCGTGTGTGTAAATGCAGTTACGCATGCGTGCTGATGCATGTTATTTGTTTGATGTGCTTCTGTCTGTGTACAGATTGACTTTGATTTTGAAGAAGGATTTTTGTCCTGTTTAATGTAATAAATCAGAAGGGCAATGGCGGGTGCTTATTAAACATGATTAAATGATCCAGTGAGCTGAGTCTGCCCGTTCTCAGCAAGCTCTTTGAATCAATACCAGCTTTGAGAACCAGCTTTTGTTTGTAAAAACAAAGTCATGCTGATCCTAATTGGTGAAGGAATGAAACCAGGCATAAAGAACTGCAATAAAAATACTCCTCCACCCCCCTTATTTTTTTATTTTGCAGGGTTTGGAGGATCATTTTGTGAAGTAAATCTCAATGACTGTGAATCAGAACCGTGTCAGAATGGTGGCGTTTGTGTGGATGGCATTGATCGATATCAGTGCCGGTGCTCTGAGGGTGAGTTGCAACAAATTTATCTCCAACTTTAGTTCAAATATTACAGTTAAGACTTATTTACACTTTTTTTGTTTGTTTTGTTTTTGAGTTGACGCCCACTGATTTAAATCCCGAAGCTGTAACCATGGATTAATTATAAAACTTTTTTTTTTTTTTCATATATTACCAAAGAGGCATGAAAGGATATTAGATCTGTCAACTAAAGATCTTTGGGGATGCTTCTGATGTGGCCATTCTGACAGTGTGTAGACAGTGAGACTTCATGGGCACAATATACAATTTGGACTTCAATATATATATATATATA
>NC_056498.1:54139536-54152943 GCF_014905685.2 Nematolebias whitei
TTGTGAACGCTCAAGAGTGTCTCACAGCATGCCAAATGGAATGATACAGTCATGAGTAAAGAGTCAATTGTTTTGGTTCACAAATAAAACCGAAAAACTTTTAATCCACGTCATTTGTGTCCAACAGTACAGTCAACACAATGCATGTTACTGAATTTTAGGATGATATTTAAATAGCTCTATTACGAAAACTAGTTTAACAACTTTTTATAAGATTTTTTTAAAATGACATGCAAAAGTCACTTTTATTTTTTTATTTTTACAAAATTCTTTAAAAATCTTTTATCGTTCTGCTACATATTCTTTTAAAGGAGGAGTTGATGTGTCGGTATATTGTTGAAATATTTTGCTATAACGTAACACCCATATATTGGTAAATGCAGGGGTTCCCAACCCTGGTCCTTGACGAATACCATCCTGCATGTTTTAGTTGTTTCCCAGCTCCATCACACCTGATTTGAATAAATGGGTGATTTAGAAGGTTTCTGCAGAACTTGAGGAAGTAATTAAATCACTGAATCAGTTGTACTGGAGCAGAGAAAAAAGTAAAATGTACGATATGGTGTTCCTCAAGGACCAGAGTTAGGAACCATTAGGTTTTACAGCTAATTTCTTTCACTGGTGAAACCCATGATAAATAATCATCATCAGCTTTGTTTCCAGTGTACAAAACTAGATTCACAACCCCAAATATACACAAAGCTAATGTAAAAATATAACATTTAACATTTTTAAGGAAAACTTAACAATGACATGCTGTGGTTATCTAAATAATCACAATATTGTTTACTGATTTAACATGTTTGTTGCTATAAGTGATATATAATTCATAATGTATGTATATTAAACATTTTCCATTACACGGTTACGGTAAAGACTCCATGCCTAAACATCTTTTCTTTTTTTTCTTTTATTAATCTCATTTCTTTTAACTTTAATGAGCACTCACAAATTACCATCAATTGTTTTTAAAGCTTTTTTTATGCAAAAACTAATTTTGCTTTACAATGTTTCCAACAGATCCAGTAGCACATCAAGAAAATGCACAAAGTAAGTATTTTGTGGCAGAATAAATCTTCTCAGCACACTACTTATTTCAAAATATCACTTTATCAAGACAAACAATATGGCAGCAACCTTCAAGGATTTATTTTATTTTTTTTCCTTTTGGCAAAATTGGCCTTAGATTGATAGATGTACTGTTGTATTTTATAACTAGTAAAGCACTTTTATTTGTTTCAAAATGTGCTCAATAAATAAATTGACTTTTTGTTTGTGCAGAATTTATTTCAAACATATTTTCTTGAAACTAAAGATTTTTTTTTTTTAAATGAGGAGGAAAATAGACAAAAGGCAAACATAGGAAATGCATTTTGAATCAACTTCTAAAAAATGTCATAAAATGAACTTTATTGATTATGAAATGAGCCGCTGATAAAAGGGAACCCTGGAAAATAAGAGATAACATGCCTGACTGTAAATTTTAAGTAAATATGTTAATTAAAAGAGTTGTTTTTATGTCTTTGCTCATTAAATAGGATGTTTATAGCGCTCTTTCCCTTTGTGTGACATGAACATGGACACTAAAGAATTAAACTGATAACGCCATGAAGACACTTTGAGTTTAAAAAAAAAAACTCCTCCAGAACAGACAGGTAGTCACATTTTTTTTTACTGACGGAGACTTTCATGTAAGTGCAGAGCTTTGCAACTCATGCTTCAAAGATGATTTAGGTTTTGCTCACTTTGAGGATTTTTCCACATAGCTCTCTTAAGAAACTACAAAGTTTGATACTTGTAATATGACGCCTCTGACTCTGTGGCTTTCCCTAAACTTGCGTGAAATCCTTCAGCCTGCTCGGTGTATAACGCTGGTGAAAGGAAAATGTTCAGAATAATAACATCCGCCTCTATTTATGGCAGCAGTTAAGTCTCCAGCTAGATCTCCCCTACAGTAAACTTCTGTGGAGTTTAGGATGACCCTGTTTTTAGGGGCGCTTCTTTGGAGTCACATTTCTGGTGGAACACGACTCAAAACAAGCAATTTACTATTGAATTTAAAACTTTGAGTTCTGTGTACATATATTTTAGTCATTTAAATGCCGAGATTTCTTTGACCTTGCCTTTGCAACTGCAGCTATGGTAATTAAAAATGATATTGTTGTCATGAAAAATGTATGTAAAATATGTTATTGTCAAGTTATCCCCATAGCAAAAGAATAAAATACAAAAATCGTTTTGTAAATATGTTTGTACATACTTTAACCTTCCCCACATTATGCAGTTTCCCCCGGTATTCCCAGTGCTCATTCACATTTTACAGGCTGCGTGTAGAGTGACCTCTGAACATTGATTTTGTCATCACTTTTGCCGAGCCGTGTGGCAGAGCCGTGCATGTGCAGAATTTTTTTCCACATCTACTCATGGTGATGCATTAGTTTCCCCTTTTTGTTTCTTTAATCTGTAGAAATTTACTTAAGCGAATGCTGAGCCAAACTATTAGTTTCCGTTATTTTGATTAATTTTCTTTAAAATGTTGTGTAAGCAAATTTCTTCTTCTTGTGTTGTTTTAGACATTCATATAACAAAATGCACAGCTCATTAGGTGGATAGATGCTGTTACGTCAAAATGTGTCACGTTACCTTCGTTAGACAAGATGTTTATCTTTGTCTTTATTTGGTTGCTCCCTTCTTCAGGCGTCGCCAGTGAAATAACTTGCATGAAGACCTGGCAGTTGTTTTTACGCCGGACGCCCAGCCACAGACCACCGAGCTACCACAGCCCTCTGTGTGGAGCAGAAAGCTGTCATCTAGGATGCTCAGGGAGCAAATGGTGGGGGTTAGGGGGTCTTGCTCAAGGGCTCAGAGTGGGGCAAATTAGGGTGGAGGCAGGTGTGGGTACTTCACCTTTCCCACCCCCATTATTATTATTATTATTATTATTATTTATGTTGTTGGTCCAGGAAATCGAACAGGCGACTTTCCGATCACAGACTCGCCTTCTCCATCACCACTCCCCCTCCTTTAGTTTCATTTTCTTTTTTTCTGAATATATGTTTGTAAAAACTATACTTCTCATTTTTTTGTGTTAGTCTCAGCCTTTTTTTTGTTGTTGTTTTCTTTTAATTAAAGGCTAAGTTTCATTCAAGCTTTTCGTACGCGTCTGTTTCACTGGGTTTACATCCTGAATGAATGAATGAATGAACAAACCATGACAACTAATTACATTTTGAATCCAACCTGACTCAAAATGGCCGTCACAACAAAGCAGTCTTAGCAAGGACAGAAGTAGCCATAGCTCAATTGACTAACAAAGTCCATGCTCAATAATCCAGGTATACAATCCAAAATTTTTCAGTCAGGTCATCTGGACAGTTTCTTTTTTTTTCTTCTGAAACGTTTCGCCTTCCATCCAGAAGGCTTTATCAGTCAAGGAAACACACAACACAAAACTGATTCTTCCCCCAACAGCTTACTCCAAAGTGGAACAAACCAGTTATGTTGGTGCTAAGATGGTGTCTTTGGCACGCCCCCTCCTCTGGTGCCGGCCGTCTTCCTTGTCGACAGTCATGTCAAACTGGTTCAAAACCAACTAATTTTGTCCAGATGACCTGACTGAAAAAAATTGTAGCTTAATTGATTTACAAATGTTGGACTACTTGTTATACTGAGACTAATCCACCAGTTATACTCTGAGCCCAAACTGGTCAGATAAGATACGAATGTAAAACTTTGCTGAAAACAATTAGTGTCAATGTTGTCTGTTAGCAAAATATCTCAAAAACACAATGATTACTTAAAAAAAAATACTAAGTGGGTAAGCTCTCTTAAATTCTGGAGTCGACCCAAATAAAAATGAGAACCACAGCCAGCTGACCTTACAAATCACAAATCGGGCTAAGACGCAGCCAATTTTATAGAAATTAAACTAAAACTCTAAAACTTGGTGTGATAGTAGCTGAGCACCGTCTGCAAGTGCTCAACACAATATGCAACAGTTTTGCTTAAAATCATCACATTTTTATTGTTATTATTACTATTTTTTTATTTTTGCTGGTTTTTTTATCTTCTTCTCTTCAGCTTTCTGAGGTCCTCCTAGCACCCCCTGGCTGCCCTCCAGGAGGCCACAGTCCCCACTTTGAAAAACACTGTCTTAGATCCTTATTTACTGTTTCTTTTTACACTTAATATTTTTACTATTGTTGGATGTAACTGGAACCCAGTGTACACAGTTTCGTTCCACCTCATGTACCACATGTGATGCGAATGACATATAAGACCCTTGACCTTGAAGTGGCAGAAATTAAGATGTTGAGGTTCTCCTTAGGAATGACAAGGATGGATAAGATTAGGAACGAGATCATCAGAGGTACAGCACAGGGTGAACAACTGGGAGCTAAAGTCAGAGTCATAGTTTCTTTATTGTCATTCAGACCACACGTGGTATATATGGTGGAACGAGATTGTGTACTCAGGGTCCCAGTTACATCCAACAATAAAATGTAAAAATAAAACAGTATTAAGATCTAAGAAGAGTCTTAAGATCATCTTGTAAATGAGTCCCCGAGACTCAATGGGATTAACGTGTCTGAATAAAGGTTGAATGAAAAAAAGATATGAAATAAGAAAAACATTAACTAAAAATATGCTGAGCACTAGTAGCATAAAAACAATGTGACGAACAGCAGCACGAACATGAGTCTGTGTGAGCAGATGAACATGCATGAACACGGCAACATGAAACATCAGCAGCAACATGATGTGATTTTTTTCACAGTTATTATCCTGGTTAGAGATTCATGAGTCTAACAGGCTCAAGGTAGAAGCTGTTCCTCAGTCTAGTAGTTCTACACTTAATGCTCCTTAACCTCCTTCCTGAGGGGAGTGGAGAAAAAAGTGTGTGTGCTGGGTGAGCGGGGTCCTTCATGATGCAAGTGGCCCTCTTCCTGCATCTGGAAGTGTAGATGTCTGTGATGGTGTGGAGGCTGACTCCAACAGACTTCTGTGCAGCCTTCACAGCCTAGAAGGATGTTAGAAATGCAGCTGCCTGGAAAAATACAAAGAGAAGATATGTGGATGCAGTTGGAGAGGACATGGAAGTAGTTGGAGTGAGGACAGAGGATGCAGAGGACAGAGTGAGATGAAAGAGGACGACTCGCTGTTGCGACCCCTGAAGGGGGAAAAGCCGGAAGAAGAAGAATTAATTGTTCCATTTTTATTTGGTGCCAGATAAAGCCATTCTCTGGCCCACACATTTTAGACTTGTAGAAAAAGCTGATTTCCAGTGCTGACTTTTCACACTATTTAAAAAAAAAACAATGTGAAAAATAACCAGACAACATTGTATTTTTTGACAAAAACTGCCGTTCTTTCACTTGAATATTGAAACCGTATCTATAAATCATGCAGGTGAAAAGTCCATGCTCTGTGGAGAAATAGCTTCATCCTCTTTTTCTGCACCTCATCATTTTCCTTTAACTGAACCTGTAATACATTAATATGTGACACAGCAGGCATTTGACGGTACTGTTAAGACAGAATATCATTGCTTAAGGCAAGGTGACAGGGATAATAATCTGCTGTCCTTTATGTTTAATATTTAAACCCCAGAGGTGGAGCAAAAAAAAAAAAAGATGGTGGTGTCCTTGTTTTCAGTACCCTCCCCACTTTTTCACCTGAGTCTGCTGTAATCAGTCAAACTGCGAAATGCAATTCACGATCATGGTTCATGTTTTTTTTTTTTAAATATCATTGGGATTGATTAGAGTTAAATTGAAAAACAAAGGTATGAAAACCATGATGCAAAAAGTACATTTTCATTCAATTTGCATGAAAAATAGCCAGAAACCTATGCTTTCCATTTGTGCTTATTCTCATATTTCATAATGTCCACTTTTATAGGGCTTCACGCAACACTGCTCGTCTCTGTGGTGTTTTGGATTATGTGTGTTTGTTGTTGCCTGCTCTGATTTTCTTCACTTTGTAAACACAGATTTATTCCTTCCACTTGGAGCAATTACTCATTGGGTAGATATTTACCCCCCCCCCCCCAAAAAAAAAAAGCCTGATGGGAACACATTCTTTGTAGGTCAATTTGAGAAAGTGTATGATAACACATTTAAAGAAATGAGTATGTGCTGCGTAAATGGTGCAGCAGCATTTACCTCTTGAGCTGTGCGTTATGCATGAGCAGGAAAGGTCGCACATCTCAGAGGCAGAATAAGGGTTGCAACATGTAAATGTTGAATAATTGCTGCAACTCTCAGGGAAATTGATGAAGTTCAGTGTTAATTTCTTATCACCTTAAACATTTGAGCTTTGAGGCAGCTGGGCTGCAACATGGCATTTGGCCTATGGATCAATAATTAATAGATTATTTTTTTTAATTTATTTCTTTGCATGACATTTCAGCAGCGTCTATCTACATTCATTATTTTTACTTTTCTGTCTCTGTTTTTACATTTCCAGGATAAAGATTCTGAAAATGTCAATGTCTGAGTTGTTTTTTTTTTTTGTTTTTTTTGCATTAACATAGCAATTCCAAAGCAAACAAATATTGTTTGACAGGTATTAATAAATTGCAAAAATAACAAATAATTATATATTTCACAAACGCTCGAGTCTGTAAATGTCAAAAGCGGTTTTAAAACCAAAGCAATATTGTTTTTCCATCGCTCATCAGATTCCGTTAGGTGAACATACAGCGTGTGTCTGCAGTTCATAACCCAGGCAGCAGGATCCTCTACAACAATCTAATTATATCTGTGTTCAAAAGGTATGTAAGTAGTTCTCAGCGGGCTCAGCGGCGGGCGGCGTGTGCAGAACTGTAGGCTTGATTAACAAGTAGTTGAGTCAGCATGAACTGTAAAGAGCATCACGCCCAAAGACTTCCTAACCTACAGCAAGGTGCAAAAAAGTTCCATAAACTACTGGTAATCACATTTTTCCACCTCTCATTCATTAACATAAACCCAGTGATAAAGCTCTTTTTTAAATAAGACTAGAGCATACTGTAAGTTTAAAAAATATTTTTTTTACAACCACCAATTGTAGTAGAATGCTTTCTCTGTGATTAAATGTCCACCAAACATTGACTGTTGCCCGCTACCAAAGTTAAAGGGAGAAAATGTCTTTGCTTGTGTTTGTTTGTCTGTAACTTTAGCAAAGTACCTGATGAACCACTAGAGTAATTTTGATGACACTTTTAAAAAGAATCATTAAATGTACATCTGCAACGGACTAACTTTCAATCAGTTAAGTTTTGGATCTTCCAACCACTTTTTAGGAAAAAAAAGCCTTTAACTTTGCCAGTTTTACTTTTCTTGAGCTAAGATATGTTGTGATAGCAACTGAAAAGCAACTCCAGCACATACTTTGGGCGCTACACGCAGCATCATTTTGGTTTAAAGCGTTGTCATTATCTGTTGGTGTCAACCCTGTCGGTTTGATAACAAAATATCATACAGTATGAACCAATGTATGGATTTGTATGAAACATCCAGAAAGTTATCACTGGATATACTGTACATCTACTACCGTATTTTTCGCCATATAAGTCGCACCTGTTTGCATAAATTTGCAAGTCCTGCAATTTATACACAGAAGCAACTAATATATGTTTTTTCCTCGCATTTATAAAACAATTTTTGTCGGAGATCTGACGATTTCATTCATTCTGATATGGAAAATACTGAACACCACCATTTTCAGCCGCTAGAGGGTCCTCGACTGATATGGCAGGCCAAGTGACTCATTAATAAGTAAAAGTGGCTATTAATGAGACACTCGACTTGCCATAGTATGCCACCTTCGTCTTGCTCCGGAATTCCTGGAGCAAACGTCAAATCAGCTGCATTTTACCACGCCGCCCTGGCAAAATGCAGCTGATTTGCCAATTAAAGTGCATTTATTAAGGAAAAGTTCAACTGAGACACACCTTTACTAACAACAAATAATTGTTTTTAGGTGTTAATCTTGTTAAATAAAAAAAAAAATGTACAGTGAGTCCTCCCTCTGCGCGCTCCAGCAGCCACCAATCGATCTTTGAAATGCAGCCTATGTGACCGATGTAGTCTATTTATTTAGGAAAAGTTAGACTGAGAAACACCTTTGCTATAATTTTGAGCAAACAAATAATTGTTTTTAAGTGTTAATCTTGTTAAATTCTTGTTAAAGTCCACCTGTGCATGCTCCCACGGCCGCCATTTGGCAGCCAATCGATTTTTGGCACAAGAACGACCCACGTTTCCAGGTTGTCAGCAATAAAGCATAATAGATGCGACTTATACAGCGAAGCGACTTTTTTTTTTTTCACTTAATTAGACATATTTGGAATAATGCGACTTATACGGCGGTGCAACGTGTACAGCGGCAAGTACGGTATTGGCTTTTAGTCATCCCAATTTAAGATGGTCACCACAGTGAATCAAAACTAACAGACAAAAGATGCTCTTGGTCAAACTTGCATAAATTGAGCTAAATGTTGTAGTAGCTAAGAGTCAACCTAAACCCATTTGCAAAATCTCAAATTAGTGCATGAGATTGTGCATATCATTCCATATGTTTGACCAAAATAGACTTAACGCTACTGTCTCATAAGACAATTGTTTAAAATTCTGGCATTAAAGAAAGTGGATGCATGCTAGCTCCTTAATGTCGAAAATGAAAAATTCTGGGTGTGTTAGTGTTTAGACTGCATTCAGACCCACGCTTGAGTTTTAATTTATCTGTTTCAATTAAACGTTATTCAAACCAGAATAAACCAATAATAATTTATCCAATTTCCTGTACCAAAACTACTATAGAACGGCTGATTTAGCTACGAATTGTTCAAGCTTTCAACTCTATCATCTTCCTTTTAAGAACTTTGTTATAGGGGGTAAATTGTAAGCGTGTTACTTTAAACAAGATAATACATGTTAGGGCACCACATCCATGCCTTCTTGTGCAGCATAAGAAGATATGGAGTGATGAGTGTAGTTTGCAAAGCCAAATAGATAAATGCTAGATTTTGTCTGTGATGCATTCTAATAAAAAGCGCTGAAGGTCAATATTTCTGTGTATAATGAAGCTACCTTAAGCTGCAGGAAATATGGCCAGTGCTACACGCAAAAGGGCAGCTCGTTAATCTAGTCACAGTAGGGGAGGAAGCCAAAATCGAGAACTTAAGTGTCTTTCATCGAGATGAGCATATGAGATGGAATATGTCAGCTTTTAAGGTCAAGCAGGTGCTTCATACTGATGTATTTTGATAAGAACAGTCATCTTACAAATCCTCCTGAAATTATTTGAAACTATCTTATGACAGGATGATTTGCAAGGCTCCCTTTTACGGCCAAAGAAAGCTTGTGGGGTCCCGAGTGAGTGAGGAGCACAAAGCACGGAGCAAATCAGTCTTTTGAATATTTTGCAAATACTACATCGTGAACACCGAACAAAGTAAAGGTGGGGTGTACCGTATACCAGTGACCTTTGGAAAAATATATCCTATCTGGAGGAGATTAAAAGTGGGTCAAAGGATTCTTTTTGTCATTTGGACCTGAGTTTAGAAATAGAGGGGGTGGGGGGCAGGGTAGAACAGAATATTCATCTGTCACGTTTATTGTTTGTTTTGTTTTTATCTATTTTAAATTCAAGGCCTAGCATTCCTTAAGGAAATGCATATTGCTTGCTGCTTCTCCCAGCAGTTTTAATTCAAGATGGCTGCCATGTATTTTGAGATGCAGCTATGCTTGGAGTTTGTGTTGAGGATGACTCTCAGCTATGACCACACAGACCACGCTCAATCACTAATTGCACCCTGGGTGCTTTTATACTGTAGCTGGCCACTGTTCCACCTGGGTGTATCCCAGGTGCGATGGGTTAAATGCAGAGAACCAATTTCAGGAACATACAATGATGACAACACATAGCACTTTATTTATTATAAAATTTACTTTATCAGGTATTTTAAGTAAGTTATAGCTCATTTTTGTGTTGGAAAGAATAAAAACGTTGTGGAAGCCATCTTGAATTGAGTTGACTCCATATTTTAATCAGTAGTAGACGTTCAAGGTTCAAGGTTCTTTATTGTCACTCGCATCACATGTGGTACATGAGGTGGAACAAAATTGTGTACCCAAGGTCACAGTTACACCCAACAATAGCAAAATTATAAATTACAAAAAGAAACAGTATACAAGGATCTAAGATATACACTGAGATATATGCTAAACAAACGCTGAACAATATACTAAAAGATCTGATATACACAAAACACTAATAGTGTAAAATAATATATAAAACAGCAGCCTGAACATGAGTCTGTGGTGAGCCGATGGGTATGAATACAGCAGCATAAAGGCAAGAGATCAGCAGCATGGATAGATGTACTGTATTTCTTGCTGTATAAGTCACAGTTTTTTGCATAATTAGCATGCCCTGCAACTTATACACCGAAGCGACATATTTATAGATTTTTTTCCCATATTTATAAACTGAGTTTTGGCTGAGATATGACCATTTTCATTCATTCTGACTGAAAATATTGAGCACTACTATTTTCAGCCGCTAGACGGCACATGGGTAGTATGGCATGCTGTTTTATCATATAATAGGTAAAAGTGGTTATTAATGAGACAATTGGCTTACCATAGCCTATCACCGTCGTCAGCCATTTGGCAGCCAATCGATTTTTGGCATAACACCAGCCCACATGTCCGAGTTTCGCCCCACATTTCCGAGTTGTCAGCGGTGACACGTAACCAAGCGTGACACGTCAGCGGTGACGCATAATAGATGCGACGTATAAGGTGAAGCTACATTTTAATGGATTTTTCCACTTTATTAGAAATATTTGGACCGTTGCGACTTATAGGGCGGTGTGACATTTATGGTGGAACATATCGTACTCTAATGATTGCTCTGTGAGAGTTTCAGTAATATCTGTCCTCTGGTTCATGAGATACTCATGAGATGTACATGGTTCTAAAATTGTGCCGCTCAAGGTGGCTGCATGTTGGAGTAGGTCTGCTACATTCATTCTGGGATATTGCTTTGGAAATATGTAATTCCTATTTTTCTGGATATAAATTGATTTATATTTTGGATGATTATTTGCTCTGGTATCGGATGCTGTGCAGCTGGTAGGATTTTTAGTGTAACCTTTTTGCTTTTGGACATTTGTTATGATGCATAACAATAACAAGTCCTTTTTTTTTTTTTTTTTACTGAAAGCATCTTAAAAGTTCAGATAACACCTCAGCTACAACACCAAATCCCAAATGAGTTGAAAAAGGAGGTGCCGTGGATAAATTCCCGTCTAGCTGGCGGCGATGCTCGACCGTCGAGATGCCTGACCTGGAACTGGTGGGAAACATGGCTCGTGACAACAAGAAGACCAGGATCATCCCCCGACACCTGCAGCTGGCTGTCCACTGTCTGCAATGACAAGGAGCTCAACAAGCCGCTGGGAGGAGTGACCACTGCTCAGGGAGGAGTTCTGCTCAACATACAGGTGGTCCTGCAGACCAAGAAACGAATAAACATCTGCAACCAGTTTCTTCAGATCTGCTGTGGGATGGACTGCCACAAGAGATCCTTCCTGCCCACAGACACCAGCATCTATAACAACTCTAATGGAACCAGGATAACGAGTTACAACATTTAACTTCCCTTTGGGATTAATGAAGTATTTCTGGATTGAATTGAAGTGACAGGTGTTATGCGAAAAACATGGACAAGCGGACACACAAAGACAAAAACAACATTGCTACATCTTGGCCTTCAGATACGGGTAATAAATATTTTTATAACTCAAATGCATAGCTTTAGTTAGTGAACTTAATTACTCTAACAACTAAATTAAAAAAGAAGGATGATAATCTTAAACACCTCCATCTAATGATGGAGGATAAATAGCTCTATAGGAACACTGGTGCATTTTCTGAGGGAGCGGCATGTTTGTGAAAGAACATTGGCTGGCTCGAAAGATCAGGGCTGGGAATGTTAATGGCCGACACTCCTCTCTCCTTCAGTAGCCACTACAGAATTGCCCTGGAGCAAGGCACTTAACCCCTTGCTCATACTGTTTTTCAGCAACTACTAGCACAAGACTGATTGCAGTGCAGCTCCCTGGTGTGAGCGTACCTGTACAGTGAACGGGATGTAGGTCACTGCAAAACACATCGTAAACAAGCTGTCAAAATATTCCCTGAGCAAATAGACATTAAAAATAATATAAATACAATGCCAAAACAGATGCACTCCCTGCTGCCTCTGTGTAGGTGTGTGTTTGTGCATGTGTTGAGCGTGAGGAGGACATGAAAACGAAGTCAGCTGCTGTAAAATGGTTTCACACAAGAAACTGAGAAGTGATTGGCTATCAGAGAATCAAACTGTGATGACAAGTTCAGGAAGTTACCCAATGTCCAAATAGTTCATCTGACAAGCCCATGAAAAAAAAAAGAACAATTGAACGTTGATCACTCTACGAACTCGGTCGATGAAAATAAATTGGGCCCAAACCGTGTCTCGACTTAAAAGACAAACTGAACAACCTCCATCTATATGGATGAGACAAAACCTGTCCACCCAACGACTGCTATTTGTCTGTTAGTGACTGATAATAAAGCATTAACCACTGCGTTGAATAAAAGGAGATTTTCAGAAACAATGATATTTATTTATTGTACAATTACTTTATGGAGTCAGCTTGATTCAAGATGGCTGCCACAGCCAACTCAACTTAAAAAAACACAAAAATAGCTCAGCCAGTTTTACATATCCTGAGCTACATGTTGGTGTGGCAGGAGCCGAGAGATTAAGAATTTGCCATTAACAACTTGCAGCCAACTCTATCTGTCAGTTAGCAAAATTTCTCATGAACCAGAGAGCAGATTTTAACAAAAATCTTTAGCAAGCATTAATTTAATGCACATCTATAACTTTTCTATTCAATTCAGTTTATTTATATAGCGCCAAATCATAACAAAGTTGTCTCAGGGCACTTTACAGGAACATTCGCATACATAAAAAAGCTGATTAGTAAAGTTCTCTATCTAAGGAAGCCAGCAGACTAACTGATAAATGTTTTAAGACAAACTGATTTAAGATGGCCACCGTGGGCAGCTGACCTCTTGAACAAAGAAAATGGCTATAAATCAGTCAATGAATGAGGTTTGATCAAAATGGTGACGTTTACAACGTGCATAAAAATGTGGTGGGTGATTTGCATACTTCAAGGATGTTAGACTTTTATTATCTTATACCATCAATGGAAAAAAAAGTAATACAAATAAATAAAAGGGGAGGGGTCCAACAACATGTCCCAAGACAGAGGCCTACAAGGTAAATAAAGCTCAATAAAACAGAAAAAAGTCATAGTTTATGGGGGCTGTTTATTTATTTAGTTAGTAAATGGGGCGGCAT
>NC_056498.1:54167943-54185555 GCF_014905685.2 Nematolebias whitei
ATCACTTGGACTGCAGTAAAATATAGGCCATTGTTTGACAAATGTGTGTGCATTCATGCTCCGTTTAAAATAGTGTACAGAAGCTGTTGAAATGGACCAACATGCACAACGGCCTGCAGCCAGCTGCTATCAAGTTGACAGATTGTGCTAATGCTAACGTCTGCAGCTCATTGTTATAATCCTCTGACGCATGTCCAAGTACAATAATTCCCCAGACATCTTAACTGTAAAGTGACTCAACCATCTCTGGCAGAGCTGCAGGATTTGAAAAAAAAATAAAAAATGGTAACATGCATGCAGGATTAAAACTTGAGAACTTTCTGAACAATGCACAAGTTATAACTACATTACAATAATAATTGTACTGTAGTATGCCTCTTTTAAAATTATTTTCTCATATAAATCTTGTGATTTATATCTTGTGATTTGTAAACACTGCAACATGGCTGATTTAATATATACTGCAATACATATCAAACGCAACCATTGTAAGTTTTGTTGAAATATTTTCTTTGCAAGTCATATTTATTAATATTTATTTATATATTATTTTCTTTTGTTTTTCAGATTGAAGCTGATCCTGTGGACTTGGAGTATGTAGAACCAATCAACACATGATAAACCACTTTGTTTTTTGCTTCTCCCATAAACCTGCAAGTTTGCCCTAATAGTCTAAGATTGATGAGGTGTTAATTTCAGAGGGAAAAGATGCGGGCATTGTTATTTCGCATAATAGCTGTTTTTGTGGCTGCCTACAGTATACTCTGCCAAACTGTGTGCAACAGACAAGCTTCACTCGAATGGCACCCTAAAAAGCACACAATCCAGATGAATTGGACATTAATAGGAAACATCTGTAGGAGCAGGCTCGAGTGCTGGGGTTCTCTGGGGGGAGACGAATTGAGCGAGCAACTTTTTAACTTCCCACAGATATGCCCACTTCAGCTGCAACATGGAGACACACTGCTGATGTCTGCTGATGAAACACTCCGGTCATACGGCATCAGAATCCTCAACGTGTCAAAAGACACCTTTGAAGGTTGCGCTACAGATGAAGAGTTTAAAAACCAGTTTCTTTTCTCCCACATTATAAATGGCCAGGAGCGAGTTGATGCCAAATGGATTGCTCCCGGTCATCATTTCTTTATTGCACTTCATGAAGACGACCTCCAGTTGTGTAAGTTTGGTTTAAAGCTTAACGTTACGGTCAAATCACATCTTTGCCAGGCTTCTCCTCTTCTTCGGTTTTGTTCGGGGAATGGAGTTTGTCAGACAGATTTTTGGAGAAGTGCATACCACTGTCGCTGCCACCACGGCTTCTCTGGGAGGTTTTGTGAGAAATTTGACGCCTGTATGGATAACCCTTGTGTAAACAAAGGAATCTGCTTGAGCAATGGATCCACCGAAACCAACAACAGAACCTACAAATGTCTGTGCCCTCCACATTTTACTGGTAAGAACAAATATTCATTCATTCAACCTTTATTTAGACAGGTTAATCCCATTGAGCCTCGAGGACTCATTTACAAGAGAGACCTGATTTCAACAAAGAATGACGACAACAATGGACAACAGCGACAACAATAGACAATTATAAAAGATGGCAAAAATAAAGTAGCAAAACCAGCTAGATTACAGGGTGAATGTAGAAAACTAAAAACAGGAACATGTCTGCATTGGTCCCTGCCAGGAGTCCAACAGATTATTAAAGCCACTTAGAGAGGTCAAGGTCGAGAGCTTCAGATCTTTTTTGCAAGGTATTCCAGGAAACAGGAGCGGAGTTCAAGTCCAAGTTCAGTCCGCAGTGAGGGGACACTGCAGGTAATAATGTCTTGAGAGCGCACGCAGTAGCTGCAAATATCACCAAACCTACTACTTCTAATTTGGTTAAAAATCCATGCAGGTCCTAATTGTCTGAAAATACAAAGGTTGGCATTTTGTTCATTTCTTAAACATATTGCACAGTTTAATCTTTAGAAATCACAAACTTTTTTACACAACTGTTCTTTCTTTTTGAGAATCTGTGAAATACCCACTGTTTACAAGAAGAATATGAAACTAAATATGTTGCATGCAAACCTCTCAATACCAGGTTAATTATAGTTACTGTCAATTTTACCACAGTTATGGAATCACAATAAAATTATCAACTCCATGAATTTGATATCTATTTCTTTGATGATCTGCTTTGTTCTTTCTTTAGCTGCATTGTCCACAATACGTATACAAATTAAATACGTATAAAATATATATAGTCCTTTGAGTGAAAACAAACCTCAGTCCTTGCTTGTTTTGTTTTAATGTCTAAATGGTGTGATGTCTGTTTTTAGGGGTTAACTGCTCTGAAGTTATTGGGAAAGAGAACTGTGACAGAATTTGTGAAAATGGGGCATGTGCTGAAACATCACCCACCTCCTTCAAGTGCATCTGTGGCACCGGAAGTTCTGGTATGCAGCTTTTCCACAGCTTTGAATTCGGTATAATATTGATGGATTGTCTGTCATGGTGGCAATAAAAACAAATCTGTGAGCTGTAAACCTGATCCCATTTGATCTTACAGCTGTCACCTTAATAAATGTGGCAGCCACATCAAATCAAACGGCACATGTTACAGCTACTGATAGGCTGCGGGAAAGGGGCAAGGCTAAACCTTTAGCTAACTGAGCGTATCCAAGTTAATGCAAAGGTTTACAGCAATCATTTTAGCTGTAATTCACTATGTATTGTGTCTCGAACATATTAAAATCTAAATCCTGAATGGGTGACTGGGGGGTTAAATGAACCAGCATTTATAGTTTATGCTTTACTGTGTATTGCAGGCCATGTTACCAAAATATAGAATGGTGTCTAATATCAAATGTCTGTTTTATTTTAAATTAAGTTATTCATAAATCACTGTGACACTCAATTTGGTTGTTCGTTTAACATTACCACAGTAATTCAGGTCTGATATATGCTAATAACCCCACCCTGTAACATTTATAATGGCTAAACTGTTTCTTTTTGTCATTTAGAAGCACTGCTGGATGCTTATATATGGAAATGGGATGGCACTTGTGATTTGCAGAACTTGCATGGAGACAATTACTGTTTCAGTCATTATTTAGGTTCATCTTCCATAGGATAGTACAGTTAAGTTAATGGATATCACAGTAATGGGCTGTAAGACCTGGATACTCCTCAGGCTGCCCTGAATACCACTGCCTGCAGTAAAAGCAAGAATGCAATGAACTTTGTGGAGTGAGCTCTCCAGGTGGCTCTTTACATTGATTCATTGTTTTGTTTGCAGCACACTTTGCCTTGGCAGCGTTTTTTGAAGTGTCATAGTTTTGCCTTTTGAGTCCAGCCCAGGCTTTCAGCTTATTATTTGAGATGTGGTTTCAGGGTTGCTTACTGTACTCTCAGACATTCTTTTGTACAAGAGCCCATTAGGGCCATACAGTTCAGGAAGAATTTTTTTATTTTTTATTTTCTCAGCCCAGGCAAAAGCTGAAACGCAGTTATGTGTTGTGTGTCACTCGTAATTCTGTTTGTCAAATTGGCTTAGACGGTAGGCAGAGCATGGGTGAAAAATGTTCCCATTAAATCCAGGTTCTTATCTGGATTGCTTTTTGGAGAAAAGTAAAAAAACATGAGGAAGACTGTTGGTCTTGGTCAAGATTTCTACTGTAAATTGTATTTTTAGGATTAAATGTTGAGACTGATTGATAGTATTGTATTGTATGTAATATGTAGTATTGGATCTTCATATTTTACTGAAATAAAAGGCAGATGTTACTTAAAATAAATAATAAAATAAATATGACATATATTCTGTTTAATAATTGGCGACTGAATCAGATTGTGCGTATCAATATCTTGATGTCAACTTTAAATAACAAATCGTTTTCCTCAAATTCCACAATTTAAGCTTTGTAAAATTCAAAAAGGGAGAAATCGGTAGTTTGAACATTTTAACATATATTAAAGTTGATGAAAGTAAAAAAAAAACAAAAAAAAGGGGGTTAGGCGATACATAAAAGTAAAAATAAATAAATTATGGACTGTAAAAGTGATATTTTTCTACGTTTTATAACTTGCAGTGCCGGGATACGATATATTGCAAACATTTTCAGAGAATACATTATTATAAATAATAAAAACAATCCCATCTCTTTCCCAAATCTTAAAAACCCAATGGTTTTTTTTCTTAAATTTTGACTACTTTGAACAGATTTATGGAATCAGAGAAAATTTAATTGTGAAATCGCTAGAAGAATGCACATGACCTTCAAGATCTCAGGTGACATTTGAAACTGTAACACCAAAAAATTAAAACTGTGTTTCCTCTCTGCACATAATTCTACATCTGAAGGCATGAGAACGTTTCAGATGGACACAGAGACAAAGGACACGTTCTGTGGTCAGATGTATCCCTTTCTTTTTCTTTTTTAGAGCTCAGGCTCTATCAACATCGAGAAGGATTGTCATCAGTAAAAGGTGCAAAGTCTACCACCTCTGATGAAACTGAGCTGCATCGTTGGGCATGGCACTGCATGCACATTTTTTTTGCTAACTGCACACTTCTGCCTGTAGCAACATTAAAACCACCCACTCTTGTGAAATTTGCTTTGGGTCCCGCAGGAACTGCAACATCCTAATTCCAGTGTAGTTCTCTTCCCTGGAGGTCCGTAGTTATTTTGTCAGTACAATGCCAGACCTCATTTTGCATGACTTATGAGAGTTTGGCTTCATAGATACAGATTGTGTTGTGATTGACTGGCCTGCCTGCAGTGCAGAACTGTCTCTTAATGAAAATGTATAAATCATCACAAAGAGGAGAATACGGATGTGACCTCAAAGCGTTGGGTAGCTGAAATAAGTATTTTAATTCAACAAAAATGAACTGAATCCACTTGTAACAATGCAGCAATTAGTGTCTCCGGTTATTAAATTAATAAGAACTGGAAATAAAAAAAGTTAAATTTAAAATAATGTTTTTTTTCTCCATATATTTCCAATGTGTGTAGCTAGCATCAAATTATAGGGTTGTTTATATTTTCTCAATACGGTGGGGTTGATGAGTAAAGACACTAAAAGTAATTGCAGCTGTTCTTTTAATTAAATGTTTAAACAAATGAGCAAATTATAGCTTTTACATGTTATTGAATTTCCAAACCATCTGCAATCTGTATATATTTGAAGGCAGTACATCCTTGTACTTAAATTATGTTACAAATTTCTGTACAGTTTTCCATGGTGTCTATAAAGTGATGCTTAAAAAAATAAAATAAAATAAAGCCAGCAGAAGGTATGACAGAAAAGTGTGATAGAGATTTAGGGCCACGCTAAGGAAAAAAAATTGCATTACGAGAAAAAAACGTCATAAAGTCATACGAAAATAAAGTCAAAATATTACGAGAATAAAGTCATAATATTGTGAGAATAAATTTGGAATACGTCCTGGGTCAGCTTGCACCTGGTGTGGACCATAGACATATATATGTAGACGCCTCATTGAGCGCAGAATCGTTCGTCCACGTTGCCGCCATTTTGAATGTGGCAAAAGTGAAGCAATAGATAGAAGTCTCATTCATTCACAAAGGCAACATGGAAAAAGCTGAACAAGACTGTTATTTTCCAAGGTTTATAACTTGCACACACACACAGAGACTACATATCTATCTGTCTGTCTGTCTGTCTGTCTGTCTGTCTGTCTGTCTGTCTGTCTGTCTGTCTGTATGTATATATGTATGTATGTATGTATGTGTATGTATGTAATTGGTGTTTATATGTTCATCGATGTGATTAATCAAAATCAGTTAAATGTGAATGTTAGTGGTCTTTTTTCAGAAAATCCACGTCACATCTACATTTCAGGATCTGGTTATTATAAACACATATTTAATGTTAAATATGACTATTTCTAAATTTATCACCACAGTAATAGCCCATGTTAGCTGTTGTAAACACTCAAAAGAATACATTGGTTTAGTGCTTGCCTATAACCTAAATATTTAAGGAGTAAACATTTTTAACAATGATGTTAAACGTTATAAATGTTATTTTTCGTTTGTAATGTAATGGGGTTTTTTCTTAGCGTGGCAATGTATTTTTTTGTTCTTTGCGTGGTCCTAAAGCTCCGTCGTAGAAAAGAGCTGACATTGTAAAAAAAATGTCCAGCTTCAGTTTGAAATGAACAATTTTTTTATAATTTGCACAAAAAAAAAACAGTTTGGGAGTCACATCTTCCTTTGTCTGGGCAGCTCTCATTAACTTTGCTTTAGCTGGAAATGCTCTCGAAAGAAAACAGGATCCCGTGGACAAGTTTGCATAGTCATTGTGTCCTGCTGTCCCATAAGCTTCTTGTGAGTTCTGTGTGTTTCCTCTAGCTCTCTGTTGCAGTTGGCTCATTAATCAGCGGGAATTTAGTGGCTGCTCCTCTGCCGGCTGCCCTCATAGGCCAGAGCTTATGCGAACAGAATAATGATTCAAACTCTTGGGATGTTTCAGATAAGATTTTCTTTGGATTTGACTCTCCTTTTTACTATCTCTTGAGTATTTGTTGCAAAGTATTACCATATTTATTGGGCTTTAGTCACTTGGTGTCATTTGTTAATTATTTTTTACCAAGTTTTTTGGAGATAGATCAAATTTTGAAATGCTAATTTAAACTTCAATTGCAAATGTTATCCCTGTTAAATAACTAATGTAGATATTTACACTGGTGTTTTGTAAAACGATGGGAAGATGTGACCGAACTATGAACGCCGGGGAGCAAAAGTATTAAGACATCTCCTGAGAACATCTTATCGTCATGTCATAAATAAAAATGTCACGAAACAATTGAATCGGTGCAGCTTTTAGTGAACCAGTTCGAGAAACTTGTAAAATCGAGGTGATGCAAAAGCAAACCCTGAAGTTGTATACAGTAAGATTGATGCCCACAGAGGAGGCTGAGAGGAGCCTCTGGGACACGAGCGCTCGTATCAGCAGGGGGATTAAAGAGAATATGCAAAGAAAGAGTCACTGGAAAGATAAATGTGTAGGCAGTGTGTGATGAACGCACAGACAAAAAGAAAAGAAAAGAAAACCCTCACTAGGGATTAACATCAAATTTGTTATTCACCTTGAACCTGCAGTGAATTTAGTCTAATTTTATATTTTGCACACAATGTTACTGCAGCATTACAGTGCATCTGGTTTCACTGCTGTTATTGTTCCACAACATTTAGAAATAAAATATAGTGGCGGTTTCAGCCTGGTTGAAATTACTTAATCAGCTGAGTTGCTGGCTAACTGCATTCTGCTTTATGATGACTTATAACCTGTGTTGGCATGAACTTTTTGGTTTATTACATATTCATTGTTTTATCCTCCTTGGCTCTAAAAAGAGTCTCTTGACAAATAGGTCAAATAAAAAATGTATAATGGTCCAACACATGCACAATGATAAGATTTTAAACGGTGAAATTCAAGCTGCCCTCGCTCATGGATTAGAAGCAATGATAGTAATTATCAGTAATGATTCTGCTTTGAACTAATTCACAGTTTTTATTTGCCACCTTAGACTTTAAAATAAACTAGAAACATTGCATTTCCTGTGTAAATGCAGTGTGAATGTTTATTGCTGAAGAACTTGCTGAAAACAGCCTAAATTAGCTAAAAACATGCTGAAATGGAAGAGCAAGCCTAAGTTAGCAGAAGAAAGCAGAAATAATGCACAACTGCTGAATTAGGTTTAAATAATTAAAAAAAGCACCAAAAATAGAAAATTGGCTAATAAAAAAAGCTAAATCTATCAAAACAATTGCTGGAAAGTAGCTGAAAATGCAGAAAAAAGCTTAAACTAACAGAAGAAAGTGGAAGGAGCTGAAATAAGGTTAAAAAAATAAAATGTGGGGAAAAAATGTGGAATTAGCTGAAAAAGTTAAATTTAGCACAAAATTGCTAAATACTAGCTGAAATAGCAGAAAAAGCTTAAACTAGCAAGCTGAAATGAGCAGAACAAGCTAAAATTAGCATAAATAAGTTAAATGGGTTGGAAGTAGCAGAAATTACCATGAAAAGCTTTTATCAGAAAACGGCTGAAATTAGCTAAAATATGCTAAAACAAAAAGTAGCTGAAAGGGTAGTTCAAGCTTAAATTAATTAGCATAACAAAGCATAATGAACACAGGATTGCCTAATTAGGCTGAAAGAAGCAGAAATGAGCACAAAAAAGTGGACATTATCTGAATAAAGCTGAAATTGGCAACAACCAAAAAAATAAAATAAATAAAAAATAAAAATCAGCTCCAAATAGCTAAAAACCAGAGACTGAAATTACAAAAAGGATGTGGAGAGGGCACATTTTTGCTGAATTAGACTGAAAAAGATTGAGTGCAAAAAATGTGGAATTGGCTGAAAAAGCTTAAATTAGCATAACTGCTATATAGTAGCTGAAATAGCAGAAAAAGCTGAAACTTGCAGAAATATGCTGAAATCAATCAACCTTTATTTATACACGTAAATCCCATTGAGCCTCGAGGACTCATTTACAAGAGAGACCTGATTTCAACAAAGAAAGATGACAACAATGGACAACAGCAACAACAATAAACAGTTATAAAAACTCATACTACAGTTTTTTTTTTTGTTTGTTTGTTTTTTTTTAACAAATAGGATGGCTAAAAGGAAAAGGTAACAAAACAACAAAACAGCTAGATTCCAAGACAAATGTAGAAAACTAACAACAGGAACATGTCAGCATTGGACCCTGCCAGGTGTCCAACAGATTCTTAAAGACACTTAGAGAGGTCAAGGTCATAACAAACTGAAATTAGCATAAGTAAGTTAAAAGATGCACAAACATGTTGTAGTTAGCAGAAATAAAATGAAAGGAGCAAAAAACAGCTAATAAATAGCTGAAAGTAGCTGAAAAAATGTTCAAATTTGCACAAGGAAGCTGAAAGAAGCTGAACCAGAACAAAATGTGAAAGGAGCAGTAAAAGGTTGTAAACAGATGTAAAGATATGAAGAATGTAAAATGAGCTCATTTCATTTTCTATGAGGAAATAAAGTGTCAGAAAAGGCTAAATATTTCTAAAAGCTAAAGTTGCACCAATACCAAAAGTCATAGTAGAATTGTCCTGAAAGAGTCAAACCTTTTGATCTTTGATGTGCTGGAATAACTTGAAAACTGCGGGACGAGAATCACGCCGAAAAACATACGGAAGAAAAAAGGATCACAGTAGTGTTGATGCTTCGTAAACATTCACACCATAAAAATGTGCTTGAATAAGCAGTAAAAAATGCCATTAGATAGGCTTTTGTACATTGGTGCTTTTATACTGTCTAAAAATCTAATCTTCTTTTGTTATACTGTTCGTAGGTCCACCGTGTGAGAAGAAGAAAGCCCCGTGTGACCCAAATCCATGCAGAAATGGTGGGCAGTGTGCAGAAACCCCCAAAGGATTTCTTTGTCACTGTCTGGACTCTCAAGTTGGCTTGGACTGCGAATTGCGTTCATGTCAGGGGGAACAAAATTGCACTGCGGGGGAGCATGTGAGGACTTCATTTCTCTTATTTGTTTTATCTCAGCGGGGCGTAAACAAGATATGGCATATGGAAATTAATAGTGTCCCAAAACAAGATCAAATGACTTCATTCTGAGGGCTGCGATAGCAATTAATATTTCCTGCAGAAGATGAGCAGAGGGAAGGAGTGGCTGCTCTCTCTAACATTTTGATTAAATGACCCTGTGCATATTTAAGTGTCAGCTTGAAATGGCTCTCATCAAAACCTTTTTGTAATTGGATGCCTGCTGCAATTTTCACCTTTCACTGCGAATGCTATTGTGTACATACATTTTGCAAAGATGGTGGTGTTTTGAATGGAGGGCTCCCTAGAGGAAGCGCACGTCCTCTAATTGTCTCTCAGTGTGACCTTTGTTTTCTACACTTTTGTAAAGTGCAAAACCATTTTACACAGCCCCACCGTAAGGTAAGCAAACTAAAAGGGACATTTATAAAAAAAACACTGATTGGCTGTTGTTGTAAAATAAGTTTGTAGCATGGTCTAAATTCTGCACCTTCTCCTAATAAAATGTAATATAATCAAAGTTACTGAAATGATTCAAATTAGGATGATCTAATAAATGTGTTAAAATTATTCGAAACACACAGAAAAAGCACTGTTTTCCTTAAAATAAAATAAAAAAGTTAACTTCAAATATTTAGGCTGGCTGATATGATTTGTATAATGTACAATTAATTATCGTTATGTTGCACCACCTATTCTTGAAATTAAAACCTCTGAGTTTAGTTGGTGCCTTTTTGGGGGAGGAGATAACACCCTGGATGGATCTCAGGTCCATCTCAGTGTCACATAACGACAACCAAGACAACAATTTGCAGTCTCACTCACAGCTAGAAACAATTTTAGGAATGCTAATTATCTAAACAAACAAGTTTGGTCTGAGGAGAAAACAAATTGCCCAGAGAAAACCTATGCATGCACAGGGAGAACATGTAGCACAGGGCTATTCCACTAAATTGCTCAGGGTGGCACAGTTACTGAAAGCCAAGAGCTCATGGGGCCGGACATCCAGCAGTTACTCTCATTAAGTAAGTTTGTTTTACAATTTAAAATCTAGTTTTATTTAAAAATGAACCCATTAGTGGTGCCGAACTGAGCGCACCCATGGGCCTGATTTGGCCCCTGGGCCACCAGTTGAACAGCCTTGATGTAGCCGCTGAACACTAAAATGTTAACCAAATGCTATTTAGGTATTTATTTGATAATCATTTAGCTATTTTCATTTTATAGGCTTTACGTTAAGTTAATAATACTTCTTTCAGTTTTGTTTCTGCATACTATACGATTATTTTAGAGTTGTTCGTAATTGATGGAGGCACAGATTTATATTGAAAAAAACCAAATTCCTACTGTTAACGATCTAGTTTACCATTTGTGTAATATAACCTGTTTTTTTTCTGAAGTTGATAGGTGACCGAGATTTTTTTTAATATATTTTTTTTATGCACAGGTCTCTGGATGTGTTTGTGCAGATGGTACCTTGGTCCCAGAATGCAGGAGGCAGCAGAGCATGTGCAGCCCATCTCCGTGTCGGAACAATGCTACCTTCATGTCTAGGGGAAAGGATTACTTTTGCAGGTAAAAACCAGAGCGCTATCTAATGGGGTCAGTCTTACAGGTCCCGTTCACACCTGCCATTAACATGCATCTTGAGTAACCTGAACACAAGTGGGCGGTTAACTCCAAGTGTGAATGAAGCAAAGATGCATCTTGAATGCACTGAGCGCTAATGGCTGCCGAAGGTAAAATATGCCATGTGCTTGTTATTTTGCCTGTAAAATACCTAAAGACGTTTTTAACATATATTTAGCCACTTGAGGCAAATACAGAGAAACATTGTAAAGCCAGATTTAAATGGACATTATCTTTTCTTTTTTTTTTTTTTAAGTGACTGCAGTTTCTAGTTAATCTGACTTGAATTGACAATTATTTATTGGGGCTTTTATTCTTTTTCAGTTCAATTCAGTTTATTTATATAGCACCAAGTCACAACAGAAGTTCTCTCAGGGCACTGAGCAGAAACATTCACATACATAAAAAAGCCAATTAATAAAATGTATCTAATTAAGGATCTAAGGTTCATGGGAATACTGACTTACTATTACATCTGCCTTAGCTGAATAATTTTTCTAAACTAATTAAATGATTACTATGATTGAGGAGCACTTGTTTTAAATCAAAGTGAAGACTAAACAGTTTACTGACATGTTATTATTTTATTTATTTATTTATGTCTAACAAATATAGATGAGTCATGAACAGGATTCAGTAGTTGGTCAGTATTTAAAAAAAAATCTGCTGTGCCATATTAACTACCATTTGTGCATGGGAATTGTTTTAACAATTGATTGTGTTAAGAGGAGGTCAGGCAGGAATCCCCGTGGACTACATTATGATCTGTGGTGAGAACAGGGAACAGGTGGAAGAGAACTTGGAGAGGTGGAGGTATGCACTGAAAGAAGAGGAATGAAAGTCAGTCGTAGTAAGACAGAGTGCATACCATACCAATTTATTTATAGAGCACTTAAAACAGCAACAAGGCCAACCAAAGTGCTGTACAATAGAAACAAACAAGCACAGCGTACAGGAAAACATAAAATAAAAATATAGATACAAATAGTAGTGGATAATAACTAAATGGCCAACACTGTAGACTACAGACAGGATCAAAACAAATCACACCGTGTCAAAGGCAAGGGAATAAAAGTGGGTTTTCAGGCGAGACTTAAAGACTGTGAGTGTGGGAGCCTGCCTGACATGCAGTGGCAACTCATTCCACAGTCTTGGACCTGCAACAGAGAAAGTCCTGTCACCTCTGAACTTGCAACGGGTTTCTGGAACTGAAAGGAGCATCTGGTCTGCTGACCTCAGAGTGTGCGGTGGGACATATGGCTGTAGAAGATCAGTGAGATAGGATGAGGCAGAACTGTTCAGTGATTTAAAAACATACATGAGTATTTTGAACTGGATCTGAAGGTGAATGGGTAGCCAGTGCAGGGAGGCCAAAACTGGAGTAATGTGCTCTCTATGGCCTGTACCAGTTACAAATCGGGCTGCAGCATTTTTGACCAATTATAGATGTGCAACAGAGGATTGATTGATTCCAAACAGAAGCGCATTGCAGTAATCGAGCCTGGATGTTATGAACGCATGGATCACTGTGTTTTAAGGAAAGATCCATTATCACTCCCAAATTGGTGACTGTTTCTCTAATGGAGCTAGAGAGGAAAGGTCAATGCAGTGGTTCATGGACGTGCCATTGGGATAGAACAAGATGACTTCAGACTTCTTCTCGTTGAAACTTAAGAAGTTTAAAACCATCCAGTCCCGGAGTACGTGTGTGAATGAAAGGGAGGCAGGTGGAACAGTGAGGCTACAAGGAGCAGAGGTCACAAAGGTGCTGGACTTCAAGTACTTGGGGTCCACTGTACTGGAAAATGGGGAGTTTGGTAAAGAGATGAAAAAGAAAGTCCTGGTAGGATGGAGAAAAGTTTCAGGAGTGATTTGTGAAAAAGGGGTGTAGGCAAAGGTCGAAGGAAATGTTTACAAGACAGTGGTGAGACCAGATATGTTGTTTGGTCTGGAGACAGTGGCATTGACAAAAAGACAGGAGAAAGAACTGGAAGTGGCAGAAATGAAGATGTTGAGGTTCTCCTTAGGAGTGACAAGGATGGATAAGATTAGGGATGAGATCATCAGAGGTACAGCACAGGTTGAACAACTGGGAGATAAAGTTAGAGACCAGACTGAGATGGTTTGGACATGTCCAGAGGAGGGACAGTGGGTATATTGGTAGAAGGATGTTAGAAATGCAGCTGCCAGGAAAAAGACAAAGACGAGATATATGGATGCAGTTAGAGAGGACATGGAGGTAGTTGGAGTGAGGACAGAGGATGCAAACGACAAGTGAGATGGAGGAGGATGATGACTCTATGGCGACACCTGAAGAGGAAAAGCCAAAAGAAGATGATGATTGTGTTAAGAATAAACAATAGAAAAACTGATTTTCAGTAAAACATTTTTCATGCTTTTTTAGTTCTGTTTCAAAATGTGAAAATGTCAGAGACAAATAGATGTGCCTTTTCAACTAGCATCAGTTTTTACTCGCATGCTTGCAGGATTCCATTAGATTATCGTCTTGTTTTTGTTGGGAGGTTGCGATGAAATACAGATTTGACGCAGCCTGCTGGCTTTCTTAGATAACAAATTAATAGCAATAATATTTAAATAGCATTTAGCAATGTATGTGAATGTTTTTCTACAATGCTCAAGATATTTTATAACTTGACTTTATATTTAAAAACATGAATTGATTAGTAATGTTATAATAGTAATAATAATAATAATAATAATACCTATTATAATAAATATTATTATTATTTGTTTTTGTTGTTATTATTTTATTATTATTTAAAATTTAGTTTTTAACACTATACGAAAAATATTTATGTTTCTGTGTCTATATTCATCTAATTCTCATCTATTCTCGTATATCCAATAATGACATAAGTAAAAGTAAGAACTCCCTTTTAGGACTTGTATCTGCTCCCGTTCAAAATAAATATTTTACTTTAACTAAATTAAATAAATTTACATAACTTCCACTACCATTATTCTTCCATTACTTCCAGTATTATATTTTTTAAACAAAATCCTAATCAAACAAACTATATAAATGTATAATTTATAATGCTAGTGTGTTTTTATTTTTAATCTTTTTTATTGTAGAGTCTGTAAAATCAGCAGCTGTAGTAAGATAAAATGTACTTTTATCTGTTCTGTCATGGCAACTCTACCCATTTGACAGCCCATGTCAAACAAATTGTAAGAAAAATGTGCACACATAATTTCATTCAGCCCAAATCACAATAAGATCATGTGGGAAGCTAAATTATAACTGCATGTATCTTGGGAAATAAACAGTGCAGTATGGCTTGTTAGTGCTTGGAGTTTGGATGAATTGATTGTGACTACACTGACCACCCCCACTTCCCCACCCCCAACAGATGTCTGAGTGGCTTTTCTGGGAAGAACTGTGAAGAAATAATTGACTTCTGCCAACTGCTCAATATCAACTGCCTAAATGAGGGATTGTGCTTGAGTGTAATTGGCGGATATCAGGTAGGTAATTCAATGTTTCAGTCGTAATGAAATACAGTGAAGCCCACAAAGAATGACTCAAGTTCCATCCTAATGAGGGTTTGGATATGAAAACCATGTCAACTCATTCTTTAGTAAATGCTGACAGTAGATGTTTGGTTTTAGTAGTAAAACAAGCTGAAATAGTAGCTATTTTATACTATGACTCAACCAGTTTTGCCTTGTTTTAACATGTCAGGGTTTTTGTATTAAACACCAAGACCCTGATTCACAAAATATGTGCCACCTCTACTTTTGCTCCAACTTTGCACCCTCTATCTGCTCCATCTAAGTTTAGTACTCACAAAGCAAACGGCACAGATCATTTGCTGATGAAAACCTGCCCATTAAGTTCAGGTGGTGCGAGCAATTTGCTCTCTTTTTGCTTCAGATTGCAGATTGCTGCAGAATCTTTCCATCACAAACACAGCAGTAACAAATGATTGAGAGAGAAAACAAAAAGGTTTGAACAGAGAAAGTAGAGACATTGTTAAACATTTCATTGTACCACAGAGGAATCATTAAGGATGGCAATTTTAAATCAATAGGTGCAATTTTGTGCTTTCTTAACCACCATTGCAGCTTGTAATAATTAGAAAAGGAACTAAAAGTATGAGTTTGTGGTTTTCTGTAAGATAAAGTATTTGGATTATGTTCGTTAACTTATGGATGGATGTAAAGTTAAAATGTACCATAATCGTAATGTTTTGTATTCTGTATATAAACTGACACTTTTGATATAAAGAACAGTTTTATTCTTTAATGCACCAGTTTGGACTTGTAATTAAAAATAACTAGGATGGTCAGTTTGTTCATTTCTACTATGACCTCAACGTTTATAGAAAATATGCTTTCATGGATTAAAAAAAAAAAAAAAACTACTCACCCCTCTGTCATAATGAGTCATTTGTAGAAATCTCAAGCATAATAAACATCCTTGTGAAGCTATTACCATATTTTTTTGGACTATAAGGCGCATTAATAAAAACAAAACAGTCAGATAAGTCAAACATTATTCAACTCATTCACAATAACTACATAAAATCGGTTTGAGGTCAATAAGCACAACCAGATTTCATACATAAGGTGCACCTGATTGTCATTTTTTGAGAAAATTAAATTATTTTAAATGTGCCTTATAGTCCGAAAAAAACGGTACTTTATATTCATAAAAACACAATGACTGAGTGATTTAGTGAGCTGATTAATTTTTGGAGTATTGTATTTTATTCAGGTTAAAAAATAAAATCTGTCAGACATTATTTTAAGTTAGCCATTATAGCCATTAGATTTGAATTCCATTGTTCTAACCAGTGGTTGACCTCATTGTTGTCCTAAAACATGCAGCTTTGTTCAGGACATTTTGTTGCTGTGGACATATTTATACTGTACTAATTATATAGATAATGTGGAGCATTTCTGCAGTGCGTTTGTGCCCCAGGGTGGATCGGAGAATTTTGTCAACATGTAGGAGATGCCTGCTTGATGCAACCAGACAGATGTTTAAATGGAGCCACATGCATTTCAACAAGTCAGCCTTCATCCCCCCCTCAATACATCTGCAAATGTCCCCTTGGTTTCATAGGTGAGGCAACTTTTCTTTCTCTTTTGCGCGTTTTATGTTTCCCTGTGCATTTGTACAGTTAAACAGAATGTGGCTGTTTTTTGTGTGACTGGGAGTTGAAGTTTAACCTACAGACATTAAGGGAAAACTGGAATTGTCATAGCATGTGTAGTGGTGTTGTCATCTGTTGAAGTTCACAGTCAGAAAAATAAAGGAAGTAGTTTTGATTTATTTATTCCTCCCCCCCATCTACAGAAACTGCACTTTGCATTTTGTTTTACATGGAATCCCATGCTGAGAGCCTTCCAACAATTATTTTAATTGTACTACTTTTTGATTTGTTTGTGCATAAATGTCATAGAATGCACAAACCTCTGATGATGCACTCTGGTTTTCAGTGCCAGGCAATAAGTTCAAGTTCTACATGGTGACCGAAAGTGCTGTAGGCTCGCAGGTTCACACCCTACTCTTTAATATATCTTCAAAATATATCTGATATCACTCAAAAGGTAATATCAAAACTTGATTTAATAATAATACAGGCAAAATACTTAGTTTTTGTTTACTTTTTTATAAATTTTTAATTTTATTTCATATAACATATATATATTTTTTTTATCCTTTACAGTTTCTGCAGCTTGAGTTTTACTTTGAAGAGTATGTAAGCAACAACAAAGTCTGTTTTTGTCTTTAAAGATTTTGCTGTTGACATGAAAAGGTTAGATTTGTGGTTAAGAGATAAACTTACCAAACTTTGATAAACATTTGTGGTAAACAACTATGGTGAACGTTTAGGCATATACAGTTGTCAGTGAGTGATGTCGACTGCACAGACTTTTAAGAAAAAGCTTAATATACTTTCTCAACAAACAACTCCTCACATGTTTAAATCTTTAACCATTAAAGTAACAATATTTGTATATCCAACAAAGTTCAGTCAGGTCATCTGGACGGTTTCTTTTTTTGTTGAGACGTTTCATCCTTAATCCTAAGGACTTCATCAGTCCGAGGAGACACAACAAACTGAGTCTCACAAGCAGCACACTCACATAGTGGGCCAACCAGTTTGCTGGTGATAAGATGGTTTTTGTGGCCCACCCTCTCCCCCATGGACTCATCTGAGGCAGCCATAGCCACAGTGGTTCAAAACATCAAAGTTCATGCTCAATAATCCAGGTAACAAATCCAAGAAAGTTCAGCCTGGTCATCTGGACTGTTTATTTGTTGAGATGTTTCATCCAAAGGATTTCATCAGTCTGAGGAGCCACAATAAACTCAGTTCCACAAGCAGCACATTCACATATTGGGCCAACCAGTTTGCTGGTGATAAGATGGCTTCTGGGCCCTGCCC
>NC_056498.1:54185955-54200930 GCF_014905685.2 Nematolebias whitei
TATATATATATATATATATATATATATATATATATATATATATGTATGTATGTATGTATATATGTGTGTGTGTGTGTGTGTGTGTGTATAAAATCACTCCTTGAATCACCACATTATTGTGGTGGAGGAGTTTGTCCACCTGAATGATCCTAGGAGCTATGCTGTCAGGGGGCAATTGCCCCTGGTAGGGTCTCCCAAGGCAAACTGGTCCTAGGTGACAGGCCAGACAAAGAGCTATTCCGAAGACTCTTATGGACAGAACTAGGAGCTCAGTATCCTTTTTCTGGGTAGTAACTGAAAGAACAAGGCCATGAGGTCACAAGTTAGTTGAAATTAATTTCCTCTGAAGGGTAGTTGGACTCTCCATTAGGGATAGGGTGAAACGTTCAGTTATCCGAGAGAGACTCGGAGTAGAACCGCTACTCCTCCACATCGAGAGGAGCCAGTTGAGGTGGTACGGGCATCTGGTAAGGATGCTTCCTGGGAACTTGCCTAGGGAAGTGCTTTGGGTATGTCCGACTGGAAGGTGACCTCGGGGAAGACCCAGGACAGACTTGAGAGACTATGTCTCTCGGTTGGCCTGTGAACACCTTGGAACCCTCCCAAAAGAGCTGGAAGAGGTGGCTGTGGAAAGAGATGTCTGAGCCTCCCTGCTTAAGCTGCTGCCCCCACGACCTGACTTCAAAACAAGCAGAAGATGGGTGGATGGAGAATCATTCAACATTTCTCACATAAATGTATATTTTACAACAACAATTTTATCTAAAAAATATTTTGTTCTCTGAATTATTTTGGTGGCTCTCATAAAGGTCTAGGTGTCTGTAAAATGTTCATATAACCTTTTTTAATCAATTTTTGTAGTCGATTATTGCTTCCCCCCCCCCCTCTATATAATGTATTACAACTAGATTGTTAAATATATCAATCATGATGTTTGTGCTAAAGCTGAAGTACCTGCTGTCAACCTGCAACCCTGCCCCATTTGGTTTCTCAGAACCTGTTAATTGGTCAGCTTTTTAATGAGACTTTGTATTTTAATTGTAGTTGGGCTTTGGGCAAATAACTAGCTAAGGGTGGACAAAGAGCTGCTCAAGGTGAGCATAGTGCTGAAATCTAAATGCAGCTGATTAAATAATTTTTCTACCTCATTTTCCCAGGAACAATTTGTGAGACGGAGATCAATATGTGTGACTCCAGCCCCTGCCAAAACCATGGTACATGCTCCGACTTGCATGGAGACTATGGATGCAAGTGCCCTACAGGTATGCTGAGCCATGTCCAAAATTAGAGCTTTGTGATAATATTTAAGTGATATTGGCTGCAACAGCAGACACCATTGTAAAGCTTTTAAACAGGTCTGCAGTTCATTTGGGCTAATATTCTCATCCAGGGCCCCTGTGGGCATCTCAGTATAAGTTGAGAACCAAAAGTGATTAGGTTTTTCTTGCAGCATCCTGCACTTTAACACATCCTGCCTTAAGAAGTGTATGTGGTGCTTCATTTCTAGAAATCATGAAACTTGCATCTTGTTGGCTAACATATTTTTTCCATTTGTTTCTTTATGTGGCTTTTTGTTAGCCCAGCTTTTTGCCAGTTTGTTTTCATAAAATGTCAAACTACATTTAATAAAAACAACCAAAAGAAAAAAGAAAAGCGCTCATTGGGGTCAATAAGACATGGTTTATTTAACTTTGGTTCATGAAGGAAAAAAGTTACAACCTATGTTTATGTTGCATTATCATTTAAAGATTTTATTATTATTATTTTTAGATTAACAAGTAGGACTTGTTAATCACATTCCAAAAAATTCCAACAAAACATAATAAGAATAGTCTATTGATATATTCATTTTAAGAAATTTATTTCATTTATTTTTATTTTCTTTCCCTGTGAGCCTATATTACATTCACAAAATATAAACTGATGGACAACCTGCAGATGCTAACACAATCTGTGCTTTTCAAATTGTTTTTGCTGCGTTACTAGAATTTTTTGTTGCATAAAAGCACTAAAAATATAAAGCACCATTGTGTCCAAGTGATGCTTTCCACAAAGTTTTGCCATAGTTACATTAAATTTGTTTTTAAATAATGTATTTGCTTTTTAGAATTGTATTTTATGGTAATTAATGTGCATGAAATGGACACTACCATAATTACATGCACACTTAAGGATTTCAATAGTGTGCATGAAAGCACACTATTGAAATCCTATTTGTTCTTCTCATGCCATAATTTTGCTGCTTAACTTTTGTTGCATATGTCATCCTATTGCAACCACTCAAATTTCTAATTGTTAAGAACATTCAGTAGACGATGGACATATTTTCAGTCTAATCGTATTTTTATGGTTTTGATTGTCTCTAATTATTATGATTGTTCAAAATGCAGACATTTGGCAAAATGTAGTATTTATATAAATTTGATTTGAAAAGAAGCTTCATACAAAAGCTTTTTTGCTTTTCATGCAAAACTTTTTTTTATCTAATTAAGCTCCGTTTCTTCTGTGTTGTATATTCAAATATTAAAGTAAAACAGCAGTGTTAATCACAAACAGGTCACTGCTCATCTTATCATTTAAAGCAAAGCAGATTGCAGACAATAACAAAGAAGACAGTCAGAGGTGCTGCTGTATTTTACTCTAACTGATGAGCTTGATTAGTTGAAGTGCTTAACGCACTTTGCTGTTTGAACGTAGCTTAAAGTGTGCTTGTAGCGCTCATCCTGTTCAGAGTTGTGGTGAGCTGAGACCACTTCATTTTATTTGTGTTTAGTTCACTTTAATAACTACAAAGCATATTTAAAGGAAGTTTAATAGGTAACACTCTTTAATCATTATTATGCAGAATAACTACAATATGCACTGCATGTCAAATAACGCCAACATATCACTATGTCACTTCAAATTCAGCCATGTATTTGATGAAAAAGTACATTTGCATAAGCTTATACATCACAACAGAATCTGGATAGGATGATGTCAGACTTCACACATGATTAGATTTTCCAGTTTATCTTACTGGTATGCTAGAAAAGAAATACAGGCCAGCAGAAGACACAAATGGAAGTTGTAAACTGTTAAAATAGTCAATTCACCGTGATTAACAATTATTGATGCAGACATAGTAAAAAAAAAAATGTCACCAATAAAAAAGGCTGTTATGTTTACCTCTCAGACCAAATGATCTATATTTTTTGTTGCTAACATATTTCCATGGTATGAGCAGACATTTAGCTGTGATTTTATTTAAGATTTCCATGTTGATTTTCTGGTCACCAATATTAATACCTATAGGTGAAGGGGAGTGTTTGTGTATCCTCTTAACACTATTTTTTTTTGCGCACCAGATCGACATGACTTTTCCCTCTATTTTGTAGCTCAGCCTCTCTGTGGGAACCTGGATATGATGTTGGAGAAGAGCGCTGTGGCCTGATGGTTTTGTCTTTGGGGTTATTGAATGAGACCCTCCCATCACAGATGTCATGTTAAATCGGACCCATTTCATCCCAGTGGGTTTAACAGTCTTTGTGTTCCCACTCCATTACACCTCATTTCACTGATCAGAGCTGTAGTAATCCATGCAGGCTGTTCTGTGTAGTACTCCATATAGATGACGTTTTTATTAATAATAAACACTGATAACAACAATAAGACACAATTTTGTTCTTTGGACCTAAGCAAATAACTAGAAATGTGTGTAATGTTGATATTACTTTTAGAGTAATGTATTTTTAAACAGTGACTTAATGCTAACATTGGCTTTATATTTACAGTAGTCCCTCGATACTTCGCGGTTCGTTTTTCGCGGTCTAGCTCTATCGTGGTTTTTCAAAGTAAGATTGGACATGACACACAATTGGCTGACTACTGGATCAGCCACACGATCGGTATGAAATTTTTATTTAAAATAAATTATTTCAAATTATTTAGCACCTGCTGCACGCTGCAGAAAAAAAGTTTCCACTTGCAACGTGTCAGATCTCCACTCTGCAGCAGAGAAGTGGGCGTGGCCGAGAGCACTGGCAGATGGCAGAGAGCAGCCGGAGACAGAGAGCTGAAATCATGACATTTTGTGCTCTTTTAGAGCATTATTGCTTGTTTAACTGTCATTATTGCTATTCCTACTTCACAATTTTTCACTTATCGCGAGGCTTCATGGTACCTATCCCCTGCGATAAATGAGAGACTACTGTATGTATGTATGTATGTGTATATATACACTGTATAAAGTTTTTGTCTTCAGTGTTTATTACGTCATTGGTTTCTTTCATCTCCCTCTGAAGCTGCCTTTGCAGTTTGCTGTAATCCCTGATCATGAATCCTTAACACCCTGAGTAAACTGATGCAAGACGTGGCCACAGATCCACATGGTAACAAAGATCCGCAGAGCATACCTCGACCTACTGCAGTTTCTGCTAAATCTCATCTGTTTACTAAAAAAAAAAAAAAACCTGAGCCTCTGCTCAAATGCCTCTTCTGCTATATCTTACAGTGAAGTGTTTGCTGTGATTCAAAAGCAGTCTGCCGAGTGCTGGTTTATATGACAGTACAAGAAAAAGTCCTTAACATGGGTGGGATTATAATGCACTTTGGCTGTTTTTCTTTTCTGAGACCTGCCTAAGCTGCTGAATGTATTTCACTGAGCTGACTTGATTATAGATGTTTGGTCAGATGGGCAGATCACTTGTATAAACTTTAACATTTATTTTGGTTTATGGTGCACTAAAATTAAGGATATGCCAAATGTTATACTTCAAGACATAGCTTTCTTAAATTGTTTTTTTTTTTTCTATCCGATGCATGTGCTGCTTTACATTTTTACCACATTCTTTGCATAAATATGACTTAAAACATTACTGAATTGTACCATAATGTCTTTTAACTTATATATTTATTATCTAATGCATTACCTCATCCAATTGTTGTTTAACTTTAAATTCCAACTGTAAGTGTAGTAGTTTAATGTAAAGTAAAATTGAGTTGTCTGCATGTTTTCTCAAGCAAATAATAAGTTAAACATTGCTATTTATCTAGTTTACTAAACATTATGTAAACATGCCTGAAGTCTATTGGAAAATATATATATTATGCATGAATGCAACCTCAGCTAAGCTTTTAGGTTTATCTGAATAACATTCGTTTTGGAAAATGAAAACAAACAGAATATCCTTAAGTCCTTTGTAGAACATGGTAGTGGTGATATCATGGTTAAGGTCTGTCAGCTACAATTTAGCCTAAAGGCTTTCCATAATTAATGATGCATTGAATTATGAATAATGACAGCAAATTCTAAAATAAATTGTCAGGACATCTGTCTGTGAAGAAGAAACTCAGTAGAAAGTAGGTCATGCAGCAAGACAACAACCTGATCCCAGTATTTGTTGCACAAAAGACTCATTTATATAAAACAAAGTGTGTTTTCGGATAACCAAATACAAGTTTAATGGTGTGTAAAGAAAATCCAATAAAAGTTCAAGTTATATTTTAAAAGTATTAAAAGTTCTGCTAACAAAGGAACAAGAGGAAAGAAGAGGCACAGACTGTAGGTAAAAAAAGAATAATAATTTTAAAAAAAACAGCACAAATGTTTAAATTTTTAATTAAGAGATAAATTGAGGCTCAAGTTAAATAGAAAATCAGAGGCACTGGTTCAGTAAATATGCTTGAAAATGGGGCCAATCCTCCAGTCGACTGACAGCTGGGCCAGTTCTGGCCTTGTTTATTAAAAATATAGAAGAGTAAATCTGTTCCAGCATGAATTAAAGATATGTTTGTGGTTCGGGTTTCAAATCAATTTTATTCTGTTAAAGTTCTGCTTCAGTCATATTTCACATTTTTAAATCTTGTTTTGCAGGTTTTCAAGGAAAGAATTGTGAGAGTGACTTAAACGCCTGTGCCCTGCCTGACAGCACGTGCCCACCAAACACTCAGTGTTTGGATCTCCCCGAAGGCCTTGACTACACCTGCCGTCTACCCTGTCCTCAAAACCTTCAAGTAGGTGGATGAAACATCTTGTACTTATTTGCTCTTCTGTATTCATATTTTAAGTATATAATTGCCACCCCATGTCTTAGTCATAAATACTTGGATTGAAACCCTTATTGTGGACTGCCATTGCAATGCATAGGAGAGCAGTGCAACTGCCTCCCATACAATGCATGGAAGGCACCTGTTATTCAGAGTCAGAGTCAGAGTTTCTTTATTGTCATTCGCACCTCATGTGGTACATGTGGTGGAGCGAAATGATTATTATTATTATGATTATGATTATTCTAGTTAGAGATTCATGAGTCTAACAGCCTTAGGGTAGAAGCTGTTCCTCAGTCTAGTGATTCTACACTTAATGCTCCTTAACCTCCTTCCTGAGGGGAGTGGGGCAAAAAGTGTGTGTGCTGGGTGAGAGGGGTCCTTCATGATGCAGGTGGCCCTCTTCCTGCATCTGAAGGTGTAGATGTCTGTGATGGTGGGGAGGCTGATTCCGACAGATTTCTGTGCAGCCTTCACCACTCTCTGCAAAGCTTTTCTTTCTGCAGCTGTGCAGCTGCACCTGTTATTCTACACCTAATAAGCATTTCTAATAAGCTTTCTTTATTTTACCACAACGTGCACCCCTGCAAAAGTTGTATCAAAATGACTGGCTGAATCTCGAGAAGGGAGCTTTTACGTTTATTAGCTATCAGAGTTACTATGGCAACGTGTTTTACTAACAAAGTCGCCATATTTTCCCATATGAAATGAATGAGAGAACACTCCTCACAATAACTGCTGCTGTCGTCACATGACGTGGAGCGTAGAGGTCCCTGAAGAAAACAGAAACTCACTGTTGGATATGTTTGAAGCTCGGAGAAAGTAATCGTCAGATATATGTGTAGAACTGATTAAAGTTTGGAGCCATTTTGATTCAAAATGTCTGCCATAGCTACCTCAGCAAACACAAAATTGACTATAACTCAGTCATTCTTTGAGATATTGAGCTGAAATTAAGTATGGTTGGAGCTGGGAGCAAGTTGTTATCCATTTCTAATGCAAATTAAATATCCAAAATGGCCGCCTTAGCAAAAAGAGAAAAAATATGATAACGCAGCCATTTTTAGAGATATTGAGCTGAAATTTGGCGTATTGGTAGCTGAGAATGTTCCCTAATAGACTCTGACTGAAAATCAAAAATCCAAGATGGCCGCTTAAGCAAGAAAGGAAAAAATACTGTAAATCTGTCAATTTTAGTGATATTAAGCTGAAATTTGGTGAGGTGATAGCTGAGAATGTTTCCTATCAAATGCTATATCAAAATCAAAAATCCAAGATGGCCACTAACGCTACTTTTAAATGGCTTTAACTCAGCCATTTTTACACATGCAGAGCTGAAATTTGGTGAGGGTGTAGCTGAGAATTTTCCCTATCACGTATTGAATCCTAATCAAAAATCCAAGATGGCAAGCTTAGCTAAAAGAGAAAAAAATACCATAACTCGGCCATTTTTAGAGCTGTTCCGCTCAAATTTGGTATAGTGGTAACTGAGAGCAAACCAAATACATAGTACTGTCAAATCAACAATTTAAATCGGCCTCATCAAAATTTCTCCAGGAACTTTCTAGTCTAATACTTTTCATTGGCACAATCAAAATACCAAATCTAGTTTTTTTTTCTAGATGCAGCCTTAACATTAGCCTCTAAAAAAAATACAAGAAAGGTAGCAAGTTGGAAAGTGCGTAGGCAGGACTTTTAACAACAGTACAGCTCTACAGCGTGTACACATTCTAGCTCCGAAAACGAACTTGGCAGCATCCGTACAGCTGACATTAAGGTCACAAACACTTTATTAGGACCCCTAAAACATTGTGTCAATTTGTGAAATCTGTCTTATTTCACTATAAATAAGAACGAAATGACAAGATCTAAATATATAATAAATGGCAGAAAATGTGGATAATTTGTTTTGCATAAGGATTCGTGATTAATATAAATCCTATAGGAGCACTGACAGAAAATGCAATAATCTTTAAACAAGGTAATTAACCTTCAAGCTGCACAGCGAGTTGCTTCAGCTGGGAGAAAAGCTGGTTTTATATCTTCAATAGTTTAAAATCACATTTTAAATTTCATTCTATGGAACCTAAAACAAAGACAGCTAGCTCTAAAGTTTGATTATATCACAAATGTAATTACTATTTTATATTTGGCCCTACGGTTCAGTATTTTCTAGCAGCTGATGAGGAAAGAAATCACTCTTTTGGTCAGGATTTTTGTACAATGGGAGCGTTTTAATGAAACTGAAATGACAATCTGCTTTTTGATGCGGCTGAATGGTAAAGAAAAGTTGCAATTTTATATGTACCACTTGTATGGTGAATGGGTGAACTGACGCTCTGCATATAAAATTAAAACTTAATTAAATAAACAATGATATTTGAAAGTATCTACTGCAAATGGAAGGTGAAAACCATCATTGGCACTTTACGGTTGCCTTTGCTCCTGTAGAGAAATGTCATGAAGTCTGCATTTCTTCTTCTTATTATTATTTATTATATTTGGGCTGCTGTTTATTATACCAAATTATTTTACATTATTAGTGTTTAGCGTATATCTTAGATCTTTTAATGTATTGTTTAGCATTCGTTTAGCAAGTATCTTGATCCTTATATACTGTTTTTTTTTATACTTTATATTTTTGCTATTTTTAGGTGTAACTTGGACCTTGAGTGCATAATTTCGTTCCACCTCATGTACCACATGTGATGCGAATGACAATAAAGAACCTTAAACGATTTAAAACTGTCCATTTTGTTTCTTCTTTTCATAAATGCATCAACAAGCGTCATATTTTAGATAGTTTTTCTTGTCAGACTTGTTGGCACTTTTAGTCCTCAATGACCATTGATCTTGTCTTGTAAGACATGAATGATGTAGATGCCACAAGAATACAGAGTGAGTCCCTATAATAATGTATGAATCAGTATTCATGAGAGTGTCATATGTCTGTAATGAAGCTCATTTTCAGGCAGCCAGAAGCAAGAAATCTTAAAGTTTTTTTTTTTTTTGCTTTGTAAAAAAATAGTTGTTTCTGACCAGAATTATTTCAGTCCAGTATGCAAGGTTAATACTGTATATACTATAAAATGCAGTTTAATATGCAAGTCTGATTTCACAACACATGTAACCGAGTAGCTTTTTTTTGTTTCTTCAGCCCTGTGCCAATGGAGGTAGCTGTGTATGGAGTAATGCCAGTACCTACACCTGCATCTGTTCACGCGGTTGGTCTGGTCAGAACTGCCGTGTAAATGTCGATGATTGTATCGAACATTGGTGTCAAAATGGAGCCACTTGTGTGGATCAGATTGGTGGTTACAGGTTCGTATTCAAGTCTTGCGTTCATGTCTTTCTTTTAGCAGAATGTGAATGATTTTAAAAGCCGGGACATTTACTGCTCCCCGTTAATGGCTGAGAAAAATCTTTACTCTGATAAAAAATTCTCTTTAATCTGTCGCCAGCTGCCTTTGTCCCAGTGGATACACAGGAGTGTACTGTGAGGTGGACATCGATTACTGTGTCCACAGTCCCTGCTCTGAACATGGTGTTTGCCTGGACCAGCAGTATAACTTTACCTGTCGCTGCATGCTTGGCTTTGAGGGGCCGCTCTGTGAGGTGGAAGCAAATGAGTGCATCAGCTTTCCCTGCTCAAATGGTGCCACCTGTGAGGACCTAATCAGTGATTATCGCTGCCACTGTCCCCTGGGGTTTGAGGGTATGAGACCAGCTGATATGAATCCGACTCCATTTTAGAGCCATTAGTGCAGCCAGTCACTGAAATAGCAGCTTTTGGAGAGTACTGTTGTTTAGACATTACAAATGTAAAACGGACAGTATTTAGGTAAGTTCAGCAATAAAATACTATAAAACAATCCCTGAATCTTTGAGTTTACATGAAAATAATATGTGTTTATTTTTTATAATGCTCAGTCTGTCATGCACTGTAGATGTTACATTTGATTGTTTCATACAGTGTGGCATAAAATACATTTAAAAGAATTAGTCAGCTGACCTTATTGCTTAACTACTTCCTATAACTTGGTTTTATCCAGTTAGTGGGGTCATGATGGCAAAAGTACTTTTACCTTTAGTCTTGCCAGTGGTGCAGATGGAATAATTGTGTCCTGTGGCTCATAAAGAACTAAGCGCTCTGAGAAACTGCCAGAGGCCAAAGCTGATAGAGCTTTACATTTTGGCGGTAAAATCATTCATCACTTCTATAACCAATTCTTGCCCTGAGGATAGTAAAACTGAACTTGCACCATTTTTTTTTCATACATACCATGATGAATATATTTGAAGCAACATAATGAATATATAATCAGTCAACTGCACTTTCAGCCTGTGCAATCAAAAGTAATCAGCTGCCTTATGAGGCTGAGGGCACAAGAAACAAAAAAAACAAATTATAGCATATTTTTTGAATGTCAGAAAAGAAAATGAAGGCAAGTAATCAACTTTTGTAGTTGCGGCAACAGCTGAAACATGTTTTACTGAAACATGTTCCAGTTGTATTTGCTGTTTTATTAAGCAGAGCTTATTAACGTTTCTGGCTTTATTCTGCAGGAAGGACCTGTTCGCAGAATGTAAACGATTGTTGGTCGCAGCCTTGTCTAAATGAAGGCTCGTGTGTAGATCTGATAAATGACTACATCTGTTACTGTCCTCTCGGTAAGTAGCATGTACCTGTGTATTATTGAGCATGTTTACAAAAATACCATGCTATTAATTTTCTGAACGCTGTACCTCGGGAATACTTGAAAAGTTTTTCCTCCTGCAACTTGTTTATCTTCTTTGATGATTGTTCACTTTTTGTTGCAAATGTACTTCCAAAGACAGAAGAAACAAATTACCATTTACTTTGGTCCTTTCACTGTTTGAATGCTTTGAATAGGCTTTTAAAAGAGCTCCACATGAAGGGAATAGAAGCAATGAATCTAAATTATGGAATATACTTGGTAAAAAAAAAAGACATCTATTTTTAAATGAAGGTTGAAATCAAAGCCAGTAGATTTTTAAAACTGAGAAACTTGGTTGCCAACATTGTAAACTGTAATGAAGGAAAACATCAATAATCCCTTTTTTTTTTTTTTTTTTTGTTATTTAGCCCTCAATTCAAGTAACAACCTATTTTATAACTTAATAAATATTTAATGTTTGTTCAGAATGATTTCATTTACAGAATTCAGACCTTGTTAAATAACGAGGTGTGGCATTTATCAGCTAATTTTACTATTTTCTGTGGTAATAAGTTTCTTTTGGCTGTTCCCTTCTTCAGGGGTCACCACAGTGAGCAAACTCACATGAAAGATTTAGTTATTTGCGTTATGCCTGATACCCTTTCTGATGCAACCTGGGCTCGAACCCACAACCCCAACATTACAATTGCAGCACTGACCACCCAGCCACATTACTGCTTGATTGCACGAGTCAGACTCCCAACAGCCAAGCCATTTAGTTCAATCTCACAATCAGCCAATTATCCAGAGCTAATGGACTGAGGATAACAGACTCAAAATCTTTTGTGATATAAAGTGATTTATTTACAGTGAAGTGAAATATATTTGTTATATACAATTGGAGACCCTGATGGGTAAGGAGAGGCGTCAGGGACTGTGATCTCCTACAGTCAGGTGGGTGATTGGTAACATAAAGAGGAGTAGAGTTGCATTTGGGCCTAAAAAACCCAACCTGGACCCAGCCCGTAACCATTTTGTCCGAGCCCGACCTGATAAATTAACTGTAATTACAGGCCCGGACCAGAATTTTTTATTTCTTTATTTTAATTAAGCTTTTACTGTTTTTGTAAGCAAATCAGTTTGACATGATAGTTTTAAAAACGTAACAAAAGAAAAATATAAGAATTCTTGTTTATTAACAAGTCACCAAATGAATATTAACAAAACAAATAGCCTAAAAAAAAAATCAAAAAAGGAGGCCAATATAAAAAAAAAATAAAAAATACCAGTAGGTAAGTAATGCTCCAGCAGGGAAGGGATCTCTTCTGCAGCCTCTTATAGTCCTGGAGATTGTTAGTGCAATGACTCTCAGCTGCTGCTTGTTGGCACCACCCTGGACTCGGGAACCTGCAGGAAGAGCTAGAATCCCACAGTCTATGCTTTTACTTCAGTTGTTTAGATTTGATGTGGTAAAAGAATGGGGTTTTACTGTGTGCAGTCTCTGTTATGTGCTGCATTTTATGACATTATGGAAACATAAAATGCATCCCAGTTAATAATCTGCTTTTAGTGTTTTTTCCGCCTCTTCCTCGAATTAGATTTTGGCAGAAGCAGAACACTGATGTGTGAGTTAAGCTGCCATTACTGTTTTAATTTCACTTGACAGATTTATAAACAGGTGTTTTTGATCTTCTTTGTCCTTTTAGAAATCCAATTAAATAAATGCTCTGCCAAGTTTTATGTTCTTCTCTAAAAAACACAAGCACACAAAAATCATAAACGAGAACTATATTCAGCCCCGCGTTGCCTGTCTTCCCTAGTTTTTCTGGTATTTCGGTGTTAAAGCTTTTCTATATTTTCATGCCTGTAGCTTTACCAGAAACAGGCCCAGCTCTCAGGGGTATTTCAGCCATGGTTGCCCCATTGTCTAGATTTATTTTAGTGACAGAAAGAAGGAAAATTTGCATCTTGATCTGCATCGTAGCACATACTAGTTGATGCTTGAGCTTGTTAGTAGATGGCAGCCACGGTTTTGGGGGGAAAAGCCAAGTCCTGTAAGAGTTGTGTCAGTGTCATGACTGAAGGATAAAGGAATTTTCTGTTGTGCCACTTTGCATGAATACATTTTAAAGCCTGGCTTAGCATGTGCTTGTCATGTATATTTACGTACAGCTTCAAATTCAAATGTTTGACAGGTCTGGTAGAGAGTTCAGAAGCAAGTTTTGCATAAAAGTGTTGTATCGTTTAATTATCCCTTTCAGCCTTCCAATTTATGTACACAATTTCGCAAAGATAAGACTAATTTAAAAATATGTTTGTGACATAATATGCATACTAGCAATGAACATGAAACAAGTTATTCGGGTGGAAAAATAGCATAAAAAGGCTTGTTAATGTTATTTCTCTATACCAGTTTTCCTTAACTGCATCTTGAAGCAAGATCTTAATCACTGGCCTGTTTGATGGAAGCAGTGAGGGAAGAAAGTTAAAACCAGCTTTTCAGCAACAGAGCTTTACGTTTGTGTATTTATAACAAAACTGCACATCTCTTTATTTTAAGAATTTAGCATAAAAAATAAAACAAGTGCACTCCTTTTTTCCTGTGCCGTTTCCTCACTGTTATAAACCTCCAACAGCTGTCCAATAGAAAAGGGGAGTCCCATTTGGAGATGGTGACACTGTAAATGTGACATTCCTTCATGCAACATTAACCCCAGAGTGAATTGCATGCACAATTGGTTATTAAACACTTCTGAAACACCTTGTTGGAGGCAATAGCTGTCCATTAACTAGTCAAGGCGATACATAATGTAACGGGAAAAGGGTAACCGGAAGGTCATCAAACAACTAGATAGGTGTGGTGATGAAAAGTGAACTCCTGTGGACTCCGATTACAAGTCCAGCACATAATCTAATGTAATTGCTATTTTATATGAATAATCATGTTTTGATTAAGCAAAGGGGAGGTTCTTGGTTTACACATTTAGACGTGTTCCTCCAAGGTACCATATAAGTTTGCACAAGTCTGTCAATTTTGCTGTTAAAAAATAAAATGGAACAATTTAGCTGTATTTTCAATGCTTACCTGTTTTTACATTCTACAGAAAGAGCCAACAAAGTTTAATCAGATTGTCTAGACGGTTTCTTTTTTTTTTTTTGGTTGAGATGTTTTGTCCTTCCACAGGACTTCATCAGTCCAAGGAGCAACAACAAACTCAGTTCCATGAGCAACACACTCACATACTGGGCCAACGAGTTTACTGGTGATACGATGGTTTCTGGGGTCTGCCCTCTTCCCCGTCAACTCCTCTGAGGCAGACAGAGCCAAAGTGGTTTGAAACATCAAAGTTCATGCGCAATAATCCAAGTAGGAAATCCAACAAAGTTAAGTCGGGTCATCTGAACGGTTTCTTTTTTGATTGAAATGTTTCGTCCTTCATCCAAAGGACTTCATCAGTCCGAGGAGACTTAACTTTGTTGAATTTTTTTACCTGGATTATTGAGCATGAACTGATCTATAGAAAGATGTAATGTCCACACCCCAGTATTTCTTCAATTCTCCTTTTTAAGTTTTGACATTCCCGATTCTGAAAATGTGCACTTCAAAATCAGCAACTGGGCTTTCTGACTTGGAAATATATTGAGTGAACTAGTCAAGTTGTCATCTAGTTGATTTAAAACTCAACAAATACATATTGGCACACACATGATCGTGGTGAACTAAAAGAAAGAGTGTATTAGTCTGTTTTAACATAACTATAATGCCTGAATAGAAGACAGGTTTGTAGCCAAACTAACAATAATATCCCCCAAGATAAAGTGGGATTATCTGACAATCTAAATACTCTCACTGTAGATGTAAAATTATCTTTTTATAATAAAGCCATAAGAGCCAATATAAACAAATGATCCAAAATAGAAATAAAATAAATGTGATGGTGGTTTGAATTCTTCCTGCTCCTCCCTTGGGACAGTTATTAGCCAAATGAATGCATAAAATACAACTTTTAGCTATCCAACATTTTTCAGTCAGGTCATCTGGACAGATTCTTTTTTTTTTGTGCTGAAACATTTCGCCCTCGGTCCAGAAGGCTTCATCAGTCAAGGAAACACACAACAAAACTGATTCTTCCCCCAACAGCTTACTCCAAAGTGGAACAAACCAGTTCTGCTTGTGATAAGATGGTCTCTTTGGTATGCCCCCTCCTCCATTGCCTTGTTGACAGTCTTGTCAAACTGGTTGAAAACAACAAAGTCCATGCTCAATAA
>NC_056498.1:54205930-54241928 GCF_014905685.2 Nematolebias whitei
CATAACCCCACTTCTGAAAAAGTTGTAAAAAATGTAAACAACATACGTATGGATACAGGGATTTGCAACTCTCATAAACACATAATTCATTCACAATGGAAGATGGTAAAGCATATCAAATGGTGAAACTAAGGAATTGTACAATTATTTAGATTAAAGGATACATATTTTTCAGACTACAAGGCGCAATATCAATTAGTCTGTTTTAATATATAAGACCCACCGGATTATAAGGCGCATTAAGCGAAACAAAACAGTCAGATAAGTCAAACTTTATTCAACTCATTCATAATAACCCCATAAAATCGGTTCGAGGTCAGTAAACACAACCAGAATTAATACATAAGGTACACCTGAGATTATAAGGCTCATTGTTGATTTTTGAGAAAATGAAAGGATTTAAGTGCCTTATAGTTCGAAAACTTTGGTAATTTTGAATATTTGGCTGTAATGTATCTAAAAGAAACATTAGGTAAGGATCATGTTTATCTCTTTGAAGAATACTCACTTAATCTACAAACAGTCTTTTAATCTCTGCTACTGAGGAGACCTGTTGCTGGAGTTTTCAAATTTAATTGTTACCTTGCTTGCCTGCTTTGACAGTTTTTAATGAATTTATTTATTTGCTGGATATAAGCATCTTAAACTTGAATATCTGCAATGATGGTGCCTTTCCAGATGTGTATGTTGCCCATGCTAGAATCACATTAATGCATCTCCATACCATCAGAGAGGCAGACGTTTGAACTGTGCACTGATATCAGGCCGATAGTTCCTCTTCTCTTTGGTATGGAGGTCGTGGTGTTTGTTGTTTCAGAAAATAATTTTAAATTTCACTTTTTTTTGACCACGGAACATATTTTTTCTGATTAGTCTCTTTAGAATGATTTGTTCAATTAGCTGTGTAGAGATCTAGTAGAGTGCTGTATGAATGGGTAAATAAGGGCACAGGTTGTAGTGTAAAGCGCTGGAGTATCTTGATCAGATAGAAAGGCACTATATAAATACAGTCCATTTACAGTCCATTTTCTATTCTGCCTTAGTTAATTTTTAATAACTTTTTTGTCCACAGAAGACGGCAGCATTTCTGGGTGCATCTAAAAACTGTGTTGATTTCTATAGTAGAGAGAGCGAGAAGGAGGAAGTAGCGTTTTAGTTGGCGCACTCATTAAAATAGCTGTTTTTAAAAATCATACAATGTTTTGTGCTATGTTTACTCATGAGAATTTCCAGTTGTGCATGTTCTCATGTCCTCCAGCCTGTGGTTTAATATTCATGGGTTTAACAAATATTTGCTGAGATTCCTCAACTCATATGAGTTTATAACGCGCATCATTAGTGTGAGGATAAATAAATTACACATTTTTCCCAATAATTTGTTGGTCTAGTTGACATCCTACCTGTCTGACAGAAACCTGGCTCAACCTTGATTGCAGGTGGAGTCTATTATGAATTTTTTAATGAAGTCAGGATAATTGTCAAATTTTATGACTTGGAGAGAGATGGAAATTGGTTCCATGGTCAGTTTGAGAAATGATGAGGATTTGACCTGCACCGATGGTGCTGATAGCTAAGCATTAGTCATGGGTCTCCTGTAGCTGCGGTGTGTGACAGTGCTAATGATAGTCATTTTGTAGCGTGACCATGTGGTGGAATATATTTATGGGAGACAGAAAAAAAAAGCCCAGAAATTTCAGCATCCACTTGTACTTTATGACTTTAACCTTTTGATATTTAAAAAAAAAAAAACATGAAATTTGCAGATATACAGCAACTCAAAGTAAACCACAATAGAAAAACAACTAATTGTACACATTGTGGAAAATAATAACACATTTTCTCCTTCGTCTCCTCCTCACAGATGCACTTGGTAACTTGTGATGAGCTTGCAGTGAAAAGTCACGTCGAATTTCATCACTTTTGGATGTCATTTGATACCAATTAGTATCGTTTTAAGTCTGGTATTTACTGACATTCATGCAACGTCTCTAGTGGAATTTTTTTCTTCTTCTCAGGCTTTCAGGGCTTCAACTGTGAAATCAACTATGATGAATGTGCCCATGGATACTGTTCTAATAATTCCACATGTATTGACTTGGTTGCAGACTATGAGTGCATCTGTCCTTCAGGCTTTGCTGGTGAGTTATTTTTATCATTTTACTAGCAGTCCTTTAGGACTATAGCATAGATTGATGACTCTTGAGCACTGATAACCATCATGCTGTCCCCTATTGCATGCAAGAGTTCACTCAGTGTTTCCCAAAGGACTGCGGCAGAATAGGGATGAAGATATAATTGTTTCTTCTGCAGAAATTAAAGAGAGAGTTCAATTTTTTTAAATGGGCTTTTCTGAAAAATGTATATACCTGTTGTAGATAGCTTATTAAATAGCTTCAATTTGGAGAAATATACTTTAATTCTCAACTATGTTCAGTCAAGTCATCTGGATGGTTTATTTTCTTGCTGAGACATTTCGTCTTTCATCCAAAGGACTTATTCAGTCTGAGGATCCACAAACAACCTGGAGTCCCACAAATAGCAGACATCCATAGTGGAAAATAGCAGTTTGCTTCTTCAGTCTAAAAAAGTCCTTCAGATGAAGGATGAAACGTTTCAGCAAGTAAAGAAACGGTCCAGATGACCTGACTGAACATTGTTGGATTTGTACCTGGATTATTGAGCATGAACCTTTGGTGTTTTGAACCATTTGGGCATGACTGCTTCAGAGGAGTTGACGGGGGAGAGGACGGGCCCCAGAAACCATCTTATCACCAGCAATCTGTTTTTTCCCCCACTATGGGAGTGTGGTATTTGTGGGACTTCAGGTTGTTTGTGGCTCCTCAGACTGAATCAGTCCTTTGGATAAAGGACAAAACATCTCAGCAAGAAAATAAACCATCCAGATGACCTGACTGAACATTGTTGAATTTGTACCTGGATTACAACCTTTATTTATACAGGTTAGTCTCATTGAGTCACGAAGACTCATTTTCAAGAGAGACCTGTTTTAGACAGACAACATATACAGTACAGACAACAAAGTACAACCATAAAAAGCAATTAAAATTAAAAGCACTGTTTTAATAACAATCAAAACAAGGTCCAATATAAAACAAGGTAAAAATACTAAAAACAAGAACAGATTTGCTTCGATTTTTCTAAGCCAAGAGCAAAATATGGATTGCTACTAAAGCAACTCTAATCTGAAAAACTCTGTTGCGCTTTTTGCAATGGTTATTTTATAATTATAATAATAATTGGGGCAACTGTGGCTGAGTGGTTAGAGCAGTCGTCCTCCAATGGGGATGCTGGGGATTTGATTCCACCAACAGTCACATGACGAAGTGTCCCTGGACAAGACACTGGACCCCTCATTGTCTCCGCTGTGTGTCCAGTCGGTGTATGAATGTGATCTAAAGAACTGATTAGTCTCCACAGATTCAGATTACTTTGTAGAGATCTAGTAGAGTGCTGTGTCGATGGCAAAATGAGGGCACAGTTGTATCATAAAGCACTTTGAGTATCTTGACTAGATAGATATAAAGGCACTATACAAGTACAGTCCATAATCGGATTGCTGTAAGTTTTACATTTGATATTTATTCCAACTGAAATGTTAAAATATTCCTGCTAGAAGTGCTAAAGGCTAAAGTGGTTTTGCTACAACTACTGTTTCCAATGTTTGTGCTAGCATAAATCCACAAAATCACGTGTTAAAACCCCATGCAATCCAAAACTGACAGTAATGTAAAGCTCTAAAAAATATTACTTGGATGACCTGCTAGAAAACTTTGCATTTAACTGTTTATAGGTTTTCCACAGAACCCCACTTCAAAATATCTGACGATCCCTTTAGGCATTGTAAACATCACTTTAGTCACAAAACTAATCTTTGAAAAGCTGCTCTGTAGCTTTTATTAAATATAGAAACAAATCCAGCACAATATGATTTAGGTTGTCAAGTGCATCACAGTTCAGACTGTACACACACAATGTGCTCTAATTTTTGCACACATTATGAAAATAAAATGTCAACTATTGCGCATGCATGTGTTAAGCTGTTGCTGTTACTTGTACAATTTATGTAATCTGATTTGTAGATGGTTTGCGACTCACAATAAAATATAAGAACATGGTTGTTATTGCACCCTCCTGGCGCCATAAATTGCCCTAATGTTATATTATGCTGATTCATGCCATGTGTGGATAAACTTGCTACAACATACAGCTGAAGCATGACATTTTAATTGTTTGTTGGCTGCATCTTTAAGATAATAATATAGGCATCTTTACTTATCTTTCAGGTAAGAATTGCTCTATATCTCTGTCTGCCTGCACAGCAGACGATGAGCTCTGCAGAAACGGAGGAACGTGTTCCCATAATTTGACTGGAGAAGTAGAATGCATTTGTCCTTTAGGTAATACAAATATATATAAAGAGACTGACATGAATTTCATCAACTTTGCTTTGGTTTTGTTAAAAGGGTTTAGTCTTGTCTTGTAATACCTCTATGCTACACATTTATACAAAGTATGTTGCCTATCTTTTTCTGTGAATTCTGTCACTATATGTAAAATCATATCAGTGATTTTCTTTCAATAAACTTAATGGCACACACAATAATCTCTACAATGATGCACAAACGTTGGAAAAGCCACAGTCCATACTGTTTTTCTTGTTGCTGCTGTTATTTTATCCTTAATTGTACTGAAACAATACTAAAATATCTTGTTTTACTGTATTCTTCTATGGGTGGATACGTTACATAAATGAGAAGACATGGAAAAAATGGCAACATGAATATTAAGGGATATAAAAACTCCCCATTTTTCTGTACAGATGAAGAATATTCTAAGAAAACCGCATTAAGCATTTCTCTCACCCCTTTGATTCTAACCCTTCCAGGGTACCAAGGCAAAGACTGCGCCTCATCTCTGAGTCAGTGTATGTCGAATCCTTGCGACCCTGAAGGGACTATTCTCTGTGAAAAGCTGGAAAGTACTTACAGATGTTTGTGTCATCATGGCTACTCTGGGCCACACTGCGAATCACGCATAAACCACTGTGTTGATGGCCTTTGTCAACACGGTTCGGTGTGTGTGGATCTGTCAGGAGGGTTCAAATGTGATTGTTTACCAGGTAGGTTCTCCCTTCAGCTGGGCTAGTTTCTGACTGAGGCATTCCCCAACTGAAGCATGTACATAAGCAGACTTACTTCCAGCTGATGCTTTCACTTGTTCAGCTTTTTTCTCCGTAGGAGTCTAATCTCTTTGGCCTCAAGCAACAATGCGTTACAGCGTTACAGCCTTTATGCATTGTGCAAGTCAGAGCTCAGCTCATCAGGATGTGGGCTGACTTCAAAGCAGTGATGATGCGTAGGACGTCTGTGCATTGGAGTTTTATCAGAGTACTATCAATAGAACAAAAACGCAAATACACACTACTTAGCTTTTCTGGAGTGATACAGACAGCATGTTATTTAAATGTAACAATGACATTTTTGACAGCTAAAAAAGTTTTCTTACTATATCTGTATTACATTGTTATGCATGTTAAATTATTACACTGTCAAAATATTTTTTTATTACTAATATGTATATATTTAAACAACATTTTCATTGCTAATGAATAACTTAATGGATAATCTTTATAATACTGTATTCTACTAGTAATAGAAGTAATATAAACAACTACTACGGTACTATAATAACTAGAGAAACTGCATTTATGGCAAAAATGCAGTGTGAATGCTTATTGCAGAAGAACTTGCTGAAAAACAGCTGAAATTAGCTTAAATCAATATGAAATGTAGCTGAAATGGAAGAACAAGCCTAAATTAGCAGAAAAAAGCAGAAAGAACACATATTTGTCAAATTAAGTTTAAATAATCAGAAATTAGCACAAAACATGGGAAATTAAAGTGGAAATTAGCAAAACATAGCTGAAAATTGGCTGAAAAGGCAGAAGGAAGCTTAAACTACCAGAAGAAAGCAGAGGAGCTGAAATGAGCTAAAAATTGTGGAATTAACTGAAAAAGCTAAATTTAGCACAAAACAGCTAAAACGTAGTTGAAATAACAGAAAAAGCTAAAGCTAGCAGAAAAAATGCTGAGATTAGCAGAAATAAGTTAATTAGGCTGAAAGTAGCAGAAATTACCCTGAAAATCTTGTATTTATCTGAAAACAGCTGAAATTAGCTAAAAAAAAAGTGCTAAAAAGCTATCTGAAAAAGTAGAAAAAGCTTAAATTAGCAGAAGAAAGCAGAAAAACCTGTTTGCCCAATTAGGCTGAAAGAAGCGGAAATTGGCACAAAGATGTGGAAATTATATGAAAACAGTAGAAATCAGCAAAAAATAGCTGAAAAGTAGCTAACAAAGCAGAAAAAAATATTACCAGAAGTGGAGAAATCCCATATTTGCTGAATTTTGCTGAAAAAAGTTGAAATGAGTGCAAAAAAAAAAAAAAAAAAGTGGAATTAGCTGAAAAAGCTGAAATTAACATAAAACAGTTAAATACTAGCTGAAATAGCAGAAAAAGCTGAAACTTGCTTAAATAAGCTGAAAGAAGCTGAAATTATTAGAAAGAAGTTAGAATAAGATAAAAAAAATGTAGTTAGTATAAAGAATCTGAAAGGATCACAAACGGCTACAAAAACAGCTGAAATTAGCTGAAAGCAGCTGAAAAATGGTTTAAATTTTCACGAGGAAGCCAAAAGATGTTGAATCAGAACGAAATGTGGAAGGAGCAGTAAAAGGTTGTAAATAGATTTAAAGATATGAGGGATGTAAAATGAGCTCAATTCATTTTCTATGAAAAAAAGTTGCAGAAAAGGCTAAATATTTCAAAAAGCTAAAACTGCACCAATACCAAAAGTCATAGCACCCTTCTTTTGAAAGAGCTGAACGTTCTGATATATGACTTGTTGAAATAGCACAAAAACTGTAGAACGAGAAAGAGGCTGAAAAAGGTACGGAAGAAAAATGGATCACAAATGTGTGACTGCTTCATAAACATTCACACAATAATGATGTAAATGAATATGGCCACTTTAGAGTTTTTCCTACAGGAGATAAAAAAAACTTCTTAAAATATGTATTTTATTATAAAACCAAAATGGCCAAGTGCTTTAGAACATTGTTCCTTTATTTCAGGCTTAACAGGCCAATTTTGTGAGATAAACATTGACAACTGTGCAGATGATCCATGTGGAGCTCTGAGTATTTGTAAAGATGCTCTGAATGGCTACATTTGCTTTTGTGCTCCAGGATTCATTGGTAAGTGAAATCTGTTTTATTTTAAAATGCCATTTTATTTTAAGCAGCAGTCACATTGTGCTGTTTTCGTACTTTCTCAGGAAAAGACTGTGAGACTGAAGTGAATGAATGTCTGAGTCAGCCTTGCCTCCATGGAGGTTCCTGTATGGATGAGCTTGACTCATTTAGTTGTCGGTGTCCTCCTGGGATAACAGGTTGGTGAAGGCTTCTTAAAGTGTGTGAGCAAGTGTCACTTTAATTAGAAAATGTCTATATCTTCATACTTTCTTGATTTTAAATTAACTTTGCTATATTATACAGTCAGTTTAAAAAAAAGTTATTTAAAAAGACAAAAGGGTGATGTTTGCATGCAGTTAGAGAGGACATGGAGGTAGTTGGAGTGAGGACAGAGGATGAAGAGGACTGGGTGAGACGGAGGAGGATGACTCGCTCTGGCGACCCCTGAAGAGGGAAAAGCCATAAGAAGAATTTTAAAAAGTCAAATATGAGGGCAGGCTAATCAAAACATTCCAGATATTACTTTTTTATACTACCGTTGAAAGGCGGGCGTATTATGCTATAGTCTTCGTCCATACACGTCCTCTTTTCCTGTCCATCACTTCTAAACCTCTCAAGATGATTTGACAAAGCTTCACACACTAGTGCATCATCACTAAACAGTGTTGCAAACACTTTTCATTGTCCCATCTCCAAGATCAAGGTCGCAAATCAAGGTCAGTGTTACAACAAGGTCTGTGCTTGTCCCTCCCATAGTTTCTGATTCGCTCTACATCATTTAAAGAAATTCCCTACACATATGCATAATCACTAGACATGCAGGCACGTGTGTATGTCATATACACATTTCATCAACTCAGTTCCGATGTCAAGGTCATAAATCAAGGTCAAAGTTTAAACAAGGTGTTTGCTTGCCCATTTAGATTTCTGTGCTGCTGTATAATAGTTTGTTTATGTATGTTGTACTCTTGTTTCATATCATCTTTTGTTAAAATTCTGCAACCCCAACCTTAACCGTGGTTCAAATAAGCTTATTGTCCTTCCCTGCTGTCTTCAGTCCCACATATTAGAAGGGTGCTCAAGTTTTGAACAGGATTTCAGCGGGATGAGAAAAAGGGTCAAGATGTTGCTTGGTAATCCTTCAGGTCTTTGCTGGCTTATCATTTAGTGGAGCACTTGGATAAAGATCAAGGCTTTCTAATGCAGTAGTTCCCAAAGCTGGGGTCAGGACACTAATGTTGGTTGTGAAACAAAGTAGAATGCCTTGAGGTGATCTTTAGAAATAAAACTGAATTTAAATGATTGCTAATGGCCTCACTTTGCCACAGTCGGTACAAGTCATAAAAACTTTTGTCTTAAATTGACATAAAAAGAGCAGAAATTGTATTACTGTTGATAAGGCTGTTTGCCCTGTCATTGTCCTTTTGGTTATTTGGCTTTAAAGCCATGTTTGGGAATTGCAACCTACTCTAATTGGGGTTGCACATGTCTGCCATTGATGTTTTGTGAGCCAGAAGCTTAAATGATTGGAAACCACAGCCCTAATGCTATTTCGGGACTTGTTCACCCTTGATTCTTGTTACTTCTTTGTATAGTGCCCTGAAGGACTTTAGCTAACAACTGGCTCCTTGTAAACAAATTAGATTTAACTGACCCACTAGTTAAAGAAAATGACAGTTACCATATTTTTCTGACTATAAGGTGCACCGGATTATAAGACACATTAAGCAAAACAAAACAGATAAGTCAAACTTTATTCAACTCATTCACAATAACCACATAAAATTGGTTTGAGGTCAGTAAGCACAACCAGAATTAATACATAAGGCATACCTTATTATAAGGCTCACTGTTGATTTTTGAGAAAATTAAAGGATTTTGTGTGCACCTTATAGTCCGAAAAATACGGTAATTCTTTTTTTTTTTCCCCCCTCAGGGAAGTAGTTTAATTATCTGGTGGTCGCATCTCTGTGACAGAATATACAGTCTGAAAATAATAATAATAATAATAATAATAATAATAAACTTCTGACCATTTTTATCACTACACTAATAAAAATCACATGAAATGTTGGGGATGTTTTTATTAATGAAATTTAAATTATTATGAGTGTGTGGATACAAAAACCGTCCATCTGAATCCGCACTTGTCTGTTTCTTGTGCACAAAATTTAGAGTTTTAAACTGCATGAAAACAATAAAGGTCTAATTTCTAGGGTGTGCACCCTTCTTCAACCGTCTAAGACAATGGGAAGAACGGTGCTCGAGTGTAATAAAATCTGTATTTCTAAGTAAAGCTTGCTAATTGTACACGTGGACTAAAATAGAAACCCCAATGCCAATGTGCCAGCACTTACCTCAAACAAATGCTCTTGCCTTGTCTTGAGGGAAGGCACTGAGGTTACAAAGCAAGCTCTGTCCTTTGTAGAGTTACAAGAGCAGCACAAACACTACTCTGTAATTACATGAACTGTTAGTGTAATTCAAAGCCCCATTATCATCTTGGCATTTCACACTTTGTAACAGCCTCCTCTGGTGCTCACAGAGACTGCAAATGTGTTAAACAGTGATAGTGCAGAATGAGAAAAGAAACGTATTGTTGCTTTGTGTGTTTGCTGCTGATCTGCTTTGTGTTTTCACCCAAAACAAACAGGGAGAATAATTCACTTTCTGTAATGTATGAGCCGTTCTCGGTGTCCCATAGAATTTTTAAAAATCCAGGTTTTTCTGTAACTATTAGGGTATTCATATAATTTGTTTTTAAGACAATATACCATAAAATGTTCAGTGATTTTTTTTTTTAAAGAATTGAAACCAGCATTTTTCTTAAATTGTATTACAGGCACCTTCTGTGAGGTCAATATAGATGAGTGCATATCATCTCCGTGCCTGCACAGCGCCACATGTGTTGACCTTGTTCTCGGCTATGAATGTGTCTGTAAGACTGGCTTTACAGGTTAGCGAGTGATCTTACTTCTTCTTTCTTTCTTTTTTAGTTGTTGAATATATTCACAGATCACACATTTGAGCCACATTACCAATAATACATACGTGTGCAAAGATGCTTTCATTATATATAAATGCATGATGAATGCATGATTATACATGGGTTAAGTTTCATCTTTTTGTAATAAAGATAAGTTGAAGAAAAAATATATTTTATTCCTTGATTATTTAGGTATTATGTTTTATGTGCTGCAACATCATGGGAAATTTATCATTGTAGCTCCATTTAGCACTCGTGGGGCTGAATTATTAACTTTTCAAATGTGTTGTTTGTGCGTTATTTGCTAAAAACTTGTTCTCATAAAATACATCCATATTTGTCTGGTTTTCTAAGATAAACAACCATTTGTGCTTAAAAATTGATTTGAGCCAATGGGAAGAACTCTGTTGTAGAGCAAACACAATCCTCAGCTTCTCTGCTGGCTCAAATTATGAGGGTGTTTTGTTACATAAACACAAGATTAATTGCCATAAGCTTTACTCGAGTCACCCTTTATTTGAACATATTTATCAATTTGTGCTCCTTTCTGTCAAAGGTACAATATGTGAACTTGACATTGATGAGTGCGCTTCATCTCCTTGCAAGAATGGAGCAACTTGCATTGACCTGCCCAGTAATTACTTCTGCCAGTGTGCAGCTCCATTTAAAGGTAATGAACACTGAGGGAAGGGGGACAAAAAAGCAAAGTTAATTAACTTCACATACTGTTATTTTCACCTGTCTAGACCTACTTCACGTGTTGCAACAAAATGAATGCATCCTCTTTTGACATCTCTTGTTAAATAAAATAAATGTGAGTGCTGGGCAGATGTAAACCATGGTGGCTGTTTGTCCCACCCAGGTGACATCTTTCTTCATTTTGTCCAAGGACAGAATCAGTGTCTTTTTGCAGGATCATCAGTGCATACCAGTGGAAACACTCATTTTCCAAAAACACTCAAGCTTTGTTTCAATGTCATTTTCAAAATCATATTTAATATTTGCTCTGACATGGTATTTATTTATTTAATTCTTTTATACAGTAGTCCCTCGCCACTTTGCGGTTCGTTTTTCGCGGACTCACTCTTATCGCGTTTTTTCATATTTAAAATAAATAATTTTAAATTATTTAGCACTTGCTGCACCTGTGTGCAGCCCAAGCTGCAGGAGAAGCTTCCTCCTGTAGTGTGTCATATCTTCGTCGTTCTGCAGCGGAGAAGTGGGCGTGGCCGAGAGCGCTGACAGTTGGCAGATTGCAGCCGGAGGCAGAGAGCTGAAATAATAACATGTTGTGCTCTTGTAGAGCATTTAGAGTTTAGAAACATTGTTTAGAATATTGCATGAGTGTGAGAAGGGTTTAAAATCCCTATATAAATACTAAAATAAACTACTACTTACTAGTTGTAATACTATTCCTACTTTGCAGTTTTTCACTTATCGCGGGGCTTCAGGGTACGGATCCCCTGTGATAAATGAGGGACTACTACACACCATTAGAAGAAAGTTTATCTGGATGAATTCAAATTTACACAATTCATTAGCATCATACACTGCCTGGTCAAAAAAAAGGTTGCCACCTGAATTTAACTAAGCAAATAGTTACAAGCCTCCTACTGGATAATTATTGAATGGGCAACAAGTTTTTAACCCCAACTGGTTCAATGAGTTGCTTCTCGTTTCTTAAACAACCATGTCAAAAGACACATCGCGTGGTCGTGGAAAAGATGTCAGTCTGTTTGAGAAGGGTCAAATTAATGACATGCATCAAGCAGAGAAAACATCTAAGGAGATTGCAGAAACTACTAAAACTGGGTTAAGAACTGTCCAACGCATTATTAAAAACTGGAAGGATAGTGGGGACCCATCGTCTTCGAGGACGAAATGTGGCTCGAAAAAAATCCTGAATGATCAAGAGCGGAGATCACGTAAACATTTGGTGAAATCAAATCCAAGAAAAACAACAGTAGCACTCAGGGCTATGTTTAATAGTGAAAGTAAGAGCATTTCCACACGTACTATGTGGAGAGAACTCAAGTGGTTGGGACTGAACAGCTGTGTAGCCTTAAGAAAACCACTAATCAGAGAGGCTAACTGGAAAAAAAATGCTTCACTTTGTTAGGGAGCATAAAGATTGGACTCTGGAGCAATGGGAGAAGGTCATGTGGTCTGATGAGTCCAGATTTACCTTGTTTCAGAGTGATGGGTGCATCAGGGTAAGAAGAGAGGCAGGTGAAGAGATGAACCCATCATGCCTAGTGCCTACTATACAAGCCTGTGGGGGCAGTCTATGATCTGGGGTTGCTGCAGTTGGTCAGGACTAGGTTCAGCAACAGTATGAGCTCAAAGAATGAGGTCAGCTGACTACCTGAATATACTGAATGACCAGGTTATTCCATCAATGGATTTTGTCTTTCCTGATGACACGGGCATATTCCAAGATGACAATGCCAGGATTCATCAGGCTCGAATTGTGAAAGAGTGGTTGTGGGAGCATGAGGCACCATTTTCACACATGGATTGGCCACCACATAAGAGACTTCTTGTTTAACAGGGATATTACAAATAAAATTTGCTCAACAGACCTTAACCCCATTGAGAATATTTTGGATGTGTTGGAGAAAGCTTTGAGCAGTGGTCAGAATCTGCCATCATCAATGCAAGATCTTGGTGAAAAATTAATGCAACACTAGATGGAAATAGATCTTGTGACATTGCAGAAGCTTATTGAAACAATGCCACAGTGCATGCATGCTGTAATCAAAGCTAAAGGCCGTAAAATGAAATATTAGTGTGTGGACCTTTTATTTTTGGTGGCGACGTTTTGTTTTTTTTGGCCAGGCAGTGTCATTTATACTGTCTGATAAGTTTTAAGGAGAGAGTCAAATATTGAGCTTAAAGGACTTTGATAAAAGTCTTACAGTTTGATTCTCTAAATAAAATAATAAATAAATGAATGAAAACCATTTATCCAGCCTGACATTTCCATGACACATTCTGGAAGGACCCTTATTAAAATCTGAAGGCCTCTCTGACAGATCTAATTAGCTTTTTGGTCGCAAGACTCTCTTGGAAAGGCAACAATCAAGACAACACTTCACAAATTTGAGCTTTACTGGATGGAGCGTAGCTGGGGAAATAATTACTGGGGAAAAAAACACAATTTAAAATAAGACACTTCAAAGACTCACTGCAGCATTTGGAGAAAAACTAAGAGTTCAGTTGAAAGTAAAGATGTAAGTTTTGGGTTATAATTCAAAGACAGTAAAAATGAAAGCAGAAATGTTGCTCTGGTGCGTAATAAGCAGGACTTTTGAATGTTAGTCATCACTTTTTGATGAGAGAGCTTCACACTGTCAAAGATAATGGGAACTATTTAAAATAAAAATGTCAAGAAATTTACTTTGTTAGAACATTTACTTCTCTGCCAGATTATCTTAAGCATCTTTATATATATATATATTTTTTTTTTACAAATTGGATTCTGCTGTTTCTGTACAGCCACAATGGATGCTAAATGCTTTATCAATTTTTCTTCAATTATTTTAGAAAATAAGAGAATATTAAAAGTAGGACATGATCTGTATTGTTAGTTGTTTTGGTTTTTTTTTGCTCTAATTATTTTATTTTTGTAAAGAATTGCATGATCCATTTACTGTTCTGACTTTAGTTTTACAAAGTCATATTTATAATTTATAAATTTATAAATTTATAAATTAACATATACAACATTTATACATTTTTAAAAGTTTGTATGACACATTTCAGGAACTAGTCAGATGATTGTTTCAGGTATGGCCTTATCCTGATGATTTGTGGTGTTTGAATTTTTAATGTTTACAATGTGGTAAAAGTTGTAAAAAGTTTGGCTTAATCATAAAAAAAATATATATGTCTTGCAGTCAAAGCTTGGCATTTTTAGTTATAAATCAGCATAAATGGATGAATGCATATTAGTTTGATAACTGTTATACAACATCTTTTCCATCCATCCATCCATCCATCATCTTCCACTTATTCCGAAGTGGGGTCGCGGGGGCAGCAGCTTGAGCAGGGAGGCCCAGACATCTCTTTCCACAGCCACTTCTTCCAGCTCTCCTGGGAGGATTCTAAGGTGTTCCCAGGCCAACCGAGAGACATAGTCTCCAGCGTGTCCTGGGTCTTCCCCGGGGTTTCCTCCCTGTTGGACATGCCCAAAGCACCCCTATAGGGAGGTGCCCAGGAGGCATCCTTACCAGATGCCTGAACCACCTCAACTGGCTCTGCTCAACATCTTTTCCTTTTTTTAATATCAATTTACTGTTTTAGCTATTAAGATTATATATATATATATATATATATATATATATATATAATATAGTCACAGTAAGTCATTTGAGGACATGATTATGACAAAGATCTGTGACAAATTTGGACATTTCTTAAAATGTAAAATATAGTGTGGGATAACAAATCATCTTGCAGATGATCATTTATTAAGATTACAGTAATTGTTCGTGAGAATCATGGTACATTAGCTTCCATCTGAACACAAAAGTTTTTTTCACTTTGTTCACTGAGTAAGCTTGGTTCTTTACTCTAACATGGAGGCAAATCCTGAGTTTGAAACAAAGCAACTGAAGCACTTTACCTGTTTGTTGAAGACATTTTTTTTTTTAACTGAACTGAGAACGTTTGAATTGAGAAGCTTTTCGGATGAGAAACAAAATGTGTTGAACAAAAAAGGAAGTCCAGCTGCTTTAAAACCCTAGATTTGCCATGTCGTGGATGACTGAGAAACCACACTCACATTGAGGCAGATTTAGGGAAACACAAAATATAGGTTAAATCTGTAATATCCATCATTTTAAGCGTTGTTGCATTTTTAGAGTTGTCTTTGTTTTTTTTTTTGCTAGATGGTCCCACAATGTGTTTTTTCTTTCTGTTCTTCTCTCCAGGTCATAATTGTGAGTTCCTACCCTGTGAGGCCAGTAATCCTTGCGAGAACGATGCAGTGTGTGTGGAGGAGTTGGATCAGGACCATTTCCCTTTGGGCTTCCGCTGTCACTGCCGTCGAGGCTTCACTGGGCCCCGCTGTGAAATCAATGTGGATGAGTGCAGCTCCAATCCCTGTTTTCACGGTTTCTGCTATGATGGTGAGAAACAGCTTATGTTGGCAACATTCTTAATAAACAGGCCCTTCCAACGAGTGGAAAGTGCATGCACTCATACACATGCATTCACACACGAACACGCGTGTGCATTTTGTTAAATTTTTTTTGCACAAACCTTCTTTAGGCATAAAAAAAAAATCTGATTTTAGGATTTACTAAATCAGCACAGTAACAGTTTGGTTCCTACATCTTTTAACACTTCAGATTTTATGCTTAACCTTATCGCACAAGTATTTCTAATACGTTTGTTTTTTACTGCAACATTTCAGAAAGAGAGTATTTAAATACATAATGCACTGTCATTTACTACATTTTTAGTATATTAGTTGCTTGGCTATAGATTATGTTCATATTTCCTGCTAAACGGCAACATGTCTTACATTTTTCACTGTGTGGCATTTGATAAAAGGAATACATTTTGCTACAAGTAGAGAAAGTGTGGTAAACTTGATACAACTTTGCTTCATTTATATGAAATCTCTGAGGAAAACATTATCATGGTATGCAGATTGTCAAGACACTACCTATTTGGCACTATTTATAATTTAAAAAGATTGTTACAAATAGGAATATTCAGATAAGTCAGAGAAATGAGAACAAGGCCAAAAAGATGGATGTAAACAAAGAAAAGGAATACCTGCAAAATCTCCCTGAAACTTCCTGCAATCTTTTATTTTCTGCTCACGTGTTCTTTTGACTGTTCCATGGTTTCTACAGCTATCTAACTCTGTGCATGGTTTCTTTAATAAAAAAAAATCTTGTGTGTTTTCTTCTGTTACTAGAAGGGGTAATTTTTTTTTCAAAATAAAATACTCAATTCATTTAAATTCTATTCACTTTATTTATATAGCACCAAATCACAACAGAAGTTGTCTCAGAGCACTGAACATATACATTCACTTACATATAAAGTCGGTTAATAATGTTATTTATCTAAGGAGCCAGCAGATTGCTTTGAGTTTTCATTTCATCGCAGACTCGTATCCTAAGCAAGCACAGAGGCAACAGCGGAAAGGAAAAACTTTCTCATGAGGAAAAAACCTTCGGCAGAATCAGGCTCAGGACAAGAAGCTGTCTGCTTTGACAGGTTGGGTTTGAGAGGACAGAGAGGAGAAAACAAACACACAAGTACAGGTCCAGGATGGAGACCATTACATTTTCTTTAAGAGGAAAAGGAAAGATGTTAAGAAAGAATAATAATAGAAACTATTCATTTGTAACTGTTGATTTTATGAAATGAGGTCAATTTGTTCTCCTATAGTCTAAGGTTATAGTAGTATAGGATAAGGAATAGGTCAGGGAACCAAGCTGACTAACTATAGGATTTATGGAAAAAGGAGAGTCTTAAGCCCAGTCTTAAAACTGGACAATGTGTCAGCCTCACGGACAGAAACTGGAAGTTGGTTCCACAAGAGAGGAGCCTGATAACTGAAAGATCTTCCTCCGGTTCTGTTTTTGGAAACCCTAGGAACTGCGAGTAAACCTGCAGTCTGAGAGCGAAGTGCTCTGTTAGTAAAATATGGAACAATCAGATCTGTAACATAAGATGGAGCTAGGTTGTTGAGGGCTTTGTAGGTTAGAAGTAAGATTTTCAATTCAATTCTTCATTTGACAGGGAGCCAATGGAGAGAAACTAAAACTGGAGAGATATGATCTCTAACTAACTAACTCCAGTTAGTTACTGGAATAACTAACTCCAGTTAAGACTCTGGCAGCAGCATTTTGGATCAACTGAAGAATTTTTAAAGAAGTATTTGGACACTCAGATAATAATCCGTTGCAATAGTTCAGTCTAGACGTGACAAATGCATGAACCAGTTTTTCTGCATAATTTTTAGATAAGATGTTTCTGTTGTTAACAATATTATGCAGGTGGAAGAATGTAGTTCTAGTAAAGTTTTTAATGTTGGGGATAAAAATATCCTGATCAAAAATAACACCAATATTTTGAACATTAGAACTAGAGGCCAGATTAATGCCATCCAAGGGCGAAAGACTGAAAATGTTTTATTTCTAAGATACTCAAGTCCAAAAATCAAATCCTCAGTCTGCAGATCATTATAAAATAAAAATAATTGTTTTGTCATTGCTATGTGGCTCATCACTAAATGCTACTTGATTAGCTCAATAATGTGACCATAATGGATAATTATTTGAGTTGCATTTTAATTTAAATAAAAAATGATAAATGACATAATTTGTACTGTCAAATTAATTATTCTCAATTTATTCTATCTGAATCACATGTAATTAAAATAATCATTATTCAAAATAACAAAAGAGAAACTATAAATCTCTAGTAATAGCAATAAAATCCATTGCTTGTTTCTCATTGTTAAATGACTCAAGTGTATTCGTGAGCACATTTTATTTTGCACGTACCATAAATTGAAAGAAGAAAAATGTTTTTAATAATCTCTTATTATATTTAATAGAGTTACTTTGTACCACATTTTTAGGAAGTGGACAGTTCATTTGTGCTACAGAGTGTTGTACCCTTCATCCTCCTGGCGTTTCACCTTGCTCATTCTGTGATAAAACAAAGATAGTACTTAGTTACTGTCTGTTTTTTGCAGTACTGCAGTAGACTCAGCCAGCTGTGCTGACCCATCCTGAATGCTGCCTGGTCACTCTAGGTCAATGAGCCAGGTCTCTGGGACCTATTGGCTAGTGCTAAGCAACAGCAGCCAGCCAGCCATCAGGGACAACGCTGCATAGCCACAGTGGCTGAGATGAGTAATGCTGCTGCCACCCAGGGCTTAAAGCATTTAATGAGAGTAATAGCATCTACACGCAAAAAGACAGAGTGACACCATAGATTACGTGGTAAATCTTTGGGATAATGAAGAATCCTGGGACTCTGACTGGGGAAGTAATAAATTTACTCCTGTAAGAACTGCAATTACCTCTGTCACGGGCTGCCTGTACCACTGTTGTGCAGGAGAAACTGAATGATGCATCCCTCTTTAACGTCATTAATTATTAAAGAGAGGAAAGCATGAAATATTAGACATGGGGAAATTCTACGATTTGTGTGGAAAGAAACATTGCTCATTTGTAGTATCTGAATGGAACTTACAGGTTCTCTGCGTTGATCTACTTTATTCCTCATTTTGTGTCCTCCAGTTACGCTAAGAGTATGGTAACAAATGACGTGGTTTTCAAGCTTTCATTGAGAAAGGAGAGAATTACACACGGGGGACAATGAAAGTAATGACAGGAAGTAGGACTGAGTGGTTACTGCAGAGAAATGCATTTGAAGGTGGTTAGAGTATTGAAAAACTGTCTGATTGATGCTTAAGTAGGAGACCTCTCAACAAAAGCGTTATTGTTATGGCAGAAGGTGTTTATTTAAAGGTCAAAGCCATTAAAAAAATGGAGCCACAATGGTGATTGTACTTTATTCTCATAATCAGCACTTACCTTTGTAGAGATATAGGACCCACCAAGATATGAATTATTTTTATGATGCAAGTGGCTGCAACTGTCCTAATAGTCTTCGTTCCAGTTGTAGATGGATTTTACTGCCTTTGCAGTCCTGGTTATGCTGGGCTGAGATGTGAGGAAGACATTGATGACTGCATCACCAGCTTATGCAGCTCCAGATCAGTATGTAAGGACCTCCATCAGGTGAGTAGACACATTATTTTCCTTTGCCACTTTAACAGCGTGATATTATGGCCTTTTAGAGGTTTTTAAATGACCTTCTGTCCTGTAAATCACTACGCTTTGTAGCTTTTCATAAAATATTAACAACTCGATGCATATTTCTTTCGACGACTGCTATGTAATGTTTGAAAGCATTCGTGTTAGAGTAAATGGCACAACTTGGGGAAAGAAAAAACTGAAAACTGGTAGCCTGCCTTTGACACTGGAGATATAAAAAAAAGGAGATTATCGCCTGTAGGAAGCCCTGCATTTCTTTTTTTCTTTTTTTGAATGTGTTTATTTTGTCAATGTCAGCAAGTATATGCCGTGTTTATGCACAAGAGGCAGAAGCAGCTGATGATTCATCTGATCACTCATGTAGCATGTTTGCTGCATAAGAACTGATCCACATTTGTTTTTCCATCTGCCCTTATGTGCATCAAATCCTTTCCGCACAAAGAAACAAACAATCTTAAGTACAACTGAAGGCTTTGGAAGCTTTTATTTGTATTATTTCACCTTATCTTCTCCTTACCTTGTGGAGCAGGTGCATGTTGAATCGCCTCTGGAATTTTTTTTTAACTCAACTTTCAGTGCAGAAGTGTTGCAGGTAAAACAAGACTGCAGGTGGTTTGCTTTGGAAAAAAGTGCTCTGACTTGACTTTCTTGGCTCAGAACGTATTGGTACATTTGTGAGTAAAATCAATAAATTCATTCATATTGATATAGTTTGGTGTAAAGTTACCAAGTTTGCAAAATGAATGGACATCTTGAAGTCCTTGAGTTCTTGTGAGAAATGTACATTACTGTACAATATACAGATAAATATGGTAACGTTTTTAATTAAAGGCCAAACATTTCATGAAGGATTGCATATCTCCTGCCACCTTTCATGCAAGAATTTGGTATTAACATTTTTATGTTAAGAAATGACAGAGTTGTAGCTGTTTTAGTCAAACGTTTAAATTAATGTAATACCACAGTCTAATACAGTGTTGTGAAATGTCTTGCTCAGAATATGAGGTCAGCTACTGCTACTTAAAATTTCAATATCTGTTAAAGTGAATGAGTTCAAACCATTTTTGTGTTGCCTAATGTCAGTTAGCTGTGGCAGCCATATTGAATAGGCTATATGCCACGGACTTCCATTTTAGCACTTCCTGATTCTTTGGACACATCGATCACTTTCTGTGCACAGGCAACTGTGGGTTAGCAATGGCATTTTTCACTCGGTTGCTGCAAGACTTGCCGACAATGTAGACTTACCAACAATACTGAGAACACTGTTGGAAAGAGAAGGTTTAGTTGACAGGCTACTTGTGTGGTTTGGATTGTGTTGCCCTGACGTTGGTGGGCTGGAATGACAGAATAATTTTCAGGCGGAAGCACTGCTGCCTTCGGTATTGGAGGGGCGCTCGGATTGTGCGTTAAACATATTTTGTATAATTTGTAATATAAACACTAAGGAGTGTTTGTTTTTGCATAAAACTCATGGAAGAGTTGCTTAAAATTATTTCAGACTCTGTATAACACAAACGCATACATCAATGCACACATAGAATTACCTTGTGAAGAATCTAATGTCCTTGTCGGATGCAGCAAAAGGGTGAATGCCGAACCTCTGCCTCAACGTAAGGCTCTCAGCCTGTTCCCGTAGCTGGCGGATTTCCTCCCAGAGACTATTATTTTCCTCCAACACCAAATCCTCAACTGCACGGTCTGGAGCCAAGGTTCCTTACAGAGGTCTGCAGTTGCATTGGCTGGTATGTTATCCTCCTCTTCAGTCCTCTGGCGGTGGTCTTTGCCTTCTCTCCCAAACTCCCGGTCGTGGAAGTGGAAGGGAGCAATTATTTCACTCAAATGATGCAGGTGCAGCTCCCTTTTTAACCACCGTCTTCCCATTTCTGACGCTGGCTCTTGAATATTCTCAGGTTTGAAATGCCGGCTACAAACCAGAGTGTGAGTCAAAGTCAAAGCTTCTTTATTTGTCATACGCGCCACATGTGGTGGCCACATGACTCTTTACCACGTTCATGTTAACCACAATTTTACCAAAATGTATGCAGAATTTGTTGAATAATTGCTGTGGAAACCATCTTGATCTGGTTTGGATTAAAAAGTTATTGAGTTTTAGATTTTTATCTTATCATTTCCACTGTTTCAGTAATGTCCATCCAGTGGTTAATGAATATATTTTGGTGACAGACACAGAATAAAACCCAGACAAAGACATTAATGTTTGTCTTTCGATGCGGGGAATCATCACTGGATGGGTCAAACTTCAAGTAAAAAAAGAACAACCCTTGAGAACAAATTTAGGTTTATTTTTTGCCGGTCACAGTTTGTTCTCTGTTATTATTCATGTGAATTCAGAACTAGCAGCATCGATTTGTTGCAGCTGCAAACGTGCCTTGAGAGCAGCATGCTGTTCACCTGTGCGGATCAGTACCAGGGGTCTCCCTCCAACAGCTGCTTATAAGCCAACAGATTGCAGTCATGACACAGATACGTCAGAAATAAAGATTTTGAGTTTGTTTTCCGTTTTCCCTTTTAACTTTGATAACGTCTGGTGCATGTAGCACACCCAAATTATAAATGAGCGTTTAAAATTTAAGCCGAGAGAAAAGCTCTGCTTTCGTCGTTAACAAATAGAATCATAAAAATCACATGAATCTTAAAGATTAGTTGAAAGAAGTATTCCAGCATTCCTGGAGTTATGTAGTTTACCAGAAATCATGACTTCACATTTGTCACAACAAATAAATTTGAATTCAACCTCTTTGTTTTTGTGTGTTCACCAAGAAAGAAAAGAACAAGGGGAGATATGATGCAGTTTTACTAAACATTTTCAAGTCAGTTTGTTTCTCAGGTATATTTTCTTATATAGTCATTATTCAAATGGGGCCACTTTTTGGAAACTCCTTCACACACTTGTTTACAGAGCAGCTATTTGTCTCTCTGAACACCGTGTCCCACAGAGCTTTAGCTTATTTTGGAGAATTGCCGTCCCTGAAGGTGACTTAGCAGCAAAAATGAGATTATGTTCTTTTGCCAGGGGGAAGGAATCGGAGTCTCCTGAAGGTATCTAATTTATCATGAGGTGGTGGCATCCCCACCCCCACCACATCACTATCATATCAGCCTTTATTGTAAAAATCGTAAGACCAAGTTTACCGGCTTCCCTTCAGTGTATGAAATAAAGATTAGCATTCATTCAAAGTTGCTCAAGACCTTTAAACAGGTCAGCAAATGACAGTTCCAAAACAGCTCTTGACCATATGCCTTCCTTCATAACGTATGCAGAGAGGAATTTAAATTAAGCTTGCACATTGGACAGCATCAGACAACAAAACGTTCATCTCCCATGCTGTGATATATTATCATAATGCATAATGCAATGATGATTAAAGGACAAGCAGGGCACATACTGTTTTACTGCAAAAACAGTCAAAGTAGCAATGTTGGCATGTCTTCCTTAATGTAAAGCAGAAAATAAAAAAAAATGTTTTGGAGAAAAATCCTTCCAAATCCTGATCACACATGTTTTACATGTTTGCTTTTTATATAAAACATATTTCCCAACAAAAAACACAGGCACTATGCTGTAGCTTACATGATACATGTTGAATGAAGCTGAACAAACAGACTAGCATATTGTCCGTAGGGTGGAGAGTAGGAGGAATACATCTGCATAACGGTAATGTGAAAATGTTCGACAAGCATGACTCTTCCTCAGTTAATGCAGAATCCTACAGAAAAGCTTTTGTTGTGAGTAGGAGGTTTCATTCTGCTTAGATGTTTTCTGACAAAATTGGAAAGCATTTAAATATTTAAAGAATTACACCATTTCTTAGTTTAATAAAATGTGTATAGACAGTTAAACGTAAGCAGGCCTGTCGCGGTAAACAATAAATAAATTAATCGCATGATAAATGAAAATTATCGACCTCATTTTCATTTATTGGCTTTATCATTTCTTCATGTCTCTCTCTTTCTACTGAAGACACTGGATGACAAAAAGCTAAACTCCGGTGCTCTTCACTGACCCCTCCCTTTCTCTTTAAAATCCATTTTAACCGTACAAAATTGCGTTTTTGGATCGTTAAAAGCAGCTAAGCTACAAACTAAGCTAACAGGCCGACCTCGGGGAAAAAAACCTCTGTCTTGTCGAAGCTCCAAAATTCACAGTTGAAACCCGTCCCTTCATCTAAAAAAGTTTTTTTTCTCTGTCAAAAGAAGCCGAGAACTTGTTTACTGATTTGTTTTATTAAATACTTTGTGTGACAAATGCTATGCTAAAGAGCTCCAACCACACAGAGCGTCCACCATTTTGAACCTAGAAAAAAAAGGAAAGAGCAACAACTCATGTCACGTCAAGGGGCCTCCCTCCCATTTTTCTTAAAGGGACACGCTGCTCACTCCCTCACTATCCGTAATTTGGTTCAAAGAGTCTTATACTGCCATCCAGTGGTCAAAACAGGTACTACACACAAAAAATAATGAATATTTCTTCTTAAATTTGACAATAATAAGTAATTATTGTAAAATTTCAAACAATATTATTGTTTATTGCAATAATTTCTGAGAAATTAATGGCCCAGCAAAATTTGTTATTGTGACAGACCTTCATGTAAGTGGGGAAAATACCATTTGACTGCTGTATAACAATTAAATTGATTACTTCTACAAGCATGTGCAGTATATTGAACATTGTATGACAGCATAGTGCCTTGAATGCACAACTTTACCCAGAATGCACTCTTTTTTTTTTTAAAGTGCAAATTTGATGTCTTTTGTTGCTTTAATAGTGTTTCCATCTTTTGTGTTGCAGAGTTATGAGTGTGTGTGTCATTCAGGCTGGGAGGGGAAATACTGCCAACAAGAAACTGATGAATGTTTATCACACCCCTGCAAAAACAACGCCACCTGCACAGACCTTCTCAACAGCTACAAGTAGGTGTGGGATTTGGCCTGAGGGCAGCGTCCTCATGAGGTGCATCAGCCATTTCATAAATTCAGGAAAAGAAGCTGTTTAGTAATGGCAACATGTCCTTCTGCTGACAGTGGAGATAATGAATTGCAGATGGCAGGTAAAACAAATGAGTCAATCAATGACTCACAGCATGAAAAAAGGTTTCAGGGGATCTTTGACTCAGTGGAGAAGAAACCTGCTTTGGCTCACGGCCTGCTCTCGCCGAGGAGATGCAAAAGTGCTTCAAAGTGGAAAAGATGGGGGATGGAAAAGAATGAAGGGTGAAGTGGTTGCCAGTGTTCTGGTACTCACTGCCAGTGAGTAAAATATCCACCTGCCATAAGAACAAGCACTTTAAACTCACACACTTTCTGCGTTTCTGTTTCCTTCTCTCTCTATCTGTGCCTGGCATGCGAGCAATTCCATTTACTTCACACTTAGAGCTCTAACCTCCTGTGTCCCGCATTCAGTCATCCTGAATTAAAAGCTGCTCTGACGAGGGGTGCAATTAACCTGTAAATTTCCCACACTGTCTTACACCAAGATGCAGGACAGGATTTTAGGTGTGCGCAACAAAATGTGCCACAGTTTCATAGTACAACATCTGTAGCCCTTTAGCAAAGTTAGAACCTTTCCATATGGATGCTGAGTCAGCACTCTCACTGTTATTTTTCTGTTTAGTGTTTTCCATCTGTTTTATAATCAAACTACTTCTGTATACTCTGTGCAATATTAACCATTCACGAGCCTAAATCAAGATGTTCTGTATATTGTAAGGGCTGAACGACTACATATTTTTTTTAAGTCGACATTAACATGATAATAGTCAACGTATAGTTGATGACGTCATAGGAATTCAAGACGCTAAAAAAAGATTAAAACTAATGGCAAAAAAAAAAAGTCATTTATTACTTACCAAAAAAGAACAACAAAACATAAGGAGTGTATATTTATGATCCTATCATTTATCATACTTCAAATAAGTCACAGGAAAACCAAAACTATTATTAAGCTGCAAAAGTTAGTTTTATTTTATTTAATCCACTAAATGAAATAAGCAACCACGGCGGTGGTGGATTCTCCGGTGTAGCGCACCCCTGTTTTTATTTATATTTTATTTAGTGGATTAAATGAAATGAAACTAAAAACAACATCATCTTTAGTGAAATATTTCCACACTGTTGATTAATTTTATGCTGCCTTAAGCTTAGACTACTGGAGGACAAATTGACCTCATTTACTTAAATGAATTGTTAAAATTAATAGTTTTCGTTTGATATTATTTCTATCTTAACGTGATTCTTGACCTGCCATTGTGTATCTGTTCCTCTCAAACCCAGCTGGTCGAAGCAGATGGCCGCTTGTCCTGAGCCTGGTTCTGCTAAGGGTTTCTTCCTCATGAGGGAGTTTTTCCTTTCCACTGTCGCCTTCATGCTTGCTCAAGATGAGAGTCTGCGATGGAGTTAAATTCAAAGCAGTCTGCTCCTCAGATAAATAGTGTTAAATTATTATTTTTATGAGTTGATGTTTCTGTTCAGTTCTCTGAGATGACTTCAGTTGTGACTGGGTGCTATATAAATAAAATGAATTGAATTCAATTGAATTTAATTGACTTGAATTCAATTGAGTTTCTACCTGTTTGGGAAGACTTGGCCTGCTCCTCACCTTCCATCTGTTTGGAAGAATCTGTTTTGTAGCCAGCAGACCGGCGCTGATCACGTGATATGTGACACAATCACTAACTGTGACTAGTCGGCGTGAAATTTTAAAACTTGCGAGTTGTCCTAGGATCGACTAGTCGACTAGTCTATTCAACCCCTAATACATTGTTAGTTTTTTTTTGTTGTTGTTTTTAGCTTGTGTTCTGCTCATTTTAGCTTGTATTTTGCTAATTGTAGCCTCTGTTCTGCTTCTGCCTCTTTTAACTTTAACAGCTCAGTTTTAGCTTCTTCAGTAGATTTAAGCACTCAACATTCACACAGATTTTAATTTTTATTTATTTTTACAGAAAAATCCGCTTCTCTGGTTTATTTAGAATTTGTTTTGATTTATGTCAGATTTCCACAGCCGTGCTGGCTCTCCTGTCTGGTGTATTTCAGGTGTTTCTGCTCGCCAGGCTGGACAGGTGTGGACTGTGCAGAGGATGTGAATGAACGTGAGTCTGGGCCCTGTCTAAATGGAGCTGAGGGCAAAGAGTCAGACATACCTGGGGAGTTTTCCTGCACCTGTCCCCCCTTCTTCACTGGCTTCCTATGTGACCAGCCTTATGACCCCTGTGACCCCCTCCACAATCCCTGCCTGCACAACTCCACCTGCCTGACACGCTCCAACGGAACAGCCTCTTGCAGATGCCCAGCTGGTGAGTGAGCACACCGTCACAGTTTTATACTCAGAGTTTTCCTTTTAGCTCTCTTTCTACACATTACTGAGAATTTTAAAAGGTTGCTAAAAATAATCTTAATATACATAGCTCATTAAAAAAAATAATTGATTAAGCTTATTTTCACCTTCAATCTGAAATGCTTTTCTAAAATAACTTCATAAACAGAGACATAAATGTCTGATCTACCAATCTGTACTTCCTGCCACAGTCAATGGTGGACAAGACAAAGCTGTCAACGAACCAATTTCTTTCTTGTTTTCAGTGATTCAGTTGCTCATTTTTCTTTCCTTTACCCCATCCATTAACTCAATTCTAGTCTTAACAAATCAATTCTGAGAAAACCCATTACACCGAATCACTGAAAAAAGTTCCTTTAATCATGTCTCTTTATTTTCACTATGTGACAGTTGCAGAAAACTGCTGTTTTATTATTCACTTTCTTGTTATGAATGATTAGGAATAAAAGTATAGGCTTAACTTTGGATTTAATCGAATTAATCAAACACAAATGTGCTTTGATTTGTTTGCTATTGTTTACAGCACCCTTTGATTAAAAAAAAAAAAAAAAAACGCACATAGGTGCTTTTTTAATGAAGAACTTGCAAATTTGGTACTGAAAACTGGTAGACTGATACATGGATGCATCCATTACTGACCATCCTTTCATTGGATCGTGTTATCTGTAAACTATTTATTGCATTTGTATTGACAATGTTATTTTCTAACATTCATACTTGTCAATGCACAGGTTAAGATGCTATAAGACTGTGCTGTAACTAATGGCTGTATCAGCACAGAGATGAAACGATGATGCCAGATATAAATAGAGCAGCTGGGTGAGTTTCAGAAAGCTTCCTTGGAGAGGAATAGTAAATTGGGAACTGGCTGCATACATTAGAACAAGAGCTTTGCGTGGGCGCGTGGGCTTGGTCGTTTTCACTTCACACAAGCGACTGTGATGCACTACTCTTCCTTATTATTCACCTTAAAGCCAACCTACATAGCTACAATTCAACAACCAGAGCCGTTATACAACTCTTGGCTTGACTTGTTTACCATTCAATGTAGGTTATGTGTCAAGGTAATTGTGAAGGCCCTACATTATCCGCAGGCATTCTTAGATTTAGAATTAGTCTGGGTGCATCTGTGACATTCCATCTCTAGCTCGTTTAATTCAAATTGCATCCCACACTTTTTAGATGGACTCTAAACTCTTAATTATTGTCAAGGCTGACTAAGCATTTAGTGCATGGCATTCAGTTTTGTTCATTTGAATATTTTGCTAAGCTTGCTGTAAAAACGTTGCTGCGGCTCAAAGTGAACCAATTAAAACTGAAAATTTACACATAAATAGCAATAGAAGTAGAAGTATTTTGGCATTTGACATACAGTTTTCAGTATTTACATGAAAAAGTGTAAAGCAATATGTAGTCTGCAGGTGCAAGAGAAGATCATAGCAACTGCATGAATAGAAATCAACATGTCATTGTATATCAATGAATTGCACAGCTCAAGGTGGATGCATGTTGGAGCAACTCTCTTACTTTCATTCTGGGATGTTACTTTTAAAAACTTTAATTCCTTTTTTTTTCTGGATGTAAATCACTTTTTTTTGTTTGTTGATGATTATTTCATCTGTTATCAGATGCTGTCCAGCTGAGAAACTTTTTTGCTTTTGAACATTTGTTATGATGTGTAACCATGACAACAAGGTGATTTTTACAAGTGAGAACAACTGATTATTATCTCAAAAGCTCAAATGATACCTCAGCTGCAGCCCCAAATCACAAATGAGTTAAAAAAGAGGTGTCGTGGATGCATCTCCGTCTACTTGGTGGATGTGCTTGAGTACCTGACAGCCGAGATCCTGGAGCTGGTGGGAAATGCGACTCATGACTACAAGAAGACCAAGATCATCCCCTGACATCTGCAGCTGGCTGTCCGCAATGATGAGAAGCTCAACAAGCTGCTGGGAGTAGTGACCATTGCTCAGGGAGGAGTTCTGCCCAAGATTCAGGTGGTCCTGCTGCCCAAGAAGACTGAGAAACCCACAAGTCCAAGTCCAGCGCAACATCTGCAACCAGTTTATTCAGATCTGCTTTAAGACGGACCGCTACAAGAGACCCTTCCTTACCAAAGCAATCAGCTTCTATAACCACTCTAATGAATCCAGGATGATGAGCTACAACAACATTTAATTTTCCTTTGGGATTAATAAAGTATTTTTGAATTGAATTGAAATGAATAAGCAGAATAGCTACAAATATACCATAAAAGCTATTTGAAAAAAAATGATTAACTCAAAAATATGCAGATCAAATAATCTGGTAATTCTCATATCTTTACAAAAGCTACACATACATAAAAGCCCAAACATTTTATGTGTTTTTTTCTTACTCTCTTCATTTTACCAGCAACTGAAAAAAATGCTAATGCAAAATAAAAATAAAAAGGGGGTGGGGGGTGGGGGGGAATGTGCTCATTTGACAAAAGCAAAAATCTGATTGCAGATTCTCTTTGTCACACTTTTTTTGGGTCAGTCTTTTCACAATGTTTGATGTCACAGTTGATAAATAAATGTTTAACTTGAGAGACAAAGGATTTTTTTCCCTTCAACTTGCTGCGTTGACTGCATTATAAAGTTAAGTGTGTGGTCATAGTTTTCCCAAGACACTTCACTCAATTCTATCTGTCTCATAAAAAGGTTGATGTGGCAGTTTTAGTGTTCACAGTTCAACAGGATCTAAAAGGCAGCCATTAGGAGGTTTCTACTGGGAGTAGCATAAAAGGGATTTGTAAAAACCCAGTTACAATAGAAAGAAGTTTTGTCTACAAAGGTAGACTGTGCGAACCTTGAGGCCAGAATAAAACCAGAGCCAACTGAAAGAATCTTCTTAAAAAGAAAATACAAGTGCAGTCATTTTTCAACTGATTGTTGAGTGTTTCTTAGGACGGTTTTATTCTTGCTTACTGTGACTGTGCTGGATCTATGGCCAGGAGGCTTAAGTCATCATTCCTGACCAGCACAGATGCTCCACTTTTGCCCTAATGAGGAGCCTCTGCAGGGAGTGGCTAACATAATAGAGAAAAATCTTGAAAAAAGGAGAGTTGGGAGAAAAGGTCAGGGTGAGGGTTTCTGGCTGACAACTAGAACAAATGAAACAACACCTAGAATCATTCAGTCTAGATTGCACTGCAAGGCAGATGTGTTCAGTTCTGACTTGTGAACACGATCAGTGGGCTTTGGTGGTCTTTCAGTTTGAACGAAGAAATTTCTGCATAGGCAAATCACAACTCAGTTTTACCCCTATATTTTATCCTGATGTGGAAAGGCATAGAAACAAGTCCAATTCAAAGCATTTTTATCTTGACAACTCAAATGCTAGTTTTACACTATTTCAATTTTATTTCAGGTCATAGAATCTCAAGGAAGCATCTGTACAAAGTTTATATGAATGCAAACAGTGGTGTTTTTTTTTCTAGTTCAAACTTTTAGCCACATAGGATTTTTACATTTGCCTAATAACAACACTGCTGCCAGACTACATATACTGTATATCAGAATTTGTATTGTTTGTATAGTTGAGGTGGTTCAGACATCTGGTAAATATGCTCCCTGGGTGCCTCCCTAGGGAGGTGTTTCAGGCATGTCCAACTGGGAGGAGACCCTGGGGAAGACCCAGGACATGCTGGAGAGACCATGTCTCTCGGTTGGCTTGGGAACATCTTGGAATCCTCCCAGAGGAGCTGGAAGAGGTGGCTGTGGAAAGAGATGTCTGAGCCTCCCTGCTCAGGCTGCTGCCCCCATGACACCACTTCGGAACAAGCGAAAGATGATGGATGGATGGATTGTTTGCTTGTTTGTTTTTATAGAGGTTTATGCGTTAACAAATTAGAGCAGCATAGGTTAGCTATTTGACATGGAGAGCAAACAGTCCAGTTGACTTTTAGCCCATTGACCAAATTGGAGAAAAGTGACTTTTGCAGTATAGTGAATGAATGTGGAATTAATGTGTTACAATTAATGCCACCACTCCTTGGCACAGAGGTTAGAGAAGGTGGGCCTGTGATCGTAAGGTTGCCGGTGCAACTCTCCGAGCAGACATCAAAAAATGTTGGTGGACAGGTGAAACACACCTTCCTCCACCCACATTTGCCCCACTCTGGGCCCTTGATCAAGGCCCTTAGCCCCCACCATCTGCTCCCCCGGGCCCCCTAGATAGTAGCTCCCTGCTCCACACAGAGGGCTGTGGTAGCTCAGTGGTCTATGGTTCCATCAGGAAGGGCATTCGATGTAAAATCAAATAGCCAAGTCTTCATACGAGTTAGTTCGATGTCGTGATCCCTGAAGAAGGGAGCAGCCGACAGAAAGAAAGCAAAATAAGTGAATGAATGCCGAATTGTGTGGTCTTATTACATTCAAAAACCTTTTAGTCTCCATGATTCAGAATAGCTCCAGAGGTGCTTCAAGACAGATGGAGAGAAAACCCCTTTATTTGCATGGCATGCTACACTAGACTTCACCTTCCACAAGATTGAGATTTCCTCCTACCAAACAGTTGGTTAATGAGCTACTGTGGACCCTTGCCAGCAAAAGAATTGATACATACCTAATATGTGTTGAGAGAATTTGCTTCCAGAGATGGGCTGAAAGACTCTGTTCATTCAGTTTATCTTTTATAGACCGAGTGGTTATAGTGACTTATACCAGATGTGTTACAACTTTTAAACCAGATGCCCAGACAGATGTACATGAATATCTATGTTCTTTCTTTTTACATTGTAGTGATTCATAACATAACACATATTCTGAATCAGCTACTTACTCCATTTTATGTCCTATACAGTCAATTTATGGTGTGCCGTTTTTGTTTTATGAAATCTAAACTTATAAACTATAGCAAATTACATTTATTATTTTGCATTATATTGGCTCATAAGATGTTAAATTACTGTAATAAAATCTTTATAGAGGAGGAAAGTGCCACACCAGGATTTTTACACGAATGCCTTGTTTTAGAAGCCAGAAGCCTGTAGAGTACATAGCTATATACTACACATTTCCACAGTGTGTAATTACAGAAGTGTATTCCATGACTCGTTCTTTCAAGAGAATATTACTAAACTAATATACAGCAACTTTAGTTGTAAAATATAACAATTTCTTCTTCATATTTCCCAATGAAAGACGAGCAGTGGTTGTATAATATGGTATAGCATAGTTTATAGCATAGTTCATAGTATATAAAAATCATAGGAGGCTGGTGTCTCGTCTAATGTTCGGAAAATGAGTGCATGCATAAGTAACCAAACATTAATATGTAGAAGATGTTAGAATAAGAATGTGCCTCTCGGCAAGCAAAGGTTACTCAAATTTAAGTGATATTCTATTACTAAGGGTAAGAGGTTATTTTGGTCTTCAGCTTTGAGATCTCTGTTTCCAGTCTAAAAAAGTGCTGCATAAAAAGACGAGTGGAAAAAAAACAGCAACATTCGTGTTTAACCCTTGAATGCTCCATAGTTGGTTAAAAAATTACTTTAAGGTTTCTCCAGCCTGAACTGTTGATCTGCTTATATTATGCAGTATATATCTATGTATAATTTGTTTGTAAAATTTTAGATATGATTGCTTGGCACCATATTCCACAATTTGCATATTTTAGCATAAATGCAGATTAAATCTGGACACGATGCATTTCAAAACATATCATTGTCATGGGTGGCTGTGGCTGAGTGGTTAGAGCAGTTGTCCTCCACTGCGAGATTTGGGGGTTCGATTCCACCAGCAGTCGCATACCAAAGTGTCCCTGGGCAAGACACTAAACCCCTCATTGCCTCTGATGTGTGTCTCATTGGTGTATGAATGTGATAAAGCACCGATGAGTTTTTGTATAGATATAGTAGATTGCTGTATGAATGGGTAAATGAGAGCACATATTGTGTTGTAAAGCACTTCTGAGTGTATTGATAAGATAGAAAGACACTATATAAGTACAGTCCATTTACCATTTACTATTGAACAGGGTATACATGATAGAAAATTGGGAAAAAAAATCACATAGAGCTCTGGTTCACTGTAAGTCTGTGGTTTACAGGGTGAATAAACAAGATACAAGGACAGTAATCGATTGCAGTGCACCTGGTTGGCTGTCTACTTTTACGCACAGCTTTTTTGTTGTACTGTGGACTATTTGTCAGGTGGTCAATAATTCAAGTGGTTGTGGAGCAATGCACTTGTATTTTCTTAAGTTCGTCAGTAAAAGTTGTTTTTCTGGAGATTCTGCAGAACAAGCTGAATCAATTTAAAAGCTCTGGATAAATCAAAGCACATAATCCTCAGTGTGCTGCCTCCTTTATCCAGATGAGAGTGGGCTCACCCACTGAGGTAGGTCATGCATTCTCAACTCCAACCCTAGGGCGATGAGTAATGGCTTAGAATCCTGAAACCTGTTTACTAATTTAATTTAGTGGACCCATTGCAGTCTCTTCAAGAGTTCTATATAGTCATTGTCATTTTGTGGATGTGGGAATTTTCTTCCACAATTTTGGAACTGTGTTGTGACTGAGGCAAAAGTTGCCTGGTTGGTGCTGCTTCCAGGAACTTTGGATTGATTCATCCTGAACCTGCAGCCTTGTTCTGTTTCAGCTTCCCTCTGCTACCTCTTTGCCATGTTTACTTGACCACTGGAGATGGATAAAAGAAAGAGGCAGAGTGGGTTTAGATGTTTTTTAATACAAAGGCAGGTGTTTTTAAGGCTATGTGGGAGGTGCCGATAAACACTAAAGACGTAACAGACAGGGTGTGAGGTCTGTGTGATTGAGGGCAAGTGAGGGGGAAAAAAGTCCTGTCCATCTTCTTGACGTAAGCTTGTTGAATCACATATTTCAACTCTGGCCCTGTCCAGACTTCCATCAGTGTCATCACATTTCACCTTGAAGTTTTTGAACTTTTTTCAATCATGATGCATCGTTCGGCTGAAGCTTGCACTCGGGATGATACTGGAGTGTTTACAAGGCCTTCAGACTGGTACAATGTGAAGGAGGTTGTCCTTGTTCACATGGATTTCTTTTTATTAGTTCAAGAGTCTATTGTTCTGGCATCAGACACTGCAAAATAGTAGAATGAGGAGGACTGGTTCATAATTTATGACGAGTTTGTGAGCATGTAACAATTTAGGAATTATATGTGTGTGAATGTTAAAGTAAGGAATTTCAGGTCTGTAATATGGACACAAACATGAGAATTTGGAGTGTGTCCCACTTGCTATGCCCCATTGCTTTATCAGCACTTAGAATTTACAGAAAAGCTTGTTTTTTCTTTCACTTGATGAAAAAATGCAATTCAAGAGGTACACTGGCATGATTGCAAAGCACAGAGGATTTAAAACAGGCATACAACTGGGTTTATTATTGTAAATCATTACATTTGAATTAGTGTATTTGGTGAAAACCCAAGAGACTAGACACCTGTGCCCTAGCTGTTCCATACGGCGCTTGCATTATACTTTTTGCCATTTTCAACATCTGTTATAGCTGTGTTTTTTTTAATAAGTAAAAAGACAAAAAGGAAGAATTTTGCTTAAAATCGCAGGCAACAAATGTTTCTTAAAAAAGTAAAAATAAAAAAACAATGTAGGTGTTGCAGTGTGCAGTTGTATACTTTCAGTGCCAGAGTGAATGTGAAATTCACAAGAAAGAAAATGAGCTGGAAACTTTGTTTGACGTGCTTTTAAACAGACTGGTTTCATAAATCAAAGTCTGACTGCATGTAAAACACTGCATTCATGGCTAAAAGTTCCACATGGAATGTGGATACCTAAGTAAACTGTTGTAGAAAAAAAAAAAAAAGTTTATATCTGTGGATGACAGCAACTGTAGTTAAGTACTTCAGCATCACAGCGAGAAAGAGGTTGGTGGCTTCATTTGTACATAATGGATAAAAATAGGTCTTGGACGGTAACAGCTGTACAGTAAACACTTTTTAAATAAACTCAGTGTTTAATCATTTTGTGCATTTATTTGCAGAACTGAAGAGGTGGTCCAGGTGTGGAGGAGAGCGGTAAATAGGCTCCACTAGCTGGTGTTTACGTGCAATGGGTTTTTATAATCCTAACCCACTTATTCAAGTAACCCAGTTTTTGGTCAAGATTCAAACATCTTGATTATGAGAAACAGAACCATGATGACAAATGAAGGAATTATGGTTTATTTTTCACATCAATGCATACTTTCTTAATACTTTTTTGCATTTTTTGATAGAGTATGAATTTTAAACAACGCTCCAAACCAAGGGACACTTTTTTTAAAATATATATTCAAGTGATGGATCCATCCACAGTATATGTATGTGCTTTGAACATACAAAAAGATAACGCACAAAACTAATCAAATTGCTAAATTGACAATCAAAATACTGAGGGTTTTTTTTGTTGTTGGTAACAAATTATTTAACAACATTTCTGTTTTCTTGACTTGTTTTGAGATTATCATAAATAAACAAGCCTAAACTAGATATCACAAAAATAATCTAAAGTGACTAATAAAGCTGAGGCACAATAGATTAAAAAATTAAGCTCATAAGGTCAAAACTCTGACACAAATATTTCAGTCATGAGGCTTTTCTTTTATCTGAGCAAGATATTCCTGCATAGATTTACCACCAGTGACATCTGACATTTGATGTTATGACAGCACAAAGATGAAACCACTGATGGAAATCATAATCTATATTGCAAAAGCAGTGGGCTATGTAATTTTAAAGGGGCCTCTTCTTAAAAACGGTTCTGTGACTGAAAACTCAAGTCTCAACTTCGGAGGTCCAAACCAACCTCTCAACTAAAAATACATATCTCATGATTTAATTGAAATGTCAATCAATGTTAGTTCAGTATCCACTGGGGGATTACGCACAGTTTCTTCTCCTCCGAGACAGTTACTGGCAGCTGCAGTGATCACATGCTGTAACTCTTGCCAGATGATAGAATGACTTTGTGGGCTCACGCCTTGGGTATCCCACTCTGTCAAAGAGAAGCCTCCAGTCACTGCTTAGTGGCAGAAGATGCATTACATGGCATTGACATTCCAAATGGTCCCCAAGGTGCGTCACCACGGTTTTGACTGACAGAGCTGCGTGGGGAACTGTGCTGTCCCATAATTCACCAAACACTCTGTTCTCTTTGTGGTCCCGTGTATTCACATTCAGTGTTGTGGCACAAGACGCACAGAGTTGTGGCACTCTCTCTGCCTTTACGCTATTTTCCACAAGTGTAGCTGTAAATAAATTTGAGGCAGGGATCATAATGTACTGGCTTATAATTCAGTCACATATTTATTTATTTGCCATTTATTTGCATTGGTAATTTTGATTGCAGAAAAAACACAAATAAGACACTACTTTGAAAATGATAGTCACTGTTGCTATTCTGTGATGTGCAGCACTATTTTTTTTTTTTATATTAGTTTGCATTCTATAAAACAAGAAATGTCCAGAAGGTTGTGGTAAATTTAAAAAATACTGTTTGTAAAATTGCAAATTTAAGACTTATATATATATATATATATATATATATATATATATATATATATATA
>NC_056498.1:54242028-54242944 GCF_014905685.2 Nematolebias whitei
AAAACAAGTTTCACTTAATGTTTTATCCAATCTGTCTTTTTATTACAGTAGTCCCTTGTTTATCGTGGGGGGTTCTGTTCTCGTTCTCAGTCCCCAAACAATAAGTGAAAAACCGTGAAGTAGGAATAGTTGTACAAGTAGTAGTAGTTTATATTAAGGTGTTTTAAACACTTCCCAAACTCTTGCAATATTTTAAACAACATTTATAAACTCTAAACGCTCTAAAAGAGCACAACATGTCATGATCTCCGCTCTCTCTGCCAGCGTTCTGGGCCACGCCCACTTCTCCGCTGCAGTGGAGATCATGACATGTTGCAGGAAGGAGCTTCTCCCTGCATGTGGACTGCACACAGGTGCTTCAGGTGCTAAATAATTTAAAATAATGCATTTTAAATTTAAAAAATCCATGCCGATCTAACGGCTCATCTGTCAATCAGCCTATTGTGTGTCATGTCCAATATTACTTTGAAAAACTGCGAAAGAGCGAGTCCACGAAAGTCGAACTGCGAAGTAGCAAGGGACTACCGGATTCAGTTATAAATACATCAAAACAAAATAAATGTTGCTTTATTTAAAAAGTATATATAGTAAAGCCATCTAATGTTATGGCAAATTTCTGAAAAATAAAAATAAATCCTAATTATCTGGGTTACATACGTCCTGCAGCAAAGCACAGCCATGTTTGAAATGGACTAAATAACATTTTTTTAAATTGTATTTATTGTTTTTATGAACATTATTTTTACAACTTTCAATTAATCACTAGAAAACTTACTATATTAAACAGGGAATGTATTATAAAGTTTAAATTGTTAATGGTTTTGTTTGCGAAACAACATACACAATTTTATCTTGATTATGGCTTCTGTATTCTGTGTTTTTGTTATATATATATATATATATATATCTATATATA
>NC_056498.1:54247944-54265798 GCF_014905685.2 Nematolebias whitei
ATTTAAACATTTGTTTTTTGTTAACACCATAGATGGGAATACTAATAAAAAAGATAATTTAGGGCAAAATAGCTTTTGGGCTCAGCCGCTCACACTTTTCCCATCTTAAAAGATGCTAATTTTCCTTTCACTCCTTCGAGTGCAACTCATTGGGAGACATTTTTGCCTAAAACCTTGGCAATAACTGTAAAAATGTATCCTGCTTGTCTCTTAGCAAAACACTTATTGAACTACTGGACATATTTTATTTAATTTAGTGAATTTTAATGGATTTTTGTCATTCTTATAAAGAGAGAAAGACGGAGTATTTTCAAGTGTGTTTTTACCGAGATAAAAAAAGAAAATCCCGACTTCTTTAACTGTGAAATTTATAGATAAAAGTCGGATATTGCTGTCTATACAAGATTACGTCTCGTTCTTTAAGGATTTAGTGTTATCATATTCTCCTTAGGTTCCACTGCATCTGTCCTCCTGGTTATTTTGGAGAGCTGTGTGACCTGGATGTGAACGAGTGTGAAGTTTCACCTTGCCTCCATGAGGGCATCTGTATCAACACGCCTGGAGGCTTCAAGTGCGTCTGCTGGCCTGGATACACAGGTACCTGTTTTGCCCTTAGGTGACACAGAGATCAATAATGAGAGTCTAAAAGGCTTATCATGATGACTGCTGCGGCTGCGTGCGATTGAAGCAACTCTGACACAGATCTGGCTTAATGTTGTGGGGGGCAAAAATCCTTCACAATGTCTGCTTTTCATTAGCCTGTCTGGCTCTGAAAGATACCATTTCTGTTTTTTAGTAAAACTAATGAGAGATAAATCCATGTCACCTGTTTTTATCTAGCTCAAACACTAAGTGTGCCTCTTAGTTGGCGTATTTCAGTTTGTAGAACACTGTTGTTGTTTGATGATAAGCCTTTCCCTGTCACATTTCTGCTTGAACACATTTCAAGCCATTTTACATGAAGCGTATTGGTGTGCGTGGATGTGATAGTGCAAAGCTGATTCCTGTCAGGTAGTGCGAAGATTAATTTCATTTGTCTTCCACACTGTATCATCAATTTATCCTTCCCCAGTTCAGAGGTGGGAGGGGGGCGTTTGGTCTCGGAGGTATTGCCACTCTGGAGAGCAGAACCTGACACGCATGGCCCAATTCCCATAGAAGTGGCTTTTATTATTAGGCCTACACACAGCACAGTACAAGTCATTACTTTTTCTGTTGCTCTAAGCTCATCTGAGGAAACAGGGTTCCCCAAGAGAGCGAGCGGCCTGGGGATACAGTTCGGATTGGCTCAAACCAACCAGAACTCTTACAAAATATTTGCTGTCGTAACATCTGTAGCTGCGTTGCAACTTTTTTGCAACAAAGACTCGGTGCATGGCGTTTCTCCACTGCGGTTGCGTGTTCTTTTAATATTTTTCATTCTCGCTTTGACTCATCTGGTCTTTTTTTTTTATTTTACTTTTCAAGCCTAATTGAAATGTTCCTCTGCTTCGGAGGTCTGGTGCATCATGGTGGATGAAATATTGTAACGTGTCGTGTTGTTTGACGATATTAACATTTATTTGTTTTTGCCACAGAGGAATTCAAGGGGTACTTTTTGGCTTATCAAATGCCAAAAATAATTTTCATCGTAACAACTGAACCTGCTTACTAACAAATCAGTCTGATGCTATATATCAGTTTGCTTGTGATGTGATTAAGCTACCATGACACTTTATTCCCACCTGCATCACCTCATATATTGAATTTTATGCAGGCATCCATCTGTGTTGCTGCTTTATTAAATGTTCTTTCAGGTTTTATTGTAAAGGAGCACTATTAAATCTAGTTTTTGTAAACTAATTAAAAGGTTCAAACACCTTTTGACTCAAACTGTTGGAAAAAAAAATCATGCAGAAAAACTGGTTCATACATTTGTCACAAAGACTGGACTATTGCAATGGTTTATTATCTGGGTGTCTAAAAACATATTTAAAAAGTCTTCAGTTAATCCAGAATGCTGCTGCCAGAGTCTTAACTGGATTTAGTAGGAGAGATCATATCTCTCCAGTTTTAGCTTCTCTCCACTGGCTCCCTGTCAAATTCAGAATTCAATTCAAAACCTTACTTCAAAACCTACAAAGCCCTCAACAACCTAGCTCCATCTTAAATTACAGATCTTATTGTTCCATATTTTCCTAACAGAGCACTTGGTTCTCAGACTGCAGACTTACTTGTGATCTCTAGAGTTTCCAAAAACAGAATGGGAGGAAGATCTTTCAGTTATCAGGCTCCTCTCTTGTGGAACCAACTTCCAGTTTCTGTCCGTGATGCTGACACATTGTCCAGTTTTAAGATTGGGATTAAGACTTTCCTTTTTGATAAATCCTATAGTTGTTATGCTGACATAGGCTTAGACTACTGGAGGACAAATAGACCTCATTATCTTAAATGAATTGTTACAATTGAATAGTTTTCATTTGATATTATTTCTATTTTAACGTGTAATTCTCGACCTGCCATTGTGTATCTGTTCCTCCTTCCTTTTCCTCTCAAACCCAGCTGGTTGAAGCAGATGGCCACTTGTCCTGAGCCTGGTTTTGCTAAAGGTTTCTTCCTCATGAGGGAGTTTTTCCTTTCCACTGTCACCTTCATGCTTGCTCAAGATGAGAGTCTGCGACGGTTAAACTCAAAGCAGTCTGCTCCTCAGATAATGTTAATTCAAATTCAAAAATACTTTATTAATCCCAAAGGGAAGTTACTTTTAACTTAACTTGCTTTCATGTATATGAATGTTTCTGTTCAGTGCCCTGAGATGACTTCTGTTGTGACTCGGTGCTATATAAATAAACTAAATTGAATTGAATTAAGAGTAATAAATGTCAAAAGAATCCTAAAGATAATTTCACTCACCTTTCTGCCAGCTGTTATTTCTTTCAACACATCTAAAAGCCTGTAAAGCCAATGTAGAGGGTAAACACTTGAGATTAAAAATAACATTATAATCTCTTTGTTTTTTAAGCGTCAATGTGTTTCTTTTATTTAGCAAACCTCCTCGTTAAACCTAAAACCACACAAGTTTGACTTATTTTTAGAAACGGTGTCATTTTGTTCTCGGTGTGTCGTACTCTGAGCGGTAAAGCATGCTGTGACAGGTGTGGCAGCTCCCGAGAATTCAGCCGACAGATTATTATTTAGGACGTTTGACTTACGAGGCTGTGCAGTTCCACTAATACATTTTTTAACTGTACATACTGTAGGTGTCACGTTGTGTTTGAAGGTCATAAGTCACGGCAGCGACATGATTAATGACAGATCTTGTTTGTATAAATCACAGTTTAAGCACAGTATTCATCACCTTCTGTTTTCTCTTCTTCACCCATCATTAGTGAGTGGGCTCCCTTGAGTGATTGTTCAGTGCAATCAGCACATTGTTGCAGTGTGCTCAGTCAGCACATTGTTGGATGATGACGGCAGTCCAACCCCTTGCTGTGTTCTTGTTGTTGTTGTTGTTGTTGTTATTAAGGGTTCACTTAATTTAGATTTGTGCTGGATGAACTTGTTACAGGAAAAGTGTTTGTATTGTTCATTTTTCCCTTCATTAGAAATAGACTGTAATAAACATACATTTTATTTTTTTTATTTTTATGTGTTTAATAAAAAAAAGATGTCTTACTTCCTCAATAACAGAATTAGTGGAAATGATGAGTAATCAGCAACTATTGTTCAAAACGGCAACATATTTACACAGACAATAACTACTTTATTTTCTGTAAACATGCTTGATAACAATGTAGCACAATCTTCTTTTACAATCACATTATTTGTTCTCTGCATATAAATTATCCCTTAAACAATTCTCAGACTGTTTTGCTAATTGCTGAGGTAAAAAAAAAAAAAAAAAACTCCATAGCTCAGAGTTGGTTGAACAAAAGGGTAAATATGATGTTTGCACCATTCATTGTGAAATATTATAAAACTCACTACAAGAACTTATTGTTTATTAAATCTTACATTATCACCTTTGTTTGTTGCCATATTTGAATTAATTGTGTTGTGAAAAACTAAAGTATAATTATTGCAATGTATTTCAAAGATGTTCAAGTAAATACAGTACTTGTTAAAAACGTATTTTGTTGATTTTAGAGGAAGGGGTTGGCTTTGCTAAATGAAATAAAATACTGCTAATTATTATCAATGATGTGAGTTTATTTAAAGTGAATACTGGGTTCTGTACTCTGATTCACTACAGGAGCAGAGTCGTGATTTTAGTACTCAACAACTGTTGCAGCTTTTGCTTCATTATATGACCTAATGCTTGTTAAAGTAACAATTCTATTTTAAATTGTTTCAGGACCTCGCTGATTAATTTACAGAGTTGTAAAAATGCAATGGTACTGTTTTGCACGCTATACTTAATGTCTATCAAGAATCTAATTTAGTTTGCGTTTAGTGTCCCACAAGTATGTTTTGTTGAATTTTACAGAATTATTTTTTTTTTTTCAATTCCCCTTCCCTTTCTGCATCTAAATATGATAGTCCCTCGCTAATTCGCAGGTCGAAGTTTGCGAACTTGCTCTTTCGTGGTTTTTCAAAGTAAGATTGGACATGACACACAATTGGCTGATTGATGCATGAGCCGCATGACTGGCATGGATTTTATTTTATTTTATAAATTATTTAAAAATATTTAGCACCTGCTGCACCTGTGTGCAGGCCACATGTGCAGGGAAAAGCTCCCTCCTGCAGCAGCATGTCATGATCTCCTCTCTGCAGCGGAGAAGTGGGCGTGGCCGAGAGCGTTGGCAGGTGGCAGAGATCATGACGAGCTGTGCTCTTTTAGAGCGTTTAGAATTTAGAAACATTATTTAGAATATTGCAAAAGTGTGGGAAGGATTTAAAATGCCTTCATATATATTTATATATATGTATATGTATATATATAAAATATAAATACTAAAATAAACTACTACTTATTACTTGTAGTACTATTTCCACTTGGCGGTTTTTCACTTATCGCGGGGGGACAGAGAACTGAACCCCCCCGAAATAAGCAAGGGACTACTGTATTTTTAAAAATATTTCTAAATAGTAATTTTTCTGTACATATTTTTTAATTTTGATTTCTGAAACTTACTTTTTTCCTAAAGCCCAGTTTGTACGAGAACGATTTCCTGTAAAGGTTTTGGATCTTCCAATGTTTGATTTGAAAACCTCACACGTTCACACAGTAATGCTGTGATCGTTATTGCTGTTTAGACGCGTCCCCAAAACACATTGAACCCACTCTAATTTTCATGCCAAATCACTCGCTGATGCTGTGATCTGTGCACAGACATTTCAGTCTTCATCATCACATCGTAAATTGTGACTATTCAAACATAGCCCTGAGAACTTGGCGCGTGCGGGCAGAAAAAACAGTACTCCGCTATCCACCATTGTTATTGTTGCACCACACACACACGTGCAGAATAACTATTAACTGACTGCAATTGCAGTGCACATGTACAAACATCTCTTTCAGGTAAATTATGGTTTACAGCGATGCGATCTTGGAAGTTTTGAAAAACTTCAACTCTGAGACCTGGAATTTTAAAGTTTTGGTGACAGAAAATCCAATCCCAGTTGTCAGTTGCAGCAGAATTGCTCCAATTTCCTTTAAAAGCAGTTTTATGTAAACTGGGCCTAAGAGTTAATCAATTTTCCTATGACCATACACAAACACAAATACACACTCATAGAAAAGCACACATCCCTCACGTGTCAGTTCACACAGTTCAATACAGTAGTCCCTCACTACTTCACGGTTCATTTATCGCAGATTCGCTATATCACAGTTTTTCAAACTAAGATCGGACATGATGCATTTGGCTGATTGATGGATGAGCCATGGGTTGTTTATTTAAAATAAATTATTTTAAATGATTTTGCACCATGTGTGAAGGCCACAAGTGCAGGGGAAGCTCCCTCCTGCAGCTGATCAGCTGATCTCCTTCTCTGCCACACACACATTTTTCCTGCTGCAGCTTTGTGAAGGGTTAACCCTTTGCTGTCCAGATGCACCTATCAACATTTGTCTTCCAACTTAAAATTCTAAGTATGGCACATGGTAAAATCGGCATAATCACAAAATATAAAAGTGTTCAAAGTGATTTTTAATTATTTTAGAACTTCTATGTTAAGTTTTTTTCAGTGAAATTGATCAAAAAAAAAAAGTCTGCTCTGTGCTGCTGTGTGAAGCTGTGTGATATCCCTTTGATGTCCTGCTGCACTTCTCTTCTCTACAATTTAAACTTAAACACAGTAACATTTTGAATAATCAATCCAAGCTGCATGGATGGTTTATTTAAAATGTTACAGTATTTAATATTTAAGGAGGGAGATTGGGAGTAACAGGTGGTGAGTGTGATTGCAACCTGGCACATGTCATGACAAAGTTTACTGAACTGAACTTGGACTACTGTATCCCTACTTTGTGGTTTTTCACTTTTCGCAGGTGGGCGTGGTCCCAAACACCCGCAATAAACAACGGACTCATGTATATGAAGAAAGTGCCGTTGTTCAAGGCATATAGACTTTTTTTTTTTAACTAGCATGCCATCGATGCTACACAAATGGCTTAGTCTGAGTGTTGATGAAAAGTTCTCATCAAGTATCAAAGTTCATGTAATCCATGTAAAAATTCAACAATGTTCAGTCAGGTCATTTGGACAGTTTCTTTTTTTTTCTTGAGACGTTTCATCCTTCATCCAAAGGACTTCATCAATCTGAGGAGCCACAACAAACTTAGTCCCACAAGCAGCGCACTCCCATAGTGGACCAACCAGTTTGCTGGTGATAAGATGGTTTCTGTGGCCCGCCCTCTCCCCTGTCGACTCCTCTGAGGCAGCCATAGCCAAAGTGGCTCAAAACATCAACGTTAATAATAATAGTCAATAATCCAGGTAAAAAAAAAATCCAACAGTCTTCAAAGTGAGTGTGCAGCTTGTGGGACTAAGTTTGTTGTGGCTCCTCGGATTGATGAAGTCCTTTGGATGAAGGATGAAACGTCTCGACAACAACAACAAAAAAAAGGAAACTATCCAGATGACCTGACTGGACTTTGTTGGATTCTCAACAGGCTTCACTTCACTTCCCTGATTAAAATGTTGTTTTTTTTGTTTTTTTATTCAGCCTGTAACTTTTGTTGCTTTACCTAAACGTGTGTGGTCTTTGGAAAAACAATGTAGTGAACCCCTGGTGTAAATTACAGTTATTGTTGGCATTCACATTGTGCTTTCTCTAAAAATACTGAAAATGTGTGACTTCAAAGTGCTTGTTTCGTCAAAGCACCAAACTAAAGCCCAAAGACATTTGCAGTCATCAAATATGGATAAAAGCAGGATGAGCCTGCACTTGAGAAGCCGGAGCCAGTGAATATTTGGGATGTTTGTGTAATAAATAAGTTAAATGCCTAATTTAAACATTACAGTTTCTTATAATTATTTTTTCATGTTTATCAAGGAATCGAACTTCATCTTACAAACACATTAAACATGCACAAAAAATACATCCTGCTACTTCTGAGAACTCTGGGCTGAAACTGTCGCAGAGTTTCAACTTTTCACATCTCTGAACATTATTTATCTGATTAACGCCGTTTAAAAAAAGAAATCTGCATCTAAATGGAAAATTCATATTTCAGAGTTTGTCCTACTTTTCTGCATGGCGTACAAGAATCCTTTTTATTAACTGCATTCATGATGCGGCATATTGTTTGTAACCGGAGCAAAGCGTGAGGGAGTTGTAGCTTGATAGGAAAAGACAGAGCTGCAGAACCAAGAAATTCTTTATTGTAATGCACACATCATGCTCGTGTTTACCGGCGCTGCCAAGCTGTGATCACTTCATATCAAAGGTTACTAAAGAGATCAGAGAGGAAAACATGTCAAGCTGCTAAGGAAGCTTTAACTGGACAGTATGAGCTCCATGCTGAAAGACAGAAATTTGCACTTTAAGGATTTAGTCTATTAACTAATTGGATGTTGTTGTTGTTTTTTTTCATTTTCTGAAGGTTATCATAGGTTTACTGACTCATTCTGTACAAAGATGAAAGCTCTAAGATCAAAGATGATCATTTTCACCACTTTTGCTTTAGAGAGTAAATTATAGTGGAATTTCCAGCATCTACTTATCTGTGCAGTACTTTCTGGCATAAATCATGCTGCGATCTGTTAACATACGATTCTTTGATGTGAATTGTTTGAAACCTATTCCTGCAATTACAATTATTAACCTGCAAAATATGCGACACCAAGATAATTGAGTGTAATTGAACCCGTACGTCAAATTTATTTTTGCAGACTGGTTTTCTGTGTGCAGTTTACCTAGAGCAAATGTAAATTATTTGTTGTAAAATTTTTAGTGATTGCCCCATCACGTTTCATTTTATTTCCTGTTAATGTGCATTTGAGTCTAATTTTCTTGGGACAGAGATGATGAAAGGTTTTCTGCTTGAATGAATGGGAAATTCTTTAGTGCAGAAAATTGACTCGGATGTAAAACATGCTTTCACTTTCAAAATTTGAATGATGTCAAAGCATTTACATAAGTTCATGCAAGAAAAAACTTTCCAGACAATCATTGTGTTGTTTGAACAAAAGCTGTCCAGTTGCTTTGGTAAGAAAACTTCACTTCTGTGGGTACAGAAGCAAAAACTTGGGCTGGGGAAGAATTTGGAGAGACTGCAGAGGGACACGGTTTAACTCGAGGATGTTCTGGCAAAGAAGTCCACGACTCTGAAAAGGAAAGCAGGCCCAGGCCCATGTTGTGCTTGGCTTGGATGGAGAACTACTAACATATTCTGGGTTAACAGTTCAGCTTGGTTTGTTAGTAGTGAGGGTGTTGATCCAGTCTGTTCTAGTGAAGAAAACAGTTGAGCAGAAAGGCAACGCTATTGATCTTTCTGGTCCTATGTTCATTTCTTCACTTCTGGGCATGAGATATGTGGACCATGACCAGAAGAATGAGAATTATATCTCAGAGACAAGTGGCTGAAATGAGTTTCCACTCTTGGAGTGGCAGGAATCAGCCTCAAGGATAAGATAAGGATCTCTGTCATCTGGCAGGGACTTCAGAGTAGAGTTGCTGCTCCTCCATATCAAAAGGAGTCAGTTGAGGTGTTCAGTTATCTGCTTAGGATGTATCCTGGACGTCTCTCGCAGGAGGTTTTATATCATGTCCCATCGGGAAGAGATTCCGGGTCAGATGCAGAACTTGCTGGAGGGATGAAGAATCTGCTCTGGCCTGGTAGTGCCTTGGTATCTCCCAGGAGGAGCTTAAGAGAGGGTTGTCGGAGTTTTCTTTCCGGACCTGCTACCTCCACAACCCGACAACAGATAAACAGCAGAAAATGATTGATTGTTTGAAAACTAAGAGTATACCCAAACCTCAGAGTGTTATCTGGGGCGAGTCTGGAGGTTTATGTTTAAATTAGCGAAAATGGAAGCTGTTAAAAACTTTGAGCCCAAACTTCACAGTGGAATCAAACCATCTTTCAAACAAAGTAAACTCATTTTGCCTGTAGTCCTTGTTGCCCTACAGTTAGACTGGCATTTGCAATTAAACTTTTTTTTTTTTTTAACTTAAGTGATTCCTACATCTGATATTATTAAATTGTGTTTAATTTATAGGGTCACGATGTGAAGAAAATGTAAACGAGTGTGTTTCCAACCCATGCCAGAACAGTGGAAGATGTATTGATGGCCCTAATCAATATCTCTGCTGGTGTCCTGATGGCTTCATTGGACTCCACTGTGAGACCAACCTTGACGAATGCATGTCAGCACCTTGTCTTCATGGCAGGTACAGACCCCCCACTGCCCACTCCAGTATTTTAGACCGCTAAACTGCAAATTGTGCACTAGTGGTATGGAATTATATTTAGTTAGACTCCTTACCAAAACAGTAGCACTTTAGTTCTAATGTTGTAAAAAGCTAAAATGATGCAGATATAGTACAACTTGTCTTATTTGAATTGAAGTTAAAATAATTAAATTAGTTGAATAATTTAAAAGTTTGTTTTTTTCTTCATTAAAAAAACAACTACAGACAAATAAACTTCAGTTTGGACTTTGTGTGTTTTGGCCCTCCCAGCTGCAAAGATGGAATCAACTCGTACACCTGCCTTTGTGAACGTGGGTGGATTGGCAGCAGATGTGAAACAAATGTTGATGTGAGTTGAGCTTAATTATTAAACCTTCTGGGTGTTCTGGAGAAATGTCAGGAGAATTTAGTAATCTTTGCATGGCCTTTGGTATCATTAACTCAATTGACTTTTGTTCAAGAGAAGTCAATTGTGCTACTAGGATCATGTAAACATTGCACAAATGCCTGATTAGAAGCATCAGCTAATCTAATTCCTAATTGATTTAAACTACAGCCTTTTGCTGGACTCCAGAGGTAAAAGATTAATTTGCCTACAAGGTTTCTCAAAGTATTTTATTGAATTTATAAAATGCTTACCTGCATTTTACCTACTTTGAAAAAAAAACTGTATTGACATTAAAGTTGCATCTCAAAAAATTTGAATATTGTGAAATCATATCATTTCAGAAAGTGAAACTCAAATACAGTGGTCCCTCGCTACTTTGCGGTTCGACTTTCGCGGACTCACTCTTTCGCGGTTTTTCAGCGCAAGATTGTGCACGACATGCAATTGACAACTTTAATATTACTCGTGTGATTGAGACGGTACAGGATGAAAAGTTAACGAAAAATACTTCAGACAGGCGTCGCCATTTTTTTGTTTTCTTTCAATAAGCCTATACTATAACGCAGGTCAAAAGAACTACACTACCCAGAAGCCATTAGTGCTTCTGGCCGCTGCTTTTTGCCGAAAGTTTTACAACGCAAAGTCAGAAGTAACTATCTATCTATTAAGCTCACAGAACCAGCAGGAAAGTCACAGATAATCCTGAAGCTTCTTGAAGCTCAATTATCCACGCGCCCATCAATCTGGACGGGGCGGTGGGCTTCATCGCTGCACGGTAGGTCTGCAGAACCGGAACCGAGTCCGACCGGAACCGATCTATTGGTCTGCAGAGCTGCTGAGTAAAATTTTACAGTACTGTACAGCAGTGGTGTTTATTACACATAGATAACTATTTCAAGCCTTTATTTTTTGTAATTTTGATCTTAATGGCTGACAAACAATGAAAACCCAAAATTCAGTGTCTCAGAAAATTAAAATATTCCACAGCCAGCTTTTGGAACCTTTGGCAGTGTGGACTGGAGCCAAGTCCTGCTGGAAAATGAAACCAGCATCTCCATAAAGCTCATCATCAGAAGGAAGCATGAAGTCTCTAAAACGTCCTGGTAGATGCGGCGTTGACTGTGGACTTCAGAAACACAGTGGACCAGCACCAGCAGAGGACCTGGTCCCAAACCATCACTGACTGTGGAAACTTCACTCTGGACTTCAAGCAACGTGGATTCTGAGTCTCTCTGCTCTTCCTCCAAACTCTGGGACCTTGATTTCCAAATGACATGAAAATTTACTTTAATGAAAAGAGGACATTGGACCACTGAGCAACAGTCTAGTTCTTTGTCTCTTCAGGAGGTAAGACACTTCTGATGTCATCTCTGGTTCTGGAGTGGCTCAAATTGAGGAATCTGACATTGGTAGTAGCTCATGTCTAGGAGTTAATCAGCTGATTAGGGTGACACCAGTTTACAATATTGAACCTTTTCACAATATTATAATTTTCGTAGACACTTAGTTTTGGTTTTTCGTTATCTGTAAGCCATAAACATCAAAATAAAATGAAATAATGGCTTGAAATAGTTCACTCTGTAATGAATCCACATAATATCTGAATTTAACTTAATGAAATTATTGGCAAAAGAAACTGAAACTTTTCACAATATTTTAGCTTTTTTAGATGCACATCAAGGAACTGCATGTGTAAATTGTGCGTTTTATATGTACATTATTAGCCATTACCACTAAAATCTCATGTGGACACTTTGTATTTGCAGGACTGTGCTTGCAGCCCCTGTCTGAATGGAGGCTCATGTGTGGATCTTATTGATAAATTTGCATGCTTCTGTCTGGACGGTTACACAGGAAAGATGTGTGAAACTGATATAGATGTTTGTAAAGACACTGCCTTTAATGTCTCACTTTGTTTCAATGGAGCCACCTGCCTTGATGGTGAAGGATCACATTTTACATGCAGGTGAGTTTATCCAATGGTTTTGATTACCTCCTGAAATAACGTTCAAAGATATATTTTCTAATTAAGCAAAACTAAATATAGTTTTAGTGACTATCTGCTAAATCACTATGTTGATGTCACTACTTGGTGCAGCTTTGCAAGTCATCTTAAATTACAACAGACATAATTAGTTTTGGATTTCAACTATTATTATGTTGAATTGTAAATAAAGAAATGCTTAAATGTTATGCAAGCTGCAATTAGCATGTCCACATTACCATATTTTTTGCAGTATAAGTCACACCTTATTACATAAAATTGCAAGTCCTGCGACTTATGCACCGAAGCGAGTAACAAGTTTTTTTCTCATAGTTATAACCCATTTTTTGACTGAGATCTGACAATTTCATTCATTCTGACATGGAAAATATTGAACACTACCATTTTCAGCCACTAGAGGGCCCTTGAGTGATATGGCAAGCCAAGTGTCTCATTAATAGGTAAAAGTGGCTATTAATGAGACACTTGGCTTGCCATACAGAGCCACCTTTTTCTCGCTCCAGAACTCCTGGAGTAAACGTCAAATCAGCTGTATGTCACTGCGCCACCCAGGTGAAATGCAGCTGATTTGACCATTAAAGTGCATTTATTAAGGAAAAGTTCAACTGAGACACACCTTTACTATAATGTAGAGCAAACAATTAATTGTTTTTAGGTGTTTATCTTGTTAAATTCTTGTTAAAGCCTTCCCGTGCACACTTTCGTGGCCACCATTTGGCAGCCAATCGATTTTTGGCACAACATCGTCCCATGTTTCCGGGTGGTCAGCGGTGACCATAACAAGCGTGACACGTCAGCGATCATGCATAATAGATGTGACTTATACGGCGAAGCAACTTATTTATGTTTTTTTCCACTTTATTAGACATTTTTGGACTGATGTGACTTAAACAGCGTTGCTACGTGTACGATGGCAAGTACGGTACTAGTTTACCATGTAAAATATCCTGGACATTTGGAGCTATAATTGATGTTAGACCTAGTATGTGGTCAACTAGTAAATGTGGGTGTTGAGTGATAATCTTCTCAACGTCAATTATTTGAGTAATATAGAAGTAGTTTACATTTCTGCATAAGGTTTAAAGCTCTAAAAACTGCTAATGCAAATAAAAGCTAATGAAGGTCTGGTTATATGTTACAAACAAGAAGTTTAGTTTGGAAAAAAAATGAACAAATTAATTCAAAGCAGACGTCTTGTCTCCATGTTTCATCCATTTAAATAACAAAAATCCAGTTGACATTATATTATTGGGTGAATAAAATGTTTGTGACAAGCTTTGGTTCCAATTTAACAAGATTAGTCTACCACTGGGCTGTTTAGAACTTTCTGAAAAAAAAAAAATTCGGCCAATTTTAGAGAGAAAGGTGAGATATTCCTTCCTGACCTCACCCCTCATCTTCCTCCCTTACCTCATCCACAGACTTCATGCCTTTCTAGGAGGTAGTGCACTACTCTAAGCCTTTTTTTACCAGAAGTCACATCCTGGAAATCACTGTTGGTCTTTGTTCATTTGGTTTAAATTTGTAAAGGCTAAAACACTGGTGACTGTTGCTCAAATAAAATCCAATTTTCTAAATAGCTTGTATAAAAGCAAAGTATACAGTAAATGCATTGTAGCAGACAAGTAAAAGGTTTGTGAGTATTATTTTTCTTAATATTAGCTTTCAATTTTTTTTTTTACATTTTAGGCTAATTTTACCTAAAAACTTAAACTTGTCTCATAATAAAGCTCCTTTTAATACATTTTGTCACTTTAGATCGAATACTTCTTTGCAACACAAACACTCTTTGTATCAGTAGAAAAAAGTGACAAACTATAAAATTTGTGTTTTGGTAAAAGTTAACATAGGTCTCGATAAAACAAAATAAAAAAAAACTTCCTGTTAAAATTAAAGGGCTTATTAAAATCCTTTTCTGCGACAAAGCTTAAAGTTGAAGTCACTATTAGGGTTAACACAATTTCACTGGTTTCCAATTAAAAATGCATATTTTCTTATAGTAATTGTGCAGCAGTACATCTGTGCACTCATATCAGTCCTCCAGGTTGTTTGCAAGTGAATCATTACATTTTAATTGCTGGCACACTATCTCTTGAGTGATGAAGTGTATCTGGATACAAGATGTATGCAGAAAGAGTGTGCCAATTTGACACAACAGATCCCCGGATGCCTTACAGTTAATTACGTTGTCTAACCTTGTGTTGACGTGCTGCTATATGCTCGATGTCATGATTTATATGACTGCAGCTACTCCTAATAGGTTGTTGCAGTTTACACGTTTATTTGCTGATACAGTGGGCTTCCTATTATCTGAGAAGCACATTTTCTGTAATGTGCTCAAGACTTATTTGTGTGGAAAGTGCTACAATGATCCATTTTGTATTGGGAATTTACAACAAATGAGGGCTACATTTTTCCGTGTTAGTGTAAAGACTATTTTTGCATTTAAAGTAATAAAATAAAATAAAATAATTAGAGGATTTTATTTTATTATATTTAGGGATGAGCGATATTGGATTTTTGGCCGATATCTGATATGCCGATATGTTAAAACTTATTTGGCCGATAACTGATAACAATACTGATAATTTTTTCCCTAGACCTACTTAGAGAGACTACATAGCTTTCAACTTGGATTTTGTTTTATGTCAAATTTATTCAGGACATTTACTCGGCCAATGTCCGATATTAACTTTATCTCTAATACCAGCCAATAAAGATACCATGTCGAAATTTTGTGCATCCCTAATTATATTTACAAACTGCACAGCTCTCCGTTTATACCAGATGCTGAGATTCAAAAATAGGGCTTCAAGTCTCAGAAGGTCAACAAGAGTTCATCTGCTTTTACTGAGTCAGAATTCATTTTCGCTTTCTATTTTGACCTGTAATCTTTCTTACTCATTTTGCAGCATTTGTGTCCTTCCCTGTTTGAATTTTCCCAACCCTGCTTTGTGAGTGGCTGTGAATTGAGAATCCGAGCTCGTCTTTGAAGAATTTTGGAGCTCCTTGGCCTCAGATTTGCAGCAGCTTTGATGCATGATCAGGCTCGTTGTCCACCTGGGGAAAAAAAAAAAAAAAAAACATTCCTCTACAAATCTTAAAGCCTCAGTGGGATGGACAATGGCAGAACTGAACTGAAACTTTTTTTGTTCATACTATAGCCTATCCAGATTTAGCTCATCTTCTGTCTCAAGTAACCCACTCAGACAATTAGCACTTTAATGCTATTTTATGTTGTTGCTCATTTAGAACAGGATGGACCATTAGGGCCATTCTTAGAATAGAATGGTTTAGATGGTTTGGTTTATTGTCCAGTGTAGAGCAACACAAGGTCAACAATGCAATGAAATGCTCAAGATGAGAAGAACTGTCTCAACTCACCAAAAAATAACCCAACAAGAAATACCAAAGCATGCAACAAAAATACAAAAACAAGGCGTCAAAAGCGAAAAAGAAATGCAGTGTACATCTACAGCAGCATGGTCCTAGCAAAGTGGTTCTGTTGGCATTGAGGTTCTCTTACCATCATGGTCCCATTAGCACCATGGTGCTGTTAGCAGTGTGGTTCTGTTAGCGGTGTGGTCTTGTTAGCAGTCAGATCCTGTATGATGATAATAAAAACCACTGCAACGGACTGCCCTCCAGAACCGGGTCCGGCAGACACAGAACATCCAAGGTTTTCCCACGGAACTGAACTGTTCTGTAGAGTTCAGTCCATGCAGGATCATGGAGACGGCCGCCATGAAAGGCCAGAGCATGAGCCCGAGGCTGGAAGGAGGCCGGGAACTGAACCATCATGGCACAATGGCACAATGGCAAGGCAGTGACACAAAAAACTCCAAAAGTGTATCGCAGTCATGCCCTTAGCATGGGTGTACAGTGTAGTTGCAAAATAAGTTAAAACAAAAGCAACAGGAACAAAAAAAACAGTGAGTCGAAGCAGAGCTCCCGTCAGTGATGCCATACTGCAGCGCACATGAAGTCATGGTCCTATTGAGACTTGAGATCTCTTTATCCAGAATCACAGTCAAAATGTACGATAACATTTCCTGTTTCTGTTTTCCTGTAGATTTTATACTCTGTAGAATATCCCTGGAGAAAAAGGTATTTAAGTCAAGGTTGTGACTGTTAGGCTTCATTTGAATTTTTAGCAGAATTTCAGTATTGCAGAGCTTATCATTGCAGAAGCGTAGTTCATTTAAATTGGAGCTTTGCACTGTGTGCTGAAAAAATGTTAAAATTGAAAGACACCTTTACTTAGAGTGAAAAGGTTAAGACTTCTAACAGTAAAAAAAGTTACTTGAAAGTCTCAATAATATGAGCCAGTGTGGAGTAAGAACATTCTAAAAATAATTGCCTTCATTTTGAGGGCACTTTCCAAGGCATACGGGTCTGAAAACCACGTTGTGATCAATGATAATTATTGGAAAAACTAGTTCATATATCTGATTTCATTTCAAAATTGCACTGCAATTGCTTGGGATGATGGCTGCCAAGGTCAGTACAGAGCAAGCTGAGATGGGTATGATGTGGGAGTAAATGGGCAACAGAAATTTGTGCACGGCCTAGAATACGTTTTGCAGGCTAAACACAAAAGCTGTGATTGTCAAAAACGTGGCCAAATTCTTCAGTGGTCATTTGGTTCCAAACACTCAAAATTCAGTAAGCCTTCAACAGAAAATTTCCCTTTTTTCTTAGAATTTTCCAATAATTTTAAGTCATCAACTAGTCTCCCAACACCCTAGTAGAGACTAGTTTTAGTGGTTGCACACTTTTACTTTATTGCCTGGTGTCCTCTGCTCTGCCTGTCAAAAAAAACAAAAACTTACATTTGAATTACTGTATGTTTTCTAAAAAGACCGACAAAAAAAGTTGTATTCTCTGATAAGCTGTGACAAAAGCAGCAGTTAGAGCTTTTCAAGCACGCAAAAAAAGAAGTGTCAACAGTTTGACAAAGCCCTATAGTTTTCTAAAGTATAATATGTTTTCCAGGTGTCCACCAGGTTTTACGGGGGATTTCTGTGAAGTGGATGTTAACGAATGTTGCTCCGCACCCTGCCAGAACAGTGCTGTTTGTCAAGATTTTATTAATAGCTACGTCTGCCACTGCAGGTCAGGTGAGTCACTCAGATATCCTGTGAATTTCTCAGTTCACTTCAAACTAAGGCAGCCCAAGCACTTGTCTCCCCTCCTTGTAACACCTTTTACAGACAGCTTTTATAACTCATCAGCATGAATACCAACCAAGAAGGCATTCCTTTTTTTTTTTTTTTTGGAGCAAAAACAAAAGTCTTCAATCCTTCTTGTGTGTCAGGTGTTATAGAATAGCGTTTTTCAACTATAAACTCTTAAAACAGAAAACAAATTGACATTGGATTGAAGTGAGCCACTTAAAGTTCTCATAATTCATAGTCTTTATGCCTCGGAGCTCTTCAAAGACCAACTACTTTTCTTCAAGGAGAGTTTTGTTGTCATACAGTACAAAAAAAAAGGACAGTGATTAAAGAACGATATGGGCTTGGCTCATTAAAATGTTCGTGGTGTCTTACTCTTTAGTGAAAGCTTTTTCTTGTCAGTGTGTGTGTGTGTGTGTGTGTGTGTGTGTGTGTGTGTGT
>NC_056498.1:54265898-54269740 GCF_014905685.2 Nematolebias whitei
GTGTGTGTGTGTGTGTCAGTGTGTGTGTGTGTGTGTGTGTGTGTGTGTGTGTGTGTGTGTGTGTGTGTGTGTGTGTGTGTGTGTGAGAGAGAGAGAGAGAGAGAGAGAGAGAGAGAGAGAGAGAGATCCCCAAAAGAAGCAAATCAATGTAAGAGAATCTGATTGATATTCACTTCAGAGGGTGGAAGTGAGAGCCCATGCTCACTACGACACTCTGTGGGCTTTTGTTCCTGGCAGGTTGGACAGGCCTTCACTGTGAGGATGACATTAATGAGTGCCTTCCACAGCCCTGCAACCAGGGGATATGCATCCAGAATGATCCAGGCTATGGCTACACCTGTTTCTGTCGTCCTGGATTTGTGGTAAGACTTACCCCACTTGATCCCTCCCCCACCATCTTCCTTTTTCCTAACTTTACCATTTTCACAGTAACTTCCTAATCTTTTTATATATATATATATATTATGGGTTCATACTATTTGTCTGCTGCCAAAAGACAAATGTGAACACATTATTGATTATAATGACTGTGTGCACGTCTTGGTGTCTGTTATCAAAATATCTCGAGAATATTTTGGTAGGTTTAAATAATTATTGCACAAAGTAATCACTGGATACATATATGTACAACTGGGTACCATTTGAAGCAAGTCCAATTCAAGATGGCTGTCACAGCCAAGTGACCTAAAAAAACATGAAATAGCTATAAATCAGTCAATATTACATATTTTAAATTTTTAAATAATTGTTTTTAAGTGTTAATCTAGTTAAATTCTTGTTAAAGTCCTCCCATGCATGCTTCCGCAGCTGCCATTTGGCAGCCAATCGATTTTTGGTCCAAAACCGGCCCACATTTCTTAGTTGTCAGCGGTGACGTGTAACAAATGCGACGCATCAGCGGTGATGCACTATAGATGCGACTTATACGGCGAAACGACGTATTTGGGTTTTTCCACTTTATTAGACATATTTGGACTGATGCAACTTGTACAGAGATGCGATGTGTACAGCAGAAAATACGGTATTTGTTATGGTTGTAGCTGATAGTTATCTGCAACACCCACTCAACGTGCTAATCTTTGCACATCTGCTATAAATTTTTGCTTTAACTGTTAAAAGTCAACCCTGTGTATCTGTGAACAAAATATATTTTCAACTTCTGGGTTCATTTTGATAAAATCTTCCAAAATTAATCACTGGATGTAGATCTCAAACTAATTAAATTTTGGAATGAGTCCAACTCTGGCATGAAAGGCAGCAAGAAATGTGCTTTAGGAAATGCTTGTCCTTTTTGTTTATATCACATTTAAATGTGCCAAATGAACAGATAACATCTATGATCTTAAAGCTTTTTAATTCAGATTTTTGTTTTTCTTTTCCCCATTTACAATCAATAAACTGAACTATTCAAGTTACTAAACACTGAAGTCAATTTAGCATTTCACTGCAAAGTTGCTCAACACATCTCCAGGCTTTCTAATTTATGCACACAGGGGAGGAACTGTGAGCACAACTATGATGACTGCCTGCTAAATCCATGTCCAGAAGCATATTCCTGTGTAGATGGCATCAACAAGGTCAGCTGCCTGCCTCCCGTTATGGATCAGGTTCCCTTGGCGACTGTAGTCAAGAACATCACGAGCAGCTACACACCCCGAGTGCTGAAGCCAACACTCGCCCCAACACCAGCAGCTGAGCTATCCACAGGTATGGATCATGCTTGTGGAAATAGTACGAAGTATGTATGTAAAACAATGCATATGCAAGATTGAGGGTGTATTTAATAAAAAAACAATGTTTAGGTATGGGATATGAGTCAAAGCAGCATTTAAATGAATGACAGAACTCCAATTTTCTCAGTTGATTATTGCTGGCTTATCCTACTCCCTCCATGGACTTTTTTCTTTCCATATTGCATCCAAGGCTATCTCCTATCCTACACATAAACTTGAGCATCCATCCAGTTGTTAATAAAAAATAAAAAAATAACAAAAAGTCATTAAGTTTTTTCTCCTTGTAGATGGTCCTGATCTTTTTAAGAATATAAGATGCCATAGCCACCACTGATGATACAGTACAACTCAGTATAATTCAGCAATCCCTTTTTAGCTTTTCCCAGAATTAGTCAAATCTTTATGATTGGTGATATTTTTCATTTGTTTTGTTTTTCTTAATTTAACAGGTTAACTTCATGAACAGATTTTCATTGACGTCTTAGTATATATATTTTTTCATAGCTGATTGGTGCAATACCAGTTCTTCATAAAGGATAATTTTACTTTTACATTTGGTAGCTAAAGCATTTTATGTCTGAATTAATTCTTAGCATGACTTTAAACTTGTTACCTAATACAATATAGATTATAGATACTACAGTTCTTGTGTTCAAAGTGTACTTCTTGTTGAAATTTCCTCCCTTCGGAGCAGTATTTTATATTGTGGTGTTGCTATTTTTAGATGAATTAGCTATGCTCTTCCTCCATCAGTGAGCAAATAAATATTGCACTTTTCTCATGCTCTGCAAATATGCTTTAATATAAAAGACACTGTATGTGAGGGGAATGGTGGTGCAGAGGTTAGAGAAGGTGGGCCTGTTATCGGAAGATTGCCAGTTCAACTCCCGGTACCAACAACCTCAAAATGTGGGTGGGGTAGGTGAAAAACCCACACCTGCCTCCACCCTCATTTGCCCCTCTCTGGGCCCTTGAGCAAGACCTAGAACCCCCACTATCTGCTCCTCTGGGTGTCCTAGACAGCAGCTCTCTGTTCCAGACAGAGGGCTGTGGTAGCTTGGTTATCTGTGGTTGTGTCAGGAAGGGCATCCGGCGTAAAAATAGTTGCCAAGTCTTCTTGCGACTTAGTTCACCGTGGTGACCCCTGACGAAGGCAGCAGCCAAAAGAAGAAAAAATAAATAAATAAAACACACCGTATGAACAAGTTCTTTACTATTTCTTGTTTCAAGAGCTTCAGATTTGCTGCAATACTAAAAATAACTTCTTTAATGTCCACTATTCTACGTTAGGTTTTCTTTTTTTTCTTTTTTTTTTAAAGCCTGTGGTTCGTTTTAAACATTAAAGAGTCTACTGAAAGGTTGGTGATAATAGGGAAACCTGAGTCTGTGTTTCTGTTGTCAGCAAAATATTTCAGAAATCAGAGGCTTGATGTTATTGAAACGCTCAGAAAGTAACCATTACATTGCTTTACAACTCATTATCTCTTGTGGTCAAATTGATTCAAGATAGCCACGCCGGCTCACTGACTATTAAAAAAAGCTCAAATTGTTATAACTCCGACAATTTTGCAGTTATTCTTTTTGGCCTGAAATTAGATGTGGTAGTAGCTGAAGCTCGTTCCAAATACAAACGTGAGGGGCAATAAATTACACAGGATATTTGTTTAAAACGTTGCTGTTAAATGTTAAAGGTCAATCCCGTTTGTCAGCAAAATAACTCATGAAACGTTAAGTACATTATAACAACACTCTCAAAGTAATGACTGGATGTGAAACCACAACTGTTTAACTTTTAATATCAAGTCAATTCAAGGTGGTCAACACAACTAATTGACTTTGGAAACCAAAGATCACCAGTTTTACATATACTGAGCTAAAATTTGAGCTGAGAGTCATTTCCAACACATACTTTAGGTGTTAACAGATGTTTTGACATCTTGCGTTATGACATGCAATCACAAATGGCATTAGTTTTAAAATATCCAAAAAAGCTTAGGCTAAAATTCTATCAATGGTAAATCTCTGGCATATAAGGCAGCATATAATGTGCATTCCTACAGGCCACAATAACAACATCATTTTTATATATATATATATATATATATATAT
>NC_056498.1:54279740-54288054 GCF_014905685.2 Nematolebias whitei
ATATATGTAAAGTGAACAAAAAACACATTCTATGCTTCAACTCCCTTTCAAATGTTTCAGTATACTTTTTGCTGTAATGAAGAGGAAGAGGTTGCACGGATGAGTACATTTATTCAAGTTGACGACGGCACAGTTCACATTGTAAATATCAGGTATGAACTTGCATTAATTGAAACTTAGCTATGTATTTTTGTTTGTATTTGTGTTGTGGGAAGCTCAACTCCATTCTTTAAAGAGAACAAAAACTAAAAATATTTTAACAAATATAAATTGATATTATTTACATCTCTTAATTTTAAGGACATGAAACCAGATACAGTGATATTTATCCTTTTTTGGCAAGACATTTATTTGGAGAGGATAAATAAATGAATGTTCAAAGTGATAAGCCATTTAAGTTTTTATACAATACAGATTTTCTTTTTAAAAAAAAAACAATTATGTTTGCTCCTCGGGTACTTTTAGTTAGATCTGTAGTTATTTAATTGTTCTAACCATTATAGATTTGTTTCCAAAGAAAGGGTTATAGAGGAAGCTTAGTAATTGTCAAGAGCTTCCCAATGGAGAATGTAGATTTTATTACAAATGAGCTTACATATCAAAGAAGTGAAAGGAACGTCACAATGTGCTTGTTAAAATGCATTAGTGATCACTGACCATGTTTTATTGGCTGTTCTATAGTCTTCATTTGCAGTTTTTCATTACAAAAAGATTAACAAGCACGAGCTGAGCACAAAATCAATGTTTAAATGATTTAAAGTGAGGCTGTGGCTGCTTTAGTTATGTTGTTCCTAAGCCCATGTGCACTCTTGCTGCCAGCCCTCTCCGTTATATTCTATGACAATGGTTGTGGTTTGGTTTCAAGACGCAAAGTTATTATAAATGAGCAGGAAGCTGAAACAAGGCAATCGATTCTCATATAAAGTTGTTTTTAGAAACATTTTTAAACTGTTCAAAAAGGTCAGTGCCTTTTTTTTTGTTGTTTAAATTCTGAACATGACGATGTTTTGACAACCCTACAACTACTACAACTCCAATTCGCAAAAAAAAATTGGAATTTTTTTTAAAAATGTAAATACAACCAAAATGCAATGATTTGCAAATGTCTTGACCTATATTATATTTATACTAAAACATAGTCAACATTTCACGTGTTTAAACCCTTTTTTTCTTCCAATTTTAGGGGAAAAAAAAAGATATTTTTGAATTTTATGGCAGCAGCATATCTAAAACATGTGGGCATATGGCGCTACAAAAAGCTATAAAAGTAAGTGGTAGAAAAGAAAACATTTGGATGAGTATTTTGCAACTGATTGGGGTGCTTGGCAGTAGTTAATTAAGAAGACTGGGTATAAAAAGAACAATTTAAAGAGGCTAAATTTCTCAGAAGATGGCAGAGATTCACCAGCTTGCAAAAGATCTATAAATAGTGGAACAATTTAAAAATTATATTCCCTCAACAAGATATTGGGAAGATTTTGAATATCTCATAATGTACAGTTCATATTATCAAAAGATTTCAAGAAACTGGCAAAACGTCTGCACAAAGGAAAAGGCTGAAAGCCGGTACTGCATGACAGTGATTAATGCGCTGTGCGTTAAAAACAGGTCTGAGTCTGTAATGGGCATTTGCATGGGCTCAGGAACACTTCCACAAAAACTTGTCTATAAATACAATTTGTCCTGCCATCCACGAATACTGATTAAAGCTCTATCACGCAACAAAGAAGCTGCTGTCTTCTCTGGGCCTAAGCTTATTTGAAATGGACTGAAGCAAAGTGGAAAACTGTTCTGTGGTCAGACGCATCAAAACTAGAAATCTTGCACCACACGCTCCATAATAAACAGGAGAGGGTCCATTACGTCTGTTTTTAACACGGTTCAAAACTTGCCTTTCTCGTGGTATGTGGGTGCATTAATGCCTCTGGCATGGGCAGCTTACATATCTAGAAATTCAATGCAATTCAGTTTATTTCTATAGTGCCAAGTCACAACAGAAGTCGTCTCAGGGCACTGAACAGAAACATTCATATATATATATATATATAAAAATAACGAGTTAACAAAACACTCATACGAAATAATAATTTAACACTATTTATCTGAGGAGCAAACTGCTTTTAATTTAACTCCATCGCAGAACTCTCATCTTGAGCAAGCATGAAGGCAACAGTGGAAAGGAAAAACTCCCTCATGAGGAAGAAACCTTTAGCAGAACCAGGCTCAGGACAAGCGGCCATCTTCTTTGACCAGCTGGGTTTGGGAAGAACAGATACACAATGGCAGGTCAAGAATCACATGTTAAGATAGAAATAGTATCAAATGAAAACTATTCAATTTTAACAAATCATTTAAGAAAATGAGGTCAATGTGTCCTCTAGTAGTCTAAGCCTATAGCAGCATAACAAGCCAACCCTAACTATAGGATTTATCAAAAAGGAAAGTCTTGAACCCAGTATTAAAACTGGACAATGTGTCAGCCTTGCAGACAGAAACTGGAAGTTGGTTCCACAAGAGAGGAGCCTGATAACTGAAAGATCTTCCTCCATTCTGCTTTTGGAAACTCTAGGGACCACGAGTAAGCCTGCAGTCTGAGAGTGAAGTGCTCTGTTAGGTATATGGAACAATAAGATCTTGAATATAAGATGGGGGAGGGAAAGAAAGACACCACCAATTCAGAAAAATATACACATTTTAGAACATGTGTATAAAAGTTTTTTTTTGTTTTTGTTTTTTTGTTGAGGCCTTGCATATTATGCTAAATGGCATACAGCACATATTTAAAGAGCATGACTTCATAGTAGAATAATCTGGATGAACTGGCCTGCCTGCAGTCCAGAGTTCTGACCAAATTAAAACATTTGATGCTTCATGAAACGGAAAAAAAAACTGCAAAAGAAGACCCAGAACTGTAGAAGAGCTAGAATCTTACATCTACAGTACATCATTTCCTAAATGTGGCCATGTCTTAATTTAAATATTTTATGCTTTTTATGTTCCAGTCTAAATAAAATACGGGTTTATGAGATTTGCAGTTTATGACGTTGTCTTTATCGTAATTCTACACAAAGTCCTAACTTTGTCAGAAACGGGGTTGTAAATAAACAGTAAAACACAAATATAAAAATGATAAATAGCATACAAGTTAAGACACTAAAGGTGATAATGAACATGTTCTTGCCAAAGGTAAGCTATTATTTTTCTTGTTGGGAAGGTTGACTCGTGTTTTCTTGGCAGGAAGCTGCACTGCCCTAAATATATGAAGGGCCAATCAGGTTCAAGGGGCTACAAAGCTCAACCCCTATTTTTTTCCCCGTGGAAGAAAAATACAACAGCAGTATGAATCAATCATAATGTTCTACACCAACCCCCTGAGACACTGCAAGAAAGAGAGCTGTCATAACTAGGGGGTTGGTAGTATGAAAAAATGGTTTCTGGGGTTACAAAGCAAATTCTTTGTAATTGTCTGACGGCTGAGTCCGTCCATCTTTGTCTGATTTGACCCAGAGCTACAACACCACAGCCATCCTCAGCGTCACCGCCTAACTCGTTATAGACTTTTAATATATCTTCCCGTCAAAGACGCTTTTCAAAATGTTAAACAGAAACCCAGTGGGGCTGACTTCTCAAGGACAGTGAGCACAGTGCCCTCTGGCTGCTGGCCAGGCCGCTCTGGCAGACTGCTTCTAAATTAACCGCTTCTCCATGTTGGCTCTGGAGGAAGGACTTATGCAGGTTGGTGTAAGTGCCCCAAGTGTTTAGCCTGCGTATTCAACAGCCTGCATCTCCGGCTTAACAAATCAGACTAGATTGCTTCATGGACCTCCTAACTTCCATTCAGGGAGCAAGGGCTATCAGGAGACACCGGAGAGGGGACTTTGCATCTGTGGCCTGAGGACTCTCAAGCTACAGATGGGTAGTCTAAAATCTGCACTTAGGTAATTATCTGCCCTCCCCTGTTGTTTCACAGAGGAGAATTCGTTTAGGATTCTTTGGTTATAGGGTGGGTGAAAAATGGTTGTGTGGAGGCCCATAAGACACCTTAAGAAAATAAAATGGAAGTCAGGAGTAGCACTTCCGAAAACCCTAGACTGTTGCACAAGTCAGCTTAAGGAAACCACTTTTTTTTAATGTATAAGTTCAACAATAGTAAAGTCATAAACATTTAAATGATCACTTTCTGTGTATTACTCCAAACAAATTAAGTAAAATGTTGCATATTACTTGCAAGGAGATGGTTGTAGTAGTTGTCCTTTCTGTTCATTTCAAAGGATAATGTAAGAGTTTCAACTTTTGTTATGCAATTGAATATATATATATATATATATATATATATACATTCAGACTTTATTCCTTACTCACAATGTGAGTAAAGAGAGTAAAACTCTTAGGAAAGAAGTATTTTCCTGTTAAACTTTAAGTGCATGTTGTTGTTTTTCTGTTTTATTTGGCATGTTTGCACTCTTCCTACAGACAACGCCTGACCCCCTGTGAAGCAGAGCTAATGCTTTTTGGTTATGAGACAATTAAAAGTGCACCAAGTAATTACTGGTTGGGACACATGAACCAAAGAACAAACCATGTCTTCACAGGTGGTTTGCCACAACGATATTCTCCCAGTCAGGTAAACTTTATCATAACTCTTATGCACTTTTACCATCCTGCCAAAATGTTGTGGTTTTGAGTTACAGTCACAGTTTAGATTTGCATATTGTAAAGCTGAAAAATTGTCTTTGCAATTACATGTTGCAATTGTCTTTATTTTGTTTTTGTTTGTTTGTTTGTTTTTAAGAGAGCACAACCATTCCATAACTATACTGGCTGCATTGAAATAATTAAAATGAACAATTTAAGGAGCTTCTCCACTTTTGATGCCACCACTGGCAGCAACATCCACAGATGCAGGTAAAGTTTTGTGTTCTGATAAAATAAAAGGGTAAAAAAACTGACTGAGCTTTATTTTAGATTTGTCTTTTAGCTGTTTGAGTTGATCGGTCGTTAGGCTGATGGTCCTCCTTTTGCATGTGAACAACTAGTTTGGGCTGTCACCAGCAAATTGGTTGATCCACAAAACGTTTCAACAAAGAATAATCCATCCAGAGGACCTGACTCAACCTTGTTAGATTTACCGTATTTTTTGGACTATAAGGCGCACCTAAAATCCTTTAATTTTGTCAAAAATGGACAGTGAGCCTAATCAGGTGTGCCTTATCTATTAATTCTGGTTGTACTTACTGACCTCGAACCGTTTTTTTGTGGTTATTGTGAATGAGGTGAATAAAGTTTGACTTATCTGACTGTTTTGTTTCGCTAAATGCGCCGTATGGTCTGAAAAATATGGCATATTTTACTGAGCATGCATCAGGAAATTCTTTCAATTGTTGTTTTTCTTATTGTTTTTTGTAAAACGTACACAGTGAAAAAGTTAGTTTACTGAGAAATAACACAGGAGTTTTATCTATTTGAGATTATTGTAAAAGAAAAAAAAAAAACATGTCTACTTTATAAATAACCACGACTCACATTTTCTTTTTTTTAGCTGAGAAATTACCTTCACGGGAGACAATACATTTTACTTAAGTTTTTTAGAATCTTAAAGAAGTGAAACTGTGTCTTTCTTTTTAACCTGAAACAATTTCCAGATGCTTTAATTAAATGCCTGATGAATTTTGGTCCAAAATAAAACTGAATTATAACAATTAAGCTCTTTTATATGGGCTATATTTTTTGTAGCTGATATTATGTGTTGTTTTACTAGACTTCATTCTTTGTTGTTTCCTTTTAACTTTAATCATGGTTTTGGGACATGGTTGTATAGATACAAATTTCACTCCTGTTCAAATGCAAAGCAATATTATAATGATGATTATGAACACATCAGTCACACTTTTACATTTTCTTAATTTCAACTCAACTCAGCAAACAGATTCACTGTAGAAGCATTCCTTTGTTTTTATTTTATTTTGATATCTACATAACATAATAGTTTATAATGTATGTTACTGTTATTTATTTATTTTTTGTATAATTATCTATTTAGTTGTTAGTTTATTACCCAGACCATTTTTAGTGTAAATTAAAATGTAGTGGGCCTGATAGTCATCCCCAACACCACCTCCGAGCATTAACAGATCTTTCTTTATATCTTTGGCACCTGTCCTGTTTCTAGTTGTGTCAAAGAGTTGGGGTTATATTCAAATGCATATAGTCCAGTTCAGTTCAAATATAATACAGTTCAGTAAGATTCACTAAAGCATAGAATACCAGTAAATATTAGTTTGTTGAAATTAGCCAGCAGGATGCATAATTACTTGAATTTGTACTTTGAATGAGACCTTTATATAAAAATTTAGATTGTACACAGCTTGCAGAATTAAATTAGTTGAAATGAAGGTTTTATCTAAAGCAATGTGACATGGTTTATTTCTGTTTTATAGTTTTAGAGTTGTTAGTAATAATAAATAGATGTCCCTAAAGCAAAAAAACAAGTTTAAAAAATGTATATATTTTACAGTGTCAACCCTTAAGTTGTCTTTTGTCTTCAGATATACTGCAAATGATGTTGAAGGCTACACAGCAGGTCCATTAGGTCTGACAAGTGTCTCGATGAACACGACAACAGTGACAACAGCATCTCCACCTCCCAGTCAGTCCCCACGTGAAGCCCATGTTTGCCATAAAGGTCTTTGCCTCAACGGAGGAACGTGTCATCAGCTGCAGTTGCCTGGAAAATCTCTGCCTTCCTGTCATTGTCCACTCAATTTTACTGGAACATTATGTGAAAAAGGTACCTGAATGTTTTTGCATTTAGTGTTTATTGATTTTATACAGTACCTGCCGCATTATGACCTCTGCAGTGGTATCAACAAGAACAAGCCAACAAATTATGTTCCTTAATGTATGCTGAGCCTCTTTGGCTAATAGGTTTTGCTGTGAGGGGTAATAGAGTCAGCTGCATTAAGAATTTTGAAAGATGTGAATTATTCAGTATATGATTAATGAAATTGGAGATCCATATAAGCTGCTTGGATCGTTGCTGTGTGTCCACGCTCACCTCCAGGGTGCGCTCAGAATGAGAATTCAAACATGCAGCACTTGTTCAGCATTCAGCAAAAGCTCTCACTCCTGTCCCAACCAAAATATTTATCGTGCACCAACAATCAGGGCACTAATACTAAAGAGCCTCGAGTACTATGCGCACAAAGGATGTGTCTTTGCAGGTTTTCGTGCAGCCTTGCTCTGACAAGTTAATGGTTCAGAGCAGATGTTAACATTTTAGTGAGTAAATATTACAATAGATTTACCAAAGTGAACTAAATCAAATTAACTTTTACCCCACATAATTCACTATATGGTGGATGAAAGAGGATTTCACTTGAAATTATTTATTTGAAATTCCAGAAGTAATTGTCAAACTTCAAGTCAGACACTACTACAGATTTTCTGGAGGAAATCTGTGACCTTTATAGCTACATTATTAATTATGACATCATTGCACTTTGTTGTTTATTGCTTGCTTGTTGCAAAATGGTGTACACACAGAAAAAAAAAATGTACATGACCTTACCAACACCTTTCTTTTTCTTTATTCACGTGATTGTTGCACCAACATGCAGTACCATGATTCTTCTCGGACATACATTTCCACCATATTTGTTTCTGATTTGAGCAAAAGTTTATGTTCCAAAATCAATCTCTTCAAGTACTTTGAGGATCAAGGAGATTTATTTGCAAGTTTATTTTTTCTTATGTGTTTTTTCCGCTCCCAGAGAAACAGTCTTATTGTCATTGAGGAATGAGCAGTGCAAAATAGAAATTTCTGGCAATTGATTATGTTTAAAAGATTTTTTTTGCGTATAATGACACTTTATACATTGTCTTTAATGTCCTTAATTTGTCTACTGTTCATGTACTTAATATGTAAAAAGAAAACAGACATTTGAACCATTTTTTTTTTTATTATTTTACTGAAATTTAAAAAAGAACAGTTTTGGAACAATGCCAAATAATTCATCTCAAACTATTTTAAAGAACTTTGTAACTCAGCAGGATCACTGTCAGATTTTGTTTTTGCAAGAAACAAGCTGTGCCTGTGTCAGTGGCAAGTTGCTCCTCATTACTGAAGGTTCTGTTTGCACCAAATTTGTGCTGGTCTTGGTGCACTGCTTTGTTCGTTCTTGAAATGGTTATGTCACTTTTTAGATGAACAAAAGGTTGTTTATAGCTTAAAGAACTGGACATGTTTAGAATAGAATAGAATAGAATAGAATAGAATAGAATAGAATAGAATAGAATAGAATAGAATAGAATAGAA
>NC_056498.1:54288064-54292897 GCF_014905685.2 Nematolebias whitei
AATAGAATAGAATAGAATAGAATAGAATAGAATAGAATAGAATAGAAATAACCTTTATTTTCCCTCAGTGGGATATTCTGGTTTATTAGCAGCAAAGTGACAGCAAAATCAAACGGTGCAGATTCACACAATGGTAGAAAATATATAAAATAAAATGAAATAAATAAATAAAAAACAGAAAATGAATAAGACTGTACAGTAAGGGCATATTTACAGCACAAGAACACAAATCAGAAAAATAACACTGTGTAGTTATTAAAAATAGCATACCTTGATTCAAGAGATGTGAAACGAGCAAGATAATTTAATTTAAAGAATGTACAACATGTGCATGTGTTTTTGCACGTAAAAGAAAACAACACATTATGTCGAAGTGACAGCAGGGATGTAAACACTTTAGTTTGTTGTGATCAGTCATGGTTATGAAGTTTTCGTTTTGGTTTATAAAGGTTTAGCAGTGCACTTGCAGTTTGTCCATCTATCCACCCATACATACATGTATGCATATATGCATGTATACATTTATTCAGACATTTTCTGCCACCTATCTATAGTAGGGGTGTGGAAGCAACAGGTTTAGGTGCAGAAAGCCAGATGTCTCTTTCCTCAACAAAACACTCCAGACTCTTATGGGGGATTTTAAGGCATTCCCAGACAAGAGATATAAGAAACATAATCCTCTAGCAAGTTCTGAGTCTGTCCAGGGATCTCCTCCCAGAGGGACATGCCTATAAGACCTCTAAAGGGAGACATGCAAGAGGCATCCTAATTAAATATCCAAACTGCCTCATACTTATTTTTTATGTGGAGGAGCAGTGCCTCTAATCTGAGCAGATGATGGAGCTCCTCATCTCATCTCTAAAGCTGAGCCAAGCCACCATATGGGAGAAGCTCATTACAGTTGTTTATTACCAGGATCCCCAATTCTTTCAATCATGAGTCACACTTTATGGCCATAGGTGAGGGTTGGAATTTAAACAGGCAGGTAAATCAAGAGCTTTGCCTTTGAGTTCAGCTCCTTTAACACCATGACAGGCTTGACCAATGTCCTTATTTCTATAAAAGAGGCCTCGGTTCATCGATCCACGTCCTGCTCCATCTGACCAACACTTGTGAACAGAACGCACAAAAACTTGAAATCCCCCACTTAAGACAAAGACCACAACAGGGAAGGAGCATTCCAACTTTTTCATTCAAGAACCATGGTCTCAAACTTAGAAGAGCTGACTCATGCTAAACGCTTCACCCTCGGCTGCAAACAGCCCCAGTGCATGTCTAATGCCACGGCCTGAAGATGCCAACAGAACCACTTCACCTGCAAACAGCAGATACAAAACCCAAAGGTTCCCAAACCTGACCCCCTTATCTTAAGATCCTGTCCATCAATACCACAAACAGAATCTAAGACAAGGTACAGCCCTGGCAGAGTCCAACCCACATTGAGAAAAAGCTTGACTTTGTGCTGAGTATGCGGAAATAGTTCTTGCTTTGGTTAAACGGGGATTGAAAAGCCCTTAAAAGCAATTCTTGTACCACGTACTCCAATGACCTCCTTACCTACTCTGCAAGGGGACACATTCAGTTCCAAAACAAAACCAGCACTGCTTCTCCTGAATCTGAGGTTGGACAATCAGGTGGAGCTTCCCCGCCAACATCAACTCTGCAGTTCTAATCTGCTTTATTCTCTGTTAGCAAGTATTAAATTGAAAAAAAAAGCTGCTTTTGCCAAACCAATGTAGTCTTCATCCTTTTTTATGTAAAAGTGAAGCAGCTCATTTGAACATTGTAATGCAAGCAAAGTAAATCTGATCTTATATATTTGTCTACACAAGCTGACAGATTAGCTCCCCACTGCTCTCTTTTTATAATCAGATTTAGCTCATAAAAGCTGTTCGCAGCAACTGTCTTCTTTTTTCTGCAAAATCCACTTCAATTATGGAAGATGCTTACATCTAACTCTGCCGTTGTTATTGTTGTGGACGACACATGCCATGTGGAAGAACAGGTGGCTTAGCAGGCAGAGTCACTGTAAGGAAATAAAAAAAATACAAAAAAAAATGTTATGTTTTGTTTAAATGTAAACCAGCTGTTGTGCTACTTTTTATAGATTCCTCAACATTTTTTTTTTTTTTTTCATTCCAAGCTGTGGCAATAATCACGTTTTCAGTTTTTAGTTTTAAATAAATATTTTAAAATTATCAGTACACACTGATCGCCTATGCGCTGTACATTACTAGCCAGTGACTAATTTAAAGTGTGGAAAATTTAGGCTAAAAACTCTTTTATTAGAGCTGACAAAACATTGCTTCAAGCTAATATTAGCAGTCATTAGTGTGGCTTAAGCAGCACATGTGCACTCGACACCCAGGTTTGACGTGTCTGCCATGTTCTCTAAAAAAAAAAAGCTAATTTACAGGTGTTTAATTTACTAACATGCTTTTTTGTTTCTTGGGGCACTGTAAAGCAACGTGCTATTTTTAAGACTCGATGCTCATTTGTTGTTCCCGTGGGAGATTGTTGAATCACACGACGAAGAAGCCGCTATATTAAGTCTGTTAATAACGAGTACAATGTCTAAAGAGTTACAGTGGTGATAAACAAATGTGAGTCATCTGTTACCTAATTGTTTATTAAATAGCACTCCCCATTAGTGTACTTTTCCAATTTGGTGAACGGTAAATCATGTTTCTTGATAAATTGTTACTATTGTGCTAATTATGCATGATATTATTATTTTCCCTACTTACCCTATTGTACAAAGCTATTTACCCCATGGTGATGCACGCTATGCATTATTACTTACACAAACGTGCAATGATGCTGAATAGCACCCCAAAAGGCAATGTGGCGTTAACTCCCACCATCATGCCTGTAAAGTTTTCAGTTATTCTGGTCAATTTTATAGTGTGTTTTTTTCATTAATACCATCAGCCTCACCCATCAACAACCATAAAATAACTTCCTGCCTATTCCTCAACCTGTCAGACTTGTAAGCTTTTCCTCTAAATACCGGCAGTGGCCTTTTAGTGTCGTTTCTGCTGAGTTTGAGAAATTGCTCCACCTCAAAAGCACTCCCGTCTCAGGTTTAACAGGATACGGTCTCATTTAAACACTTGTCCAACAATGTGCTTCGCAACACCGGTTCTTAGCTAGCAGAGACCAGGGGCTGTTTACATGCTGACAGTCTGTGAATGTGAATTGCTGTGGCAACTTTGCTTGATGACAATCTTGTCCTCACATCTTGTTGAATTAATTGATGGCCACGCGAGCAGAGCCGAGCAAGTCACCCCTGCTCTAAGTTAATTATAGATACATCATGTTACACAGTGGCAAAAGATGTGGACTTGTTTATGTCCAACAGGAAATGCTGACATAACACATCTAAAATAAATATGAAAACGCACATGGGTATGCAGGCTATTTTTATTTACCTTAGTAGATATGAAGTCCTAAAAAGAGTTTACATTTGATGAACATCTTAAAATACTAATAATCTCCCTCAAATAAAAAATTTTAAAGGCATACACTCATTACTTATCGTTGTACAAATTGCTATTTTTCCCTTTACTCACAAATATTTAAGTGCTGGTGTATTTTAAATGCCAGTTTTTCTACTGCAAATACATGATAAAAAAAATAATTTTCATATTCGACCAAACAGGTTTCATCAAGGTAATCTCAGTTCAGCAAGTCAAGTCGGAGTTTTAAGCTTTTATGGATTGTCTCTTTAACGAAGACACAGTAGGTTGTGGACCTTGCCAAAGACACTTTGTCAAGTGTCAGCATTTAATGGGAAGCGATCGCAAAATTATGTAGTAAATTGTACCTAGGTAAGGTATTAGGAGAAAAGACAAAACCACTGAAGCAGGAAATTATTCAAGGTTGCTCTGTATTGATCATGACCTCCTTCCATGGCTCACTGATTAAAGTCCTTACTTGTTGTATTTGAAGCTGTGATATAAGAAGCTGGCTGGTAAGAGAAAATATAATACCAAGAGCACGATGACATCCCGTTTGGGTCATTCCAGCAACTTTAATACAACCATAACCTGAATGGACATAAGTTTGCACATTCACTGTTCCAGGTTTAAAGCGCCATATAATTCCAATGATACTTTTGTTTTGCTTATACATTGTTTAAACTTGGAGCAGCACGGTGGCTCAGTTGGTAGAGCTGTTGCCTCTCTGCGAGAAGGTCGCCAGTTCAAATTCCAATCCGGGACCTTTCTGGGTGGAGTTTGCATGTTCTCTCCGTGCATGCGCGGGTTTTCTTCGGGTACTCCAGTTTCTTCCCACAGACCAAAAGCATGCGTTAGGCTGATTGGTAACTCTAAATTGTCCGTATGTGTGAGTGAGAGAGTGAACGGTTGTTTGTCTCGTTTGTCTCTTTGTGTCCCTGTGATGGACTTGCAACTTGTCTCCTGCCTCTCATACAGTGATGGCTGGATATGGGCACCGGTGACCACCGCCATCAGAAAAGGAAGAAGCATGTAAAAGATAATGGATGGAAGGAAGGAAGGATGGATAAATGAGTTGTTTAAACTTAACTCGATAGTTACTGCACTTTATTTTCATGCTGTAAAATAGTGCTCAACACCAAAATAACAAAACACTGTGTTCAATTGTTCAATGGTGCAACTCAATTTAATATGTGTGGTTTATTTATTTATTTATTTATTTATTTGGGGGAGGGGCTTATAGATAGTATATATTTTTATGTAAAAAGATGCAGACTAGACCAAAATAGTCACATTGTTTAATGGTTCTGGCCAGAGAAATACCTTGGCAATGAATATTTATTTTTATTTACAAGTGAAATTATATATATATATA
>NC_056498.1:54293297-54333752 GCF_014905685.2 Nematolebias whitei
GAATGTGGCTGCTGTAATTGCTGGTGTCTTTAAAAATGAGCCAGCTCAATCTGCCTTGCTCAGAAATTGCCAGCAAATATTACAGGATTGATTCATCATATTCAGTCCAAGGAAATGGCTCCTTCCACAACACAAGCAACACAGTTTATGTTTTCTCTTTGTAATTTGAAGGATTGGCTGTCACGTCTGCTCCACATAATTCCCTGCAGAACTCAGAGGAGTCACCAACTCTGTTTGCTCTGGAAACGATCATGAGTGGGTTGGTGGCTGACAATGATACACAGACCACATACAAGAAAAATAGGTTTATACCCGTTTGGTATACCAGTAAGAGTAACAGGATCAGTTCTCAAGTCCAGTTTTGACAACAGGTTCAACAAAATATGTTTCTTTTACTGATATATCAACCTTACCTATTGGAAAAGGCTTGTCATGGCAGGACGATGATGTAAATCACTGATAATAGCTGATTTTTTTTTATCTCAACTCCAATAAAACTGCTTTGATTACAGCACCACGCAGATGGTAGAGCTGTTGCCTCAGCTAGAAGGTTGCCGGATCAAATCCCGACCGAGGATACCCATGCTTTGGATAACGCGGTCATAATCTTACAATAAACCTTACATAAACCTTACAATCTAGCTTTTGTTTTTTTAAATATACCATTTTCTTTCATTTATTTTTCTCAATGTATATGCTTTCTTTTATGATCGTCTACTGTTGTCATCAGTCTTCGTTAAAATCAGGTCTCTCTTGTAAATGAGTCCTCGAGGCTCACTGAGACTAACCTGTATAAATAAAGGTTGCCTTAGATTATTGAGCAAAGCTATTGAAAATTACTAAAAGGGAAACAAAATAAAATAAAATCAAAGCAAACAATAAATACCTTATTTTTGATAAGCACACTTGAACTGTTTTCCACACATTTTTTTTTCTACATATTTCCACTTTTTATTTTCCATATTATGATAACTGGTAGCCTTTTATTTATTTTATTTGTTTTCTTTATACATTTGCTCCCTCTTGTTTTCTAGCCTGCTGTTAATCCTTTCCAATCCACTTTAGAAACCCATTACAAGCCGAGATGAACCGCCCAAAATGTGAGCACATCGATCATAAGAAGAAATCAATAACTCTCAACCAAAGTTTCTAGCCAAACTGAGGGTGCAGTTTGCTTTAGATGCCGTAGGCAGAATCTCCTCAGCTGAGGCTGCTGTGGCCCATTTGGAATTGACTTTTGTGGACCTGAACAGCAAAGTTCTCCACTTGGTGTACTATGTCCTTTTGTGTAAAAGGCCAACAGATTATCACTGGCTTGTGGAGTTGATGACCTGTGGTTGTACCTCCTCCACCTTTCCTTAAAGTCATACCGCTTTGTCATCCAGTGGGAAATGACACACTAGCACGTAGCCCTGACAAGGCCCTGCTGACTCTGCTCACAGTGAAGCTATCTGTGCTGCACCAGCCAATTTCTGCTGTTCTCTTTACTAAGAAAAGCACTTTAGGGCATTGCTTTTACTAGAAATGCCATTCTCGTTTTAGATCTAAACTTGCAGAGCACTTTACCAAGAACATCTGTGAAATCTAATACAATCCAGTTCAACAGCTCTGCCATAAAATCTGCTTTTATGAAGCTTCTATATTTAGACTTTGTTGATGTTATCTAATAGGTGCTCGCTCTGTATGCATGCATATCAGAGGCAGAAATGTTTCACAATAGTAAAACCTTCCTCGTTGAACGTTATAAGCAATATTAAAAATGTGTTGTAACATTCAATTCTTTCATAGGTTTTCTCTAATAAGCGACATGGTTCTAATCAATGTATTTAACGTTTGTTTCTAGAAGTCGCGGTGTACATCCCCTCTTTTGATGGCACGTCTTACTTGGAGCTGCAGCCTCTTGGTGTCCTCGTGCAACCTTCAGATGACGGCGATAACCGTCTCCCCGCAGCTAAGGGCACCACTCTCTGTTTGGCAGTAAAAACCAGATCAACACAGGGCACCATCCTCTTCAGTGAGTACAATTTCTTTTTGATGCTAATGTTCAACAGGATTGCAATAAAATCATTAAAAATAGAGGCATAAACGTGAAAAAATACTTAAATGCCGCTGTGTTCAATGCTTTTTTTATGTGACTCTATCTCATGTGCATTTTGTATTTGATTTTTACTCAGTAATTGTTTTATAGCTTTATTCTTACTAAACAAAAATATGTATTTAATGAGGGTGTTCTTGTCAGAATTGCATAAAAATTGAGAAAATAGAGGAAAAAAAATCAACAAATTATTTTTTCTTTTTTCTTTTTTACTCTATTGGAAGTTAGTTTAAAACCTTGATTTGTTGCTGGGTTTTTATAAACGAAAGGTCATGAGCCTAAATTTGGCCCCGGAGGCCATCTTAGCACCAGCAAACTGTTTTTTCCCACTATGGAGTATGCTGGTTCTGTGAACCTGTTTGTATAGTGGATGGCTCCTCTTATTGAAGAAGTCCTTTGGATGAAAGACGAAACATCTCAGCGAACAAAGAAACCGTCCAGATGACCTGACTGAACATTGTTGGCTTTTTACCTGGATTATTGAGCATGAACTTTGGTCTAAATTCAAAACGTTTACTGGTTTTATGCAGAGGCCAATTCCCGACTTTTTCTACCAGGACAAAAATTAATGTGTATTTCACCAAATGTAAAGAACTTCCTAATTTTTGTTTTATCTTAAGCTAAAGATTGCATTTAATAGCAGCATATGAAACAAGTGATTTTAGAATTATAATTATAGTTAATGGTAAAAGTGAAAACTGATATTGTTTTTTTACAAACAAAACTTATCCGGTGGGTGAAAAAAAGCAGAAGCTGTAAAGAAAATAATTCTGATTGATGCAGTTTAATTAAAAGATGCCAACACTCTAAAGGTGGCAGCAAAATGAAACAAAACGTTTTAAAGACTATACTCCTGAATTACATCTGTTCCATCAACGGGGAATACTGTCACACTTTCACACTTTTAGAAAATGTACCAGGATTAATGATTCTCTTGCTGAGGGTTGGAACATAGATAGACAACTAAATTGAGATTGTCTGCTTTCGTTTCAGCTTGTTCTTCACCACAACAGACTAAAGCAACGACCTCATTACTGTGGACAAGATGTCCCATAATGTTGATCCATCTCCCGCTCCATCACATCATTAATCATGAACAAAACATTTAGATACTTGAACTTCTTCATAAGGCACAAATACCAAACCTGGAGGGGTCATTCCACCTTATTTCCTTTTTTTTTTTTCTTGAGTGATCAAGAGAGATGTTGCAAATATGATACAGTATATTAAATGTGCAGATGCAGTAATTCTGATGCAGAAAATGCAAAACACTGGATTAAAAAACATTTTTTTAATCCAAATTCAGTATTATGTTTCTAATGTAAGTTCAGCCTTACACAGAAGATATGAGCATTTAATACTGTGTACTGTGTTTTAAAGGTATGGTAGCCATGTTCTTGTATATCCCAACTATTAACTTTAAATTCCATTCGACATTTTGCATTGTTAATATCATGAGTCATTTAGTGACACAAATGACAATCTTGTGTTTTCAAGCGTACAATAAAAATATCTAACAAAGCTAGAGCAAGGAAATGTTAGAATAAAATTTTGACTACATGCATTTTATGGACATCAAACAAGCTTCTTGTGCATTTCTGATGTTTCCAAACTAATAATTGAGAAATAACCCAAAAACAAACAAACAAATCCTCAAGAGCTGGTCACTCACATGCAGAGATGAGATTGCATTCACCTTTTACATCAACCTTGAGCACTACATTGTGTCTCTGCCTCTCAGCAGCTCTTTTGTTCCCACACCTGCACGCACACATACTAACTCCCCCTTTGTTGCAGAAGAAGATTGGGATGGGGAGGCCAGACAGCCCCTGAGTAGATCCTTCTAACAATAGAGCATTGTTTTGGGAAGAGAGGAGTACATTTGTGATATTTTTTTTCCTTTCATCGGGACTTGCTTTGAGTAACGTGCTTCTTTTCACCAGATTTGTTTCTGTTCTACTCCTGTTTAAAGCTTATTTTAAGTAGAAGCACGGAGGAGAAGCTGCTGCAACGCCTTGAGCTATAGGTCATTTACTGACTCCAAAAAACATCCAAGCGTGTGTCTCACTGGACCATAATTGCAGCTCCTCGCTCTAAAAACTGCAGCCACCTTGATTTTGTGAGTTTGCCATTTGTTCCCGGATTCCACCACTCAGGTGCGACTCCCAACTAAAGTTTAACCACCATGCATCGTGCGGCGATCATGGGTGATTTATTCCGCGCAGGCCGGGCGCGGACATCACAACATTCATCTTTCTGCTATGGCCTAGATGGACCTCTTATCTGTGACATCGTCTGCAGGTTCACAGGCTCTCATCTACATTCCCGGGCCTGTTCAACATCACCGAGCACCTTGGGGTTAACTTTCTCCCCTTTGATCAAAATATGGATTTTCTGCTTTTAGTGGCCGCGATGAGTGATCTGGAGTAAAACGTGATGTTTGGTGCACGATGTGCAACTTCAAACAAGTACGTTTTGGACAGCATGTATTTTTAGCTGCTCAAGATAGTACAGTGATTTATTAATTCACAGTAGATTTACGAGGAACTAAGAGAGTTATTCCTTTTTAGTTTTTAGGCAATTTAACACATTTAATGTATATGAAATTGCAGAACTAATGTTAAATAGTCCCATTATTCTTAGGGTAATATTAACTTGTCTTTCTCTCGGCTGTCATCGGCTTCCCATGATTACTGCCAAGTGTTCAGTATTCAACCAAAGGCTCCTTGTATTTAAAGAGCTATTAATTAGTCAGCTCACAGAAAGTAATAGGACTTTAAATGGGTGTTTTATATGAGGGTGGTCTACTTGAAAGGTCAGCCAGTTAGAGCTTGAACGAAGACAATAGTGGTGTTAATTTTAAGACAAATATGATGATTTCACACGTTAGACTAATATCTGCAAGGGACTGTTCACAGCTGTAAGTCCAAATCAGATTTAATGTTTTAGTTGTTCTGTATGCATTCATCCTGTTTAAGCTCGGTCTCACATTTGTGCGATTGCATTAAATAAACTCTTTTTTTCATTTTATTCATTTATTCATTCATTTAAAAAAAATTTTTTTTAAAAACACTGAATGACAAAGGTGCAGAAAGAAGAAAATAAATCTTATAATAGCTGCCCCTTATTTAAAACAATATAAAATAACTACAAACAAACAACAACTTAGGCTTGAATATCTCCAACGTGAAAACATCAGGCATTCTTCACATGGTATCATACTTTCCCAACAATTTTAACTTAATCATCTTTTGAAACATATAAATTGTTTTAGAAATGTTTTATGGTGATATCAAGGCAATTCCATAATCCTATTCCCTAAATTACAACGCAGCTCTTTCAGACTAGTTCTAAATGGAGGTTTTACAAACTTTTCCATTGCCTTAAGGTTATAATGACTCTCTTTTTTAACCAATTGGAATTGAATACTTGGGGGTAATATTTTTATGAGCCGTATACATGACTTGTAAAATTCTATATTCAAACAAATCATACAATTTTAACAATTTCAACTGATGAAATAATATATGTGTTGGGTGAACATAGCACTTCCTACTCTTATAGCTCTTTTTTGTAAAATGAAAATATGGTTTGTAATTGTTTTGCATGCTTTTCCACAAACTTCAATAGAGTAGATTAAATGTGGAACAAGCATAACATTATACAATATATACAAAGCTTTGTCATTCAAAAGCTCTTTTATTTTATACAGTAATGCAATTGATTTTGCTATTTTTATTCTTAAATAATTTACATATTTCCATGTCAGCTTCTCATCAATAATGACACCCAAAAAATGTATTTCATTAACTCTATGAATTTCAGTACTGTCAATTTTAAATGGGACTTTGATCATTTTATTTCCATTATTAAATACCATGTAGTTTTGTAGTTTTTTCTCTAACATACGTTCAATATCTTCAACCGAACAAAAAAATGTGGTATCATCTACAAATAAAACACTCTTCAAAAAGCCCTGACACATCAACGAGATCATTCACATACTAAACAAACAACTTTGGTCCCAACACAGAGCCCTGAGGAACTCTACATCCATTCACACAAAATTCAGCTCTTACATCGTTTACCTGTACAAACTGTCTCCTTTTAGTCAAATAACTAGATACCCACTGTAGTGCTAATCCTCTAATGTCATGTTATTCTGTTTTTCAAGGGGAAAGGTGTGGTCAAAATGTCGAAGGCCTCTGCATTAGAGATCAACCAGTATGAGTTTTCTATGGCCAATCTTCATAAATCAGAAACATTGGTTAAAACACAACACATTTTTTTGTCCAATATGTATTTTTTATTTAACAAAATACAACAATGTTTTCATAACTTACATGATGCTATATTTATTGATGCATAGAAATGCAGAGAAAGGCATTCTCCCCTATAAAATCTATATTTTGGACTGCAATAAGCAGGTTGTAGCTTCTGCTGCATCTTTATTTTCTTTGCTGGTTACTGAATAATGGCTTATTTTTGAGTTTTAAGTGTCCCAATATTGACTGATCATAATTGGTTGGTTGATTAATGTAATCTTTTTCAGTAGCATAACCATTTCAAATCTTGTTTTTCGTCTGAACCAATTGATTTATGTTTGAATAACTGCATTTTTGTTTAAATAATATCAAAAATTACAACAACAAAAAAATTAACACAGGTTGAACAACTGGAAGATAAAGTTAGAGAGACCAGACTGAGATGGTTTGGACATGTCCATAGGAGGGACAGTGGGTATATTGGTAGAAGGATGTTGGAAATGCAGCCGCCATGAAAAAGACACAGAGGAGATGTATGGATGCAGTTAGAGAGGACATGGAGGTAGTTGGAGTGAGGACAGAGAGAGATGGAGGAGGATGACTCGCTATGGCGACCCCTGAAGAGGGAAAAGCTGAAAGAAGAAGAAGACAACAAAATATTTAAATACTATAGTTTGCCACTAGCAAGGTTATTATGGTTTTACCAATGTCAGAGCAGCACTGTATTAAAAACTTAAAGCACTTGAAGAAAAGCACTTCAGATGATTTTTCCTGCAAGTCATCGTTTGACTTATTTTTCTTATCAAGTATTACTGTACTGTATTTAGAATAAAGTTTGAACGATCAGAATATTTGTATTTATTACAAACAAACAAAATTAAAGATTCAGATTCTACTTGATACAACCATTTAGGTCTATGGTGTCTAATCCTGGTCCTCAAGGGCCAATATCTCGCATGTTTTAAATGTTTTTCTGCTTTGATACACCTGATTTGAATGCATGCGTGATGAAGAGCAGCACTTGAAGACCTACTTAAGAGCAGAAAAACAAGTAAAATATGCAGGATAGTGGTCCTCAAGGGCCAAGATTGGACACCACTGATTTAAACTGTTCCTTTTGTCTGAATTATAATCTGGGCGAAGTATTATTAGTATTGGTTTGTTTTATTTTTATTCTTATTAAACAAAACAATGGGCGATATTAACGCACTCTATTTTAATTTAACTTTATTGGATGTAAATGGCAAGTTGTTTTTGGTTTTATTTTTTTACCTGCGTTTTTTTATTCAAACATGACTGAGCTCTTCGTGTAGACCTATGTGCATGTTAAATTTTACTGATGTGGTTTTTTTTTTTCAATCATATTTAGTGCTTTGAGTTGTGGAAACGTTTCTGTATCTGCAAAGCCAAACAACAAAGCATTAAAACGCTGCAAAGCAAAGCTTTTAGGTAGCCACTCTATAATTAACTTCAGGGTTTGGGTTTTTTAACAGAAACACATACACCTGGGGGAACTAAAATATAAGTGTTTTGTTGTTGTTTTGTTTACATTTGATCTTTTAGGTTAGCATTTTAGGACATGATTGTGAAAAGTTCTGTTTTAATGAAAAACTGTGATTGTGTAAAATTGAATATGAGAAAAGTAGATGCATGTAATATTGCAGCTTTTTTTCATTTTCTACATCTTAAACATGGGTTTAAGAACGCATAAGGGAGATACAACAACGTTCAGTCTGGTCATCTGGATGTTTTCCTTTTTTTTTGCTGAGACGTTTTGTCCATCATCCAAAGGACTTCTTCAATTTGAGGAGCCACCAAACAAAACAGATTCTCCACAAACAGCATCCTCCACAGTGGGGGAGCTGGTGCTAAAAGGGCCTCTGGAGTCCGCCCTCTCCTCTGTCAACTCCTCTGAGACCATTTTTGAGGTGGGGGGCCGTGGGGGTCTTTCGTCACCTTTCACTCTCTGTTCATACACACCTTGAATGTCAGGCGCACATGTTCAATTTTGCCACACAGTAATGTAAATGGGTACTTTCACAGTCATCATATTTGGAAAAGTTTGCAACAAGTCTTACTTTAAAATATATATATATATATATATATATATATATATATATATAACAAACTGCAGTCAGAATAGGGTGTTCTTTTTTCACAGAGTGGTGTAGATAGATATTTCTCTGTATATCAGGAATAAAGTGTGTTAAATTTGACCACCGCATAACCTCAATTAATTCACCTTGCAAGTTTACACCAAAAATAAAATTTGATTTAATTAGCTAAACAATGATTTTTAAAACTAAACTAACTATTAATTAATTGAATAGACTTAATTATGCATCATGCTCTTACCTGTATCAAATAACCATCAAGCAGCAATTAACAGTTAAATAATGACAAGTTTTCACATGTGCTGCTTTTATTCAAATCATTTATTAGGAATGATAATCGTTAGTAAAACTAACTGCTTTATAAATGACCACGAAAAAAGTTAACACAAGTAAATAATATAAACTGGCACAAGGGCACAGCTTGGAACGGTGGTGCAGAAGCAAACTTGCGCTGGCTTTTTACACGAGAGATGGTGAGTAAATCAAACTAAGTCATGTGCAGTTGCAAACTCCAGCTGTTTTGGACGAGGAAAAAAACTATCTGCACAATTATTTGTACCCTGACAGCAAAAGTTATCTGTTCTGGGCCAAATATAGGTAAGCATATGGCCCAGACCCATAAACGGACTTGAGACTAGGGTCTCTTGTTTTCCAATGGCCCCTAACCGGTGTTGATCTAGGTCAGAGTCAGAGGTGGTCCCCAGGTGCTATAAATACTGCATTTGGGCCAGATGTGGCACAAATATATAATTCTTGTTTCGTTTTTAGGCTGATTTGGTCTGGACCCGGACCGGATCAGAGCTAAAACATTTTTTTGCAGGTGTCAGACAGGCTCATGATCCCAGCCCGACCTGGAGCTGGCGCATGTGCGTAAACCCTCCGGTGACAGTTATGTGGATCTGGCGACTTGTCAACGGATTTGCCCCAGATCTGAATGCTGCAGGTTCTGCCTGTGCCTCTGTCTGTATGTAGACATGCACAGAGAGAGATGTCAGTCACAGCTTGTCTGTGTTGGGTGTAGCCTGTGTAAAGTCTGGGACCAAATGATGGGCAGGGCTGTAAAGGGGGAGGGGGGCAATGGCCCCCTGGCCCCTCCCTGTTCTGGCGCCACTGACAGTCATGCCAAAGTGGTTCAAAACACCAAAATTCATGCTCAATAATCCAGGTATAGGTAGAGCGGTGCAAAAAGTGTGTGCGCTGGGTGAGTGGAGTCCCTCATGATGCACTGTACTACCATTTCATTGTTAATATGTGCTGCTGACTATCCATGATGCTGATCTCATGCTGCTGATTTATTTCATGTTGCTGTGTTCATTAGTCGTCATCTGCTCACACAGACTCATGTTCGTGCTGCTGTTGTTTGGCACATTGTTTTGTACTATTAGTGCTTAGTGTATTCTTAGTTTAGCGTATTTTTTAGTTCATATCTTAGATCTTACTACTGTTTTTCTTTACAATTTGTATTTTTGTTGGATGTAACTGGGACTATGTGTACACAATTTTGTTCCACCATATGTACCATGTGGTGTGAATGACAATAAATACACCTTGACCTTGATAAAATCCAACATTCAGTCAAGTCATCTGGACGGTTTCTTTTTTTTGTGTGCTGAGACTTTTCATTCGTCATCCAACGGGCTTCTTCTTGAGCATGAACTTTGGTGTTTCAAACCACTTTGGCATGACTGTCTCAGAGGAGATGATGGGGGAGAGGGCGGGCCCCGGAGGTCAGCATAGCACCAGCAAACTGTTTTTTTTTTTTTTCCCACTATGGAGTATGCTGTTTATTGATAATCATTTTGTTTGGTGGCTCCTCAGATTGGATAAGTCCATTGGATGATGGGCGAAACGTCCATCCAGATGACCTGACTGAACATTGTTGGATTTTATACCTGGATTATTGAGTATGACCTTTGGTATAAGGGCGATAATTTAAAAATAAGTTTGAACAACTCAACATGGGTGAAGAAAGACCCTAAAGAGCCACAGGAAGTTGAGCCTGAATCACATGTTTGTGCGTCAGCTGTAAGTTGGTGCTTGATGTCAAACTAACAAAATTGTTTCACCTCCACCCCGTCATAATTTGCCTCATAAATTCACTGCCAGCAGTTATCTTGCTGTGTGGATCTTACGTCGCTGCATGCATGAGCCTTTCAAGATTTACTCTGAAGATCCGTTGAAGAGATTGACTGCTGTGTCAACTTGTTACCATCCTCATTCCATACCAGCTCTGTCTCGTTTAAAATTAGACGTGAACGCTGTTGTAATTTAGGAATCAAAGTCGTAATTTTAAGCTAGTTGGCTCAGTTAAATCAGTTTCTTTCCTACTTTTTAATAATATTTACAGTAATTCACTGCAGCAGAATGGAGAGGCGAGAAAGCCAACTTGTCAAGAAGGCGATGAATGTTCAGAAAGCATACATAGCTGGCACGATGCCTTTTATCTGGTAATGCTTCCTGGCTCGTAGCGTGCTATCTCTTCAAAATCAGAGGAGGGGAAACCGAAAAGAAAACTCCAGAGATCAAACAGGCCAAGTTAATCAGAAGAAAACCAAATGATATGCATTGAGATGCAGAGAATCTCTTTGCCAAACCTGCTTCTTATTCTCCGCTCCCCTTTTCACACCTCTCCCTGAAGCAAGCCTGTGAGTCTCCCCCTGGACTTCAATTGTCAGCCTGAGAGAAGAAATACAGGGATGGGTGGGGTGAGACAGGTGGAGATAAAGAGAGAGGGAGAGAGCAGGAGAGAGAGCAGGTGACAGGCGCTGACAAAAGGACGAACGCTCTGTAAGGTTCAGCGCACAGTAAGAGGCCCACGGGAGACAACACAAAACAATAGCCTTATAGAAGAAAAATCGGAAAATAAAAGATAGGGCAACATTGACATCTGGTGTAAATATTGTTTGTCAACAAATGAGTTATGGCACCTGGTGAATCAAGTGCTAAGAGCTGAGACAATGGGTCATTGTTGAAGAAGTTGAATTCGTCTTGCTTTCATTGTCTTAATGGTTGAATTCATTAAATCCTAACATTCTCTTCTAGATTTGTATTTTTTAAATGGATGTGATTATCTGCCATGCATAATTAGGCTTTTAGTTGTCATCTACTCATAAAAATAAATGTTTTAATTGTTTTATGGATTAGTTGGTATGTGGGCAACATGTCAAGGTTAATTACCACTAGATGTTTTCATTTCTTGCCTTCAAAAGGTGTGAAAAACACTTATTAATTCAGCATTTCAGTGAAGTTGTGTGCAGAATCTGAAAAAGAGAATAATATATTTTCCCCCTTCATGTCTTCTTATTATTTCAGTTTCTCAATATTTAGCATAAAATAAGTTCATTTCATTAGCAATGACCTACTTCCTATTTAGTTGGGGTGGGTGGGGGTTGTTTTTTTTTTTTTTTTTTTACAGTTTAAAAGTCCTTGCAATTCAGAGCTTTCCTTCTTTGAATTAGTGGGAGTCACTTTCATTTAATTTCATTCTGTACACAAGATTTGCATGTGAGCTGCTTAAAAGAGACATTTTCTGTAGCCAACACAACGTACAGCCACTCATTGCTACATTCTGGTCCTTGCATACAAATACTGCGCAGTTTAAAAGTAAAAATAATTACCGTACTTTTCGCTGTATAAGTTGCACCTTTTTGCATACATTTGCATGCCCTGCGGCTTATACGGCAAAGCGACTTATTTACGTTTTTTTCCTCCCATGTTTATAACCTAATTTTTGGCTGAGATCTGATGATTTGATGATTACATTCTGACATGGAATATATTGACCACTACCATTTTCAGCAGCTCGAGGACCCTCAACTAATATGGCAAGCCAAGTGTCTTATTAATAGGTAAAAGTGGCTATTAATGAGACACTTGGCTTGCCATACCAAGCCACCTTCGTCGCGCTCTGGAATTCCTGTAGCAAACATCAAATCAGCTGCATTTTGCCTGCGCGGCACAGCAAAATTCAGTTGATTTGACCATTAAAGTGCATTTATTAAGAAAAAGTTAAACTGAGACACACCTTTGCTATAATGTTGAGCAAAAAAATTGTTTTTAGTGTTAATCTTGCTAAATTCTTGGTAAAGTCCTCCTGTGCATGCTCCTGCGTCGATTTTTGGCACAACACCGGCCCACGTTTCCAGGTGATCAGCGGTGACGTACAAAGTATTATAGATGCGACTTGTACGGCGAAGCAACATATTTGGTTTTGTTCCACTTTATTAAACATATTTGGACTGATGCAACTTATATGGTGGTGCAACGTGCACGACGGCAAGTGTGGTAGGTGATAAAATAAAAAAATTATAAAACTTTTTGTCCCAAGAAAGTGTTTTGGTTTAGGTAAAGGTTGAAGGAAATTGATTTAATTCAGTAAAACAGCATTTTAAGTGTGTGTTTTGTCATAGACCACAGATGAAGAAGGATGGCCATAAACTGTGATGCACTGTGGGAAAGCATTATGAAGCGTTTTACATGCTGAACATTGCATAGTTTTAAAACTGACACAGATCCAACTCAGATCATATAAAGCTGGTGAGATAACGTCAGTTCTTGGCTTTCTTGTTCAGATCGTTTTAAATGTGTTCGAGTACGCTGGCAGTCTGTGTAGGCAGAGAAATGGAAAAGTTGACCGAGCAGAGATGAGTTATGAAATAAAATCCTAGTCCTGTGTGTGTGGGGGTGGGGGTGGGGGGTGGGGGGGGGTATTGCAAAATGAGACACCTACTCTGGTGGAAACCACCAAGAAGGCAGCTATGAGTTCCCTGGCAGGTGTTCATATTCTAATATGAGTGTGATCTGACTCGTGAGTACTCGTGGTTTGGACGATTAACATTTTTAGCAGTTTGGCCAGTTTGTGCCATGATCTGAGGAAAAGGGTAATAGGCTGGATCTACCTCTAATAAGTATATTAAGATATATTTTGGTTCAAACTAAATTTCTTCTATAGAAAACACATCTAAATGTTTTACAGCCTACAGTTTAAAAGTATGCACGTTTCAGTAAATGTTTAAAACAGGTAATTTTTTTTTTTTTTTTACTTTTAGCACCGGTAGCAGCCCATTACTTAATCTTTACCCAAGTCTAACCAAAATATGTTTATTTTTAAACATAATTATTTAGTGTTATAATAAAGTAGTATTAATGTTTTGTTGGTTTGCTTTTATATGTTGCATTACTAATGTCATTTTGATTTAATTTTTCTGAAAATCTTAACTGATTGACTTGAATAAAATTTAGAATCCATTCAGTAAAATTTCCAAAGGATTTATAAAAATTGAACGTTGTTTTTCTTGAAGGTATGATCTGCTGAAGTGGCACGGTGGGGCAGTATGTAGAGCTGGTGCCTCTCAACAGGAAGGTCGCCGGATTTAATCCCAGCCGGGGGGGTTCTGGGTGGAGATTGCATTTGTGGGTTTTCTCCAGGTACTCCAGTTTCCTCCTAGAGACCAAAAACATGCATGTTAGGCTGATTGGTAAATAAATTGTCCCTAGATGAAAGTGAGAGAGTGGATGGTTGTTTGTCTCGTTTGTCTCCATGTGTCCCTGTGATGGACTTGTGACCTGTCCAGGGCATACCCCGCATCTAGCACAGTGACTGCTTGATATGGGCACCAGTGAACTCCACCACCCAAAAAAGAAAAAAAGCAGGTAAAGATAATGGATGGATGACCTCCTGACAGAATGATCCATAGCATTTGGTCCTAGTGGAACAGTAATACAAAGAGGATATTTTATAACTCTACAGAAGTCTGTGACTACCAGCTGACAAAGATTAGAACTCCTACCCTCCAAGACAAAAATCATTAGATTATCTGAACAGAATATTCCTCCTGTGACCCATTCTGAAACAGCAGTAAGCAATGTAGAACTCCAAGCTGCATCTCTAATGTGTTTTTGGAAAAAGACAAACCTCCAAGTTGGCTTTTAAACTGATTTATCAGAGTGAAGGCTAACCATAGCCCCCCTCTGATTAAGACATGGGATTTTCTTGATGCCCCTCTTACCCAGGAGTGGCTCAGAGTTTTCATATCAGTTCCCCTGCAGCCTTGAAACAACTGGCTCAGCTTCTGCACCCTCTCCTGATGTCTAAATCCTCCACCCATGCCATTTCAGATGACATGCACACTGCTAAGACACAGCACTGTCAAGCCCACACACCTCCGTTCTATTTTTAGGTAGCCACATCATCCCACTTCCTTAGATTTCTGTCTCCATCTCTGTTGTCTTTGAAAAATCAAAGAGGTCCACCCTGCACCTACTCAGTAGCTTTTTCTGGATTAGTAGTCCCCTGTCACTTTCTCTTTTTCAGTTGAAATGTCCCCTATGGGCCTTGTTGGAAACACTGAAACATTTAAGGTTTATAACAGGGCAACGGTGCTGCTCAGTCCTCTGCCCTGAAACCACGTCTTCCTTCACAGAGAGACAAGAGAGACAAGCTCCCTTTCTTTATAAGTCTCTCTCAAAGAGTTGCATTCTAATGTTGACATCCCTTTGCTCATGTCTTTTCAGACAGCAGTGTGGGACTGGTGTGAACTCTCCCTCCACCTCCCCACTGAAAGCCATAGTAGCCTGTGAGGGAGGATTAACGTCCCTGCTGATGTCTGCTGCTCCCGGACTGTTCTGTCTCACTTTGCAAAACACTTAGAAGCTAGCATTGTAATTTGGCGCACTGAAATGTTGAAAGTAACAGAGCTAATTACGTCTTACAAATGAGATAACAAAAAGGATTTGTTGAATTTGTCATACGGCATATGTATGTTTTGTAATTATGATGAATATGGTTGGAGAAAAATAAGACTCAGTGGTTACGATGGTGTAAAACTGATTTCCTGTTGTTTTTTTTTGTTGTTACGATATCATAGTATGAATAAAATGTGCAATCATTTTTAATTTTCATGTGATATTTCTACCAAGAAAAATTGCTTTATCTCGTGAAGCAGAAAAGGGACTACCGTCTTCCAACCTATTGCATTAAAGTTACAGAAGCTCTGCTTGGGACTAGACATGGCCTTGTGGTACAGCAATCCCTCGTTTATCACGAGGGATCTGTACCCTGTACCCTGAAGCCCCTCGATAAGTGAAAAGCCGCCAAGTATGGATAGTAGTACAAGTAGTAAGTAGTAGTTTATTTTAGTATATATATATATATATATATATATATATATATATGTGTATATATATGAAGGCATTTTAAACCCTTCCCACACTCTTGAAATATTCTAAACAATGTTTCTAAACGCTCTAAAAGAGCACCGAATGTCATGATTTTCCTCTCTCTGCCTCCGCTGCTCTCAGCCACCTGCAAGCGCTCTTGGCCACGCCCACTTCTCCACTCTGCACGGGGAACAGCAGCACAAAGCTGCAGGACGAAGCTTTTTCTGCAGCTGTGGGCTGCACAAAGATGCAACAGGTGCTAGATAATTTTAAATAATTTATTTTGCATAAAAATTCCATGCCGATCGTGTGGCTCATCCATCAAACAGCCGGTTGTGTGTCATGTCCAATCTTACTTTGTAAAACCGTAGAAAAGCACGTCCGCGACAAACGAACCGTGATATAGCGAGGGACTACTGTACACTAAGATGTGTACCAGCTGAATAACTGATACTGATACTAGTTGTGCAAAAGCTCAAAAAAATGGTTATTAAATATAAATTAAATTAGTGCCTGAACTCTAAAAACTTTAAGGTTTGAATTCTTAAAAAAATAAAATAAAAAACAAGTTGGTTTGTTTTTTCTATGATTGGATGGTGAATTTGTAATATTCTAATGTCTATGTATCCACGTAGCATGTTTAAAATAAGTTGTAAATTGACTAAATAAAAATAAACTAAATTGAATTGACTTAAATAAACATGTGGCATAAATGTGCAATCTCCCTTTCAAGCTTTAGACATTTTCCAGTTTATCAGGTGTGGGTCACTTCTGTATTACGCATTATTCTTTGAGGGAGGAAACTGAGTGCTGTTGGCGTACGTGCACGTGTTATTGTTGAGGTCATAGCAATGTGAACGGTTCTTGATAAGCTTTTGTCTACAGAGAGGCAAACCTATTGGCTGTTAGATGACATTTGTTAGTAGAGAGGAGTCCTCCCTCAGGTTTTCATGTGCTGGGTATTGATCACAGCAAGAATGACCTTGTGGTCAACACTGAGTTCTATTGGCTGACATTGGGGGTGTAGGTAAAGGACCTGTGTTTACAGTTTCAAATAATGAGTAAATTAGCATTTACAGGCCATGATTCAAACGCAATTGCACACTAGTAGAAGGTCAAGGGCATTTTTATTGTATATATATTTTTAGTTCACTTTTTTTCTTCAGCAGAATCATTTATATTATGTTTTGCTGTATCACACACACAGCTAGCTCATTCCTCACCTTCAGTATTGAAATAAACTGTGAAGTCATGACATTTATTTGAGAGTTTTCATAATGTTCCCTTAATTTCCCCTAATTAATATCCCCATTTCTGATCTGCTTAGTTTGTCTCTCATGAATGGTTACATACCACAGCACTTTAAGGTTGCTGTAATTAAACATTTACTTAATAAACCTGATCTTGACGCAGGAATTCTGGTCAATTATAGACCTATAACATTCATTCTAAAAAAAAATTGAGAAAATAGTTGCAAATCAATTGTGTGAACATCTGGACAGAAATAATCTTTTTGAAGAGTTTCAGTCAGGGTTTAGAGCTCATCATAACATAGAACCAGCACTGGTAGAAGTTACTAATGATATTCTCATGGCCTCAGACAATGGACTTGTGTCTATACTCTATACTGGTCCTGTTAGGTCTCAGTGCTGCATTTGGCACAGTTGATACAGTTGATCACAATATTCTACTACAGAGGCTTGAATATGATATTGAGATTACACAAATGGGTCTAAAATGGTTTATATTTATTTTAGAGATTACAGTTTGTAAATGTGGATAATGAATCTTATTCATACAACAAAGTTAGTCATGGGAGTTCCTCAGGGTTCAGTGCTAGGACCAATAATCTATACTGTATATGCTTCCATTAGGTAAAGTTGGGTGGAATAAATTTTGATTGTTATGCTGATGATACTCTATTATATCTATCCACAAAACCTGGTGTGTCCAATCAGTTACTTACAATACAAGCATGTCGTAAAGACGTAAAATCCTGGATGACCCTTTATTTTCTGCTTTTCAACTCAGACAAGACAGAGGTTGTAGGTTTTGGACCTGAGCAAACTTTGCAGCCTTTCACTTCCTCTGGATGGTATTAATTTGGCCTCCAGTTCTCATGTAAAAAAAAAAAAACCCTTGGTCTTACTTTTGATCAGGATATGTCTTTTAACCCCCACATTAAAAAAAGTTACCAGGATTGCTTTCCTTCACCTGCGTAATATCTTTAAGATTAGAATTATCTTGTTCAAAAATTATGCAGAAAATGTGGTTTCCTCTTTTTATCACATCTAGGATGGACTATTACAATTGTTTATTATCTGGGTGTCCAAAACATTCTTTATAAACTTTTAAAGCTTGTAAATTTTATAAAGTGTATCAGTTGATCCACAATGCTGCTGCCAGAGTCTTAACTAGAGTTAGTAGGAGAGATTATAATTCTCCAGTTTTAGCTTCTCTCCACTGGCTCACTGTCAAATTCAGAATAGATTTCAAAATCTTTCTTCTAACATACAAAGCTCTCAACAACCTAGCTCCATCTTATATTACAGATCTTATTTTTTCATATTTTCCTAACAGAGCTCTTCGCTCTTAGACTGCAGGTTTACATGTGGTTACTAGAGTTTCCAAAAGGAGAATGAGAGGCAGAGCTTTCAGTTATCAAGCTGCTCTCTTGTGCAACCATCTTTCAGTTTCCTGGTGCATACTTACTAATCCAGGTATAAAAATCTGACAAGGTTAAGTCAGGTCCTCTCATTTCAACGAACAAGAATCCGTCCAGAGGACCTGATTTAATCTTGTTAGACATCTTTGTTTATGTCCATGAGGCTGATACCTTGTCTACTTTTAAGACTTGGCTTAATTCTTTTCTTTCTGATAAATCTTATTGTTAGGGTCGGCTTGGGTTTCCTGAGCTATCCTTTAGTTATGCTGCAATAGGCTTGGACTGCTGGAGGACAAATTGACCACATTTCCTCACCCTGCTGCTGTCTTTACTTGCTCTACTCTACCTGTTTGTATTTGTAATTATTTATATCCTTAACATGTTTTATATCTTTTCTCTAATAGAAAGTACACCTGGACCTGCCGTTTTTGTTTGTGTGTTTCTCCTTCCTGTTCCTCTCAAACCCCAGCCGGTCAAAGCAGATTGCCACTCATCCTGGGTGTGTTTCTGCTGGAGGTTTCTTCCTGTTAAAAGGAAGTTTTTCCTTTCCACTGTTCCCTTTGTGCTTGTTCAGGATGGGAGATTGTGACAAAGTGAAGATTCAACGCAATCTGCTTTTATAATATATATTATAATATTATATATTAGATTGCTTTTATAATGTATGTGAATGTTTTTGTTCCATGCCCTGAGACGACTTCTGTTGTGACTTGGCACTATATAAATAAATGGGGGGCGAAAAAATGTTTGATTGGATTTTATTTTTTTTTTTTTCTGGTAATAAAGAAACGTTTAGCCTCTACTTATTTTATCTTTACTGTTTCAGCTCAGGAGCAAAACAATGGGGGTCCTTTTCTTCATCTCTTCCTTCAAGATGGAAGCCCTGTTGTTAAACTTGGTTGTGGCAGCAACCTTGTTTTAAATGCAGCTGCTGGTGAGATTGTGAACACTAACAGATGGACGCCAATCAAAATCCGGTATGATATTACTTTTTTGTCAGTTTCTTTACATTTTATTGCTACAATAACTTTCTGTCTAGGAAGACTTTTTCAATGCATAATAAATATGATGTTCATATCATTTGTTGTTTAAGAAGTGCTTAACATAATTTGTTGTTTTACTTTCTTGATATACATTTTCTGGTGAGGACATTTAGATTCCATCCAAAATTATGTTCAAATTTCAATGAAAAACAGGAGCAGATAAGTCACTTAAAAATATGTCAGTTACTGATAACATTATAGTCGTCCTGAATTGGATGGAGATATGGAGAAATGTTGGTAAAGTCAACACTTTTATGGAGCTGTTGTGTTTTTCAAGTCCTTCTTAAACTGTTTTTAGAGTGTAGAATGGCATTCTTTTATTTCCTCATTGAAAAGGTTACTGTCGTTTAATTTGACCACTTTTATAAAGAATACTTGGTCAGCAGCAATGATCATCAAGGCCGTATGGGTCAGAGTGTTATCCACAATAAGGTAGTGGCTTCTTCTTTTCAGCAGAATGTTAGTCCAAGTGTCAAACTGCTCACACCAGCATGTTTTTCCCTATGGTGCCCCCTCTTCTATTCTCTTTTATTAGATCTGACAATACTGGCCAGTCTTTTCTCCCCGCACTTCCCAAATGTACTTTTTTATTCTTTGCATCTGTAGATCCAACACTGATTCTTTGTAAAATAATCATACTGACAATTTTTTATATCAGGTCAACTTAAATAAGAGTCATTTTCACCTGGGCACTAGAGCTGCCGCCTCTTAGTGAGAAGGTCGCCCGATCGAATCCCCGCCCAGGTGGGATTCTGGCTGGAGTTCTCATGTTCTTTCTGTGCATGTGTGGGTTTTCTCAGGGTGTTCTGGTTTTCTCCCACAGACCAAAAACAACATACATGTTAGGCTGATTTGTAACTCTTAAGTTGTCCCTAGGTGTGAGTGAGAGAGTGAATGTTTGTCTCGTTTGTCTCTGTGTCCCTGTGAGGGCCTGGAGACCTGTCCAGGGTGTCCTCCGCCTCTCGCACAGTGACTGCTGGATATGGGTACCAGTTACCCGTGTGACTCGAAAAGGAAAGCAAGATGGATGGATGGATGTATGGATGGATGGATGGATGTATGGATGTATGTATGTATGTATGTATGTATGGATGGATGGATGGATGGATGGATGGATGGATGGATTTAAAACATATGCGAGTGTCTAAAACTTTAAAGTTAGTTAGCACGCAACAAAAAAAGTAAATTTCTTAATTACCTGGCCATTTATAAAATTATGATTATTCTGATCTGAACCAAAATAAATACAACTATTTTTTCCAGTAATTGAATTGGCTCTGGGAGTCAGTTTGGACCAGTTGAGCTCATTAAATAAAAGCCTCAAATCTGGGATACAGTAATGGTGGATTTTGTCATATGAGTTGGCCAATTTTAAACCTTTCACAATGTTTCTAATAGATTGATGTGAAAATATTGGCTTTTCCTAACAAATTTCTGTATTTAACCATTGTTTGGTCAGACCACTCATGTTTTAAGTAGTTGTTTTGCTTCCTAACTCACTTTCTCCTGAAATGAAGCTGAAAGACTGATTTTTAATTAGGGGTTCATTGTCCCATCAATGTTGGCAAGTCATCCTTGCCCTAATGCAGCAACACAATCTGAAAACATGATATTACCATATTTATTTGTTCATGTGGTGGAATGAATTCTTATGCTTGAATGCAAAGTAATGTTTAGTATTCAAACATGTATGTATTTAACCTTTAGTTAACCAGGCAGTTCCAAATGAGATCACAGATCTCCTTTTCAAGTGAGGCCTGGGCCTGAAGGCAGCCTAATCATGCATGTTTATAGACTATGGGAGCAAACCGGAGTACTCTGAGCAAACCCACGCAATCAGGAGGACAACATGCAAACTCCACACAGAAAGACCCCAGGCACAACCTGGGGCCTGAACCCAGGACCTTCTTGCTGTGAGGCAACACTGCTAACTACTAATCCGCCATGCTGCACAATCATACACTCGTCACTGATTTCATGTTTTTAAAGGACTTTTTTTCAGACGTTTTGCTTGATGTTGATATAATTTTGCAAACTGCAGTTGAGAAAAATGTTCCTTTTACAACATAAATTGATTGCTCCTTGTTGCTCTGCAAGGGACACCATTGTTGTTCATTGTTCATCCAAGGTGGAGTTGAATAAACTATTAACCACTGAAAGAATCATTTAGTGGCTTAAATGTTACGCTGAGTTCCTTTGTGACTTGGTGTGCTGCTTTTAGAGTGATTTCTGTTGGTTGTCCAGTCCTCAGGATTGTATCAATGGTCTTGATTTTCCTCCATTTTTACCCACGCTGCTTGGCTATTGATGTGTTTTTTCTTTATTTTCTTTATTTATTTATATTTACTAAAATTCTTTAGAAATGGTTGTGTGACAATTTCCAGCTTAGTTTAGCATCAACAATGATCTTTAGAATGTATTTACACATACTATAATATACTAGATGTATATATTATACTAGAATCATAATTCTTTATAACTGATTTTTTTTAATAAAAATGTTATTTGATCACCTGATTATGAAATTACCAATTTTAAATTATGTATTCGTTCTTTCTAGCATTTTTTTATGTTTGCTTTGAGGATGCTGATGAAAATGTGCAAAGAGGGTTAGAAAAAACTTAGTTGTGCCTTTCTGGATTTGGAAAAAGCATATGAGAGGGTGCTCAGGGAATAGGTGTGGTGTATGAGAAAATCTGGAGTGAAGGAGCACTATTAGACTGGTACAGGACATGTATGAGGACAGCAGGACATTGGTGAGATGTGCTGTAGGAGTGACAGATAGCTTCAAGGTGGAGGTGGGAGTGCATCAAGGATCGGCTCTGGGCCCCTTCTTGTTTGTGCTGGTAAAGGACCGACTAACTGATGAGGTCAGGCAGGAATCCCCATGGACTTTGATGTTTGCGGATGACATTATGATCTGTGGTGAGAACAGGGAACAGGTGGAAGAGATCTTGGAGAGGTGGAGGTATGCACTTCAAAGAAGAGGAATGAAAGTCAGCCGTAGTAAGACAGAGTGCATGTGTGTTAATGAGAGGTGGGCAGGTGGAACAGTGAGAAGCAGAGGTCACATAGGTGCAGGACTTCAAGCACTTGGGGTCCACTGTCTTGGAAAATGGGGAGTGTGGTAAAGAGTTGAATAAAAGAGTCCAGGCAGGGTGGATGGTCATCAAGGTTGATGGAAAAAGGCTTCAGGAGAAATTTTTGACAAAAGAGTGGCAACAAATGTTAAAGGAAATATTTACAAGACAGTGGTGAGACCAGCTACATTATATAGTCTGGAGACAGTGGCATTGGCAAAAAGTCAGGAGAAAGAACTGGAAGCGGCAGAAAAGAAGATGTTGAGGTTCTCCTTAGGAGTGACATGGATGGATACGATTAGGAATGAGATCATCAGAGGTACAGCACAGGTTGAACAACTGGGAGATAAAGTTAGAGAGGCCAGACTGAGATGGTTTGGACATGCACAGAGGAGGGACAGTGGGTATATTGGTAGAAGGATGTTCAAAGGGAAGAGAAGTCTGAGATTGTCATCATTATATATTTTCATACAATGGCAAAATTAGTTCTCTGCATTTAACCAATCACAGACGAGATACACCCAGGTGGAGCAGTGGGCTGCTATGTAAGCACCTGAGGAGCAATTAGGGATTAGGTGTCTTGCTCAGAGCCACCACGACATGTGGTAATGGCTGGGAGTCGAGCCGCCATTTTCTGGTCCCAAGTCACCTGTCCTTCCTTTAACATAGGGGCAGAAGTGTAGTCTGTCAGGAAAAAGTCAAAGAGGAAGGCCGAAGAGAAGATGCAGTATGCAGTTAGAGAGGACAGAGGAGAACAGAAGAAGAGGAGATGGAGGTGGATGACTCGTGGCAAACCTGGAAGAGGGAACTGCCAAAAAATGAAGATTCTTGCATTTAGCATACTTTTCTTAAAACTTAGCAATTTTGCAATACTGCATAAATAAAAAGTTTTATTTTTAATTGTACGAGTTGGTAAAGATATCTCCATGTACATTTTAATGTCCATGTATATGTTCAGGCTTTAATTCTACATAGATTTTTTGAAAACTATATAAACTTTTAGGTACCACTATACAGAATAAAATACAGTTACATACTTTCAAATCAACAAGCTACTAAAACAATTCAAAGCATGAAACGTTTTTGAACTGTTACAATGTCTGTTTAAAACCCATATGCACTGTTGTCTTATACTGCACATCTGAACGAGGATATTAAAACTTGTAACTGGCTGGCTGAAATGGTTTGCTGCTAAAATTCCAGTTAACAGTACAACCTCTTGTAACAGATTATCCACTCCAGTAAGACATTCTGGCAATGTGGTTTGCATTGCATGCCCCTTACTGGACCCTCCTGCAGATACGCTAAACACACAGGCCTGAGCATTTAAACATTTGAAGGCAACGTGTTTCTGGGAAACTCTGAAACAATATAATTTTTTTGTCTTTTAAAAATCTGTAGATTTATATAGTTGTTTGTTTATATTATGGAGTTATGTTTTTAGGTATTTTAGATGACAAGTTCTTATTTTGCCATTTTACCATGTTTGACACTTAACAATTTTAAATCCTTTGTCCTTTTTTTTTTTCTTGAAAAGCGCATTCAAGAAGTCCAGCTACACTTTCAGATTATCATGGAAATTCATTTGGCTCCAAAACGTTTGGCAAGACTCCGTACCAAATGTTGAACTTGATCCACATCCATTTGCACTACTTGTCTTGTTTAATTCAAATAGGTCTGATAAACAGTTTTCCTCCGTGCATGGCTGATTATTAGTCTTTGGAGTGCACACGGAAGCTCACAGCTCATCACTGCAGGGCAGAGTCAGCTAGTGGGGAAAATCAGAGGAAATAAAAGCCAGCAGCAGAGCTTTGCCTCTATTTATTTCTGATATGTTCAGCAGTTTGATTCATATGCAAATGAGAATGTGACATCACAGGAATTGGTTTGAGCACCAAATACCTACTTTTCTCAGATAATAGGCGACAACACTGGATACAGCAGCTTTAACCTGCAAGTGTCAGCATATGTGCTTTGCAGGGCAGTGGTTGCGTTTAACCGTAAATCCTAGCTTCTGTTACTGAACACAAAAAAAGAGGAAAACATTTGCCTTTCCTTTTAGTACACAAACTTAAACCACTTGTTCACGCCATACACTTAGGAGGCAGTGGGTTGCACTGACACAGCACTGTTGGGATCCAGAGATAGCACAGCACCACTGCGACAATCTGTACTTAATTTGGGAGGAAAATGAATTTGCATAATTCAGTTGTTTTCTTATGGTTTATTAACATAGGTTTAAATGAAAATGTGTTTAGGCCAAATTTTAGAAGAAAAAAAAACATGCAGTATAAAATTTTTCTTCCAAATTGGGATATTTATTCCTACTTTGGAACACGGTTAAGCAGTTTAAAACTACTCCATCTCGCTAATGACTTCCAGCAAAGCCATAAAAACATAGTAAATATTTAATGTTGATTTTAACATTCTGTTGTGCGATTCAACGTAAATGAATGAATCACATTATTGTTTTGTAGAGGAATATTGCACTGAAGTCATCAAAATGACCCAAAGAGGCTGCCATATGGGGCAGAATTCTCTTTTAAGAGAGCAGCTGGGAACTTATTTTTAATTTACTAGTGTAGAAACAGTAAGTGGCCTTATTGAAAATATGAATAAAATAGTTTAGAATAATTGAAGTAAGATATCAATATTAGATTTTATTTTTTTTAAGAATTAGTGTTGTGAAAGTAAACAAGCTTGTAAAAGAAAGTTGGTTACTAATAAAAAGCAGCAAAACATGATTAAAACAGAACATCTTTACATTTTTTTCAACCCTAAAATGATTTGTTTTGATTTCTAGAAGCATGTACCTTCTCTTCCCCGAACACACTAAAGTTGACAAGAAAAGAAACAGCCTTACTGAAGTGCCCTGCCCTGTCGTGTGAATTCACAGAGGGGTGGGCGGCTGTGTCATTTTTCATCAGGGGACGACATGTTTGCTGTTGGCCAGTGTTTTGATGTTGGCAAGTTTCTCTTTCTTCAGGGACTTTTTGGAGCAAAACTGCAAAGATTAAATTTCCAAAGTGGCAGACTCCAGACGTTCCCCTGGTCATTGGGGAGGCTGCATCCATTATTATGCGTCTGTTATTTGGTTGCAACCTGCTGTGCTTGACATTCGCTGATGGAATAGTTTTCATTCATACGCAGTTAAGAATCTGTGAGGATTATACATAACTTTCTGCTGGAACATGTGTGGCACATACAGCATATAAGCAACTCACCTTGACTTTTATTGGTCATATGAACAGAAGCTTTTATTTGCTCAAATAAAAACTTGGGCTTTAGTTTACTTGAACTGCCTAAGGTACTATGCCTATAATAAAGATGGGGTTTTATAGCTGTTTTTTTACTGATGCTAGTATTACTTAACATGTTTTATTGGAAAGCCTTTATTTTTTAAAGCTCACAACTAAATTCAAAACGGTACACATAAAAAAAATTAACATTCCTTTCGACATATGTGTTTGTAGGTGAGTCAACCAAAATGTTAGTGTTTACTTTGTCTTTTATCTTGACCTTAAAACAGATCATTTGGAGCTGCAGCTCTAAACTCGCATTCATATTTTAGTTTTATTATTATTATTACAGTATTTGTTTCAGGCGTATTGAAAATTTTCACATTTTACGCTGTGTGTCAGTGAGCTTGGCAAACTGGGGAATGAGGAAACGAGATGTTGACGTAACATCATTAAGCTGTTTTGTATGAAATTTAAATCCTTTTGTAAGTTAATTGGAGACTCCTGTTCTTCGCTGTGCTTTTAATGTAAAAGCTGTACATCCATACGGTTTACATCAGCTTTTCTGTCTGAGCCAAGGTGGTTTGTAATAAATATAGTAGTCCCTCGTTTATCACGGGAGATATGTACCCTGAAGACCCGCAATAAATGAAAAACCGCCAAGAAGGAATAGTAGTACAAGTAGTAAGTAGTAGTTTATATATACACATATATATAAAGGTGTTTTAAGCTCTTCCCACATTCTTGCAATATTCTAAACAACGTTTCTAAACTCTAAACGCTCTAAAAGAGCACAGCATGTCATGATTTCAGCTCCTTGCCTCCTCTGCTCTTTGCCACCTGCAAGAGCTCTTGGCCACGCCCACTTCTCCACTCTGCACAGTGAACAGCTGATCAGCTGCAACAGGAAGCTTATCCTGCAGTACGGGGTGCACAAATGTGCAGCAGATGCTAAATAATTTAAAATAATTTATATTAAATAAAAAATTCCATGCCAGTCGTGTGGCTCATCCATCAATCAGACAATTGTTTGTCATGTCCAATCTTATTTTGAAAAACTGCAATAGAGTGAGTCCGCGATAAACGAATCGCGAAGTAACGAGGGACTACCGGATACCAAACAGCTGCATTATAGCGTCATCATACAAAGGTTTATTCCAGTTCAATAAAATGTTAAAAACAGTTTAAATACATTTAATCTATTTGACAAAAGTGTTAAAAATGTACATTTTTATTCCCCAACGAGCCATTTTCTCCATGAACTTTTCTTCTCTGTGTCTGGCCTGCCTTCATCAGGGGCTGGCTTGTATTTGTTTGTGTTAATTATGCCCTCGGCTTTCAAGCCCAACTTCTAATTGAATCCCAGTTTGTTTGGGGGAGGTTTGCAGAAGGATGGTTTCTCAAATACGGTTACTAATTTGGGAGCTTATCAGTTTTTATCCCTGAGAAATTTCTGTTTACTTTAGTTTGTGCATGTTTATGTTTTTAAAGATGTTATCACTGTTGAATTGCAGTAATTACTCAATTTCAGTAAGAGGGGTGCATGAATCACGTCTGCATTTTCCCCTAAATTCTTTCAACCTTTCTGTGTGGACTTGGTCGTTCTGTGCTCAACCACATGAAGGCTCTAGCTGCAAGTTTATTTGGAGTTGATGCGGAAGCATTAATTCATGTCGTCATGATTGCTTTTTATCAACCTTCATCTTATAGTTGTGATTTCCTGTCGAACAAAAAGCTGTCACATTAGTAAACTGGTGAAAAATGAAAAGATATGCTTAAAAATAAACTTGATTTTATGACCTTATAAAAATGATGTGTTAACATTTGATTATTGGGCACCAGTGAAGGTGGAGCAATAAAGTTTTTGCCCATGTGTCTGTTAGCAAAATATCTAACGATTCACTAAGTGGAGGTTAATCGATTTGTCGACCTCTACAACTGGATATCTTTTGGTTAACCAAAGTAAAAATTCCCACCACAACATAGCAATTTCAGCGTCTAAAAATGTGTATATTTCTCAACTTGCAGTGGCGTTGTTTTTTAATTCTGGCATGAAAGGAGGCAGGCAATATGCATCCCTTCAAGGAGTGCATATTCCCTGCCTCCTTTGATTTGAAAAGATTATTTAAAGCCACGTTTCGCAATCTTTAGTGTCTTTCTAGATAATACTGCAAAACAAGTGCAGGTTGAGTGAGCCATGAATCAATCAGGAAAATCCATTACAGATTGTTGAAGAGGAAGCAATAAATTCCCGAGTTTTGCTCCCTGCACAGCATAGGTCAAGCACCAAAGCCTCTGAATCTAAACATTTTTCTAGCTGCCTTTCCTTAAAAACTTTCACAAAGTTTCCACTAAAACTGGCTTTCTGTTGGAAAGTCAAAGTCCCAAGTCTGAAACAGCATTTTCTTGCTTTAATAGTCTGCGCAGGACAGCACGATATGATTAATTTAAACGCCGAGTTAGTAAAATAGTGCAAATGCTGGTTGAACTGTTAGTTATTTACTGATACTAGTTGCTGACCATTGAGAGGAGTTTCTAGATGTAAAAATCCACTCGTGGGTGGGAAACGTCGCCTAGCAACAGCTGCTGTAAGAGGAGCAAAACAGACGTGTGCTGTGAGAAGAAACACTGAAAAGACATTTTTAGGACATCTCTGGAGTCTGACTTCTTTGAATTAATGTCACAGAAGCTGAGCTGTCTGAGTCGAAGTCCAGCCCAGTTCAGAAGCACCTGTTTATCTGTGTCAACTCAGTCAATAACAAGTGTTTTATTAAAGAGCTGAGGCGTCTTTTGTGCCCATCTGTTCACACTGACTTTGGTTTTTTTGAATATAAAGAAGATTATTAGTAACTCAAATTAAATTAACCCCTACATGCATTTTATTAATATTAAATATGTGTAAAGAACATCTTCCAATTACAGCCAGTGATTACTTTTTGAGTACCATATTCTCCGGTGTATAAATGGCTTCAGTATATAAGTCGCATTTATTATGTGTCACAGCTGACCTGCTTCATTTCGCCAGGGCAGCGCGGTGCCATCCGTCCATCGCGGCCGGAGCCGCTAGCTCTTCAGCGTTCCTCTGCCTGCACCAGCTAAATGAAGCGAGCGTGCACGGGAGGACTCGCTGTTGCATTTCTTTGAAATGTACAGTGGTCAAATATTGCGTTATGAATATAAGGGAAAAAAACATATATAAGTCGCTTCGGCGTATAAGAATTCAAGGATTCAAGGTTCTTTATTTGTTGTACACACCACATGTGGTACATGTGGTGGAACGAAATTGTGTACGCAGGGTCCAAGTTACATCCAACAAAATTATAAAATGTAAATGGAAAACAGTAATAAGATCTAAGATATGAACTAAGGAAAATGTTAACTAAAAATATGCTAAGCACTAATAGCATAAAAACAATGAAAACAATACGCCGAACAGCAGCTTGAACATGAGTCTGTGTGAGCAGATGAGTACCAATGAACGCAGCAGCATGAAATAGATCAGCAGCATGATGCAATTTTTTTTTTCACATTGATTGTTCTGGTTACAGATTCATGAGTCTAACAGCCTCAGGGTAGAAGCTGTTCCTCAGTCTAGTGGTTCTACACTTAATGCTCCATAACCTCCTGCCTGAGGGGAGCGGGGCAAAAACTGTGTGTGCTGGGTGAGTGTGGTCCTTCATGATACAGGTGGCCCTCTTTCTGCACCTGGAGGTGCAGATATCTGATGGTCAGGAGGCTGACTCCAACAGACTTCTGTGCAGCCTTCACCACTCTCTGCAAAGCTTTTCTTTCTGCAGCTGTGCAGCCTCCATGCCACACGTGGATGCTGGAGCACAGGATGCTCTCCACTGCACACCTGTAGAAGGAGGTGAGGACTGAGCTTCCCAGTCCAGCTCGTCTCAGCCGCCTGAGGAAGTAGAATCTCTGATGAGCTCTCTAAGCCGCAGGACTGACAAATCTATGCAACAAAACCTGTGACTTATACACTGGAAAATATGGTAATAACGCAGAGATCATACGTAACGCTCCCCCACTTTGTTTTTAATTGCATGGTAATTAAAAGGAAACATTTATTAGACAAAATGTCAAACTATATTTGCACTTCAAAAAAGAGATCTCAATTTGGAGCCTTTTGGTCTTCAAATCCACACCATCTTGTCACAATGCCAGATCTGAGGCGAGCCGTGTTTATCGGCCACGCTGTATTCAGTGTTGTATTGACAAACTCTCCCATAAAGGGTCCATTGAAGAAGCAAGCGGCAGCCCTGCCTGCTCTCTTGGAGCTTCTTTTGTGAGTGCCCCACAATGCCAAGAGCGTCGCCGTGTACCGTCTAATTGTGTTGCCAGAGATATAATGATAGAACACAGGCTGCCCAAATTAATTGAGGCTTGCCGGTCACAGCACAAATTATGCAGCAAATGCTGCAGTGCTGCGTGTGAGAAAGTCACTGCACCATTGTCAGAGTAGGCATTACATCCACTTTAGGTGCAGATGATGGCCAAATACAAGGTGTGTTGCACTTAATGAAAAACATGACAAGGCTATATGCTTCCTGATGTACTGTAGATGTTGTGTGATATGACAGTTATTAAATATAAACCATGTTAAAGGGGATTATAGTCTTATTTCTCTCCCTTATGGAATATAACTCTGCAACCTGTTGTGTTAACCCTAATATCACATAACAGGTGGCACTATATGTGTATAACATATGAGCCACTAATTCTGTCTGCTCATAGACGTTAAACGCCACTCTCTTCTTGCAGAACTAACAGTCTCTTGGTTCTAAATTACTCACAAATTACAAATTCACAAATTCGCCACTTCGTGTTCCGAATAATCACTTGTTTTTTTTTAAGAATGTAAAATATTGTTCGACGAGTAAGCTGTTGGAAAAATGTGTCACATACAGCCCCATCAGTCAGTGACAAATGTTGCAAGGGCACCCGCGTGGTGCATGATGTTTTACTGCCATCTGTTGCCAATACTTTCCGATGTTTTATGCAGCAGTAACATTTTAATGATGATCCTCCCTCATTGCTAATCTTCTGCAGGGAGTTGTGAATGAGGCACGTTCTAAAGACAAGCGCCTTCCTCGGCTTTAACAAATACCTTTGTGTAAAGGTGCAGTGCTGAAAATATTTGCAGGGTCCCTTAGCATTGCAGGTAATATTTCAGTGGTTATCCTCTGGAAAGTTAAGATTATGTAGATGCCCTAGATTTGTCACACAGCAGACAGTCTAAGGGGATACGTTAGAGATGACAAATCACTTATGATTCGAACATTAGCCAGATGAAGAGATGCATAAATGATGATTAAGTTAAACAGATTACCAACACATGGTGATATTTTTTTTAGAAAATATATTTAATTTAAATGTTTTTATTTATACATTATACGCAAAGCAAACGTCTTTTTTCTCTGATTGATTCCTACATTGAATATTCAGTAATTTGTGCTTTTGCATGTTTTTGTGTTGATATTCCTAAAGTCTTCAGGCAGTCGTCGTTAATGAAGTTGTTGTCACGTCTGCCTGAATATTTATTTTTCCTAGCTAAAGTCAGCAATTATTTATTTAAATTATTTTTTAAAGACAGCAGTGATAGTTGTCTTCCTGCACCACATTGTCTGTTATCGCCTGTACTTCTCCATGGGCTGGCAGCTTCTCTTTTCATGGAGAAACCGCAGGCCAAATATGGGAATTACCATAAAGGCTAGAAAAGCTGTGCCATCTACAATGAATTACCATAAATTGGGGAAAAATAAATAAATAAAAAAATGCTCCTTGAAAAAAAATGAGTTTCTGTGAATGCTAGAAAAGCAGCACTGCCTGAACTGAATTACTTTAAATGTAGGCAAACCCATGTTAAAAAAAAAAACTGAATTTGTAGAAAAGCTGTGCCGCGTAAAATAAATTACCATAAAAATGGGAAAATGTGCACAAATTTAAAATCTGACCTAAAAACGAACCTTGGTTCACATAGGTCTTCATTTGGGGCTGGACCTCATCCTATCTTTAGGAACTTTCCTTAAAGCATAATTGTGTGAATGTTTTGAAGTATGCGCACTATTATGATCCATTTTTCTTTCGTATGTGTTTCCGCACGATTCTCGTCCCGCAGTTTTCAAGCTCCGTCAACAAACCAAACATCAAAACGTTCAGCTCTTTCAGAACAGTCCTGCTATGATCAACTTTCTTCTGGTAATTTAAGTTCCTTTCGGCTTTATTTAGCTACTTTTCGGCTGTTTTTTGATCATTTCTGCTTCTTTCAGCCTAATTGGGCAAATATGTTCTTTCTGCTTTCTTATGCTAATTTAAGCTTGCGCTACCTTTTCAGCTACATTTCAGCATGTTTTTAGCTAGTTTTAGCTATTTTAAGATAAATTCGAGGTTTTTTTGTGCTACTTTCATCTTAACTACCTTCTTTCTTCTCCTTTCAGCTTTATTCTGCTAGTTTAAGCTTCTTTCTGCCTTTTCAGCTATCCATACATCTATTATGGGGAGTGGTGGCGCAGAGGTTAGAGAGGTGGGCTTGTGATCCGAAGATCACCGGTTCACGCCCCGGCCCCGACAACATCAAAAATTGTGGGTGGGATAGGTGAAACACCCACACTTGCCCCCACCCTCATTCGCCCCACTCTGGGCCCATGAGCAAGGCCCTTAACCCCACCATGTGCTCCCTAAAAACAGGTCTCTCTTGAAAATGAGTTCTCGTGGCTCAATGAGACTAACCTGGATAAATAAAGGCTAAATGAAAAAAAAAATAATAATTATCTTCCGCTTTTCTGAAGTTGGGTCGCAGGGGCAGCAGCTTGAGCAGGGAGACCCAGATATTTCTTTCCACAGTTCTCCTGGAAGGACCCCAAGGCATTCCCAGGCCAACTGAGAGACACATAGTCTCTCCAGCATGTCCTGGGTCTTCCCCGGGATCTCCTTCTAGTCGGACATGCCCGAAACACCTCCCTAGGGATGCGCTCAGGAATCATCCCTTTTTCATTCAACCTTTATTCAAACAGGTAAATCCCATTGAGCCTCGAGGAGTCATTTACAAGAGAGACCTGATTTCAACAAAGAATGATGACAACAATGGACAACAGCGACAACAATAAACAGTTATAAAAAGTCATACAATTTTTTTTTTTTTTTTTTTTTTTTTTTTTACAAATAGGAAGGCTAAAAAAAGAAAAGTAACAAAAAACAGCTAGATTCTAAGGTGAATGTAGAAAACTAAAAAACAGGAACATGTCTGCATTGGTCCCTGCCAGGAGTCCAACACATTCTTAAAGCCACTTAGAGAGGTCAAGGTCGAGAGCTTCAGATCTTTTTGTAAGATATTCCAGGAAACAGGAGCGGAGTTGGAGAAGGCCCTCTTGCCTAGTTCAGTCCTCACTGAGGGAACACTGCAGGTAATAATGTCCTGAGAGCGCACTCCGTAGCTGCACTCATGCAGAGACATGTAGGAGGAGATGTATGAAGGCAGCAGACCAAGAAGTGATTTAAAGATGAAAATGTACCAGTGAGAGAGTCTGCGTGAAGTTAATGATGACCAGTTAACCAGTGAATACAGGGTGCAGTGGTGGGTATGATAATCACAGCCAGTTATGACTCTTAGTGCACCATGATAGACAGCATCCAACATCTGCAGGGTTCTTGTAGGAGCGTTCATGTAAATAATGTCACCGTAATCAATGGAGGGAAAGAAGGTCACAGATACAAGGCGTTTCCTAGCATTCGGAGTTAGACAGGATCTGGATCTGGATCCCTACCAGATGCCTGAACCACCTCAACTGGCTCCTCTCGCTGTAGAGGAGCAACAGTTCTATTGAGTCTCTCCCATATAATTGAACTTCTCACCCTATATTTAAGGGAGACTCCAGCTACCCTGCAGAGGAAACTCATTTCAACCGCATGTATCTGCAATTTCATTCTTTTGGTCACTACCCAGAGCTCTTGACCATAGGTGAGGTTAGGAACGTAGACTGACTGATAAACAGAGAACTTTGCCTGACAGCTCAGCTTTCCCTTCACCACAACGGACCAGTACAGAGTTCGCAATACTGCAGATGCTTCACCAATCCATCTGCCAATCTCATGCTCCATTTTTCCCTCACTCATGAACAAAACCTAGAGATACTTGAACTCCACTTGAGGCAAAACCTCACCCTCAACCTGAAGAAAACAATTCACCCTTTTCTGGTTGAGGACCATGGCCTCAGATTTGGAGGTGCTGATTCTCATCCCAGCTGCTTCACATTCAACTGTAAACCACTCCAGTGAGAGCTGAAAATCATGGCACGGTGATGCCAATGGGACCACATCATCTGCAAAGATCAGAGATGGAATCCTGAGGCCACCGAACTGGAATCCCTCCACCCCCTGGCTACACCGAGAAATTCTGTCCATAAAAGTTATGAATAGAATCAGTGACAACAGGCAGCCCTGGCAGAGTCCAACTCCCATCCTGAAGGGGTCCGACTTACTACCAGCAATGTGAACCAACTCTCACACCGCTTGTATGGGGACCGAACAGCTCGTAACAATGAGCCCCCCAGTTTCATACTCACGGAGCACCTCCCACAGTATACCCCAAATACCTTCTCCAAGTCCTCAAAATGCATGTAGACTGGATGGGCAAACTTCCATGACCCCTCTAGGACCCTAGTGAGGGTAAAGAGCTGGTCCAGTGTTCCACAGCCAGGACAGAACCTGCATTGTTCCTCCTGGATCTGAGGTTCGACCAATGATCGGACTCACTTCTCCAGTACCCTGTGAATAGACCTTTTCAGCTATTGTTTGCTAATTTCAGCCTTTTTTTAGCTAATTTCCTATATTCTGTGCCCATTTCTACCTATTTAAACCTATTTCAGCAAATGTGTGTTCTTTCTACTTTGTTCTGCTGATTTAGGCATGCTCTTCATTTCAGCTACATTTTAGCATGTTTTAGCCAATTTCAGCTGTTTTTCAGCAATTTCTTCTGTAATAAGCATTCACATTGCATTTTCTCTAGTTCTACTTGTCAAGCAACCAGACCAAAAACAGTAATATAGTAAACTATATTATTTGTTGGGGGTTTTATTTTCTTCAAAGCCCAACCAATTAGCTGTGCCAAGCATTCATCAAGAGCTCCTCAAGTAGCAACATCCTGTTTGCTTAGTGAGCTTGATTTCCATGTCTCAAAAGCAGTTTTGCACCATTAACAGCCTAAGAAAATGAGAAAGTCACTGTGCTAAAAACCAAAGAATGTATCAAATGCCTTCAGCAACAGATAATAATTTTGTAATAATTTGATGTCATACCTTGGCAGTCTGTTATTTTTCAGCAGTATTGGAAGATTTCACTCCTTTAATTTGGACTTTATAATATTCTTGTGCCTCAGAAAAATAAACAGTTGGGGGATGCAATTTACTGAAATCTCCCACTAATCAGTATCCGTTATGCAAATGTGTGGAGAATGACCTCAGAAGCAGACTAGGCACCCTGAGGATATATTAATGGCTCTCTTCTCTCTCCTCTCTGGGCATTAAAGTTGCCTTTCACGTTTTCGGTCTCAAGTGTGTCTGTGTATACGTGCACATCTGCACACATGTGTGTGTACAAACGAGCTCCTGTGATTTCCATACCTGTAATTAGTTCTAGCTGAAGTTGTTTGCGTGGGATTGCCTGAGGAAGGCAACCTGGAAGGCTGTTTCAAATTAACAGGAGGACGATTGCCCTTATTGTTTCCATCTGGCTATTCAAGCACACATAGGAGACTTTTTTTTTCCTAATCAACACTGGTACGGTCACAATGAGTGGATTTTGCAAAATCAAATTAGCAGCTCGGTGACATAATAGTTAGACGTCACGTTTCACTGGCAGATATTGAATTAAACTGTACAGTGAATGTGCATCATGCCGATTACTTCTTAGCATAATTATGTTTACGTGCCCGATAAAGGGTGTACAACATGTATACCTCTGTAAAGAGGCTTGGATTGTATAGAGCCAGCATAAAAAAAAAAAACAGTGATCTATTGGAGAAAAGGTATCACTTGACTTTGCCAATGTTGGAGTTTGACACAAGTAGACCAGCTACTTAACACTACAACATTAAGGACTAGCACAACTGTGTATTTCCCCAGAGAAGCACAGAGGGTCAAATGATAAAATTATCTTTCTTCTCATTAGGGTTATAATGTATATCTGGTTTGTGCCCTCATTTTTTTATTAATAATTAATCTTGAGTGACATAATCAGCACTTACACCAGTTTTGTGTATCTGTGCGAGGCTGATAAGTTTATTTATTGTTGCTGTTGTTGTAGTACTGTTAATGTAACTGTTGTTTTATGTGGCATGTTAATGCATGTCATTTACTATAGCTTGATCATTTAAATTGAACTGGTAATGACTGCTTCTCTCAGCCTACATTTTATCTTTAGTGACTTTACTGGCTGTATTGAATTTTTATGTAAATTTCTCGTTTTCTGAGGAGCGCGGGAACTTAAAGAAATCACTGCAGCACTGTGCAGAGACCTATTTCTGGCTTTTATTTTGTTTAAATTTAACAGTGGAAGCCGTTATGCTTTTGTTGTCTCCCCTGGGTTATGGCTGATAGGGAGCGATACAAACGCACCAATGCTTTCAAGCCAATACACTATTGCATTTAAAATATAAAAAAAATCTCATAAAGCTGTGTGTAATGTATACCTAGTCGGTTTATGGTATATTCTCAGTGGCCACATTAGCAGCTCCATTACTGTGACTGCTCTGTCTGTCTCCCCATCAGAATATTTCATGCTTTGCTGGGTTTATTGGGAGTCCCAGGTATTGTGGAGCATCCTATCTACTAACCCTGCTCTGTGTGTTTTCTCTCTTTACAGATTCAGTGTACCTGTTGGCAAACAAAGGGGGCCATGTAGGATAGAAATTGCCGCAGATAATGGCACAGCACAGCATCTTGAGGAGTTCGTGTCACACTCAATGTCAGAGGTACCCTGACCTGCTTGCAGTCAAATCAACCATTATCTTAAATGTTCTGTTGTAAACCTGTAATTGCATGCTGGGCCTTTCCTCTTGCAGTAAAGTTTACAATAAACTAATAAAATTGTAATATATGTTCATGATTTTCACTGTTTGTCAGCAATAGAAGCAACAGACCAGCTCTATCCAGCTCTGACACTTCAAAGCAATAGTTCACATGTTGTGACGTGGGGTTCTGTTGAAAGCTATTGAAAAACGTACGTCTTGCTTGTAGTTCTTTGAACAAATACAATCTGGAGAAATATACAGTAGTCCCTCGATTATTGCGGAGGTTACATTCCAGACACCCCGGCAATAAGTGATAAACCGCAAAGTAGAAACGCTGTATTTATTTTACCTTTTGTTTGTTTTTTTTAACACAAGTTAAACTGACATAGATGTCTGAGTTGAAACAACATACCAAAGCAGTTCAGTCTGGAGGTCCGGTTCTGGTCCGGTTCTGGTCCGGTTCCCGGTCGGTTCCGTGCAGCTTTCTGCATCCACTGGGCGCCAAAGTCACAATAAGGACCAAACTTTGGATTTGGATTAAAATTTTCCCTCCATTTCAGCAGAAGGCAACGGCACTGTTGGGGCTTCTGGGTGGGGCAATGTTGGCTTCTGTGAAATGTAGTCCTTTAGGTGGTGATACAGTAAAGGCTTACTGAGAGCAAACTACAAAATGGCGGCACCTGTCAAATTTTTACTGTATCCCGTACCATCCCAATCATGTGAGTAATATTAAATTTTACAGTCGTGTACAATAAAAAAATTCTCATGTACAATCTTACTTTGTACTTTTAAAAACCGTGAACAAGCGAGTCCGCAAAAGTCGAACCACAAAGTAGCGAGGGACTACCGTAGTTTAATCCTGACCAAGTTGATGAGCTAATGGCTAGTTCAAGACACAAGTGAAATGCTGCCGAAGCAGGAGTTAGCTGCAGCACTTTCAGTTCAGCTCGAGGCACTTCATTATGAATTATCATGTTTCCACCAGAACAACCATGTAATGCCAAACTGACAGTTTTGTAAAACATTGCTTTCCAAAATTTGGCTCAGGACCCATCTGTGGGTCATGACATACCAGTGAGGAACTCAAAATAATATTTTGATATTAAATTTTAACATGATTAATATTAACGTGTAGTCTTGTTTTTAATGGTTAAAACCTGTAGCCATTAGTAAATTAAATTTGTAAAATTGTTAAGGCTGTTTTGTGTCAGTTTGTTTAATTGGCTTTGAGATGATTATACTGTATGTTTCCACCAGCAATAGTTGAGGTCTCCTGTGTCTTCTATTGTCAATTTATGGGTCAATAGCTGAAAGGTTTGGGAACAAATAATGTAAAAGATCATAAACTAGCTTTTGCATAAACAGGTCTCTCTTGTACATGAGTCCGCGTTGCTCATTGAGAATAGCCTGTATAAATAAACATTGAATGAATGAATGAAAAGCTATGCATTCTTTGAGATTGGAGTTGTTCTAGGAAGACAGAAAGCCACTTTGGTTTTGGCCCCACTCTGACTTGCTTGTCAGTCCGATCAGAATTAAACTTTCTCTAAACGGAGGTTGTTCAAAGATGGAGGACATTAGTTGTTCATAACTTTCTCATCAAAACTTTAAACAATTTCAGAACCATCCCTTCAAGTTCTAGTTTCTGGGTTCTGGGTTATTATACAGTGTTTCTTAATTTACCTTGTTTGTGTATAATTTTTATTATTTTTATCCATTTTAAATCATGTTTTTACAAGTGTTTACTAACCTATTTTACTTTTCCTTGAGAAGATTTTATGGTGAATGGTACAAAAACAGCCCAGATGTTGGAGAGAATATTGGGAATTTGTGCTTCCACACAGTATTTGATTAAACAAATGATGCGCTCTGGCAGGAGTTCAGCAGCTGAAACAGCTCCGTTTTTTTTTTTTTTTTAACTGCTGTGCCAACAGAATGGCTTCATTCAAATACAAGATTTATGACTCCATGAGTAGCGTACCTGTATGTTATCAAATCAGACCTAGCAACAGCCATAGCCTATTAAAAGCATGTTCACCTGTTGTAGTTCTTGCCATGGATGATCAAAGTTGTCAAGCATGAAAGCAGCTTTAAGATAGTACTGGGTCAATAATCAGATTTGGCTCATTAATTTGATCCATGACACTTATATGTTTTTTTTTCTTCCTCACATTCAAAGACACAGAGAAGGACTCAACCTTCCCACTGGCTCAGCACGCCCCCTACCTCAGTGTGATTTATGTTCATGTAAAAGATGCTATGGTTTTTTTTTTTTTTTATTATTCCTCCTCATCTTTTTTTTTCTTTACCTTATAACACCTTCATTAATTACAGGAGCTCTACCTGCTACCGTTAGCAAGTAGGCTTCCATATAACCTTTGCCAAAGGAGATTGCCACATTGAATAGATGTGAAGGAGCAACATCCGTAGAAACTCTCAGCACCAATTAAAATGTTGACACTAATGAAGTTTTATTGTGTGAACGTTTATGAAGCATTCACACTATTGTGATCCATTTTACTTCCATATATTTTTTGGCTTCATTCTCGTCCCACAGTTTTCAAGCTACAGTATTTCAACAAATCATATATCAAAATGTTCAGCTCTTCCAAGACAATCTTGTTATGACATTGGGTGTTGGTGCAAATTTAGCTTTTTGAAATATTGAGCCTTTTCTGCCATTTTTTTCCTCATAGAAAAATGAATTGAGCTCATTTTACATCCTTCAAATCTTTAGATCTGTTTACAACCTTTTACTGCTCCTTACACATTTTGTTCTGGTTCAGATTCTTTCAGCTTCCTTGTGCAAACTTTAACTTTTTTCTTCTACTTTCATCTAATTTCAGCTAGGAGGGTTTCAGCTGTCTTGTGCTCCTTTCAGATTATTTCTGATAACTAGAACATTTTTGTGCTTCTTCTAACTTACTTCTGCTAATTTCGTCTTATGCTTCTTTCAGTTCATTTCTGCTAGTTTCACCTTTTTCTCCTATTTCAGTTACTATTTAGCTATTTTATGCAAATTTTAGCTTTTTCAGCTAGTTCCACAATTTTTACAGTGATTTTGACTTTTTTTCAGCCTAATTCAGCAAAAATGTGCTCTCTCATCTTCTTTCTGCATTTTAGCTACTTTTCAGCTGTTTTTGTTCAGTTCTTTCATCCTAATTGGGCAAAATTGTTCTTTCTACTTTCTTCTGCTAATTTAAGCTTGCACTAACTATTCAGCTACCCTTTTAGCATATATTAGCTACTTTTGGCTGTTTTCAGATAAATTCAAGTTTTTTTTTGTGGTAATTTCTTCTTTCAGCCTAGTTAACTTGTCTCTGCTAGGTTCAGCTTGTTTTGCTCCTTTCACCTTATTTCTGCTAGTTTCAGCTATTTCTGCTATTTCAGCAACTATTTAGCTGCTTTTGTGCTAATTTTTTCAGCTAATTCCACATTTTTAGCGCATTTCAGCTCTTTCTGCTTCCTTCTGGTAGTTTTTCTTTTCTGTCTTTTCAGCTACTTTTCAGCTACTTTTTGCTAATTTCCACTTTTTAGCTAATTTCCTAATTTTGTGCCTTTTTTATTTGTTTGTTTGTTTATTTAAACCTAATTCAGCAAATATGTGTTCTTTTTACTTTATTCTGCTAACTTAGGCTTGATCTTGTCTTTCAGCTACATTTCAGCATGCTTTAGCTAATTTAAGCTGTTTGTCAGCAAGTTATTCTGTAATAATAACTTCAGCTGCTGTTGTTGTAGAAAAAAAATATATACATATGTGTATATATATATATATATATATATAT